>NC_090438.1:520926699-521576452 GCF_031143425.1 Pleurodeles waltl
TTGTTCAGACAGACCACAAACCTCTACTTTGGCTAAAACAAATGAAAGGTGAAAATCCTAAATTGTTGAGGTGGTCATTATCCCTACAGGGAATGGACTATACAGTGGAACATAGACCTGGGAGTAACCACTCCAATGCAGATGGACTCTCCAGATATTTCCACTTAGACAATGAAGAATCATCAGGTCATGGCTAGTCTTATTGTCCTTCGTTTGGGGGGGGTTGTGTAGGAAAGTACCATCTTGCCTGGCATATTACCCCCATTTTTCACTGTATATATGTTGTTTTAGTTGTATGTGTCACTGAGACCCTGCTAGTCAGGGCCCCAGTGCTCATAAGTGTGCCTGAATGTGTTACCTGTGTTATGACTAACTGTCTCACTGAGGCTCTGCTAATCAGAACCTCAGTGGTTATGCTCTCTCATTTCTTTCAAATTGTCACTAACAGGCTAGTGACCAATGTTACCAATTTACATTGGCTTACTGGTACACCCTTATAATTCCCTCGTATATGGTACTGAGGTACCCAGGGTATTGGGGTTCCAGGAGATCCCTATGGGCTGCAGCATTTCTTTTGCCACCCATAGGGAGCTCTGACAATTCTTACACAGGCCTGCCACTGCAGCCTGAGTGAAATAACGTCCACGTTATTTCACAGTCATTTTACACTGCACTTAAGTAACTTATAAGTCACCTATATGTCTAAGCTTTACCTGGTAAAGGTTGGGTGCTAAGTTACTTAGTGTGAGGGCACCCTGGCACTAGCCAAGGTGCCCCCACATTGTTCAGGGCAAATTCCCCGGACTTTGTGAGTGCGGGGACACCATTACACGCGTGCACTACATAAAGGTCACTACCTATATGTAGCTTCACAATGGTAACTCCGAATATGGCCATGTAACATGTCTATGATCATGGAATTGCCCCCTCTATACCATCCTGGCATAGTTGGCACAATCCCATGATCCCAGTGGTCTGTAGCATAGACCCTGGTACTGCCAAACTGCCTTTCCCGGGGTTTCACTGCAGCTGCTGCTGCTGCCAACCCCATAGACAGGCTTCTGCCCTCCTGGGGTCCAGCCAGGCCTGGCCCAGGATGGCAGAACAAAGGACTTCCTCTGAGAGAGGGTGTTACACCCTCTCCCTTTGGAAAATGGTGTGAAGGCAGGGGAGGAGTAGCCTCCCCCAGCCTCTGGAAATGCTTTCATGGGCACACATGGTGCCCATTTCTGCTTAAGCCAGTCTACACCGGTTCAGGGACCCCTTAGCCCTGCTCTGGCGCGAAACTGGACAAAGGGAAGGGGAGTGACCACTCCTGTGACCTGTACCTCCCCTGGGAGGTGCCCAGAGCTCCTCCAGTGTGCTCCAGACCCCTGCCATCTTGGAAACAGAGGTGCTGCTGGCACACTGGACTGCTCTGAGTGGCCAGTGCCATCAGGTGACGTCAGAGACTCCTTCTGATAGGCTCCTTCAGGTGTTGCTAGCCTATCCTCTCTCCTAGGTAGCCAAACCCTCTTTTCTGGCTATTTAGGGTCTCTGTCTCTTGGGATTCCTTAGATAACGAATGCAAGAGCTCATCCGAGTTCCTCTGCGTCTCTCTCTTCACCTTCTGCCAAGGAATCGACTGCTGACCGCGCTGGAAGCCTGCAAAACTGCAACAAAGTAGCGAAGACGACTACTGCAACTCTGTAACGCTGATCCTGTCGCCTTCTCGACTGTTTTCCTGGTGGTGCATGCTGTGGGGGTAGTCTGCCTCCTCTCTGCACTAGAAGCTCCGAAGAAATCTCCCGTGGGTCGACGGAATCGTCCCCCTGCAACCGCAGGCACCAAAGAACTGCATCACCGGTACCTTGGGTCTCCTCTCAGCACGACTAGCGAGGTCCCTTGAATCCAGCAACTCTGTCCAAGTGACTCTTCAGTCCGAGTTTGGTGGAGGTAAGTCCTTGCCTCCCCATGCCAGACTGCATTGCTGGGAACTGCGACTTTTGCAGCTACTCCGGCCTCTGTGCACTTCCGGTGGAAATCCTTTGTGCACAGTCCAGCCAGGGTCCACGGCACTCTAACCTGCATTGCACGACCTCCTAAGTTGTTCTCCGGCGACGTAGGACTCTTTTGTGCGACTTCGGGTGAGCACCATTTCACGCATCCTTGTAGTGCCTGTTTCTGGCACTTCTGCGGGTGCTGCCTGCTGCTGAGAGGGCTCCTTTTCTTGCTCGACGCCCCCTCTGTCCCCTGACGCAATTTGCGATATCCTGGTCCCTCCTGGGCCACAGCAGCATCCAAAAATACTAACCGCACGATTTGCAGCTAGCAAGGCTTGTTGGCGGTCTTTTGGCGGGAAAACAATTCTGCACAACTCTCCACGGCGTGAGGGATCCGTCTTCCAAAGGGGAAGTCTCTAGCCCTTGTCGTTCCTGCAGAAACCTAAGCTTCTACTGTCCAGTAGCAGCTTCTTTGCACTCACAGCTGGCATTTCCTGGGCATCTGCCCATCTCCGACTTGCTTGTGACTTTTGGACTTGGTCCCCTTATTCCACAGGTACCCTCGACTGGAAATCTATTGTTGTTGCATTGCTGGTTTGTGTCTTTCCCACAGAATTCCCCTATCACGACTTCTATGTCCTTTGGGGAACTTTAGTGCACTTTGCACTCACTTTTCAGGGTCTTGGGGTGGGCTATTTTTCTAACCCTTACTATTTTCTAATAGTCCCAGCGACCCTCTACAAGGTCACATAGGTTTGGGGTCCATTCGTGGTTCGCATTCCACTTTTGGAGTATATGGTTTGTGTTGCCCCTATCCCTATGTGTCCCCATTGCATCCTATTGTAACTATACATTGTTCGCACTGTTTTCTAATACTATTACTGCATATTTTGGTATTGTGTACATATATCTTGTGTATATTTGCTATCCTCATACTGAGGGTACTCACTGAGATACTTTTGGCATATTGTCATAAAAATAAAGTACCTTTATTTTTAGTATATCTGTGTATTGTGTTTTCTTATGATATTGTGCATATGACACTAAGTGGTACTGTAGGAGCTTCACTCGTCTCCTAGTTCAGCCTAAGCTGCTCTGCTAAGCTACCATTACCTATCAGCCTATGCTGCTAGACACCCTATACACTAATAAGGGATAACTGGGCCTGGTCAAGGTGTAAGTACCCCTTGGTACTCACTACAAGCCAGTCCAGCCTCCTACAGGTACCCAGCATGGCTCCATGCTGAGGACTCCAGATCATTACCTAGCAGACATTGCACAGAAAATTGCAGAAGATACCACCCTTCCTCTGGCCAATAACCCCTCCCCATTCTAAGGATACCATCATCATGGGATGAACCTTAGCCTGATTATCAGCGTTGTAAGAACTGTATATGTCTCACCAGTCAGATGTTGTTCAGAGGACACCAGTTGCTCAGTCACCATGGTGACACTGGCACCAGTGTCTCTCAGTTCTTCACCTTGAATCCCATTAATATGAGGCTGTCTGTGTCTGTCCAGATTACTGGGCCAGACAGCCAGGGCAGCTACATCCACCCCACCCTATGAGTCTAAAGTTGCCTCCGTATGCTCACTGACATGGTCAGAGCATCAAGCCTTTCTGGAATTCCACATTTTGCACTTGTACCACCCTGGAAGAGTCTCAGGGCCCACCCTCTTATGTAGGTTTTTGGAGGCCTTTAGAAGACTCCTTGTTTTTGTCTTCGTTTAGGTTACCCTCTTTCCTTTAGGGGGTCTTTTTGGCCTCTTTTTGTGGTCTTCCCTACCAGTGGAAGTTTGGTCATCCTTGTTTTGATCAAGGAGTCTGCCTTCTTTCTCACCTCTTGAGAAGAATGTGGGCCTAGGTCTTCCAGGTACTGATGTAACTTCTCCTGCACACAAATACTCAACAGATGCTCTTTTAATAATAAATTGTAAATCCCTTCATAGTCATGCATATTGTTATCTTTTAACCAGCCACCTAGTGTTTTCACTGAGAAGTCCATAAAATAAACCAAAGACTGACTCTGGGTTTTTCAAGTCTCCCTGATTTTGATCCTTTACTTCTCAGGAGTGAGCCCGAATCTCTCAATCAGAGAATCCTTCATGAGATCATATGACCTTGCATCTGCCTCATTCAGTGTCAGGAGTCTATCCCTGCACTTTCTTGAGAAAAGTTCCCAAAGGAGAGAGCCCCCATTCTTTTTGTTAACCTCTTTGGATACACAGGCCCTCTCAAAGGCTGTGAACCACTTGGTGATATCATCACCATCCTCATATTTGCAGGCTCTCACTAGGAAGTCAGTTGGGGACAACAAGCAGGTAGGTAGTAGACTTGGGGTGCTCAGGGATATGGGTGCACCTTTGGTCCTTTTCTCCAGAGCCCAGGGGTGACAAATGCAGGGATGTCCTTAGATACCACGCTTTTTTGTCCAGGAGCACTCGTGGTCAGTGGGTCCTGCGTGTTGAGGCTGTAGGTGTAGTGGGGGAGTCGGGCAGGGTTGAACCCAGGAAAGACTCAAGCTGTTAGAAGCTGGGGGATGTCATTGGCACCAGTGACCCACCTCAGATGGGGTCAGGGGTTACAAGTACAGTGGTTGCTGGAGGTGTCGGGTTTTCTCTCACCACAAGGCTGCGAGAAAGGGGGCCTGCAAGCAGAGGCTACAGGCGCAACGGGTAAGTCCAAGATGGGTGAGACCATACTAGACTTGGTCTCTGAACAGCTGGGGAACTGTGTTGGCACTGTTGGTCGGCTTCACCTTGGATCGTGGATGTCAGGTGCAGTGGTCACTTCAAGTCTTCAAGTGTCGGGTCTTTGGGGTTCCAGCAGCTGTAGAGTCTTTTTCTTGAAGCGTTTGTTGCAGAGCATGTCTGCTGCTTATAGGAGACTCAAGTCTTTACAGAAGGCAGGATGACTTGGTGTGACGGGCTGGCTGGGACCTGCCCGCACACTCTGCCCACTTGTGCTGTTGCTGCCTCTGGGGTACCGGAACACCAAGGACTCTCAGCCAATGAGAGCGGCACATCCTGGACGACGTGGGAAGGAGGGATCTTAAAAAGGTCGGCGGAGAAGGAGTCAAGGGAGAAGGAGTGGAAAAAGGAATTGGGATAATCAGCGGAGGACGGAGAGGATGAGCGAGAAGACGGAGCGAGAGGCCAGGAGGCTACGGAGACGGGAACCCCGATCGGAGGATCCGGGATCCAGGAAAGGAGTTTCACCGTGACCAGCGGAATCCGAACCAGGAGGGGCGAGGAGGGGACCGGAACGCCACGGTGACCAGGAGGCAGAACTCAGCAGCCTGCCACGCTTCCAGAGAAGCGTGGCAATCACAGGTGTGTGACACGTTGTGGTCTGGGGAAGGGAGGACAGGTGGTGTGGTTAAAAGGTACAAGGGAGGACGGGTGGGGAAAACATAAGAAACGAAGGGAGGGCAGATATAATAAATCAGGAAGCACGGGTGAGGTGAGGGGAATCACAGCACAAGAAATGTAAACGCCGTAAGAAAAGTACCAGGTCATACTGTTACAAAGAAAAGGAAAGTGTGGGTAAAAGACAGACACCACTACTAACAGAAAGGTCCAGAAAGAAAACAGAAACAGGGAATTAAAGAAGAAAAACCAGTTGAATCACAGGGAAAGAACAGAGAAGGTTAAAAACAGAGAAGGAGAGCACAGAGAGACAGAGAGAGAGAGAGAGAGAACAGAAAGATGAGACAGAAAAAGAGGGACAGCAAGGAATAGTTAAGAAAAGAGAAAACAACCAAAACACTTACCGTTATATTCCTTCTTTTCCCCGCATGCGCTTCCCGGGAGACCTGTGAAAAAGAAGAGAAACAAGGAGACGGTTAAAGAATCAGGAACTGAAGTAGACCCACAGAGACAGACGGAGAAACCAAGAGAGCCAACAAACAAAACACAACCACATGCCTAAACAATAAACATCCCTAAACTATTGGAATACCGACTCCCGTGTTGTCCTTTTCACTGCGTTTTGCTACAAGTGGTGTCAGAAGTGGGATCTGGAGAAACACGCCACAATGGAGGAGAAACCATCTATGGCGGACATGATCGCCCAATTGGCGGAAGGGCAGCGCCACTTACCGATCGTGTGGGAACAGCAGATGAGAGAAGCCAAGGAGGAACGGGAAGCATTGCAGACCGCCCTTAAAAGTCAAGCGACGATAATGGCGAATAATCAACTGGTGCACGAAACTGCCCTAGGGAAACTTACAGACACTATTGCCTATACCAAGGTACATCCAAATGTACCCAGTAGTGTGTTACAGAAGTACCAAGAACAGGAAGACCCGGACTCCTTCTTTACGAATTTCGAAAGAGTTGCCAGCACGGCGAATTGGCCAGAAAAAAAATGGGGCCAACATATCGCGCCCTTACTCACCGGACATTTATAAGCCTCCTACCAATCCATTAACCCAGGTGGCACTCTTCCCTATAAAGATATAAAGAAATCTATTTTGGAACGTGTCGGGTTGGGCAGTGAAAGCTATTGCACCAGGTTCCGGCAAACCAAGTGGCAGCAGCAAGAGAACCCTT
This sequence comes from Pleurodeles waltl, assembly GCF_031143425.1. Taxonomy (NCBI): domain Eukaryota; kingdom Metazoa; phylum Chordata; class Amphibia; order Caudata; family Salamandridae; genus Pleurodeles; species Pleurodeles waltl. Next base: position 520,933,236 of record NC_090438.1, read on the forward strand.
GCACCTTATACTACAGGGTTCAACATGCAGCAGGGCGATGGTTACATCCGACCGAGAAAACCAGGGAAGAAATGTTCGATACTATAGTATTGGAACAATATCTGGATGCACTACCGTGTACCACTCGCAATTGGGTCAGACAACACCCAGGTTTGACCAATGAGACCACAGTAGAACTCGCCTGTGCGTATCATATCGCCAGACACTGTCCCCATAAAAAAGAGTCTGAGAAACCCATGGAGATTGGGTTAACAAGGGGTCGTGTGTTCTGGTCTGGAGGAGAAAAACTCACTTATACCCTGCCTATCCTCATCAACGGTATTGAGAGACTTGCGCTGATAGACTCTGGGTGTAGTTAGAGCGTAATCCGACAGCAGTTGGTGTTAACAGGTCAAGAGGAACCCCATGCTCAAGTCTTAATTGCCTGTGTACATGGGGATCAAAGATATTATCCAGTAGCCACCGTACGTATGGACTGGAAAGGGGAAGATGAGACTATAAGAGTGGGAGTACCTCCTCATCTGGGTGAGGATGTCATCCTAGGAACCGACTATGAGGACTTTCCCTCCTTATTAACCAAAGCAAGCCAGGAACACGCTCTTAGATCTTGGTGGGAGGAAGTACCTGTTGGGATAGGTGAGGAGGAAAGTCGACAACCCAGAGAGATCCTCAGTAGAAAGAAAAAAAGGGAGCAGCGAAAACTCTATTCCCAGAATCGGCCATCCCCAATGGTAGACTGTCCAGAAGTGGCCAGTAGGGTGTGCACCATTCCGGGGGAGTTCCGGCAAAACCAACATGATGATCCCTCCCTGAAACATGCGTGGCATCAAGCCATGAATCCAGCAGAAAATGTGGTAGGTCCTAGATTCATAATCCAAAACAACCTACTGTATAGAATGCCCAGTAAAGCAGAATACAAACCCTTACAATTAGTTGTAGCCGCAAGTCACAGACAACAGGTCTTACATCGAGCACATGGGGACAATGGGGAAGGGCATCTTGGGAGGGAGAAGACGGAGGAAGCAGTGCTCCGTCGCTTCTATTGGCCTTGGGTGTTTGGGGAGATACGTAAACATTGTGCTGAATGTTCAAAATGTCAATTCTTTAACCCTTCTCCACACCGACCAGCTCCCCTGCAGCCCCTTCCTGTCATAGACACCCCATTTTCAAGAGTGGGCATGGATATTATCGGTCCCCTCACCCTCTCCATAAGAGGACGTCAATAAGTGTTGGTCTTAGTAGACTATGCCACACGGTAACCGGAAGCCATCCCCGTCCCTAGCATGCACACGAAAGTTATCGCCCAAGCGATGATAGAATTTTTCTCCAGGGTTGGACTTCCCAGAGAAATACTGACCGACCAAGGGACCCCCTTCATGTCCAGACTCATGACCGAGGTGAGCAAAACCTTTGGAGTAAAACAAATCAGAACTTCCGTTTACCATCCACAAACTGATGGTTTAGTGAAACTGTACAACCGGACAATAAAATCACTCCTCAAGAAAAGTATTTCCGAGGCGGGGAAAGATTGGGAGAAAAAACTGCCTCTAGTTTTATGCGCTATGCGCACCCATGTTCAGGCCTCCTTAGGACTTAGCCCCTTCGAGTTATTGTTCGGTTGACAACCTCGGACCCCTTTAGAAATGTTGGCCGAACAATGGGAAGAAACAGAGGAGGAAGTGAAAGATCTATTGACATATACCCAAGAACTAAAAGAGAATCTCCATACGGTGTGGGAAGAGGCCCCACCACTCTACGTGATGCACAGAACAAACAGAAACAATGGTACGACGCGAAAAGTATGCTCCGCCGTCTGAAGGCAGGAGACAAGGCGTTAGTCCTACTTCCCAGTTGCAAAAACAAACTGTTGGCCAGATGGCAAGGACCGTATGATGTAATTGAGCAAATCAATCCTACTACATATAAATTAGCCATTCCACAAGGACAGGGTAGAGAGCAGATCTACCACATAAATCTCCTTAAGAAATGGCAGGAACCCACATGTGAGCAATCCTTTAGGTATATCACCCATGATACTCCAGAGGATATTCCCTATCCTTCTTGTCCCTCGAATATTCCACATGAGTCTCCCCCCCCCCAGATGAACCCTGCCTTAACAGAATCATACCACAGGCAACTCACCCAGTTGATAGAGAAGAACCGAGATGTCTTTTCTAAATATCCTGACAGAACCAATCTGGTACAACACCCCATACGGTTAAAAACAGACAAGGTTTCCCGACAGCGACCGTATCGTGTCCCAGAGGCTAAAAAGACATTAATAGAAAAGGAAGTCCAATCCATGCTAAGAGCAGGTATTGTTGAACCATCAGCCAGTCCCTGGTGTTCCCCGGTTGTACTCGTGCCAAAACCTGACGGGAGTACCCGTTTTTGTGTGGATTATAGACAGGTCAATGAGCTGACATACTTTGATGCCTATCCCATGCCACGTATTGATGAACTACTTGAGAGACTGGGTCAAGCCCGATATATGTCCACCTTAGACCTGACAAAAGGGTATTGGCAAATTCCCTTGAGAATAGAGGACAAAGAAAAGACTGCTTTTGCCACCCCATCAGGACTCTATCAGTTTACGGTTCTTCCGTTTGGGCTCCATGGAGCACCAGCAACCTTTCAGAGGCTCATGGATCGGGTCCTACGACCATTTCAGCAATATGCAGCAGCATACCTTGATGACATAGTGATATATAGTATGACCTGGGAAGAATATATGACACATCTAAATGACGTTTTGCACGCATTAAGAAGGGCTAATTTAACAGCGAATCCGGAAAAGTGCAGATTGGGTTATACCAATATCAAATACTTGGGATGTGTCCTGGGAGAAGGTCAGGTCAGGCCTCAGGTAGAAAAAATTGAAGCCATCATGAAAGTACCCTTGCCACGGAAAAAGAAAGATGTTAGAGCCTTCCTCGGCCTAGTGGGGTATTATAGACGTTTTATTCCCCAGTTTTCCACTTTAGCAGAACCCCTCACAAATCTTCTGCGGAATTCTTGTCCCAACACCCTTCCTCCTCTCTCTCAGGCTGAATGTCAGAGCTTTGAACAACTAAAAACCGTACTATCCTCTGGTCCTGTATTAGGTTGTCCTGATTTTCAAAAGCCCTTCATTTTACAAACGGACGCCTCCGATGTAGGTCTGGGGGCCGTCCTTTCCCAGACTCAAAGTGATGGGATTCCATACCCCATATTATATATTAGCCGGAAGCTTTTCCCTAGGGAAACTCATTATCCCACGATTGAAAAGGAATGCTTGGCCATTAAATGGGCTGTGGAGTCTCTTAGGTACTATCTGATGGGCAGGACTTTCACACTCGTAACGGATCATGCTCCCCTCACATGGCTTTCGTATAACAAGGACACTAATTCCTGTATCCTGCAGTGGTTCCTCTCATCACAGCCTTTCTCCTTTCAGATTGTACACTTACCAGGCAGCAAAATGACGAATGCTGACTTTCTGTCCCGCTACCCACTTCCGGAGCTTCTCCTACAGCCGCTGTCTAGGGAGAGTGTATGTGACGGGCTGGCTGGGACCCGCCCGCACACTCTGCCCACTTGTGCTGTTGCTGCCTCTGGGGTACCGGAACACCAAGGACTCTCAGCCAATGAGAGCGGCACATCCTGGACGACGCGGGAAGGAGGGATCTTAAAAAGGTCGGCGGAGAAGGAGTCAAGGGAGAAGGAGCGGAAAAAGGAATCAGGATAATCAGCGGAGGATGGAGAGGAAGAGCGAGAAGACGGAGCAAGAGCCCAGGAGGCTACGGAGACGGGAACCCCGATCGGAGGATCCGGGATCCAGGAAAGGAGTTTCACCACGACCGGCGGAATCCAAACCAGGAGGTGCGAGGAGGAGACCGGAACGCCACGGTGACCGGGAGGCAGAATGCAGCAGCCCGCCACGCTTCCGGAGAAGCGTGGCAATCACAGGTGTGTGACAAGTTGTGGTCTGGGGAAGGGAGGACGGGTGGTGTGGTTAAAAGGTACAAGGGAGGACGGGTGGGGAAAACATAAAAAACGAAGGGAGGGCAGATATAATAAATCAGGAAGCACGGGTGAGGTGAGGGGAATCACAGCACAAGAAATGTAAACGCCGTAAGAAAAGTACCAGGTCATACTGTTACAAAGAAAAGGAAAGTGTGGGTAAAAGACAGAAGCCACTACTAACAGAAGGGTCCAGAAAGAAAACAGAAACCGGGAATTACAGAAGAAAAACCCATTGAATCACAGGGAAAGAAAAGAGAAGGTTAAAAACAAAGAAGGAGAGCACAGAGAGACAGATAGAGAGAGAGAACAGAAAGACGAGACAGAAGAAGAGGGACAGCAAGGAATAGTTAAGAAAAGAGAAAACAACCGAAACACTTACCGTTATATTCCTTCTTTTCCCCGCATGCGCTTCCCGGGAGATCTATGAAAAAGAAGAGAAACAAGGAGACGGTTAAAGAATCAGAAACTGAAGTAGACCCACAGAGACAGACGGAGGAATCAAGAGAGCCAACAAACAAAAGACAACCACATGCATAAACAATAAACATCCCTAAACTATTGGAATACTGACTCCCATGTTGTCCTTTTCACTGCGTTTTGCTACACTTGGCTTCTTGGGCAAAGTCCTTTGAGGTCAGCAAGCAGTCCGGCATGGTCAATTGCTTCTTCTTTTCCTCTTCTGAGGGTGCTACTCTTCTTTGTCCTTGTCTTCTTAGGTCTTCAGTATCTGAGTTCTAGGCTTTAGGGGTGCTGTTAGAAATGGGGTCTTTGGTTGGCAGTCAGGTTACCCCCTGTCCAAGCAAGGACACTATGGTGGTCATTCTGACCCCGGCGGTAAAATGCACTTACCGCCGGTCAGAAGACCGCCATAACACCGCCGCGGAAACCCGCCACGGTCATTCTGACCCGCAGAAGGCAAACCTCCGAAAATCCGACAGCCACAACCGACCGCCAGACCAGCGGTCGGCGGAAAGGTGGAGGTGACCAAACCTCCACCGCCACGCCAACAGAAATACGCCCATGCCATTACGACCCACGAATCCACGCGGCGGTCATTCAAACGCGGTATTCCATTGGCGGGACACACCGCCGCGGTCAGAATACACACAAACGAACAAAACTCAGCCACATTGGACGATTTGAATCCCACACACCTGATACACATACACACACCACTCCCACACACACAATACAATATAAAACACCCACCCACATCACCCACAAACCCCTACGCCAAAAAATTCTGAAAGAAGGCCAGAGCGAGACACCAGCATCCACAAACTAACAGCCACAGCCACTCAACACCATCACCCACACACTATCCACACACAAAACAACACACACCACCACACTCAACACACTTAACTACACATACTCCACCCCACACATCATACACACCACCCCATGGCACCCCAAAGACAACCCCGCTTCACAGACGAAGAACTCAGGGTCATGGTGGAGGAAATCGTTCGGGTAGAGCCCCAGCTGTTCGGCACACAGACACAATACACCAGCATTGCCCGGAGGACGGAGCTATGGCAGAGGATTGTCGACAGGGTCAACGCAGTGGGACAGCACCCCAGAAATCGGGAAGACATCAGGAAGCGATGGAACGACCTACGGGGGAAGGTGCGTTCCATGGTATCCAGGCACAACATCGCCGTGCAGAAGACTGGCGGAGGACCCCCACCTCAACCCCCACAATTCACATCATGGGAGGAGGAAGTCTTGAACATCCTGCATCCTGACGGCCTCGCAGGAGTCGGCGGAGGAATGGATACTGGTAAGTTGAAGCTTCAATACTGCTTCCCCCCCACCTGCATGCCAAATCATACCCCAACCCTCACCCCCATCCTCGAACCCCACCCTCACCCCCACCCCCATCCTCACCCCCACCCTCACCCCCACCACCATCCTCACCCCCACCACCATCCTCACCCCCACCCCCAGCACACCTATTCCCCGCCAATGTCTCACCATCACAACCCACACATCCCAAAACCTAGGCCTGCATGCGTCCACTAAGCATGGACACCCATCCCCAAAGCATGCCCAATGCATATACACATCCCCCCCACAAGCCACCCTCACCAAAGCCCCCACACACGAATGCCAGCACTGGGGGACACGAGAACCCATAGATACACCCATATGCCACACATTGAAACTATAACCATACCTCTATACCCCTGCAGGACCCGACCGTCAACACACCGCGGCAGAGGGGCCAGAATTCTCCACACCCCCCACCCAAGAGGCCGTCAGCGATGACAGCAGCTCTGTCGACCTGGACACGATGACCAGCCCGGACCATCGGGGACCTCTGGACAGTCGGTTCCCCTCACACAGGCCCAGGCCACTACAGAACCAAACCCCTCTGGGAACACCAGCACAGCTCCCACCCAGCGGGCCCATGCCTCTGTCTCCAGGGCGCGTCAATCTGCGGTGTGTCTACCACTACAGGGCACCCAGGATAACCCACCACCCCAACAACAACAGGGACCTGGGGGCAGTGGTAGTGGGCACACCGGCCAGGGGGCAGAGGCCCAGGGAAACAGGGCAACTCGGAGGGCAGCTGTGCGACGGGGGGGGACGGGCCCAGGGAACCCACTCTCCACAAGGTCCTCACCACCATCATGGGAGCATACAACCGCTCCCAGGAGACGATGGCGACGGTACTGGCCCGGTTCCAGGAGATCCAGGTACTGCAGGAGGAACACTATCGGGGGTACAGGGAGGACATCAGAGCCATCAACACCACCCTGGTTACCATGGTAGGGCTGCTGCAGGACCTCGTCAACACCAGGGCGGACACTCAACAACACCCAAGGGCCCCTGCCACTAGCCTGGACCAAGAACAGCCAACCACCTCCGCCGGCGCTAGTGGACAGGAGGCCCCCGCACAGCAGCAGCCCACCAGACCCCCACCTCCTGCAGGAGAAGAACCACCCCGCAAGAGGGCCCTGAGATCTCGCAAGAAGACAGAGTAGGATGTCAAGACCCCCGCCAGCAATGGATACCACCTGATGTCATCCCACTGTCCCACATTGTCACCCTGTCCATCCTTGAACTGCCCATGCTCCATCTCTCCACAGGCCTCTGGACAATGCACCTGTGTGACTGTTACTCTGGACTCTGCCATGGACATTCCTTCACCATAGCCCCCACCCACTTGAAACCACCCATCCCATTTTGAGCACTTAAATAAACACCTATTTTGCACAAAACTATCTGGAGTCTGGCTGTGATTTCAATATATTGTAATTGACATGACAGTGCAAATATGTCCTTGTACATGGTGAAGTCAACAAACAGCTGCCACAAAGCTGTAGTCCATGGGGAAACGAAGCACAGGACTCGTAGTGGGGACCCCAGATCTGAAATAGGGAGGGAAAAGCCAAAACTCAGTCATCATACACTGGGGCAAATAGACAGGCAGCAGAGATGCAGGAGAGTAGTTAACATTTACTAAATTATCTTAGAAATGTTACCTGCGTCCTATTGGAAGTACTGTTCAATGATTCTGTCCCTGTTGTCTGTTTCAGCCCCGTCGTCTTCCTCCTCGTCACTCTCCTCAGGTTCCACCGCTGCCACAACACCACCGTCTCGACCATCCTCCTGCAGGAAAGGCACCTGGCGGCGCAAAGCCAGGTTGTGAAGCATGCAGCAGGCCACGATGATGTGACACACCTTCTTAGGTGAGTACATTAGGGATCCACCTGTCATATGCAGGCACCTAAACCTGGCCTTTAGGAGGCCAAAGGTGCGTTCGATCACCCTCCTAGTACGCCCATGGGCCTCATTGTACCGTTCCTCTGCCCTGGTCCGGGGATTCCTTACTGGGGTCAGTAGCCACGACAGGTTGGGGTACCCAGAGTCCCCCACTAGCCATACACGGTGTCTCTGTAGCTGTTCCATCACGTAAGGGATGCTGCTATTCCTGAGGATGTAGGCGTCATGCACTGACCCTGGGAATTTGGCATTTACATGCGAGATGTACTGGTCAGCCAAACACACCACCTGGATGTTCATTGAATGGTCATTTTTTCTGTTCCTGTACACCTGCTCCCTGTCTCTTGGGGGAACCAAAGCCACATGGGTCCCATCAATGGCACCAATTACGTTGGGAATATGTCCAAGGGCGTAGAAATCACCCTTCACTGTAGCCAATTCGCCCACCTCAGGGAAAATGATGTAGCTCCTCACGGATTTCATCAGGGCAGACAACACTCTGGATAACACCTTCGAAAACATGGGCTGAGACATCCCAGAAGCAATTCCCACTGTTGTCTGAAATGACCCACTTGCCAAGAAATGGAGTACTGACATGACCTGCACCAGAGGGGGAATCCCTGTGGGTTGGCGGATGGGGGACATCAGGTCGGGCTCCAGCTGGGCACACAGTTCATGGATAGTGGCACGGTTAAGACGGTAGGTCAGGATAATGTGGCGTTCTTCCATTGTCGACAGGTCCACCAGCGGTCGGTACACGGGAGGATTCATCCGTCTCCTCGCCCAACCCAGCGGACGGTGCCTAGGAAGGACAACATGGAGCACACAGTCAAGCAACCCACAGGTACGTACTCACAGCTAGCACAGTAAACGATTCTCTATGCAGTGAATGGCGTGTCTGAGTGGCTATGCAAGGCCTAGGCCTGTGTGACGCAGTTGAAATGGAGCCATGTGGGCCCTGGAAATGGCGGCTGCCTGACCTGTGAAGTGTGACAATGGGATGTGAGGTCAATGCGCTGGCGTGGCACACCGCGGCGGGCGGCGGGCGAAGACCGCGGCGCGAAGCCGCATTGGTTAACATTGAAGCCTATGGGTTTCAGGAGCCAATGGCGAAGGGCGCCGGCGGTGGCGGGACGCACCGCCGCGGTACGCACCGCCGCGGACGTGACCGCCATTTTCTATCTACTTATCCACTTGCGACTTGAACTTTCACAGGAGAGGACCTATACTGCAAGTGTTGCTGTGACCTCGGTCTGGAAGGGACAATGGCTGCTGCGCCTGGGGAAAGGGCCACTTCCTTCACTGGAGAGGAGTTGGAGAAACTTGTGGATGGGGTCCTCCCCCAGTATGCGCTACTCTACGGTCCTCCAGACCAACAAGTGAGTTTAATTCAATCTGGATTTTGGGCCACTGGCTGGCTTGGGGGCCTGGCGGGGGGCCTGGCGGGGATGGGGGGCATGTTGGGCCTGGCGGGGGGCATGGCGGGGGGCCTGGCGGGGATGGGGGGCATGTTGGGCCTGGCGGGGGGCATGGCGGGGGGCCTGGCGGGGATGGGGGGCATGTTGGGCCTGGCGGGGGGCATGGCGGGGGGCCTGGCGGGGATGGGGGGCATGTTGGGCCTGGCGGGGGGCATGGCGGGGGGCCTGGCGGGGATGGGGGGCATGTTGGGCCTGGCGGGGGGCCTGGCGGGGATGGGGGGCATGTTGGGCATGGCGGGGGGCCTGGCGGGGATGGGGGGCATGCTGGGCCTGGCGGGGGGCATGGCGGGGGGCCTGGCGGGGATGGGGGGCATGTTGGGCCTGGCGGGGGGCCTGGCGGGGATGGGGGGCATGTTGGGCATGGCGGGGGGCCTGGCGGGGATGGGGGGCATGTTGGGCCTGGCGGGGGGCATGGCGGGGGGCCTGGCGGGGATGGGGGGCATGTTGGGCCTGGCGGGGGCCTGGCGGGGATGGGGAGCATGTTGGGCATGGCGGGGGGCCTGGCGGGGATGGGGGGCATGTTGGGCCTGGCGGGGGGCATGGCGGGGGGCCTGGCGGGGATGGGGGGCGTTGGGCCACTGGCAAGGAAAATGCTGACAAACTTGAACGTGGTATTTCTCCCTCCCTGTACGTGTCACATAGGTCCGCGCCCATGAGAAGATCGGGATTTGGCGTCCCTGGGGGTCCACCATCGACGGGGCACCCACTGCCGCAAGAGGTGGGAGGACATCCGCTGCGGGACCAAGAAGACCGCCGAGTCTCTGCTGGGGATGGCCTCCCAACGTAGGCGGGGTGCCTGCCGTCAACTGAGCCCCCTGATGTTCCGGATCCTGGCGGTGGCCTACCCTGATTTGGATGGGCGCGTGAGGGCAGCACAGCAGACACAAGGGGGTGAGTACAAGCATTATCTACTCTGTTGTCGCGCAGTGGAGGTGTCTGGGTGGGGGAGGAGGGCTGGGGGTCCCCCTAGGCCAGGGCGATATCTGTAGGCTGGGCACCCCCGTAAGCCCCTGTGTCCCCAGCCACCACCCTCAGTAGTTTGTCAGTACAGCCATCCCTGGGCCGTGTCATCCATGGGTGCAGTTGTCAACTCTAGGCGTGTAGGGCATGTTCCACGGAATGCGTAGCGGACCCCAAGTGCGCAACTTAGTGCAGGGGGCATCTGTGTCTGTCATGTCCGCTAACTGTACCGGAGATCCATGTACTCAATATCCCTTTATTTCTCTCTCCCCCCCCGTTTTTGTTTGTCTTTCTGTGCTTGTGTGCATCAGCATCATCAGGCGGAGGAGAAGTGGCATCGGGGCAGGAGGGAGCTGCATCTCACATGGCCCAGGAGGGCCATGCCACAGAGTCAGACTGGACCAGTGAGACGGAGGGCGAGGGGAGCTCCACGACGGGGACGACTGGACCCTGCAGCTACACGGACACGTCCTCGGAAGGGGGCTCCCTTGCGGGAGTGGCACCATCCGTGCCCCCCGCCATTACAGGTACAGCCTCCACCCAGCGCACCATCTCCGCCCTCCCAGCAGCCCCTCAGCGTTCGCCCCGTGCCCGCTCTGCCAGGAAGCCCGGCATCTCCTTCGCCCCAGGCACCTCAGGCCCTGCCCCTGTTACCCCCGCTGCCCTCAGTGAGGAGGTCATTGACCTCCTCCGAACGCTCATTGTTGGGCAGACTACCCTTTTGAATGCCATCCAGGGGGTGGAGAGGGAGGTTCATCGCAGCAATGCGTACCTGGAGGGCATTCATTCGGGTCAGGCTGCCCATCAGCGATCGTTCCAGGCTCTGGCCTCAGCACTGACGGCAGCCATTGTCCCTGTCTCCTGCCTCCCTCTACTAACTCCCTCCTCCCAGTCTCCTGTTCCTCTGCCTGTCCCACCCACACCATCAGACCAGCCTGCACACACCTCAACACCCAAGAGAAGCTCATCCAAACATAAGCACCACAGATCACGCAGACATTCACACACGCAACATTCCGATGCAGACATGCCAACAGTCACTACCACCTCTGTGACCCCCACCTCCTCGTCTCCCTCCTCCCTCCCTGTGACGTCTACACTCACACCTCCATTCACCTCACCATCAGCCAGTGTTTCCATCACCAGCACACCCTCCACTCCAGTCCGCACACGTGCAGTCACCACCCCCACTGCCATTTACACGTCCCCTGTGTCCTCTCCCACTGTGTCTGTCACCCCCTCTTCCACACCACACAAACGCAGCCACCCACCCACCCAACAGCCATCCACCTCACGACAGCCTATCCCTCCTGCACCTGCACCCAAAGACAGCAAACGTGACTCACCTACAACCACATCCTCTCCCTCCACTCCCATTCCCACTGTACCTCCCACTCTCCATTGTCCCAAGAAACTCTTCCTCGCCACTACTAACTTCTTTCCTGACCCTGAGCCCCCCCTCCTTCTCGTCGGGGTAAGAAGAGCACCTCAGCCACCACCAGCTCTGCAGCCCCCTTGACAAGGGTGCAGGGGTATTGGAGCCCGCCAGCCCGCATGTCTGGATCTTCGCCCAGCAGCAAGGGGACAGCCAGCCCACCCCCTGGGAAGAGGAGCAGAAGGCGGAAGGGGCGCCGCAGGAGCCCGCCTTCTACATCCCCCCCGGACACCACCCAGAGACAGTCACCAGCCACAGCTCCAAAGGGAGGAAAGGGCCACAGGCCCACGACTAAGGAGGGCAAGGGCAGCAAGTCGGAGAGGTCAGGCAGCAGGCCTGCTGCCCAGGAGGAGCCCACAACCCCCATAGCCGCTGCCCCGGGAGGAACCGGCACAGCTGCCCCGGGAGAGCCCACCACCCCCATAGCCGCTGCCCAGGGAGGACCCAGCCCAGCTGGCCAGGAGGGCCCCACCACCCACAGCCCAGGTGGGCATTGAAGGAGCACCATCCCCGCTGCCCAGGAGGGCACCACCAGGCAATGAGCAGTTGGCCATAGACCGGCCGCCATCTCCAGAACCGCTGAACTGGGCCCCGCCGTCTCAAGAACCGCTGAACTGGGCCCTTCAAGGCAAGGAGCGCTGAACTGGGCCCCGCCGTCTCCAGAACCGCTGAACTGGGCCCCGCCGTCTCAAGCACCGCTCCGCTGGGCCCCGCCGTCTCAAGAACCGCTGAACTGGGCCCTTCAAGGCAAGGAGCGCTGAACTGGGCCCCGCCGTCTCCAGAACCGCTGAACTGGGCCCCGCCGTCTCATGAACCGCTCCGCTGGGCCCCGCCGTCTCAAGAACCGCTGAACTGGGCCCTTCAAGGCAAGGAGCGCTGAACTGGGCCCCGCCGTCTCAAGAACCGCTGAACTGGGCCCCGCCGTCTCAAGAACCGCTCCGCTGGGCCCCGCCGTCTCAAGAACCGCTGAACTGGGCCCTTCAAGGCAAGGAGCGCTGAACTGGGCCCCGCCGTCTCAAGCACCGCTCCGCTGGGCCCCGCCGTCTCAAGAACCGCTGAACTGGGCCCTTCAAGGCAAGGAGCGCTGAACTGGGCCCCGCCGTCTCCAGAACCGCTGAACTGGGCCCCGCCGTCTCATGAACCGCTCCGCTGGGCCCCGCCGTCTCAAGAACCGCTGAACTGGGCCCTTCAAGGCAAGGAGCGCTGAACTGGGCCCCGCCGTCTCAAGAACCGCTGAACTGGGCCCCGCCGTCTCAAGAACCGCTCCGCTGGGCCCCGCCGTCTCAAGAACCGCTGAACTGGGCCCTTCAAGGCAAGGAGCGCTGAACTGGGCCCCGCCGTCTCAAGAACCGCTGAACTGGGCCCTTCAAGGCAAGGAGCGCTGAACTGGGCCCCGCCGTCTCAAGAACCGCTGAACTGGGCCCTTCAAGGCAAGAACCGCTGGCCCTTTGGCAGACGTGGCAGGGCAGGATCTATCTCGGGCAGGGCTGCAGGATGTCCTCTGGCCAACTTGCCTCCTCCAGTGGCAGTGGGGTCTGTTATGGACTGTATGGACCGTGGCTTTGCACTCCCCAGGATGGCCCAGTGGGCAGGCCACCCACTGTATGGAGTGTTTGGACTGTGGCTTTGCTCTCCCCAGGATGGCCCAGTGGGCAGGCCACCCACTGTATGGACTGTTTGGACAGTGGCTTTGCTCTCCCCAGGATGGCCCAGTGGGCAGGCCACCCACTGTATGGACTGTATGGACAGTGGCTTTGCACTCCCCAGGATGGCCCAGTGGGCAGGCCACCCACTGTATGGACTGTATGGACTGTGGCTTTGCACTCCCCAGAATGGCCCAGTGGGCAGGCCACCCACTGTATGGACTGTTTGGACTGTGGCTTTGCTCTCCCCAGGATGGCCCAGTGGGCAGGCCACCCACTGTATGGACTGTTTGGACTGTGGCTTTGCTCTCCCCAGGATGGCCCAGTGGGCAGGCCACCCACTGTATGGACTGTATGGACTGTGGCTTAGCACTCCCCAGGATGGGCCAGTGGTCATGGAGTCCCCTCGTGGATCTGGCGTCGTGTACTCAAGTGGCTGAGGTGCCCCCCCTTCCCTTCCCCCTGAGGTGCCTGTCCTATTTTCTTTCTGATGCCCCTGCAGTGTTCTCTCCGTGGAGTTCTTGTCGTGGGACTGGGCCTTGCCCCTTTGCACAGGACCCCTGTGATCCACGGACAGTGGTTGGACTACATTTAGTAGCTGTGTATATTTTGTACATAGTTTATTTATTTATTTGGATTACTGGTGTACATATTTCAATATATCTGCCCGTTTATGATCTCTTATTTTGGTCTTTGCATTATTTCGGAGGGGGGTGGTTTGTGGGTTGTGACAGTGATCTGTGGGAATGCATTGATGTGTGTGTTGTAGTGGGTGTGGGTGGGTGGGTGTGTGCCGGTAATCTTTTCCCTCCCCTGTGTCGTAGGTGCAGTACTCACCGATGTCTTCCGCGCCGCCGGGCGTGCTCCTGGTATATGAGCAGGTATAGGAGTGCGGGGATGACCTGCAACTCTGGTTCCATACTGCCGGAATCTCGCGTGGAGTGCGTAGAGGTGAGCGTTTTCCCGTTCGTAGTCTGTTTCCGCCGTGTTCTTATCGGCGGTGCTCCCGCCCCGGAAAAGGTGGCGGATTGGTGGGTCGTGATAGGGTGGGCGGTACATTGTCTGCCGCCTGGCTGTTGGCGGGGACCGCCGCGCTGTTTGTTTGTACCGCCGTGGCGGGCGGAGTGTTAATACGGCGGGCTGTGTTGGCGGTTCCCGCCAGGGTCAGAATTGCATATTTTAGACCGCCGGCCTGTTGGCGGCTTGGCCGCCGCTTTATCACCGACCGCCAGGGTCAGAATGAGGGCCTATGTCTAGTCAGGGTAAGTCACACACAATCCAAATTTTTCTGTGCCCAACCCTTGGTAGCTTGGCACTGAGCAGTCAGGCTTAACTTAGAAGACAATGTGTAAAGTATTTGTGCAATAAATCATGCAATACCACAGTGCAAACACCAGAAAAATACCCCACACAGGTTTAGAAAAATATAGAATATTTATCTGAATAGATTAAGGTAAATATCAATCAAGATTTGAGAAATACAGGTTAAAATATCACTTTGTAATGATATAGTCCTTAGTTCTTAAAATGTAATAAGTGTCTCTTGCAAGCACAAAGTACCTGGTTTGTGTCTAAATAATCCGCATGGGACCGCAGAGGAGGAGATGCGTGGAAAACAGGGAGGTGTGCGTCGGTTTCTCCGGGAACACACAGACGACGCATCAATGCTTTTCCACACAGCAAGGGCTTTGCTTCGATTTCCAGCGCCCAGGCTTGGATCTTCTTTGTGTTGTGGGGTATTTGGACGCCCCCGGGATGATGCAGAGAAATCCTGGGAGTGCAGGACGAAGTCACAGGAGCTGTGTCAATCCGGTGGGAGAAACAGGAAAACTTTTGTTGCACCGCAGGTGATGCATCCATTCCTCTCGCATGAAGTTGGGGCTGTGCCGTCCCGGTTCGGCGATGCGTCAATCCAGTGGGCCGCGCGTCGAAGTTCCGATCGCAACACTGGTGCTGTGTCAATCCCCACTCGGGGAGCCCGATTGCGTTGTTCGGCAGTGCAGTGATTTCTTCACCGCAGGGCAGGCTGTGCATCGATTCTGACAGGCTGTGCATTGATTTTCGCCGCACAATGAGTTCTTTGCAGAGATGAAGTCTTTTTGGCTCTGAGACTTCAGGAAACAGGAGACAAGCTCAATCCAAGCACTTCTCAGCAAAGCCAGAGGGCAGCAAGGCAGCAGTTTTTTACGGCAAAGTAGTCCAGGTGAGTCCTTTGGGCAGCCAGGCAGCTTCTCGTAACAGGTTGCAGGTTCTGGTTCAGAGTTTCTCTCCTAGGAGGTATCTTGTCAAGAAATATCTCAGTTGTTAGGGTCAGGGACCCAGTTTATATACCCAAATGTGCGTTTGAAGTGGGGGAGACTTCAACCAGTGGCTTTGAAGTGCATAAGGTCCCCTTTCAGTTCCATCCTGTCTGCCAGGGTCCCAGTAGAGGGTTTGACAGTCCATTGTGTGAGGGCAGACCACTGTCCTTTGACATGTAAGTGTCAGACCCTCCACCCTTCCAGCCCAGGAAGACCCATTCAGTATGCAGATGTGTGCAGGTGTGACTGAGCATCCTATGTTAGGGGTTTCCTGAGTGAAATGCACAAGGGAGCTGCCAACTAACCCAGCCAGACGTAGATTGGAAGGCATAGAAGGATGTAAGTGTATAGAAATGATCACTTTCTAAAAGTGACATTTCTAGAACAGTAATATTAAACCCAACTTCACCAATAAGCAGGATTTTCTAACACTATTCTGGCCATACTAAATATGACCTGGTTACACCTGTCAGATCAGAATCTACCACTCAAACAGAATATGAGGGTAGCCCTAATGCTATCCTATGAAAGGAGCATGCTTCATAGCAGTGTAAAACGTATTTATGAGTTTTACACTATCAGAACATATAGAACACAGATGTTCATGTCCTGCCTTTTACCTACATAGCACCCTGCCCTATGGGCTACTTAGGGCCTACATTAGGGGTGACGTATATGTAGAAAAGGGGGAGTTTAAGGCTCGACAATTACTTTTAAATGCCAAGTCGATGTGTCAGTGAAACTGCACACACAGGTCCTGCAATTGCAGAACAGAGACATGGTTGGAGGGCTACTTATGTGGGTGGCACAACCAGTGCTGCAGTCCACTAGTGGCATTTAATTTACTGGCCCTAGGCACATGTAGTGCACTTGACTAGGGGCTTCCAAGTCAATTTAATAAGCCAATTGGGTATGAGCCAATGTCACCATGTTTTAGGTAGAGAGCATATGCACTTTAGCACTGGTTAGCAGTGGTAAAGTGCGCAGACTCCTAAAGCCAGCAAAAATTAGGTCAGAAAAAGAGAAGGAGGAAGGCAAAAAGTTTAGGGGTGACCCTGCAGAAAGGCCATTTCCAACTGGAGCCACTTCAATACTCAAGATAGGGGTGTTACCAGGAGTTCCAGGTGGTGGCCAATGGGCTGCTTACCTTTAGGGTGACTACACCCTTTCTATGACCACTTACACTGGGAAGTGGGCATAACCCTAAGTCTAGTGGCCTAATTCCTTCCGAACAAGATGGATGAATTTAAAAGGTAGTGTCCATTTCAGCTCGTCCACCTTAGGGTTGGTACTGGCACGAAATGGGCACACCTCCTAATCTGCCTAATTTTCCCACCTGTGCTGCAGCCAAAAGTGGGTTCAGGACAGGGGGGTCAGTTGTCTCCACCATCTGGAAAGACCTGGGTTACATTAGAAGGTGGATGGGCCCGTGAAGCTCCCCACCCTGGAATGTCCATCCTGTCTGGGTGAGGTGGTAACACCTACGTCCAGTACAGGCTTTTGTCTCAGGCCCTCAAAAGTACTAGCTGTCAGATTGGGGGGTCAAAAAGTAATCTGTGGTGGCTGAACTGGTCGGGACTAGTCAGTCAGCACACAAGTAGCTGGTAGATTTTCAGGGGGCACCTCTAAGGTGCCCTCTGTGTGCATTTAGTAATAAATTCTTCGCTGGATTCAGTGAGGGTTTATTTTTCTGAGATGTTTGATACCAAACATCGCAGGATTCAGTGAAGCCATCCTGTAGCTGGGGAACTCATAATGACCAGTGTCCAGCACATGCATTTAAAATGGCTTCCTTGTTCACTCACTATGTCTCAAAATCCACAAAGACATAGTACGGGCATATCTGCTTGTGCAGATATGCCCCCACATGTGCCCCTGTGTACCCAACTTTAGGGGTGACTTACACCTGGCACATGCAGTGGTAGGGGACCTGGCACACAGGGGTGTGTGACAGGTCATGTTTTCAATTTGCCTGCACCAACACACACAGGCCCTCATTAGAACCCTGTCGGTTGGTGATAAACTGTCAGATAGACAGCCACTTTACCACAACGACCGCCAGGGCGGAAACAACAGCCACCATGGCAGTAGCTGCCTACAGCCAGGCGGAAGACAATGTTCCACCCACCGTAGTAAGACACCGGAAGCTGCCCCCTTTTCCGGGGCGGTACAAACAACATCAAAAGCCCGGCAGAAACACTGCACAGAAGGGAAAGGATTCACCTCTGGACACAAAGAGAACAACCATGCCGCCATGAAGCCTGAGCTGCATGTCTTCCCAATGCTCTTCTACGTCCTGCTCCACCACGAACACCAACGACGGCGAAGACGACGATGGTGAGTACAGCCGTCTAGCACCCAAGGGAGGGTGGGAGGTAAAAGAAAGTGACACACACATGCACAACACCCCTCCACTCCCAATACCATACACACAATCAGCTGCAGTAATAAAACATATTTACCCTGTACCCATGATGAATAATGCAAGGACAACAGGAATGTACGAAAGTGAGTGTAATAAGATCAACACAGTAGAAATAAGAAAATGTAATGCAACTGTTATATACATATGTACAGTTCAAGGGACATAGCCCAGTCCTCATTGTGTGTGGGCCACAGGGCCAGAGGCCAAGGTCCAAGACCCCACTTGTCACCTGCAGCAACATGGAGAGAACACTGCAGGGGCATAAGTTGGAAAATAGGCAAGCACCTCAGCGGGGTGGGTAATGGGGGGCTCCTCAGCCGGCAGATGAAGGAAGACCACTGGTTCTGGAGGGGACAACATGCCCTGTGCTTGGTCCTGTGGAGTGCAAGGCCACAGTCTCTCAAGTGGGTGACTTGCCCACATGGTTCTGGAGGGGGCATTGTGCCCTGTGCTCTTGATCCTGGGGAGGCTGGGGTTGGTGGGTGTCTTACCCACTGGTTCTGGAAGGGGCATTGTGCCCTGTGCTCTTGATCTGGGGAGGCTGGGGTTGGTGGGTGTCTTACCAACTGGTTCTGACGGGGGCATCGTGCCCTGTGCTCTTGATCCTGGGGAGGCTGGTGTTGGTGGGTGTCTTACTCACTGGTTCTGGAGGGGGCATCATGCCCTATGCTCTTGATCATGGGGAGGCTGGGGTTGGTGGGTGTCTTACCCACTGGTTCTGGAGGGGGCATTGTGCCCTGTTCTCTTGATCCAGAGGAGTGCAAGATCACAATCTCTCAAGTGGGTGTAATACCCACTAGATTTGCAGGGGGCAGGCCGCATAGCAGACCATGGACGCAGGACTACATACTGTCTGCCAGCGGTGAGGGCTGCTCAGTGGTGGTAGTGGTGCTGCTGCTGGTGTTGGGGGGAAGCTCCCGCCCAACCCCTGCAGCCTCGGACGGCTGCCCACTGGTGTTGGTGATGCTGCTGGTGGGAAGAAGCTCCTGCCCATCCCCTGCAGCCTCGGATGGCTGCACAACTATGGTTGTTGGTGGGGGCTCCATCTGAGTCCCTGGCTACTTGCCCTTCCTGGCAGCAGCTGGGGCTGGCTCCTTGCCTGTCCGGGCAGCAGCTGCGGCTGGCTCCTTGCCCTTCCTGGCAGCAGCTGGGGCTGGCTCCTTGCCCTTTTGGGCAGCAGCTGTGGCTGGCTCCTTGCCCTTCCGGGAAGCAGCTGCAGCTGGCTCCTTGTCCTTCCGGGTAGCAGCTGGGGCTGGCACCCTTTCCTTGATGCTGCCTGGTGTAGGCTCCTTCACCCTCTGCAAAGGTGCCCTGGATCCTTTCCCACCACGAGTTGGTGTGGAGACTACTGGGCCTGTGACTGGGTGACTGGGTGACTGAGGTGCTTGCCTGGGTTTTTGCCAGACGTGAAGAATGGGGGTGGAGGGGTAGGGAAGAGGTCCATGGTGGAGAGGAAAAACTTTTTAGGGACATTGGGGCGGGAAGAAGGAGAAGGTTTGGGAGTGGAGGAAGAGGGAGTGGTTGTAGGAGGTGTCTGCCTGCTGATATTGGGTGCAGGTACGTGGGCTGGAGGCTGTTTTGAGGTGGATGGCTGCTGGGTGTCTGAGTGCCTGCGTTTGTGTACTTTAGGAGGGAGGGGGATAGACACAGTGGGAGAGGACACAGGGGACGTGTGCATGGCTGTTGTGGAGGTGTCTGCCAGTGAGGTGTGTGTTCTGCTAGGTGTGGTGGTGATGCTGGTAGTGGATGAGGATGTAGTGCATGCAAGTGTGAGTGTAGACGCAACTGGGAGGGAGGTGGAGGAGGAGGAGGAGGGGACAAAGTGGAAATTGTGGATGTTAGTATGTCTGCATGTGGATGGTGTTTGTGTGAGTGCCTGTGGGATGATGTGTGGTGCTTGTGTTTGCCTGTGACACTCTTGTGTGTTGTCTTGTGTGCATGCTGTTCTGCCTGTGTGCTTGGGATAGGTTGGGATTGAGGGGAATGGGATTGGGAAGAGGAAGTTGGAGGGGGGAGGGTGGACACAGAGACAAAGGCTGCCATCAGAGAGGAGGACAGAGCCTGGATTGATCTCTGTTGGGCCACCAAGCCAGTGTTAATACCCTCCAGGAATGCATTAGTCTGTTGCATCTGGGCTGCCAGCCCCTGGATGGCATTCACAATGGTTGATTTCCCTACAGAGATGGATCTCAGGAGTTCAATAACCTCCTCACTCAGGGCAACAGGGCTCACTGGGGCAGGGCCTGAGGTGCCTGGGGCAAAGGAGATTCCCACCCTCCTGGGTGAGCTTGCCCGGGCAACTCGATGAGGGACTGCTGGGAGGGCGGTGCTCGTACGGGGGTGGTTACAGAGGTGTCCGCCACCACCAGGGAGCTTCCATCAGAGGAGGTATCCGTGTCCGAACTGTCCCCTCCAGTCTCCGCCGTGGTCCCTCGTCCTCCGCCCCACTGATGCCCTCACCGTCGGTAGACTCTGCACCCTGGGTCCTGTGGGATGCAGCTCGCTCCGTCGGCGGTGCCTCTGCTCCTCCGCCAGATGATGCTAATGCACATAAGGATAGGGTGACAAAACAAAAAGGGGGGAAGAGACAAAGGATACACTGGGTCAATGGCTGCACCAACACCACCGTTGGCATACACACCACTCCCACACACAGGGAACAGCCCTACGCACTATGCATTGCACTACCAGTTATATTGCTAGCCACCAAGGCATGGGGAGGAGCACACACCGCCAAATGCAGCACACCTGGGACCACAAAGCCGTGACCAGTAGTGGATGCCTATGAGCTAGGTAGCACGTTGATCACTTCAGAACCCTGGCCACCATGGGACCTACTCTGCAATGTCAGGCCTGAACTAGGGGCACCCACTGACATACATCCACCACCCGGATACCACCCTACAATGCGTAATTAGTAATGATGGGAACTGTACTCACCCCGTTGTGGCTGCTGTAATGCCCTCAAGCACCCATCCAGCTCAGGATAGGCCACCGCCAGTATGCGAGCCATCACATGGCCCAGCACACAAGTGTACTCACCTGTTGGTCTGGAGGCAGATACAGCAGTCCGTACTGGTGTAGGGCCCCATCCACCAGTCGCTCCAACTCTGCTGAGGTGAAGGAAGGGGCCCTTTCCCCAGTCACACAGGCCATGGTAGGTTCCAGACACAGGTCACAGCAGCACATGCAGTGTAGGTCCTCTCCTGTTGAAGGTCAGGTAGCAAGTGAGTGAGTGATCAAATAGAAAATGGCGGTCACGTCCGCAGCGGTGCATACCGTCACCGCCGGCGTACATCACCATTGGCCACTGTAACCCATAGGGCCCAATGTTAACCAATGAGGAGTTGCACGACGGTTCCTGACCGCCTCCCACAACAGCACACAATTTCAGCGGAATTACCTCACTTCCACCTGTCCGTCCACACAGGACAGGTGTACACCATTTTCAGGAGGGGGTAGGCCCTGGATAATAACTGTGTCACAGTTAAAATTTGGACACAGGACTAATCCTACGTACCCATTACAAATTAACATCATGCATTGTACTGTTGTGGCTCCATTGTTCAGTTTGTGACTGGTTCCTCACTCTTTTGTCTTTTAGACTGCTATTGCTGTGGATGAATAGGAGACGGAGACATATCCCGTGTACAGACCCCTGGTGGACTTAGCAACAGTAGAGGACAGGCACATTATCCTCACCTACAGACTTGACCGGGCCACAATCACAGAGCTGTGTGCCCAACTGGAGCCTGACCAGATATCTGCTGTCCGTCACCCAACTGGGATCCCCCATCTTGTGCAAGTCCTATTTGTACACCATTTCCTAGCAATTGGTTCTTTCCAAGTAACAGTGGGCTTGGCAGTAGGAATGTCACAGCCAATGTTCTCAATAGTGCTGACCAGAGTTTTGTCTGCCCTGATTAAACACATGTGCAGCTACATTGTTTTCCCCCAAGTGGAGGATTTGGCCACGGTGAAGGGTGACTTCTATGCAATGGGACATATCCCCAACATAGTTGGGGCAATTGATGGAACTCATATTGTATTTGTCCCCCCGCCAGAATGAACAGGTGTTCAGAAATCGAGAGAGTTTCAACTCCATGAATATCCAGATGGTGTGCTTGGTGGACCAGTACAACTCCCAATGCTAAGTATCCTGGGTTTATGCATGATGACTTCATCCTGATGAATAGCAGCATCCCAAATGTGATGGACCAACTACATTGGCATCGGGTATGGCTAATCGATGAGCCCTGGTTCCCACCCAGTAGATGTTGGTGTATGGGTATGGTGTGGGCCATATGGGATAGTGTGTGGCTAAATGTTGTCCCTCAATGTTTGCAGGTGACTTAGGTTACCCCAACCAATCATGGCTACTGACCCTTGTGAGGAATGCCAGGACAAGGGCAGAAGAAGGTTACAATGAGGCACATGGCCGTACCAGAAGGATAATCAAAAGAACCTTTGGCCTCCTGAAGGTCAGGTTTCGGTGCCTCCATCTAACAGGTGCTGCTACTCACCCAAGAAGGTCTGCCAGATAATCGTGGCATGCTGCATCTTGCACAACCTTGCCTTGAGACGCCATGTTCCTTTTCTGCAGGAGGAGGAAGCTGGAGTTGCCTGTGTGGCAGCAGTGGACCCTGTGGACAGTGAGGATGAGGAGACAGAGGATGAGGATGAGGAAAACATAACAGCAGTGATACGACAATACTTCCAATGACACACAGGTAAGACAGTGTTACTTAACATTTCATTGTCATTATTTAGGATAACTTTGGCACTGGCATGCTGTTATTTCCCACTTCTATGCCCACTAACTGTACCCTTTGGCAATTCCTTTTTCAGATGTTGGTGCCCCACTATCGCTCCTGGTGTGATCACTACAGGAATCTACAGGTATTTCCTATGTGAAAAATTACTGTACAGTTGAATTGCAATGTTTGAACCTAGTTAAACGAATACATACTTTAAAAGTTTAACATACTCCATACTTGTGGTTTTTTCAAACGGTGTTCATTGAAGTGCTAAGAAGAAGAGGGGCAAGTGCATTGGGATAGGGTGATGATGGGGGAAAGTCCAGGGTATTGTTCCAGTCTATTTGTAGCACAGGTGCATAGTCCAAGGGGACATAGGAAGGGGAGCAATGGCAGTTCAAGTTGGACAGGGTGACAGAGTGGGACACAAGGGTGACAGTCAGGAAAGTCTCATTTCCTGGAGGGGGTCTTGGCAATAGTCTCTGGCTTCTGCCTGGATCGCAGGGAACATTTGCGGGGTGGTTCACCTTCTGCAGGGAGAGGGGTGCTGGTAGCCTGTTGGTCCTGTGGCGGAGCCTCCTGTCCTCTAGTGGCAGCAGAGGTGGAAGGCAGTTCAGATGTCTGGCTAGTGGTAGGGGCCCGCTGTTGTGAGTCTGCCTCTCTCATAATATTGGGCATGTCTGCCAGCACCGCTGCAATGGAGACCAGAGTGGTGT
Organism: Pleurodeles waltl; assembly: GCF_031143425.1. Lineage (NCBI taxonomy): Eukaryota > Metazoa > Chordata > Amphibia > Caudata > Salamandridae > Pleurodeles > Pleurodeles waltl. The sequence goes on from NC_090438.1 coordinate 520,956,687, forward strand.
TGATGGCCTGCAAGTCCTAACTGATCCCCTGGTACTGTCCCTCCTGCAGCCACCTGTTTTCCTGCACCTTGCCCAGGATCTTGCCCATCGTGTCCTGGGAATGTTGCTAGGCTCCCAGGATCTCGGTAAGTGCCTCCTGAAGAGTTGGTTCCCTGGGCCTGTCCTCCCCTTGGCACACAGCAGTCCTCCCAGTTTCCCTGTTGTTCTGTGCCTCTGTCGCCTGAACTGTGCGCCCACTGCCACTGACCCCAGGTCCCTGATTGTCATGGGTACGAGGTGTGCCCTGGGGTCACTGTAGAGGTGGACACACTGCTGATTAACCTGTCCTGGGGACAGAGGTATGGGTACACTGGGTGGGTGCTGTGGTGGTGTTCCCAGATGGGGGGCCCTGTGGATGTCTGTGACTGGGCCTGGGTAACTGACTGTCTAGAGGTCCCTCATGGGCCAGGTTGGTCATCCAGATCCAGGCGACCAGTGTCATCACTGTGGGCCTCTTCAGTTGGGGGGCTGGATAGCGCTGACACCTCTTCTCCGCCGACATTGGCTGGGATACCTATGGGGAAGTCAATGCTGTATTATTGTTTCTGTGTGTGACATATTGTGCATTGGTTGGTTGCCCTCTTTGGTTGTATTTGCCCTGGCAGTTTTAACTTGTATAAGTTGGTATGTGGTGGGCTAGCTGAGTCTCTATAGCGTGCATGCTTTGGTGATAGGTGTCCATGCAGGGCTGTGAGTGATGTCCATGCATTGGTGGTGCATGCAGGGCTTGGCATTGGGAGGGTGGGATGTGATGGTGGGGTGTGTGGGAAATGGTGGAGTGATGGGAGTGAGGGTGAGGGTGGGGGTATGTGATGGCATGCAGGTAGGGCATGCAGGTAGGGGGGAGATAGTAGTACGGTGTTGACTTACTAGAGTCCAGTCCTCCTCCAGCCAGGCCCTTAGGATGCATGATTGCCAAGACTGCCACCGCCAGTCCTCTGGATAGTGAGCTGGTGTCTTGCTGCTGCTATTGAACACACCTTCCCTTTTAGGTCATTCCACCTCTTCCTGATGTCATCCCTGGTTCTTTGGTGCTGTCCCATGGCGTTGACCCTGTCCACGATCCTCCGCCATAGCTCCATCTTCCTAGCAATGGATATCTGCTGCACCAGTGCTCCAAAAGCTGTGGCTCTGATGATTTCCTCCACCATGACCCTTAGCTCCTCCTCTGAGAATCGGGGGTGTCTTTGTGGTGCCATGTGAGTTGTGTAGATGAGGGTGTGTAGAGTGATGTGTTCTGGTTCTGGTTTTGTCTGTGGTCATGGTGTCTGTCTCGTGCCAATGGTTTGTAGTCGTAAGGGGTTGTGGGTAATGTGGCTGTGCGTTTTATAGTGCTGTGGGTGTGGTGTGTGTATGTGTGTCAGGTGTGTGAAGTTTAAATTGTCCAAAGTGATGTTTTGTTTGAGTGTGGGTATTTTGGGCATGGTGTATGTACCACCAGTGATTCGTGGGTCATGATGTGATGGAAGTAGTTCTGTTGGCATAACGGTGTGGGTTTTGATACCGCCAGTTTATCACCGACCTTTGGTGTGGTGGACTTGTGTCTGTGGCTGAATTCTGGCGAATTGGTGTGTGTGTGTCATAATATGGTGAACGGATATCCGCTGCGGATGTGGTATTTTGGTGGCAGTCAGCATGGCGGTAAGTGGGATTTACCGCCAATGTCGTAATGAGGGCCACAGTCTGCAATGGCAGCACAGTGTGGGATTGGTCAGTGGCCCCAGGGGGTGGCAAAACTGGTGCTGCAGTCCTCAGGGGACTTCCTTAGTACCCCAAACCCTCAGTACCAGGGGTACCCTTTACTAGGGACTTACAGTGGTGCTAAAGTGTGTGCCATCTGTGCAGAACAACTGTGCAGTTTTGGGGAAAGAGATCTAGCACTTGGGACCTAGTTATCAGGGACCCAGTGCACCAACAGTTGTAGCCACATCAGAAACCAGGCAAAAAGTGGGGGCTAACTAGGCCAAAAAGGGTGTTTTCCGACAGCATTCTAAGGGATTACTATATCCCAAAGAGGTGTGTGGGTGATGTAACGAGTACAGCATCCAAAGTCTACACGTGTAAGTTTACGCTTACACTTTTAAGAAACGTTACTACTTTTGGCAATTAACTATTTACAAAGTAATGTTATTCAAATGATTATACTTACATGTGCCCACCTACTGAATTCAGGGTGTGGAACCTAATTTACGGGTGTAAAGTTGCTACTTGTAACTTTTCACATGTAGTCAGAGGGATGCAAATCTCCCCATAGTAAACTAAAGTGAAAAGTTAAACAGTTGGCAAACCTAACAAATATATAGCTATGTTAACTATAAATGTAAATTATTTTAAAATATGTATGTTAAGTATAGAAATTAATTTAAAAAACACAGCTTTATTAAAAGTAGATAAAAATGCTTTTCTTAAGCTTTAAAGAAAAGTCCAGATTCTGACCTGCACCCACCGTCAACCCGTCTGCATCACCGATCCCAGGGGAGACTGTGGAACCCTGGCAGTCCGACTGCCAGGGTCTTAATGTAGCGGTTTGACCGCCACAGCAGCAGAGGTCCTGACCGCCACCGCGAGGCTGGCAGTCTCAAGACTTCCAGCCTCGTAATGAGGCCCATTGTCTCAAGTGACAGAAGCCTATTCATAATGCGAGATCTCTCCGACATTTGTCTCTGCTCATAGTAAGAGGGGAAGTTGATCCCAGATATAGGAGAGGGAATGTTCCTTCCTTTCCATTACGGTTGATCTGTGAGGGGACTCAGAGCTCCTTAGATGGGAGCCTAACTTGTATCTTTTAAAGTTAGAGATTCTAGTTATGTATGCATTTATTTGGAAAGGGGAGTGCTAAACTAGAGGGTTTAGTTTTGGTGACAATTGGCCAGGACTGGGCCTAGGGAATTCTGCAGTCACTGGTTAGTGCACAAGATAATAATGACGCCTCACTACCAACTCCTTAGAAAATTCTTTAATGTGGAAAAACAACTGAAGAAAGAACAAACTCTTCCTGACGGGCAGTAAAGGAATTCTGAAGGACTCCTTATCTCCTCTTGCAGCCAGGCGTGGAAAATGCTTTAAATTTGAAATATTCAGGTAATATGCATACAACATTAGTACAAATTGTGTCTTTTTACTGAAAGGGAGTTGGGTGGTTCGAGGTCAATTCACAAAGGCTTTTATGAGTATGTGAAGTAGTAATTTTGTTGTACCACTTCATAGTAAATGACTTTGTAAATTGGCCCCTCAATATTTTTATAAATGGGATGTGGAAGTGAGCTAACATGTCAGCCTGGAAGGCACAAGACAAATTAACTAGTTCCACATTGATTCTAACAGGAATGCTTGCTGAAAGAAATATAGAAGTGTGTAAGACAGAGCAAAGCCTATGCATACAAGTGACAGGCATCTAGAAAAAGGATGTGGACTATTACCATGGAGCACAATGCCCTTTGATTTAAGCTAAGCCCTTATTGTTTCACGCAAATTACAGCAGTTCTGGTTAGGTCAGGGATTTTCTTCGAAGGGACCCATTTTATTGCACCTCAAAATACATTTCTGACATCAATTTACAGTTTTTCTACAGAAAATGTAATAACTGCATACACTTCTTTCTGTTTCCATTAAGCATTCTGTGCACTACGTTCACCGGTAAATATTGGAAAGGATTGGTTAGTTTTTCATTTGTTATCAAGAAATGTTAGGAAAATGTAATATTGTTAGCGACCTCTGACCCTGTTTACCAGGCAGGTCGCTCCCCTCACCGCCACGCAGACCCTGTGAGACCGTTGACCGCTGCTTTATTCCTGCGTCCTTTTGCTGCCTTGTACTGCTCCCCTCACCTTTTTCTGCCCAGTTTGTGGTCCTAAATCTCTGTTTCCCTGCGCACCGCGTCTCCCCCTCGCCACCCGTTACCCGCCGCCGCGTCCCGAAGCTCCGCCCCCTCGCACCCCATTGGCCGCCCCGCTCCCACCTCCCAGCTGCTCCTCCCTCCCTCTCCCACTCATATGGAGGCCGCGCTGTGGTAGAGAGAGCGACCTCTGACCCTGTTTACCAGGCAGGTCGCTCCCCTCACCGCCACGCAGCCCCTGTGAGACTGCTGACCGCTGCTATATTCCTGCATCCTTTTGCTGCCTTGTACTGCTCACCTCACCTTTTTCTGCCCAGTTTGTGGTCCTAAATCTCTGTTTCCCTGCGCACCGCGTCTCCCCCTCGCCGCCCGTTTCCCGCCGCCGCGTCCCGTAGCTCCGCCCCCTCGCACTCCATTGGCCGCCCCGCTCCCACCTCCCAGCTGCTCCTCCCTCCCACTCCCACTCATATGGAGGCCGCGCTGCAGTAGAGAGAGCGACCTCTGACCCTGTTTACCAGGCAGGTCGCTCCCCTCACCGCCACGCAGTCCCTGTGAGACCGCTGACCGCTGCTTTATTCCTGCATCCTTTTGCTGCCTTGTACTGCTCCCCTCACCTTTTTCTGCCCAGTTGTGGTCCTAAATCTCTGTTTCCCTGCGCACCGCGTCTCCCCCTCGCTGCCCGTTTCCTGCCGCCGCGTCCCGTAGCTCCGCCCCCTCGCACCCTATTGGCTGCCCCGCTCCCACCTCCCAGCTGCTCCTCCCGCCCTCTCCCACTCATATGGAGGCCGCGCTGCGGCCGCGCCAAAGGCGCGCCTAAGGCAAGCCCATCTGCGCCCATCCGCGCCTGGCCCACGCCTGGCTTGCGCCCAGCGCCAGACCCCCTGGCCCCCGCAGAGGCCAGCCCACCCGCAAGACCTACAACGCCGCCACTCTCATCGCAATCAACACCGGCCGGATCCCCGGCTGCTGCAGAGCCACCCCTAGACGCACCCACGGGCCCTTCACCTGCCAATCCTGCAAGTTCTCCTGCATTCAGACACGGACCGAACCCGCCAAGCCAAGCACCAGCAGCAACCACCTGAAGTGCATCCTGCTCAACACCCGCTCTATCCACAGACACGCCGTGGAACTCTGGAACCTGATCGACACCACATCTCCAGACGTCGCCTTCCTCACAGAAACCTGGATGAACGCCTCCTCAGCGCCCGACATCGCCATCGCCATCCCGGACGGATACAAGATCACCTGGAGGGACCGCGTCAACCAGACAGGAGGAGGCATCGCCATCGTCCACAAGAACACCATCCGCATCACGACCAACTCCGACGACACCCTCACAGCCGCCGAACATCTCCACTTCCAGATACACACCGACACCAAGACCACACTCAGAGGCACCCTCATCTACAGACCCCCAGGACCCCGCACACAATTCAGCGAAGACATCGCAGACTTCATCAGCCCACACGCCCTCCCCTCCGCTGATTACATCCTCCTAGGGGACCTCAACTTCCACCTGGAGAACAACAACGACAACAACTCCACCACCCTGCTGGACAACCTCGCCAACCTCGGACTCAAGCAACTGGTGAACACCCCCACCCACTACGCCGGACACACGCTTGACCCAGTCTTCTCCTCCAGCAAGTACATCTCCTTCAGCCACTCCACCGGACTCCACTGGACAGACCACAGTTGCATCCACTTCAGCTTCAGAAGAACCACGACTCACCACCACCCACAACAGGCTCCCCGCAGGAGCTGGAACAAGATCACCACAGACCAGCTCTCCACATCACTGAGCCAGAACCCTCCCGCCAGCTCAGCGGACCCCAACCAAGCAGCCAACAACCTCACACAGTGGATCACCAACTGCGCTGACAACCTCGCACCTCTGAAAACCCATCCCACCAGGCCCAACAGCAAGAAAGCCTCCTGGTTCAACAACGACCTCAAGAACTCCAAGAAGAACTGCTGCACCCTTGAGAAAGCCTGGCGAAAAAACCCGACCACAGACAACATGACCGCCCTCAAGCACGCCTCCCGCAAACACCACCAGCTGATCCACACCACCAAGAAGACAGCATTCAAAGAACGACTAGACAACAACGCACACAACAGCAAGGAACTCTTCAGCATCGTCAAAGAGCTCTCCAACCCCAGCGCCGGAAACAACGACATCACTCCCTCACAAGACCTCTGCGACTTACTCGCCTCGTTCTTTCACCGCAAGATCGCCGACATACACAACAGCTTCGGCGCACAGACCACGCACCCAACCACCAAACCGACGCCCCCCAACACCACCCTCCGCACCTGGACCCCAGTCAGCACCGAAGACACCATCCAGATGATGAACACCATCCATTCCGGTTCTCCAACCGATCCATGTCCCCACCACGTCTTCAACAAAGCCGACTCAGTCATCGCACCCCATCTCCGGGACATCATCAACTGCTCCTTCAACACCGCCACCTTCCCGGAGAGCTGGAAACATGCCGAACTCAGCGCCCTCCTGAAGAAACCATCAGCAGACCCCACCGACCTCAAGAACTACCGCCCCATCTCGCTCCTCCCGTTTCCTGCCAAAGTCATCGAGAAGACCGTCAACAGACAGCTAGCTGCCTTCCTCAAGACTAATGGATCCCTCGACCACTCGCAGTCCGGCTTCCGAGCCAACCACAGCACCGAGACCGCCCTCATCGCAGCCACCGACGACATCCGAGCCCTGCTCGACAACGGGGAGACAGCGGCCCTCATCCTCCTGGACCTCTCCGCAGCGTTCGACACTGTCTGCCACCGCACCCTAGTGCAGCGCCTCAGCAACATCGGAATCCAAGAGAAGGCACTAGAGTGGATCATCTCGTTCCTCGCCGGAAGAACCCAGAGAGTCCGCCTCCCCCGTTCAGATCCGAGGCCACCGAAGTCAGCTGCGGCGTACCACAAGGATCATCACTCAGCCCCACCCTCTTCAACGTCTACATGAGCCCCCTCGCAGCCATCGCATGCCAACACAACCTCAACATCATCTCCTACGCCGACGACACCCAGCTGATCCTCTCCCTCACCAACGACCCAGCCACCGCCAGAACCAACCTGCACGAAGGGATGAAAGACGTAGCCGAGTGGATGATGAACAGCCGCCTGAAACTGAACTCAGACAAGACGGAAGTCCTCATCCTTGGATCATCACTCTCTGCCTGGGACGACTCCTGGTGGCCCCCTGCCCTGGGCAGCGCACCCAAACCAACGGACCACGCACGCATCCTGGGCTTCATCCTGGACTCCTCCCTCTCGATGACCAGACAAGTCAACGCCGTCTCATCATCATGCTTCAACATCCTACGCATGCTCCGAAAGATCTTCCGATGGATCCCCATCGAAACCAGGAAGACGGTCACCCAGGCACTCGTCACCAGCCGACTGGACTACGGTAACACCCTCTACACCGGAACCACGGCCAAACTACAGAAAAGACTCCAACGCATCCAGAACGCCTCCGCACGCCTCATCCTTGACATCCCCCGTCACAGCCACATCTCCGGACACCTGAGAGACTTGCACTGGCTCCCCGTCAGCAAGAGAATCACGTTCCGTCTCCTCACCTACGCACACAAGGCCCTCCACAACCTGGGCCCCAGGTACCTCAACAACCGCCTGACCTTCTACACTCCCACCCGCCAGCTACGATCGACCAGCCACGCCCTCGCCGCCGTGCCACACATTAGAAAAGCCACCATGGGAGAAAGATCCTTTTCCTACCTGGCAGCCAAGACTTGGAACTCCCTCCCCATCCACCTCCGCCTGACCCAAGACCACCTCTCCTTCAGGAAGCAACTCAAGACCTGGCTGTTCGAGCAGTAGCGGTCCCCCCTCCCCCAGCGCCTTGAGACCCTCCGGGTGAGTAGCGCGCTATACAAATTTCTTGATTGATTGATTGATTGATTAGCTCAGCTTGTTTTCTCAATCAACAAGATAACAAACCCCTCTCTTGAAATGTCATCTTTCATCTACCTGAAAGATCACCACCCATGATTTCTTGCTATATTGCTTCACAGAGTAGAATATTTGTGTCCAGTGTCATGACTGATCCTCTATCATCTGTACTTAGTGCTTGATTTAGATATTGGCAGATGAGTTACTCCATCACAATGGTGACGGATATCCTGTCCACCAATATCCAAATCCCATAGGATATATTAGGATTTGGACAGGGGCGGCTCCTCCGCCATGGCAAAGAAACATCGCCCCCGCCAGCAGCAGCTGCAAAACTTTTACAATAAAACCATAATAAACTATGTTTATTATGATTTTATTGTAAAAGAGGCAGGGCCATGGGCGATGACAGGGATGGCGGGAGAGTGCACAGCAATCCCCCTCAGTGCGCATGTATGTTTTGCCAGCCATCTCGGGCCGGCCAAACACATATGCGCATTGTGCTCTCTCCAGCCCGGCACTGTTTTGCTGGTTTGGAGAGAGCAGGCAGAGGCTACCACTTTGCCTCAGAGCGCCAAGCCAAGGCACTTCATCCAATCCTAATGCTGCTTTCATGCTACCAGTAGCATGAAAGCAGCATTAGGATTGGCCACAGGGCAGGCTGGGTGTTTGTGCCTACAGTGAGAACAGCAGAGCGGTGCAGCGAGGCAGGTACGTTTTTAGAATTTTAGTTTTTGTCATTTACCCCTCCCTTGCCGTACGCTGCGCCGCCCTGTCCCTCCCCCACAAGAGTTATAACTGGATTTAGATAATGGCAAACTTTGTGACAAAGTAATTCCTCTGCCAATATCTAAATCAGTCCCCTAGGGCCTCATTACAAGGCTGGCGGTCATGAGACCGCCGCCTTGCCATGTGGTCCTTCCGCCGCGGACCCAGCAGTAAGGACCGCTACATCATGAGTTGTGGGGCTTAGCAGACGTCAAGCCTCCACAACGCTGCCTGAACCGCTGGTGCGGTTACACCGCCTCGGCCGACGGTGAGCACCTCCAGCCCAGCGGCAGGCCTCAGCCTACCGGCCGGATTACAAGACTCCAAACTGCCAGACTTTCTGTGGTGGTCACCCCACTATGAAAACCCAGGTGTCGCCGGCACACACATGCACACATGTCCCCACACATACACACATCCCCCACCACCTGTCCACACACCCACAAACACTCCATCACTTCACGCACGCATGCATTCACATACACACCCCTCAGCATGCCATAAATCCACAGACATCCCCACTCACTCACAAAAATGCATACAGACACCACCACTCACTCATAAACATGCACCCAGACACCCCCATACACGCGCACATACAGGCACACACACATATTCACATTCACTTGCATCCACGCACTCACATCACACCCCCCTCCGCATACACGCACCCACATTCACAGACACCCTCCTCCCGCTTTCCGTTGCCCACTTACCTTCTTTGTTGAGGATGTCTTGTGGGAGGGGATGGGTCCTGGTGGTCTTGCACTGCCCTGACCACCATGCCAGCAGGACTCCGCCAAGCTGTATTACAACTTGTAATATGGCGGGCGGAGTCCTGTTGCTGTGGTGGTGACTGCAGTGGAACCGCCTCTTTGGAGTTGGACGTCTGCCCAGGAATGGGCAGAAGTCCTCCAAGGACTCCTAATATGAGGGCCAACAGACCTCCAACACTGGTGGTCTGTTGGCTGCAGCGGCTTCAGCGGTCCTGGAAAAGGGCCGCCAAAGTCGTAATGAGGCCCTTAGTCGCTATGGAGGATGTACTACCGTTGGATCTGTCATATGGCTCACTGGGAGTTACTCATAGCCATTTTATGAATTATATCACCCACTAATGGCTAAGATGGAAGATCATCTTCCACGGTTGGCCTGATGCTGCTCATGCATGTGGGTTGCTATACTCCTTTCCTATGGGATTTCAACACACTGCACAATATCTGCATGTTTTGTGAGCAAGCCACAGACTACATACTCACATATGTTGACCAGCTGTATTCAGCACACACCTGCAAGTTAACATCCTCACCCCCTGGAGAATGAAACCTCTACAGTACTGACTGCACCCAGTATATTCCGTGGAATGCACCTCTTTCATCCATGGATCCATGGATGAATCAGTAGTGACACACGTAATAAGGCATAGTCAAACATAACGGGGGGATATATTAATGGGTAATGCATGCACTACTTTGATCACACTCTCCCTACATATACATGCCTAGACACACACTTGACATCAAGCTGCTTCCCACAGAGGCCACCCTACAACTCACAGCACTCTTACAACCAAGCAGAAATGTGATGTATTTTATAAATGCAACTACAATATGCGGTATTAAACAGTAAGGTAACTAGTAATTTAAAGGCAAATAAAATTGCCAGCGGATGTAGATGCCACCAAGAATATATCTCCTCATTACAAAGTTTGTGTTGGTGTGTCATAATTCTTTAAGTTTACACAGGCCTGTGTGCCATAGTGAACTGCAGCCCCACGTTTAATTCCTTATTGAGTATTAACTATGATAAATCTTTTTTTAGATTTCTTGCCACTGGCGAGTTCATAAAACTGTTCATGTTTCTTTTTAAAATATGGATAGGTCTAGTATTTTACTGATGGTCTGTTGACTGTTGACTATGGGCCGGAAAATCAAATTTTCTAAGCATCTGAGTATTTTCATAATCAGAAATGGATGACTGTAGCCGGACGTCCGTCGACACCGGACCAAGTACGGCCCTAGGGGCCGTAAGAGCATACCCCCGGGGCACACAAGAGAGCCTCGGAAGCATGACGTCAGACGCCGAGGACGTCTTGCCGGGAGGAGAAAAGAACGACGGCAAAAAGACTGACGCGCACAGTGAGACGGCGGAAACGCAGAGCCGAGAAGCCAGCACCCCGGACCCGAGGACCAACGGGACTAAGTCCGAAGCAAGAGAAACAGAGCGCGAGGAGGAGAGAAACTACAGGGCGCCTCCCGCCCCCACCGAAGTGAAGTCGGGAGACCGCGGAACAGCCGGCCACGTCCCTGGAGGGGCGTGGCCTTTACAGGTACGTTCCTACCGAGCCTGGGCATTCATGCCCGAGTGGCTCAGGGGAACGAGGGAACAGAGAGGGAATACGGGGAGGATAACAGGGAGGTCCTGCCAGGAAGGGGAGACCCTATAAAACCAGGGAACCCTTATTAACCCTATGTCCCCCTAATCTCACCAAGAAACCCAGGGAAGAGAAAAGAAAGTAGGAGAAGAGAGAGAACACTACCGGAGAAAGAAATTAGACAGCTCACGGGAAGGCGACGCTCACTATTGAAGTGAAAAGTATCCCCACACCACCCTCACGTATACCTCCCCTCACATCCCCTATTAATCCTATATAGATCCTTCTTTACCTATACACTTACCTGTTTTTCGTTCTCCTTTTTCTTTTGGGGAACCTGGGCGACATCCATACGGGATAAAACCGGACCTCTTCCCAAGTCAGGATCAGACCCCAGCGGGACCAGGACAAGAACCCTGAAAAAAGAACAAGAAGTTGAACGACCCTAACAGGAAGTTATCCTGTGGAAAAAGAGAAAGGACAAAATTCAATCTTAATTAAGAATAAATAAATCACTTATCCCCTCAAACCGGCGCCTATCTAAGTTATTCCAATTTCTCTCCCACAGGAGATAAAGAACCCATTACAGTGGTGTCAGAAGTGGGATATTGGAATAGGCGCCAACTAGACTGAGACCATGGTGGGTACTCCCACGATAGCAGACATGATGCAGCAATTAGCTGAGGGACAAAGACACCTGCAAATCGTGTGGGAGGAACAGCAGAAAGAAGCAAAAGTGGAGAGGGAGGCACTCCAGAGCGCCCTCAAAAAAGTCAGGCCACTATCATGGCCAATAATCAATTGGTACATGAGAATGCACTAAAAACCCTCACGGATACTATTGCGGCCACCCGGGTACATCCAAACGTGCCCAGCTCTGTCTTACAGAGGTATCAGGAAGGCGAAGATCCGGATGCCTTTTTTACCAATTTTGAGCGCGTTGCCACTTCCGCCACCTGGCCTCAGGATAGATGGGGGCAGTATATTGCTCCTTTATTAACCGGGACTCTCCAAGCAGCTTATCAAGCGGTAAACCCGGGCGGCACGACACCCTATCAGGACATTAAAAAGAGTATCTTGGAACGGGTGGGCTTTGACACAGAACATTACCGGGTTCGGTTTAGGAAAGCCAAGTGGGGACCCTCCGAGAATCCCAGGGCGCTATACTTTCGGATTAAAGATTTGGGTCTCAAATGGCTAGGACCCATTGGAACCAACAGGGAAGATATTATTGAAGTTGTCCTCTTGGAACAATATCTAGACGCCTTACCCACCAATACCCGCAACTGGATCAAACAACACCCGAACCCTGATACAAACACCACCATTGAGTTAGCTTGTGCCTTCCACCGCTCCCTCGAGTTCAAGACACCCCTCCTACGTACAACGCCCACCCTGTCCGACAGACCCTCGGACAACCCTTGTCACTGGGACGAAGAACAGCAGAGGGCCCCCGGGAAACCACGAGGAACTGAAAGGCCATATGTACAACAACCCCAATGCTTTAGTTGTGGGGAATGGGGCCATATTGCCCGGGTTTGTCCCCTGAAATCTGAGAAACCAGAACCTATGGAAATAGGAGTTACTAGGGGGAGAGTCTTCTTTACAGGGGGAAAAGAAACCAGATACAAAAAGGAGCTTTTTAACAATGGGAGACTAACAGTGGCCCTCATCGACTCAGGGTGCAGTCAGTCCGTAATCAGGGCAGATTTAATAGATAGCCATACCTTCACTCCGGGACTTACTGTATCCATTTGTTGTATACATGGGGAAACCAGAGAATATCCCCTAATCTGGGCTACCCTTTCATGGGAAGGAAAAGAGACCCCTATAAGGATGGGGGTGGTTGAACGACTGGTTGAAGAGGCCATCATAGGAACCGATTTCAAAGACTTTTCAGTGCTTCTAGATAGTACAAGGAACACAGAGGACATGAGAGCCTGGTGGAGGAACGCTCCCTTCTCTAACCTACCAATACAACCTCCGGTTGTTCGATACAAACCTACTAGAAGAGAGAAAAGAGAAGCAAGGAAATCCTATGTGTCAGGAACCCCGAGCTACGATAGGGTAATTACCCAGGTCCATACCCTTACTGGTCTTCCCCCCTTCCGCAGTTGTCAAAGGGAAGATCCGAGTTTGGTCCATGCCTGGAAACATGCCCGACCCCGAACCCTCAACGACAAGGGTCCATCTTTTACGATAGTTAAAAATCTATTATATCGGATCACTGGTACTAATAGAGAAGAAAAGAAACAGCTACTAGTTCCCGAACCTTATAGGCAACAGGTACTACACCTAGCCCACAGTCAGTCGGGGGGTGGTCACTATGGGAGGGAGAAAACGGAAGAGTACCTGTTAAGGAAATTCTACTGGCCCGGGGTCTTTTCACAGATTAGAAAATTCTGTCAGCAATGCCCTAAATGTCAATTGGTCGATCCTGGCCCAAAGAAAAAGGCCCCATTACAGCCCCTTCCCATTATTGACATACTTTTTTCAAGAATAGGAATGGATATTGTAGGTCCTCTACTACCTTCTTCTAAAGGCTACCGCTATATACTCGTATTGGTAGATTATGCCACCAGATACCCCAAGGCCATCTCCATCACCAGTATTAACACCAAGAGTGTTGCCAATGCCATGATAGGGTTCTTTTCCCGAATAGGTTTTCCCCTAGAAATTTTAACAGACCAAGGTACACAGTTCATGTCCAATTTGATGGCACAGATATGTCAACCTCTGGGGATCAAACAACTGAGGACTGCGGTTTATCATCCACAAACGGATGGGTTGGTGGAGAGATATAACCGCACCCTGAAAACTCTCTTAAAGAAATCGATTTCAGAGTCAGGTAAGGACTGGGATAGGAAACTCCCATTAGTGTTATACGCCATCAGGACACATGAACAAGCTTCTACGGGCCATAGTCCATTTGAATTGTTGTTCGGCCGACAGCCTAGGACGCTATTAGACATGGCAGCAGAATTATGGGAGGAGGAGGAAGATGGGGAAAAGTCCCTCTTGGAATACACCAGTGACTTAAAATCCCGCTTACAAACAGTATGGGAAAATGTAAGGGAACATATGGAGAGGGCCCAAGATAAGCAAAAGCGATATTACGATAGGAATACTCAAATGCGGACCTTTACAGAAGGAGACAGGGTGTTAGTGCTTCTTCCCAGTTCCGACAACAAACTGTTGGCAAAATGGCAGGGACCATATAAAGTGATAGGAGTGGTAACACCTGTTACCTATAAAGTCCAACTCACGGATAACCCCAGAAGGTCTTAGATCTTTCATGCCAATTTGCTAAAAAAATGGGAAGAATCTAGGGGAGGCCCGAATATTGGATGTCTAGTTAATATGGTTAAGGAACTGGAAATAGGATGGTGTCCCACTGACCAACCTACCGGAAACGAGATGCCCCAGGTAAATACAGAAATTTCATTACAACAGAACAGACAGTTAACTAGACTCCTCAACGGCCACAACCCTGTGTTCTCCCCGATACTGGGTAGAACCAGGTTGATACAACATCAAATCATAACTCAACCTGGTAAGATAGTTCGGTTACGGCCCTATCGTATCCCCGAAGCTAGGAAGGTTCTGGTAGAAAATGAAATAGAGAAGATGTTAGACCTGGGTATTATAGAACCTTCCCATAGCCCCTGGTGTTCTCCAGTGGTATTAGTGCCGAAGCCGGATGGGTCTATACGTTTTTGTATTGATTTCAGACAAGTCAATACCGTATCCCAATTCGATACGTATCCACTCCCAAGGGTAGACGAACTCCTAGGGAAATTGGGAAAAGCTAAATACATGTCTACCCTAGATTTGACCAAAGGGTACTGGCAGATACCTTTAGCACAAGAGGATAAAGAAAAAACGGCCTTCTCTACTCCCTCAGGCCTATATCATTTTAATGTTCTCCCTTTTGGGTTACACGGGGCTCCCGCCACCTTTCAGCGTCTCATAGATACCATTCTACGACCTCATACCAGATATGCAGCCGCCTATCTGGATGACATCGTTATTGTAGGAAAGTACCATCTTGCCTGGCATGTTACCCCCATTTTTCACTGTATATATGTTGTTTTAGTTGTATGTGTCACTGGGACCCTGGTAACCCAGGGCCCCAGTGCTCATAAGTGTGCCTGAATGTGTTACCTGTGTAGTGACTAACTGTCTCACTGAGGCTCTGCTAATCAGAACCTCAGTGGTTATGCTCTCTCATTTTCTTTCCAAATTGTCACTAACAGGCTAGTGACCATTTTTACCAATTTACATTGGCTTACTGGAACACCCTTATAATTCCCTAGTATATGGTACTGAGGTACCCAGGGTATTGGGGTTCCAGGAGATCCCTATGGGCTGCAGCATTTCTTTTGCCACCCATAGGGAGCTCTGACAATTCTTACACAGGCCTGCCACTGCAGCCTGAGTGAAATAACGTCCACGTTATTTCACAGCCATTTTACACTGCACTTAAGTAACTTATAAGTCACCTATATGTCTAACCTTTACCTGGTAAAGGTTAGGTGCAAAGTTACTTAGTGTGAGGGCACCCTGGCACTAGCCAAGGTGCCCCCACATTGTTCAGAGCCAATTCCCTGAACTTTGTGAGTGCGGGGACACCATTACACGCGTGCACTACATATAGGTCACTACCTATATGTAGCTTCACAATGGTAACTCCGAATATGGCCATGTAACATGTCTATGATCATGGAATTGCCCTCTCTATGCCATCCTGGCATAGTTGGCACAATCCCATGATCCCAGTGGTCTGTAGCTCAGACCCTGGTACTGCCAAACTGCCCTTCCTGGGGTTTCACTGCAGCTGCTGCTGCTGCCAACCCCTCAGACAGGCATCTGCCCTCCTGGGGTCCAACCAGGCCTGGCCCAGGATGGCAGAACAAAGAACTTCCTCTGAGAGAGGGTGTGACACCCTCTCCCTTTGGAAAATGGTGTGAAGGCAGGGGAGGAGTAGCCTCCCCCAGCCTCTGGAAATGCTTTCTTGGGCACAGATGTGCCCAATTCTGCATAAGCCAGTCTACACCGGTTCAGGGACCCCTTAGCCCCTGCTCTAGCGCGAAACTGGACAAAGGAAAGGGGAGTGACCACTCCCCTGACCTGCACCTCCCCTGGGAGGTGTCCAGAGCTCCTCCAGTGTGCTCCAGACCTCTGCCATCTTGGAAACAGAGGTGCTGCTGGCACACTGGACTGCTCTGAGTGGCCAGTGCCACCAGGTGACGTCAGAGACTCCTGCTGATAGGCTCCTTCAGGTGTTGGTAGCCTATCCTCTCTCCTAGGTAGCCAAGCCCTCTTTTCTGGCTATTTAGGGTCTCTGTCTCTGGGGAAACTTCAGATAACGAATGCAAGAGCTCATCCGAGTTCCTCTGCATCTCTCTCGTCACCTTCTGATAAGGAATCGACTGCTGACCGCGCTGGAAGCCTGCAAACCTGCAACATAGTAGCAAGGACGACTACTGCAACTCTGTAACGCTGATCCTGCCGCCTTCTCGACTGTTTTCCTGCTTGTGCATGCTGTGGGGGTAGCCTGCCTCCTCTCTGCACCAGAAGCTCCGAAGAAATCTCCCGTGGGTCGACGGAATCTTCCCCCTGCAACCGCAGGCACCAAAAAGCTGCATTACCGGTCCCTTGGGTCTCCTCTCAGCACGACGAGCGAGGTCCCTCGAATCCAGCGACTCTGTCCAAGTGACCCCCACAGTCCAGTGACTCTTCAGTCCAAGTTTGGTGGAGGTAAGTCCTTGCCTCACCTCGCTGGGCTGCATTGCTGGGAACCGCGACTTTGCAGCTACTCCGGCCCCTGTGCACTTCCGGCGGAAATCCTTCATGCACAGCCAAGCCTGGGTCCACGGCACTCTAACCTGCATTGCACGACTTTCTAAGTTGGTCTCCGGCGACGTGGGACTCCTTTGTGCAACTTCGTCGAGCACCATTTCACGCATCCTTGTAGTGCCTGTTTCTGGCACTTCTCCGGGTGCTACCTGCTTTTGTGAGGGCTCTTTGTCTTGCTCGACGTCCCCTCTCTCTTCAGGTCCAATTTGCGACCTCCTGGTCCCTCCTGGGCCCCGGCAGTGACCAAAAACGCAAAACGCACGATTTGCAACTAGCAAGGCTTGTTGGCATCCTTTCAGCGGGAAAACACATCTGCACGACTCTACAAGGCGAGTGGGATCCGTCCACCAAAGGGGAAGTCTCTAGCCCTTTTCGTTCCTGCAGAAACCTCAGCTTCTTCTGTCCAGTAGAAGCTTCTTTGCACCTGCAGCTGGCATTTCCTGGGCATCTGCCCATCTCCGACTCGCTTGTGACTTTTGGACTTGGTCCCCTTGTTCCACAGGTACCCTAGATTGGAAATCCACAGTTGTTGCATTGCTGGTTTGTGTCTTTCCTGCATTATTCCTCTAACACGACTTCTTTGTCCTTAGGGGAACTTTAGTGCACTTTGCACTCACTTTTCAGGGTCTTGGGGAGGGTTATTTTTCTAACTCTCACTATTTTCTAATAGTCCCAGCGACCCTCTACAAGGTCACATAGGTTTGGGGTCCATTCGTGGTTCGCATTCCACTTTTGGAGTATATGGTTTGTGTTGCCCCTATCCCTATGTTTCCCCTTTGCATCCTATTGTAACTATACATTGTTTGCACTGTTTTCTAAGACTATACTGCATATTTTTGCTATTGTGTATATATATCTTGTGTATATTTCCTATCCTCTCACTGAGGGTACACTCTAAGATACTTTGGCATATTGTCATAAAAATAAAGTACCTTTATTTTTAGTATAACTGTGTATTGTGTTTTCTTATGATATTGTGCATATGACACTAAGTGGTACTGTAGTAGCTTCACACGTCTCCTAGTTCAGCCTAAGCTGCTCTGCTAAGCTACCATTATCTATCAGCCTAAGCTGCTAGACACCCTATACACTAATAAGGGAAAACTGGGCCTGGTGCAAGGTGCAAGTACCCCTTGGTACTCACTACAAGCCAGTCCAGCCTCCTACATTGGTTGTGCAGTGGTGGGATAAGTGCTTGAGACTACTTACCACTCTTGTCAGTGTACTTTTCATAAGAGAAAAATATACAAAACAAGGTCAGTGTATATACACATAGCCAAAAAGTTTTGCATTTCCTCTTTTCACTCTTTTCTAAGTGCCGAAAAGTACTTCTAACTTTCTAAAAAGTTCTAAAAAGTTTAAAAAGTTTTTTTCTGTCTTTCCAAAAAGTTCTGAAAACTTTTTTCTCTTTTTCTATCACTTTAACTCTCTCTAAAAATGTCTGGCACAGGCCAAAATGTTGATCTGTCCAAACTTGCATATGACAACCTTAGCTGGAAAAGAGCAAGGAGTCTCTGTATAGAGAGAGGTTTGAGTGTAGGGAAGAATCCTTCCTTGGAACTGTTGCTTAACATGCTTAGAGAACAGGATAAGGCCATAGGTGCCCCATCTGTTGAAAAAGTACCTAATAGTTCTCAATCTGATTCAGGGACTCCCCCAGGAAAAGATTCAGGAAAGAAACTTCCTAGCCTGCCCATTACTAGACAATCTAGCATAGATGGTAATGATGATGAGCCACACCATATAAATAGTGTTGTCTCACATCATAGCAAAAGCATTTATTCTAACCATACTGGTAGTAATGTTTCTGTTAACCAAGCTGTTAGGGTGGCTTCTGTAAGGGACAGGTCTCCTTCTGTTCATTCCCATCATAGCTCTGTTTCTAGGAATGTCCCTCCCACCAACCCTGATGACAGAATGTTAGAGAGGGAACTCAATAAGTTGAGGGTGGAACAAACCAGACTGAAGCTTAAAAAGCAACAGCTGGATTTGGATAGACAGTCTTTTGAATTAGAGAAGGAAAGGCAGAAGTTGGGTTTAGAAACCCATGGTGGCAGCAGCAGTATTCCCCATAGTCATCCTGCAAAAGAGCATGATTCCAGGAATCTACATAAGATAGTTCCCCCTTATAAGGAGGGGGATGACATTAACAAGTGGTTTGCTGCACTTGAGAGGGCCTGTGTTGTACAGGATGTCCCTCAAAGGCAGTGGGCTGCTATCCTATGGCTATCATTTAGTGGAAAAGGTAGGGATAGGCTCCTTACTGTGAAAGAAAATGATGCTAATAATTTCCAAGTTCTTAAGAATGCACTCCTGGATGGTTATGGCTTAACCACTGAACAGTACAGGATAAAGTTCAGAGAGACCAAAAAGGAGTCTTCACAAGACTGGGTTGATTTTATTGACCATTCAGTGAAGGCCTTGGAGGGGTGGTTACATGGCAGTAAAGTTACTAATTATGTCAGCCTGTGTAACTTAATCCTGAGAGAGCATATTCTTAATAATTGTGTGTCTGATTTCTTGCACCAGTACTTGGTGGACTCTGATCTGACCTCTCCCCAAGAATTGGGAAAGAAGGCAGACAAATGGGTCAGAACAAGAGTGAACAGAAAAGTTCATACAGGGGGTGACAAAGATGGCAACAAAAAGAAGGATGGTAAGTCTTCAGACAAGGGTGGGGACAAATCTAAAAATGAGTCTTCATCAGGCCCACAAAAACACTCTGGTGGGGGTGGTGGGTCCAAATCCTCCTTTAATCAGAACAAGGAAAAGAAACCATGGTGCTATTTATGTAAAATAAAAGGCCATTGGACAACAGATCCCAGTTGTCCAAAGAAAGGCACCACAGCTCCTACCACTACAACCCCTACTGCTACACCTAGTGTCCCTACTAATAGCAGTGGTGGTGGGAGCAAACCTACTAATAGCCAATCCAAGGGAGTAGCTGGGCTCACTATTGGTAACTTAGTTGGGGTTGGTCTGATTAGGGAGACCACAGAGGCTACTTTAGTCTCTGAAGGGGCTATTGATTTAGCCACTTTGGTTGCTTGCCCCCATAACTTGGAGAAGTACAAGCAACTAACCCTAATAAATGGTGTTTAGGTCCAGGCCTACAGGGACACAGGTGCCAGTGTCACAATGGTGATTGAGAAACTGGTGCACCCTGAACAACACATACTTGGACACCAGTACCAAGTAACCGATGCTCACAACATAACACAAAGCCACCCCATGGCTGTTGTAAATCTCAACTGGGGGGGGGTAACTGGTCCAAAGAAAGTTGTGGTAGCTTCAGATTTACCTGTAGACTGTCTACTAGGGAATGATTTGGAGACATCAGCTTGGTCAGATGTGGAGTTGGAGGCCCATGCAGCAATGCTGGGCATTCCAGGGCATATTTTTGCTTTGACAAGGGCTCAGGCCAAAAAGCAAAAAGGACAGGGAAGCTTGGATCCTGGAACAATGGACCAAGTGCTCCCTAAAGCTAGGGCTAGTAGAAGCAAACCACTTCCTACTATCCCTCCCTCTACAGTGGATTCTACTTCTGAGGAAGAAGAATTCCCTCCCTGTGCAGAACCTACACCAGAGGAGCTGGAAGCAGACACTGCTGAGCTTTTGGGTGAAGGGGGGCCTGCCAGAGAGGAGCTGAGTGTGGCACAGCAAACCTGTCCCACATTAGAGGGTCTCAGACAGCAAGCTGTCAAACAGGCTAATGGGGATGTCAGTGACTCTCACAGAGTTTACTGGGAGGACAACCTCTTGTACACTGAGCATAGGGATCCTAAACCTGGAGCTGCCAGGAGATTAGTGATTCCTCAGGAGTACAGAAAGTTCCTCCTAACACTGGCACATGACATTCCCTTAGCTGGGCATCTAGGAGAAATGAAAACTTGGGACAGGCTTGTTCCCCTGTTTCATTGGCCTAGGATGTCTGAGGACACAAAGGAATTTTGTAAGTCCTGTGAAACCTGTCAAGCCAGTGGCAAGACAGGTTGCACTCCAAAGGCACCACTTATCCCACTGCCTGTGGTTGGGGTTCCCTTTGAAAGGGTAGGGGTTGACATAGTTGGCCCCCTTGACCCTCCTACTGCTTCAGGCAATAGGTTTATCTTAGTTGTAGTGGACCATGCCACAAGATATCCTGAAGCTATTCCTTTAAGGACCACTACAGCTCCTGCAGTGGCAAAGGCCCTCCTGGGAATATTTTCCAGGGTGGGCTTCCCAAAGGAAGTAGTATCAGACAGAGGAAGCAATTTCATGTCTGCATACTTAAAGGCCAAGTGGAAGGAGTGTGGTGTAACGTACAAGTTCACAACACCCTATCATCCACAAACAAATGGACTGGTGGAGAGATTTAATAAAACTCTCAAAGGCATGATTATGGGTCTCCCTGAAAAACTCCGCAGGAAATGGGATATCCTTCTACCATGCCTCCTTTTTGCCTACAGGGAGGTACCCCAGAAAGGAGTGGGCTTCAGCCCCTTTGAACTTCTTTTTGGACACCCTGTTAGGGGTCCACTCACACTTGTAAAGGAGGGTTGGGAACAACCTTTAAAAGCTCCTAAGCAGGATATTGTGGACTATGTACTTGGCCTCAGATCAAGGATGGCTGAGTACATGAAAAAGGCCAGTAAAAACCTTCAGGCCAGCCAAGAGCTCCAGAAGCAATGGCATGATCAGAAGGCTGTTTTGGTTCAGTACCAACCAGGGCAGAAAGTGTGGGTCTTGGAGCCTGTGGCCCCAAGAGCACTCCAAGATAAATGGAGTGGACCCCACACAATTGTTGAAAAGAAGGGTGAAGTCACCTACTTGGTTGACTTAGGCACTGCCAGGAGTCCCCTTAGGGTGCTCCATGTCAACCGCCTGAAACCCTACTATGACAGGGCTGATCTCACCCTGCTCATGGCAACTGATGAGGGACAGGAAGAAGACAGTGATCCTCTACCTGATCTCTTCTCTTCCACAGAACAAGATGCTCTTGTGGAAGGTGTAGTTTTGGCAGATTGTCTTACTGCTGAGCAGAAAGACCATTGCATAAATCTCCTAGGACAATTTTCAGAACTCTTCTCTACTGTGCCAGGCACCACTTCTTGGTGTGAGCACACTATAGATACTGGAGACAGTTTACCTGTCAAAAGTAAGATCTATAGGCAGCCTGACCATGTCAGGTACTGCATAAAGCAAGAAGTTCAGAAAATGTTGGAACTAGGAGTGGTTGAGCACTCTGACAGTCCATGGGCTTCTCCTGTGGTACTGGTACCAAAACCCAATTCTAAAGATGGAAAGAAGGAAATGCGGTTTTGTGTAGACTATAGAGGTCTCAACTTGGTAACCAAAACTGATGCTCACCCTATACCCAGGGCAGATGAGCTCATAGATACACTGGCATCTGCCAAGTATCTAAGCACTTTTGATTTGACTGCAGGGTATTGGCAGATCAAATTGTCAGAAGATGCTAAACCTAAGACTGCATTTTCTACCATTGGAGGACATTACCAGTTTACTGTAATGCCTTTTGGTTTGAAAAATGCACCTGCCACTTTTCAGAGGTTGGTGAACACAGTCCTGCAAGGGCTGGAAGCTTTCAGTGCAGCATATTTGGATGATATAGCTGTCTTTAGCTCCAGCTGGGATGATCACCTGGTCCACCTATGGAAAGTTTTGGAGGCCCTGCAAAAGGCAGGCCTCACTATCAAGGCTTCAAAGTGCCAGATAGGGCAGGGTAAGGTGGTTTATCTGGGACACCTTGTTGGTGGGGAACAGATTGCACCACTTCAGGGGAAAATCCAAACAATTATTGATTGGGTTCCCCCTACCACTCAGACTCAGGTGAGAGCCGTCCTAGGCCTCACTGGGTATTACAGGAGGTTCATTAAGAACTATGGCTCCATTGCAGCCCCTCTTAATGACCTCAAATCCAAGAAAATGCCTAAAAAGGTATTATGGACAGCAAACTGTCAGAAAGCTTTTGAGGAGCTGAAGCAGGCCATGTGCTCTGCACCTGTCCTGAAAAGCCCTTGTTACTCTAAAAAATTCTATGTCCAAACTGATGCATCTGAATTAGGAGTAGGGGCAGTCCTATCACAACTTAATTCTGAGGGCCAGGATCAACCTGTTGCTTTTATTAGTAGGAGGTTGACCCCTAGAGAAAAGCGTTGGTCTGCCATTGAGAGGGAGGCCTTTGCTGTGGTCTGGGCTCTGAAGAAGTTGAGGCCATACCTGTTTGGCACTCACTTCATTGTTCAGACAGACCACAAACCTCTACTTTGGCTAAAACAAATGAAAGGTGAAAATCCTAAATTGTTGAGGTGGTCCATATCCCTACAGGGAATGGACTATACAGTGGAACATAGACCTGGGAGTAGCCACTCCAATGCAGATGGACTCTCCAGATATTTCCACTTAGACAATGAAGACTCATCAGGTCATGGCTAGTCTTATTGTCCTTCGTTTGGGGGGGGGTTGTGTAGGAAAGTACCATCTTGCCTGGCATGTTACCCCCATTTTTCACTGTATATATGTTGTTTTAGTTGTATGTGTCACTGGGACCCTGGTAACCCAGGGCCCCAGTGCTCATAAGTGTGCCTGAATGTGTTACCTGTGTAGTGACTAACTGTCTCACTGGGGCTCTGCTAATCAGAACCTCAGTGGTTATGCTCTCTCATTTTCTTTCCAAATTGTCACTAACAGGCTAGTGACCATTTTTACCAATTTACATTGGCTTACTGGAACACCCTTATAATTCCCTAGTATATGGTACTGAGGTACCCAGGGTATTGGGGTTCCAGGAGATCCCTATGGGCTGTGCATTTCTTTTGCCACCCATAGGGAGCTCTGACAATTCTTACACAGGCCTGCCACTGCAGCCTGAGTGAAATAACGTCCACGTTATTTCACAGCCATTTTACACTGCACTTAAGTAACTTATAAGTCACCTATATGTCTAACCTTTACCTGGTAAAGGTTAGGTGCAAAGTTACTTAGTGTGAGGGCACCCTGGCACTAGCCAAGGTGCCCCCACATTGTTCAGAGCCAATTCCCTGAACTTTGTGAGTGCGGGGACACCATTACACGCGTGCACTACATATAGGTCACTACCTATATGTAGCTTCACAATGGTAACTCCGAATATGGCCATGTAACATGTCTATGATCATGGAATTGCCCCCTCTATGCCATCCTGGCATAGTTGGCACAATCCCATGATCCCAGTGGTCTGTAACTCAGACCCTGGTACTGCCAAACTGCCCTTCCTGGGGTTTCACTGCAGCTGCTGCTGCTGCCAACCCCTCAGACAGGCATCTGCCCTCCTGGGGTCCAGCCAGGCCTGGCCCAGGATGGCAGAACAAAGAACTTCCTCTGAGAGAGGGTGTGACACCCTCTCCCTTTAGAAAATGGTGTGAAGGCAGGGGAGGAGTAGCCTCCCCCAGCCTCTGGAAATGCTTTCTTGGGCACAGATGTGCCCAATTCTGCATAAGCCAGTCTACACCGGTTCAGGGACCCCTTAGCCCCTGCTCTGGCGCGAAACTGGACAAAGGAAAGGGGAGTGACCACTCTCCTGACCTGCACCTCCCCTGGGAGGTGTCCAGAGCTCCTCCAGTGTGCTCCAGACCTCTGCCATCTTGGAAACAGAGGTGCTGCTGGCACACTGGACTGCTCTGAGTGGCCAGTGCCACCAGGTGACGTCAGAGACTCCTGCTGATAGGCTCCTTCAGGTGTTGGTAGCCTATCCTCTCTCCTAGGTAGCCAAGCCCTCTTTTCTGGCTATTTAGGGTCTCTGTCTCTGGGGAAACTTCAGATAACGAATGCAAGAGCTCATCCGAGTTCCTCTGCATCTCTCTCTTCACCTTCTGATAAGGAATCGACTGCTGACCGCGCTGAAAGCCTGCAAACCTGCAACATAGTAGCAAGGACGACTACTGCAACTCTGTAACGCTGATCCTGCCGCCTTCTCGACTGTTTTCCTGCTTGTGCATGCTGTGGGGGTAGCCTGCCTCCTCTCTGCACCAGAAGCTCCGCAGAAATCTCCCGTGGGTCGACGGAATCTTCCCCCTGCAACCGCAGGCACCAAAAAGCTGCATTACCGGTCCCTTGGGTCTCCTCTCAGCACGACGAGCGAGGTCCCTCGAATCCAGCGACTCTGTCCAAGTGACCCCCACAGTCCAGTGACTCTTCAGTCCAAGTTTGGTGGAAGTAAGTCCTTGCCTCACCTCGCTGGGCTGCATTGCTGGGAACCGCGACTTTGCAGCTACTCCGGCCCCTGTGCACTTCCGGCGGAAATCCTTCGTGCACAGCCAAGCCTGGGTCCACGGCACTCTAACCTGCATTGCACGACTTTCTAAGTTGGTCTCCGGCGACGTGGGACTCCTTTGTGCAACTTCGTCGAGCACCGTTTCACACATCCTCATAGTGCCTGTTTCTGGCACTTCTCCAGGTGCTACCTGCTTTAGTGAGGGCTCTTTGTCTTGCTCGACGTCCCCTCTCTCTTCAGGTCCAATTTGCGACCTCCTGGTCCCTCCTGGGCCCCGGCAGTGTCCAAAAACGGAAAACGCACGATTTGCCACTAGCAAGGCTTGTTGGCATCCTTTCAGCGGGAAAACACTTCTGCACAACTCTCCAAGGCGAGAGGGATCCGTCCACCAAAGGGGAAGTCTCTAGCCCTTTTCATTCCTGCAGAAACCTCAGCTTCTTCTGTCCAGTAGAAGCTTCTTTGCACCCGCAGCTGGCATTTCCTGGGCATCTGCCCATCTCCGACTCGCTTGTGACTTTTGGACTTGGTCCCCTTGTTCCACAGGTACCCTAGATTGGAAATCCACAGTTGTTGCATTGCTGGTTTGTGTCTTTCCTGCATTATTCCTCTAACACGACTTCTTTGTCCTTAGGGGAACTTTAGTGCACTTTGCACTCACTTTTCAGGGTCTTGGGGAGGGTTATTTTTCTAACTCTCACTATTTTCTAATAGCCCCAGCGACCCTCTACAAGGTCACATAGGTTTGGGGTCCATTCGTGGTTCGCATTCCACTTTTGGAGTATATGGTTTGTGTTGCCCCTATCCCTATGTTTCCCCATTGCATCCTATTGTAACTATACATTGTTTGCACAGTTTTCTAAGACTATACTGCATATTTTTGCTATTGTGTATATATATCTTGTGTATATTTCCTATCCTCTCACTGAGGGTACACTCTAAGATACTTTGGCATATTGTCATAAAAATAAAGTACCTTTATTTTTAGTATAACTGTGTATTGTGTTTTCTTATGATATTGTGCATATGACACTAAGTGGTACTGTAGTAGCTTCACACGTCTCCTAGTTCAGCCTAAGCTGCTCTGCTAAGCTACCATTATCTATCAGCCTAAGCTGCTAGACACCCTATACACTAATAAGGGATAACTGGGCCTGGTGCAAGGTGCAAGTACCCCTTGGTACTCACTACAAGCCAGTCCAGCCTCCTACAGTTATCTATAGCGAAACTTGGGAGGACCATTTGTCTCATTTAACCAAGATACTTATAGCCCTACAAAAGGCAGGGCTGACAGCCAATCCCTCCAAAAGCCGACTAGCATTTAATGAAATCTCCTACCTTGGATATTATATAGGGAGAGGTATCATTAAACCCCAAATGAGTAAAGTAGAGGCCATTCTACGCATAAAAACACCCACTACAAAGACAGAGATCCGTTCATTTCTAGGCCTAGTAGGATACTATCGGAGATTTATACCACACTACTCCACCTTGGCCGCTCCCCTGACAGATCTACTGAAGAAAGGTCAGCCCAAAAACATTGCAAGTCTCAACCCAGCACAGTCCCATAGTTACCACACCTTGCAGAGGTGTCTTACTACCTAACCAGTTTTAAAGTGTCCTGAGTTTGGCCTTCCGTTCCACCTGCAAACGGATGCCTCAGACGTTGGTCTGGGGGCCGTACTATTTCAGAAGGATAGGAATGACGTAAGCCACCCAGTAGTCTTTATTAATCGTAAGCTTTTTCCCAGAGAACAGAAATATCCCATAATTGAACGGGAATGTTTCGCCCTCAAGTGGGCGGTCGAAAGCTTACAATATTTCCTCCTGGGAAGGTCTTTCCTATTGTATACGGACCATGCTCCTCTTACCTGGCTCTCGAGATATAAAGATACCAATGCCAGAATTCTGAGATGGTTCATGGAGCTTCAACCTTTCTCCTTCCAGGTTTGCCATCTCCCTGGTGATCTTATGGTTCAGGCTGACTATCTGTCCCGGTTCCCGGGCCCTTTGGGTCTCGAACAGCCCCATTCGAGGGAGGGGATGTGTAGCCGGACGTCCGTCGATGCCGGACCAAGTACCCCCGGGGCACACAAGAGAGCCTCGGAAGCATGACATCAGACGCCGAGGACGTCTTGCCGGGAGGAGAAAAGAACGATGGCAAAAAGACTGACGCGCGCAGTGAGACGGCGGAAACGCGGAGCCGAGAAGCCAACACCCCGGACCCGAGGACCAACGGGACCAAGTCTGACGCAAGAGAAACAGAGCACGAGGAGGAGAGAAACTACAGGGCGCCTCCCGCCCCCACCGAAGTGAAGTCGGGAGACCGCGGAACAGCCGGCCACGTCCCTGGAGGGGTGTGGCCTTTACAGGTACGTTCGTACCGAGGCTGGGCATTCATACCCGAGTGGCTCAGGGGAACGAGGGAACAGAGAGGGAATACGGGGAGGATAGCGGGGAGGTCCTGCCAGGAAGGGGAGACCCTATAAAACCAGGGAAACCTTATTAACCCTATGTCCCCCTAATCTCACCAAGAAACCCAGGGAAGAGAAAAGAAAGTAGGAGAAGAGAGAGAACACTACCGGAGAAAGAAATTAGACAGCTCACGGGAAGGCGACGCTCACCATTGAAGTGAAAAGTATCCCTACACCACCCTCACGTATACCTCCCCTCACACCCCCTATTAATCCTATATAGGTCCTTCTTTACCTATACACTTACCTGTTTTTCGTTCTCCTTTTTCTTTTGGGGAACCTGGGCGACATCCATACGGGATAAAACCGGACCTCTTCCCAAGTCAGGATCAGACCCCAGCGGGACCAGGACAAGAACCCTGAAAAAAGAACAAGGAGTTGAACGACCCTAACAGGAAGTTATCTTGTGGAAAAAGAGAAAGGACAAAATTCAATCTTAATTAAGAATAAATAAATCACTTATCCCCTCAAACCGGCGCCTATCTAAGTTATTCCAATATCTCTCCCACAGAAGATAAAGAACCCATTACAATGACATATATCTAATTATAAATGAATGACTGTGAGTAATGGGGATCTTTTTGACCAAGGGGTTCTGAGTGGCTCGAGTTGTCTATGATGTCACTGAGAACACTGAGGTGAAAAATATCCCCTTAAATCACAGTTACCGATCTATAATTTAATATTATTTACAGCCCATAAAATCGTTTCCCCCTGCTTATAACTTCCAGGCTGAGGCAAAGGATTACTGGGTCACCATACATAATATGGCCTCACTTCCCTGTCCCAAATTTGAAAAAATACATTAACCGTCATTCTGAACCAACCCCCACTACCTTCTCTGCCTTCATTTTCCATCCTACAGCAGTGCTTTCTGCTTTTGGCCACAGCAGAAAAGGAAAGGTGCATTGAAAAGCACTCAGTGAGTCTTGTCATCTTGGCCTAGAAGGCCTTTGTGATGTAGCAACAGTAGTTAACATGTTTTGTTATCAATTGATGTTACATTATAGCAGTACAGTTCCAGATTAAGAATCTGGTGTAAATGATAGAGGCATTGTATGGAAGCCATGCATACAAATTGTGTGTATTTGTGGTACCTTAGTTTTATCCATGACTCTACTGTCCCAGGAAAGAAGGATTTAAGGTGTGTACTGACAAGTGGCAACAGAGCAGAGAACGAAGATCATTGCATTAGCATTTATTCAGATTTCAGAGTAGAAAGGATTTAGAGTGTAAGGAAATGCCTCTTTTTGTATGGTCACCCCCACATTTTTTGCCTCATGCTGCTGTTTTTTTAGACTTTGAGTACCTGATTTGCCAAATTGTCATGCAGTGCAGCAGCAAAAAATGCTGCGCTGCAAGAGATGTCGAGAGCAGAAATTTGGTGCAGTGCACTACTCTCACACCATTGCACCATAGTGCAAGGTTGTCTGCATGAATCTAGCATAGACTTTGTACTGGAAGTATACCCTTCCAGTCCAAAATACTATGCTTAGACTAACTTTGAAATGTTTCCCACTTTGTATGTGTGCTGTACAGTGCAGCACAAATGTAAAGTCTGAATAGAAAGGTGACATAAAGGCATTTCTCTGTGACAGTGCCTACTTGGAATTCTTTGACTCAAAACCCTGTTTCCTTTTCTAAGTAAATAGGGTTTTGCGTCAAAAACCTATGGGTGTCATGACTAAAACCAGTCCCCAGTCTGCTATTGCAGACTGAAAGAGCAATTATACAACTGCGAGCCTGACTTTGCCATTTAAATCAATACCAAAGCCAAGTCACCCCCCTCTATGTGTAAGCCACCACTGTGGCTAACCTATCGAGTCCAAAGGCAGGGTGCTGCATATTTCATGGGAACAATATGTGTTTTACATGTTTTTGACAGTAAAAATGTGAATCTGTTGTTTTTACTAAGGAAGACGTGGTCGCCCAAATGACGAGTGCACAGTTACACGCTGACCCTTCAGTTTGTGCTATCTCTGGAATGGAGCAAACAAAGTGACTACTCTAATGTATTAAACTACTTGTTACATTAACCTTGACTTAATTCTCAACCAAAATGTATGTAGCCGGTTGTGATGTGCAAATTGTACAGAGTTGTCACTTTGTGCTTTTAATGCCCTGACCCTTACCTGTTGCACCTTGGGTCCTGCCTCTGAGACAGCTTTCAGTCCTCCAAGGGAGATGTGTTAATGACTCCCAGGAAAGGATACCATAGGGACCTGCACTGGGAGTGCAGGCCCCTGCAGGGAGTCAAATAGGTGTTGGCCTAAAAGGCGAGTGGCAAAGGAGAAGCCAACTTTGAAGGGCAAAAGGGAAACCCTTGGGAGAGGGGCTATTATATTGTTTATGCAGACAGGCTTTCACTGGGGAAAGGAGAGGGGAAACCAGTTGTCCAACGTGTTTCCCAGGGGTGTTTAGCCCCCTTGGTAGCCACACCTCTGGATTGGGCTTGGGAGCTCAGGACACCGAGAGAGGGTTCTTGCCATGTTGGAAGTAGGCAGAATGATGCATCTTTGGATAGCTAAATGCCACACTTCGCATGAAATGGTCTGATATTGACCTAGGCACTTAAGGTTAAAATCTGCATTTGGACACCACTGCCAGTGCCATTTAAGTCTGTTTTTGTTTGAATGGTGTTCTGTTGTTTCTTAGTTTAAGTCAGTCTCCCAGTTTAAGTAATTTGAACAGAATGGTGTGTTACATTTTGTAAGATGAGACCCTGTAGTATCTGGGTACATATCTGTGAGAAAACTGGGCTTTTTGCAGATGTCCCCTCACTTTTTGCCCACATTATTAACTGATACTTGTGTTTTCTGACTCTGATTGTGCCCTGGGGGTCTGCTAACCAGGCTCAGGGCCAGAGCTCTGTGTAAAAAAGTATATGGTAATTCGGTATAATTCCAATTGGTACTGCCAATCTACAGATAAATTACTACTAAATGGTAGAGTATGTGGGTTTAGAGGCCCAGTAAATTTAGTGCACTTTTGTGTGCACTGCTGAGTCGCCCGCTGTCATTTCAAAAGTCATCCCTGCTTTTCAGCCTGCTTTTAAATTAAATTTATATGCAAATTTGGCTTTAGACCAAAGGCACCTCAAAAGTCATAAACTACCTTATTTATACATATATCACCATTAAGATCTCCCTAGGTGCCCCAGGGGTAGGGTGCTTTGTAAGCATAGACGTATAAAATAAGTTTTATAAGCCCTGGTGAGGGGAAACTGTAAATTCGGAAGGCTTTATTCAAAATTAATAAAGTCTTACGTTTGATAGGAGTGAGCTAAAAATATCATTCAGTGTATCACATTAATAATTAGAATACATCCAACAACTTGCCAGTGTTAGATTTATTATAACTATTACAGAAAAAGAGTTTTAGAACTCTTTCCTAAAGTTACCTAAAATCAGCTCTGTAGTAGCCTCTCCTAATTGTTCAGCCTTTGGCAGGCTATGCCGAGCTGCCTTAATAAGGTATGGAGTGGCCTGAGCTGATACAAAGGAACCATCTGATGGGTAGAGAACAGCAGCAGCAGATGCCAGTGGAGGAAGGGGGCTGGGTGGCAAAACTGGTCTTCAAAGGAGAGAAAGACAGTTGGGACGGAAACCAGACCTCCCCCATTT
Organism: Pleurodeles waltl; assembly: GCF_031143425.1. Classification (NCBI taxonomy): domain Eukaryota; kingdom Metazoa; phylum Chordata; class Amphibia; order Caudata; family Salamandridae; genus Pleurodeles; species Pleurodeles waltl. Next base: position 520,987,840 of record NC_090438.1, read on the forward strand.
CCTTCATCCCTAGGCAGATGGGAGACCCTGTAAATGAATTAGCAGATGGGCTGGAAAGGGGGGTGTTAGGGAAAGTTAGCCACACCAGTGGGTGGACTTAGCCAGAACTGAAACTCCAGGAGAGATTTTATCCATTTGGGATTTTTGTGGAGCAGTGCTTTGTGGGACAAGAGTATGCCACACTTTGGAGGAATTTGTCATCCCATTGGTCAGGAGTGACCCCCTTGCTTTTCATCCCAGAAGCATGGACACAGATGGGAGGGCTGCCAAACAACTCAGATCCCTGCCTGGAACCAACAAGAAGGAGAAGGACTGTCCTGCTGAACCCCTGGTCTGCATGAAAAAGGACTGCAGTCACAAGGACTGTACCTGCTACACACGCTTGGCTTCACTAAGAGTGGACTGTGCCTTGCTTCAAAGGACTCCCTGTAAGCAACAGGTACAAAGGAGATACCAAGCATCCCCTGCATCAGGTCCTGCAGGAAGAGCCCAGCTGACCAGTGTCCAGTTGACTTTTAAGGATTTGATCAGGTACATTGTGAGAATTGTAGTCCCAACTTCCAAGGAGCATACCCAGAGCTTCTGGAACCTTGCATTAAGTTTGTGGACACCTCAAGACCCCAAAAGGACCTTCTGGAGGAAGATCCAGAAGTTTGGTGAAGTTTGGAGCACCCATCGGTGAGAGCCAAGCCAGTGCCGTCCGACCCGGACCTGGCCTGAAATTGAGGTTTCCCCATTGAAGTTCTGGATCTTTTCACCATTAAGGAGACCTCCAGGAGTTGACTGGGGCATCGCGCTGAGCCAAGCTGCCTTCGTCAAACTGCAAGCTGGCCTAAGAAGAAGAACCACTTGACGGCTGAAGAAAAGTTCCTAAGAAAGGACAAAGGGTTTGATTTAGAGTTTGGCAGAGGGGCATACTACACCACAGAAGTGACAGATATCCTGTTCGGCATATGAGGATCCCTTTATATTATTTGGGAATGGTAATACAGTGGACAGGATCTCTGTCATGTTTGTGATGAGTAACCTGTCCGCCAAGCTCTATATCATGCCCTAAGTGCAAAGTAACATTTTGACCAAGGCCTACTGCTCACTGTGTCCAACTTGGGCTCCATTGCCGTCAGTCTCAAACTTTAACTTTGAGAGGGTCAGGCGCAATCAGATGGCCATGGGTAGTGCTTTTTGCTTTCAAGCACTAGAAAGTAAATATTTTGATTCAATCTTTCATATCTCCAGTTACCTCCATTGGAATGTTGTCATTTTGGTGTTATTTTAAATATGAAAATATTTCCTATTTTTATAAGTTGGTGCTGGATTTTTATTGTGTGTTGTGTTTTTTTTTTTCTTCTGATTTTGTTGATATTAAATGCTGTACAGACTTATCTCCTAAGTTAAGCCTGACTGCTTGTGAGCCAAACTACCAAGGATTGAGCAAGAGTTAATTTTTTGAGCACTGTTGCAAAGTGCCTTTTTTTGGATGGTCACCCTCGACTTTTGGCTGCTTGATGCTGTTGTTTTTAACCTGTTAGTATACTGGGGCCTGCTAACTAGCCCTCATTTTTTAGGCTCTTTCCCTTAAGCTGTATGTTGAGGTGCATAGGCCAATTGGCAAGGACTTTATCATCCCTGTAAGTCCCTAGTAATGGGAACCAGTGATACCCAGGACCAGGGTGGTAAAGGGGTACCAGGGCTGCAACACTAATTATGCCACCCTGCTGTGACCCGAGTAAAAGTGAGACTGCAGAGCTGCCATGTCAGCCTGCATGAGCATCCTGCTGCTCGAGTGCAACTCTTCCCATACCAGGTGCAGGCAGAGTCTCTTTACTGTCCATAGACAGATCAGTCACCCCTTAAAGAAGGCCTCCTATAGCCCTGGAGGACAGGTGCACTGTACTATAAGTGAGGAAATATATGCAGGGGCATTTATGACCCTGTGATAGCATTTGAAATGTAATGCTACCATGAGTAACCAGCAATCCATAGGATAAAATGGACAGGCACCTGGGCAGTTCCCAGATGTCTATCTCTGTGATGGCCCTGCCAATTCCTCCCATGCTTGGTATCAAACACCATGCTTTTTAACCCTGAGTATGATTCCCATGCTCAGTGTTAGAAATTGGGTTTCTGGTTGGCTACGGTATGCACCTCAGCCAGACAGAACTCACCACTCTAGTCAGGGCGAGTAAGTTGCACACTAAAGATAACCTGTGCTCACCCCCGGTAGCTTGGAACAGAGCAGTCAGGTGTAGGAAAGTACCATCTTTCTTGGCATGTTACCCCCAATTTTACATGTATGTCAGTATGTTTTTGCCTGTCTCACTGGGATCCTGCTAACCAGGACCCCAGTGCTCATAGTTTGTGGCCTAAATGTGTATTCCTGTGTAGTGCCTAACTGTGTCACTGAGGCTCTGCTAATCAGAACCTTAGTGTTCATGCTCTCTCTGACTTTAAAATTGTCACTACAGGCTAGTGACTACATTTACCAATTTCAATTGGCATACTGGACCCCCCTTATAAATCCCTAGTATATGGTACCTAGGTACCCAGGGCATTGGGGTTCCAGGAGATCCATATGGGCTGCAGCCTTTCTTTTGCCACCCATAGGGAGCTCGGACAAACCCTTACACAGGACTGCCATTGCAACCTGCGCGACATAACGCACACGTTATTTCACAGCCATTTTCACTGCACTTAAGTAACTTATACGTCACCTATATGTCTAACCTTCACTTGCAGAAGGTTAGGTGCAAAGTTACTAAGTGTGAGGGCACCCTTGCACTAGCAAAGCTGCCCCCACATAGTTCAGGGCCATTTCTCCGGACTTTGTGAATGCGGGGACACCATTACACACGTGCACTACATATAAGTCAATACCTATATGTAGCTTCACAATGGTAACTCAGAATATGGCCATGTAACATGTCTAAGATCATGGACCTGTCGCCCCAATCCAAATTTGGTATTGGAGAGCCAATTCCATGCATCCTGGGGGCTCCACTATGGACCCCCAGTACTGCCAAACCAGCTCTCTGAGGCTTGTACTGCAGCTACAGCTGCTGCCACCTCACAGACAAGGTTCTGCCCTCCTGCGGTTCTAGTCCTAGGAAGGCAGAACAAAGAACTTCCTTTGAGAGCAGGGTGTTACACCCTCTCCCTTTGGAAATAGGTGTTAAAGGCTGGGGAGGAGTAGCCTCCCCCAGACTCTGGAAATGCTTTGCATAAGCCAGTCTACACCGGTTTAGGGAACCCCAGTCCCTGCTCTGGTGTGAAACTGAACAAAGGAAAGGGGAGTGACCACTCCCCTGTCCATCACCACCCCAGGGGTGGTGCCCAGAGCTCCTCCAGTGTGTCTCAGACCACTGCCATCTTGTTTTCGGAGGTGTGAGGACACTCTGGAGGCCTCTGAGTGGCCAATGCCAACAGGTGACATCAGAGGCCCATCCTGATAGGTGCATACCTGGCTAGGTAGCCAATCCTTCTCTGAGGGCTATTTAGGGTCTCTCCTGTGGGCTTCTATTCAGATTACGGCTTGCAAGAATCCACCTGGACTCCTATGCACTTCTCTCTTCGACTTCTGCCAAGGATCGACCCCTGACTGCTCCAGGATGCCTGAAAAACTGCAACAAAGTAGCCAGAAGACTACCAGCGACATTGTAGCGCCTAATCCTTCCGGTTTCCTCGACTGTTTCCTGGTGGTGCATGCTCTGGGGGCTGCCTGCCTTCACCCTGCACAGGAAGCCATGAAGAAATCTCCCATGGGTTGATGGAATCTTCCCCCTGCTCCAGGAGGCACCAAACTAGAGCCTCACCGGTACTCTGGTTCCCCTCTCATCCTGACAAGCGTGGCCCCTGGAACACAAGTGGTGGACCCAAGTGACCCCAACTGTCCAGTGGTCCAATGTCTGAATTTGGAGGAGGTAAGTCCTTGCATTCCCTCCTCAGAAAGTAATCCTGTGCACTGTGTGATCTGCAGCTACTAGGGCTTCTGTGCACATTTCCAAGAAATCCTGCATGCACAGCCGAGCCTAGGTCCCCAACATTCTGTTCTGCGATGCTCAGCTCCCTGAGTTGACCTCCGGTGTCGTGGGACCTCTCTTTGAAGTGTTGAGACGACCGCTGTGTTCAGTCTTCTTGAACCTGTGTTCAAGGACTCCTGCGGGTGCTTACCTCCATCTAGTGGGCTCTCTGTGCTGCTGAAGGACCCCTCTGTCTCCCCTCCTGAGTGGCGACATCATGGTCCTTCCTGGGCCTGGGCGGCACCCTTTTTCGTCAACCGCGACTCTTGCAGGTAGGAAGGCTTGTTTGTGGTATTTTGCAGAGGAAACAACTCTGCATCCACCAGTGCACCGTGAGACACCTTCTGCACAAAGCAGAACCTCCTACTTCCTCTCGTTGGTCCAAATCCAGAGTCTTCTTGCAACCGGAGGCAGTCATTTTACACCTTCATCCGGGGTTTAGTGGGCTCCTGCCCCCCGGACACGTTAGCGACTCTTGGACTTGGTCTCCTTCCTTTACATGTCTTCAGGTCCAGGAATCCATCTTCAGTGCTTTGCAGTCTGTTGTGGTCCTTGCACAATCCTTTATCATGACTTTAGTGTGTTTTGGGTGAAATAGTAGCACGTTACTCCTACTTTCCTGGGTCCTGGGGTCTCCTTTACACCCTTAGTGTTTTCTCACACTCCCAGCGACCCTCTACACACTAGACCTGCCTAGGGGTGCATTCGTGGTTCGCATTCCACTTACTTAGTATATGGTTTGTGTTGCCCCTATGCCTGTTGCATCCTATCCTTTTACAGTGTTTGCACTACTTTCTGACTGTTTTACTTACCTGATTTGGTTATTTGTGTATATTTTGTGTATGTTACTTACCTCCTAAGGGACTATGGGGGTCATTACAACATTGGCGGTAAAAGCCACTCACCGCCGTGCAGAAGACCGTTAACACACCGTCACGGCCGCAGAATTCCGCCACGGTCATTATGACCCACAGCTCGGAATCTGCCAAAATCCAGACACCCACACAAGTCCGCCACACCAAAGGTCAGTGATAAACTGGCGATAACAAAACCTCCACCGTCACGCCAACAGGAATAAGCCAACACTATCACAACCCACGAATCTACGCAGCGGTCTTTCAACTGCGGTATTCCATTGGCGGTACACACCGCTGCGCTCAAAATACACACACACTTACAAAATACATCCACATTGGACAATTCCAAATACACACACCTGATACACATACACCCACCACACCCAGACATCTAATACAATATAAAACACACACCCACATCACCCACAAAACCTTACGACCACAATTGCGACTGAAGGCCAGAGTGAGACACCACCAGAAACAACACTAGCATTCACAGGCACTCAACACCATCACGCACACAACATCCAAGCACCTCACACAACACACCTCTAAATATCACCCCACACATCACAACACACACCACCCCACACATCACCCACACCGCCCCATGGCCCCGCAAAGACACCCCAGGTTCTCTGAGGAGGAGCTCGGGGTCATGGTGGAGGAAGTCATCCGGGTAGAGCCACAGCTATTCGGATCACAGGTGCAGCACACCACCATAGCTAGGAAGATGGAGCTATGGCAAAGAATCGTGGACAGGGTCAACGCAGTGGGAGAGCACCCAAGAACTAGGGATGCCATCAGGAAGAGGTGGAACGACCTACAGGGGAAGGTGCGTTCCGTGGTCTCAAGACACCACATTGAGGTTCAGAGGACTGGCGGCGGACCCCCAACTCCTCCCTCACAACTAACAACATGGGAGGAGCAGGTCTTGGCTGTACTGCATCCTGAGGGCCTCGCAGGAGTAGCTGGAGGAATGGACTATGGTGAATCACTCTTCACTACTTTCACCCCCCCTACCTGCATGCCATCACATACCCCCACCCTCGCCCTCACCCCATCACTCCAACTCCTCACGTATGTCCCAATATCACAAACCACACATCCCAAACCCAAGCCCTGCATGTAACACCAAAGCATGGACACCCATCACCAAAGCATGGCCACCGCACATACCCATACACCCCCCTAAACCATCATCACACAAGGTCCTACAAAGGAATGCAAGCACTGGGGTACACGGTCACCCACCCATTGCACACCATGGCACACACAGATGCAATAATCATGCCTTTACACCCCTGCAGGACCCCTACCCAAAGTCACTGGACAGGAGGGTCCAGATATGTCCACTCCACCCACAGAAGAGGCCCACAGTGATGACAGCAGCTCTGTCCAACTGGATCAAGATGACCAGCCCGGCCCATCTGAGTCCTCGGGACAGTCAGTTCCCCTCACACTGGCACAGGCCACTGCAGAGCTTCCCCCCTCTGGAAACACCAGCACAGCACCCACCCAGCGGGTCCATACCTCTGTCCCCAGGACATGTCAATCAGCAGTGTGTCCACCACTACAGGGAACCCAGGCTAACCCACCACCCCAACAACACCAGGGACCTGGGGGCAGTGGTAGTGGGCACACAGTTCAGGGGACAGAGGCACAGGAACACAGGGGAACTGGGAGGGCTGCTGTGCGACAGGGGGAGGACAGGCCCAGGGACCCCACTCTCCAAGAGGCCCTCTCCAACATCATGGGAGTCTACCACCATTCCCAGGAGACGATGGCAACGGTACTGGCCAAGTTTCAGGAGACCCAACGGCTGCAGGAGGAACAGTATTTGGGGTTCAGGGTGGAACTCAAATCCATCAATTCCACCCTGGGCACCATTGTAGGGGTACTGAAGGAACTCGTCCACACCAGGAGGGACACTGTGGCACAAGAAGGGGCCCCTGACACTAGCCTGGATGATGAACTGCCCACCACCTCTGCCGGTGCTAGTGGACAGGAGGCACCGCCACAGGACCACAACACCAGCACCCCACCCCCTGCAGATGGAGAACCACCCCGCAAGCGGTCCCTGAGATCCAGGACAAAAACAGAGAACAATGCCAAGTCCCCTGCCAAGAAATGAGACCACCCTGAATGTCATCCTTCTGTCCCACTTTGTCACCCTGTCCATCCTTAAACAGCCCCAGCTCCACTTGATATGCCCCTTTGGACAATCCACCTGTGAGACTAATAGACTGGACTCTGCCATGGACATTCCTCCACCATCACCCCTAACAGTTTTACAACACCCTCCAATATTGAGCACTTAAATAAACACCCTTAAATCACAAAACAATCAGGAGTCTGTCTGTGATTACGAAAATGTGTATTAGCAATTACAGTGGCAAAATGCTATATCAAATGTAATGTCAACATACCTATGTCACACAGCTCTAGTCCTTGCGGAAACAAAGCAGATGTCACACAGTGTGACCCACATCTGTGAAATCGTAAGGGAAAGTGACAACTCAGTGACCATACACTGGGTGAAAATGACAGACAGTAGAGAGGTAGTAGAATTAAATCACACGTAGCAGGCAGTGTTGTCTTCTTACCTGTGTCTCACTGGAAGTACTGCAGGATCACCGTGTTCCTGTTGTCTATGTCCTCTTCTTCTGCTTCCTCGCCTTCACTGTCCACAGGCTCCACAGCTGCCACACCACCTCCACCTGGACCACCCTCCTGCAGAAAAGGCACCTGTCGTCACAAAGCCAAGTTGTGAAGCATACAGCAGGCCACAATGATCTGGCATACCTTCTTTGGTGAGTAGAATTGGGAACCACCTGTCATATGGAGGCACCGGAACCTGGCCTTCAGGAGGCCTAAGGTCCGCTCTATAATCCTCCTAGTTCGCCCATGGGCCTCATTGTGGCGTTCCTCTGCCCTTGTCCTGGGATTCCTCACTGGGGTCAGTAGCCATGACAGGTTGGGGTAACCAGAGTCACCTGCAAATGTCGAGGGACAACTGTTAGACACACACTAACTCATAGGGACATCCCCAGACCCAGACAACTATTCACACTGTATTGGGTCCATGTCCTCACCTAATAGCCACACACGGTGCCTCTGGAGTTTCCCCATCACATAAGGGATGCTGCTATTCCTCAGAATATAAGCGTCATACACTGAGCCAGGAAATTTGGCATTCACATGGGAGATGTACTGGTCTGCCAAACACACCATCTGCACATTAATCTAATGGTAACTCTTCCGGTTTCTGTACACCTGTTCACTCCTGCGGGGGGGACCAAGGCCACATGTGTCCCATCAATGGCCCCTATGATGTTGGGGATATGTCCCAGGGCATAGAAGTCACCTTTCACTGTAGGCAAATCCTCCACCTGAGGGAAAACGATGTAGCTCCGCATGTGTTTCAGCAGGGCAGACAACACTCTGGACAAGACGTTGGAAAACATAGGCTGGGACATCCCTGATGCTATGGCCACTGTAGTTTGAAATGACCCACTTGCTAGGAAATGGAGTACCGACAGCACCTGCACTTGAGGGGGTTTTCCTGTGGGATGGCGAATAGCTGACATCAGGTCTGGCTCCAACTGGGTACACAGTTCCTGGATTGTGGCACGATCAAGTCTGTGGGTGATGATCACATGTCGCTCCTCCATTGTCGACAGGTCCACCAGCGGTCTGTACACCGGAGTGTGCCGCCATCTCCTCACCTGCCCCAGCGGGCAGTGCCTATGGAGGAGAACAGCGAGCAGAGAGTCAACCAACTCTGAGGTACATAAACACAGCTTACTCTGAAAATATTAGCAAATCGACATATGCCTGTATGAGTGTTTAGGCAAGGCCTAGATATGTGTGACGCAGTCCAAAATAATGCCATGTAGGCCCATGAAATAGCGGCTGCCTGACCTGTAATGTGGGACAAGGGGATATGAGGTAACTGCGCTGGCGTTCAACACCGTTGCGGTAGGCGGTCGAAGACCGCGGCGCAATCCTGCATTGGTTAACATTGGACCCTATGGGTCCCAGGAGCCAATGACGATGTACGCCAGCGGTGACGGTACGCACCGCTGCAGATGTGACCGCCATTTTCTCTCTGTTCAATCACTTGATACCTGATCTTCGACAGGAGAGGACCTACACTGCAAGTGCTGCTCTGACCTCAGTCTGGAAGAGACAATGGCTCGTGTGTCTGGGGAAAGGGCCCCTGCCTTTAGCACGGAGGAGTTGGAGAAACTCGTGGATGGGGCCCCCCCCAGTACACGCTACTGTACGGTCCTCCAGACAAACAGGTAAGTACACTGTGAGCATGCTGTATGGGCAATGCTTTTGTGGAGTGGTGTGGATGAAAGATGGGGGGGTGAGAATGAGGCGTGCATGAAACGACGGTGAGTGCATGTGCGACATGGCAAGGGTAGGGATGCGGACCAATGACTGTGACAGTGCGGACGGTAATAACTTCTCTTTTTCCCCTGTACTATTCCTTTAGGTCAGCGCCGACCAGAAGAAGGACATTTGGCGAGCCATCGCCAAGGAAGTCCGGACCCTGGGGGTCTACCACAGACGGAGCACCCACTGCCGGAAAAGATGGGAGGACATTCACCGCTGGAGCAAGAAGATGGCGGAGGCCCAGCTGGGGATGGCCTCCCAACGTGGGAGGGGTGCCCGTCGCACAATGACCCCCCTGATGTTCAGGATCCTGGCGGTGGCGTATCCGGAGTTGGATGGGCGCTTGAGGGTATCACAGCAGCCACAAGGGGATGAGTACACTCTCATTCTGCTGATTCAGCGCGCATTGTAGGTGTCTGGGTGGGGGAGGTGGGCTGTGGGTTGCCCTAGGCCAGGGCGAGTTTAGTAGGCAAAGACCCTTCTTAAGGCAGGCCCTGTGGCACCCCACCCCACCTGTGTACAGTGCCAACCTAATCAGGCTCCTGTGACATCCATGTGTGCAGCAATTGGGCATAGCCTTGTAACCCATGTCCCTGGGATTGAATAGGGAACTCCAAGTGCGCGGCGTAGTGCAGGGTGCTTCTGTGTCTGTAGTGTCAGCCAACGGTAGCGGTATTGCATGCACTCAACATGTCTTTCTTCTGTCTCCCCCCCCCCCTTTTTGTGGTCTCCCTGTTCCTGTGTGCATTAGCATCATTAGGTGGAGGAGCAGTGGCACCGGAGCAGGAGGGATCTGCATCCCACATGGCCCTGGAGGGCGACACTATGGAGTCTGAATTCACCCGTGGGACGAAGGGAGAGGGGAGCTCCACGGAGGGGACAGGAGCTGACACCAGCGAGACGGACTCCTCCTCTGATGGGAGCTCCCTTGCTCTGGCGGGCCCATCTGTGCCCCCCGCATCTACAGGTACAGCCGCCACCCCCCTACCAGCACCGCCCTCCCAGCAGCCCCTCAGCGTGTGTCCTGTGGCCCCTCACCCAGGAGGGTGGGCATCTCCTTCACCCCAGGCACCTCAGCCCTTGCCCCTGTCACCCCTGCTGCCCTCAGTGAGGAGGCCATTGACCTCCTCAGGTCCCTCACTGTTGGGCAGTCTACCATTTTGAATGCCATCCAGGGTGTAGAGAGGCAGTTGCAACAAACCAATGCATACCTGGAGGGCATTCACTCAGGTCAGGCAGCCCATCAGCAAGCTTTTCAGACTCTGGCCTCAGCACTGAAGGCAGCCATTGTCCCTGTCTCTATCCTCCCCCCTCCAACTTCCTCCACCCAGACCCAAACCCCTGTACCTCAGCCTATCCCAAGCACACCATCAGACCAGCATCCACCCACCTCAACACACAAAGGAAGCTCTGGCAAACATAAACACCACACATCCCACAGGCACTCACACAAGCATCAGACACATGCAGACACACCAACATCCACTGCCTCCACTGTGTCCCACTCCTCCTCGTCTCCCTCCTCCCTCCCTGTTTCGTCTCCACTCACACCTGCATGCACTACATCCTCAGCCACTACGTCCATCACCAGCACACCCACCACCACACCCCGCTCACGTGCAGTCACCACCCCCACTACCATTCACACGGCCCCTGTGTCCTCTTCCAGTGTGTCTGTGAGGCCACCTCCCAAGGTACACAAACGCAGCCACACACCCACCCAACAGCCATCCACCTCACGACAGCTTCCAGCCCATGCACCTTCACCCAAAGTCACCAAACGTACACCTCCTACAACCACTACCTCTTCCTCCACTCCCAAACTCCCTCCAGCTACCCGTCCCTGTGTTCCAAAGAAACTTTTCCTGTCCAACCTTGACCTCTTTCCCTCACCTCCCCCAACCCTTCAGTCTCCTAGGGCCCGCCTCTCCAGGTTCCAACCCAGCACCTCAGCCACAACATATGCGGGACCAGTGGTGTCAGTAGTAACCGGCTTCTGGAGTGCGCCAGGCAGCTAGGCAGCCAGTGTGGCAAGGAGCCAGAGCACGGACAGTCCACCACCTGTAAAGCATAAAAAGTTTGCCAGTGCCTGACGGGAGAGGGAAAAGAAATCAGCCACCAAAGCCGCTCCCAGGGGGACAGTTGGGAGTGTGGAGACAGCTGCGCCACCATCCAAGGTGGGGAAGGGGCACAGTAAAACCGGGAAGTCTGGGAAAATCTGCACGGCGGACAAGACAGCCACCAGCCCCGCTGCCCAGGACACCGCCGCCAGGAGCACCTCTGCCCAGGACACCGCCGCCAGCAGAACCGCTGCCCAGGACACCGCCACCAGCAGAACCGCTGCCAAGGACACCGCCGCCAGCAGAACCGCTGCACAGGACACCCCCGCTAGCAGAACCACTGCCCAGGACACCGCCGCTACTAGCATCGCAGGCCAGTGAGCGCCAATGATTCCGACGCTAGTGAGGCCGCCAGGGGCAGGATGAAGCCCTCTGGGTACAAAGCCCCCTCCAGAACCAGTGGAGATTCACATCCACTACCTCTGTCCTTGGCAGGATGAAGCACTCTGGGCACAAAGCCCCCTCCAGAACCAGTGGAGACTGTTATCCTCTACCTCTGTCCTTGGCAGGATGAAGCACTCTGGGCACCATACCTCCTCCAGAACCAGTTGAGACTGTTATCCACTTGAGAGACTGTGGCTTTGCACTCCCCAGGATTGAACAGTGGGCAAACCACCCACTGTATAGACTTGAGAGACTGTGGCTTTGCACTCCTCAGGATTGAACAGTGGGCAACCCACCCACTGTATAGACTTGAGAGACTGTGGCTTTGCACTCCCCAGGATTGAACAGTGGGCAAACCACCCACTGTATAGGCTTGAGAGACTGTGGCTTTGCACTCCCCAGGATTGAACAGTGGGCATGGAGCCCCCTCGTGGATCTGGCGTCGTGCACTCATCCGGCTGAGGTGCCCTCCCTTCCCTTCCCCCTGAGGTGCCTGTTTTATTTCTATCTGATGCCCCAGCAGTGTTCTCTCCGTCTTGTTCGGGTATTGAGTGTGGGCTTCGCCCATGTCTTTTGGGCCCAGTGGTCCACGGACTATGATGGTGGTATACCTTGGACTTGTATTCTTGGTGTATATATTTGTTTATAGTGTACATATCTTTATATATGGCTATATTTTTGATTCTTGTCTTTGAATATATTACAATCATTCAACTCATTTCCTTTTGTCCTTTCATTCTTCCATGGGCGGTTGGGGGGGGTGTAACTGTAATGTATCATGATGTATTAGTGTGTGTGTTGTCGTGGGTGAGGGTGGGGGTTTGGGGTGTTGCGTGTTGCATGTGTGTGTCACTGTCTTTTCCCTCCCCCCTCCCCTGTGTCATAGGTGCAGTACTCACCGTGGTCTTCGCTGCTGGCGTTCGTGCTCCTGGTCGAGGAGCAGGAAGATAAAGGCTGGATGAATCTGGAGCTCGGGCTCCATGGCGTCCTGGTTCCTCGTGGGTTGTGTAGAGGTGAGCGTTTTCCCTTCCAAGTCCTGTTTCCGCCGTGTTTTTGTTCGCGGTGAATCCGCCCGGGAAAAAGTGGCTGATTGGACTGTTGTAATTCTGTGGGCGGTACATTGTCCTCCGCCTTTCTGTTGGCTGTTACCGCCGCGGTGTTTGTTTGTACCGCTGTGGCGGTCGGAGTGTTAAAGTGGCTGACTATGTTGGCGGTTTCCGCCACGCTCGTAATTCCATTTTTTTTACCGCCGGCCTGTTGCCGGTTTTACTGCCGCTTCAACACCGACCACCAGGGTTGGAATGACCACCTATATCCTCTAAGATATTTTTGGCACATTGTCACAAAAATAAAGTACCTTTATTTTTAGCAACTCTGAGTATTGTCTTTCTTATGATATAGTACCGATATGATAAAAGTGGTATTGCATGAGCTTTGCATGTCTCCCAGTTCAACCTTGGCTGCTCCTCTATAGCTACCTCTATCAGCCTAAGTTGCTAGAACACTACTGCACTCTACTAATAAGGGATAACTGGACCTGGTATAAGGTGTAAGTGCCATTGGTACCCACTAAAAGCCATTCCAGCCTCCTACATTGGTGGTGCAGCGGTGGGATAAGTACTTGTAACTGCTTTACCACTTTCTCATTGGTGCTTTTCATAAGAAAACCATATTCCTAATACTTAGAAATATATACAACTAAACTTAACAGTCTTCCTTTCACTCTAAAAACTTTTTGAAAAGTTTCTAAAAAGTTTGAAAAGGTTTTTTGTCGCTATGTTCTTGAAAGCTCAAAACCTTTTCTCTTACCCCTAACCTCTTTCTTTTCACCATGTCTATGTTAGAGGCTACTCCCAAAGTTGTGAAAACAACTTATGACAATCTAAACTTTGAACGTTTGTGGGGTCTGTGTATAGAAAGAAGTTTGGGGATTGGTAAGAACCCTACTAAGGATCTCCTTCTTAACCTTCTCCTTGAAAGTGACCAGAGTCAGACTGGTCAAACCCAGAATCAGTAGGTAGAGGAGGGGGTTACCCAGATAGATTCAGGGGAGGGTCCTGAGAACTCTGGAGAGGGTACCTACAAAGACCTTTCACTTAACAGGCCACCTAGTGAAGCTGGTAGTGGGAGGAGGCCACACAGCAGTAGGACAACTCTCACTCCTGAAGACCAGGTCACTAGGGTTCAGGCAGTCAGAGAAAGGTCCACTTCTGCACATTCTCACATTTCCTCTGTATCAGAGGCTTCCCAAACCTCCCACTCTGAGGATAACACCCTAGACAGGAAACTCAGAAAGCTGAGGTTGGAAGAGGCCAGCCTGGGGCTAAAGCAGCAACAGTTGGCCTTAGATAGGGAATCCTTAGATGTAGAGAGAGAAAGAAAGAAGTTGAGGTTAGTTCCCCATAGTGGCAGCAACAGCAGCAATCTTGATAGTCATCCTGTTAGAAAAACTGTTTCAAGAAACCTGCATAAAGTTGTCCCCCCTTACAAGGAGGAGGGTGACATTAACAAGTGGTTTTCTGCACTTGAGAGGGCCTGTATGGTACAGTTGGTCCCTCAAAGGCAGTGGGCTGCTATATTGTGGCTATCTTTCACTGGCAAAGGTAGGGACAGACTCCTTACTGTTAGGGAGAGTGATGCCAACAATTACAAAGTTTTGAAGGATGAACTCTTAGATGGATTTGGCTTAACCACTGAACAATAAAGGATAAAGTTCGGAGACACCACAAAAGAGTCTTCTCAAGACTGGACAGACTTTATAGACTGTTCAATGAGGGCCTTGGAGGGATAGTTACATGGCAGTAAGGTGACTGATTATGAAAGCCTATATAATCTAATTTTGAGAGAGCATATCTTAAATAATTGTGTGTCAGATGTGTTGCATCAGTACTTGGTAGACTCAGATCTGACCTCTCCCCAAGAATTGGGAAAGAAGGCAGACAAATGGGTCAGAACAAGAGTGAGCAGAAATGCTCATACAGGGGGTGACAAGGATGGCAAGAAGAAGGATGGTAAGTCTCATGACAAGGGTGGGGACAAAGACAAAAATAATTCTGAGTCTTCATCAGGCCCACAAAAATCCTCTGGGGGAGGTGGGCCCAAATCCTCTTCTCACAATTAAAAGAAGCCATGGTGTTATTTATATAAAAGTAAAGGTCATTTGGCAAGTGATCCCACTTGCCCAAAGAAAAACACCAAAGCTCCCACCACCACAACCCCAACTGCGTCCACTAGTGCCCCTAGTAATAGCAGTGGTGGTGGGAAGAACACTACAAATAGCCGGACAAAGGGTGTAGCTGGGCTCACCATTGGTAATGTAGTGGGGGTTGGTCTAGTTAGGGAGACCACAGAGGCTGTTTTAGTCTCTGATGGTATTGACTTTGCTACCTTAGTTGCTTGTCCCCTTAATATGGGTAAGTACAAGCAACTACCCCTAATAAATGGTGTTGAGGTTGAGGCCTACTGGGACACAGGAGCCAGTGTCACCATGGTGATAGAGAAACTGGTTGCTCCTGAACAACACCTACTTGGTCAGCAGCACCAAGTGACTGATGCTCATAACAACACTTTTAGCCACCCCATGGCTGTTGTGAATCTCAACTGAGGTGGTGGTTACTGGCCCAAAGAAAGTTGTGGTAGCCACTGATTTACCTATAGACTGCTTACTAGGAAATGATTTGGAAACATCAGCTTGGGCTAAAGTGGAGTTGGAGGCTCATGCAGCAATGCTGGGCATTCCAGGGCATATATTTGCTCTCACAAGGGCTCAGCCCAGAAGCAGAGAGGACAGGGAAACTTGGATCCTGGAAAAATGGACCAAGTGCTCCCAAAAGCTAGGGGTAGAAAGGGCAAATCCTTGCCCACTATTCCTCCCTGTCCAGAAGATTGCCCTTTTGAAGAAGAGGAATCCTCTCCCTGTGCAGAACCTACACCAGAGGAGCTAGCAGCTGACACTGCTGAGCTTTTGGGTGCAGAGGGGGGCTGCTAGGGAAGAGCTGAGTGTGGCACAGCAGACCTGTCCCACACTAGAGGGTCTAAGACAGCAAACTGTCAAACAGCAAAATGGGAATGTCACTGAAACCCTCAAAGTCTATTGGGAAGACAACCTTTTCTATACTGAGGCAGGGGACCCTAAACCTGGAGCTGCCAGGAGATTTGTCATCCCTCTGCAGTATAGGGAATTTCTTCTGATTTTGGCTCATGATATTCCTTTGGCTGGGCATTTGGGCCAAAGTAAAACATGGGACAGACTTGTTCCACTGTTTCACTGGCCTTATATGTCAGAGGACACAAAGGAGTTCTGTCGCTCCTGTGTGACCTGCCAAGCCAGTGGCAAGACTGGTGATACACCCAAGGCCCCCTTAATTCCACTTCCAGTGGTTGGGGTGCCCTTTGACAGGGTAGGGGTTGACATTGTTGGCCCCCTTGACCCTCCAACAGCTTCAGGAAACAGATTCATCCTAGTAGTGGTGGACCATGCCATTAGGTATTCTGAAGCTATACCCTTAAGGACTACTACAGCTCCTGCAGTTGCAAAAGCCCTCCTGGGAATCTTTTACGGAGTAGGTTTCCCTAAGGAAGTGGTATCAGACAGAGGTAGTAACTTCATGTCTGCATATCTCAAGGCAATGTTGAAGGAGTGTGGTGTTACCTACATGTTCACCACTCCTTATCATCCACAGATAAATGGATTGGTTGAGAGATTTAACAAAACCCTCAAAGGCATGATTATGGGACTCCCTGAAAAACTCAGGAGGAGATGGGATGTCGTGTTACTATGCCTCCTTTTTGCTTATAGGGAGGTACCCCAGAAAGGAGTGGGCTACAGCCCCTTTGAACTCCTATTTGGACACCCTGTAAGAGGTCCCCTTGCTCTTGTGAAGGAGGGTTGGGAACAACCTTTAAAAGCTCCCAAACAAGACTTTGTGGACTATGTGCTTGGCCTCAGATCAAGGATGGCTAAGTACATGAAAAAGGCCACTAAAACCCTTCAGGCCAGCCAAGAGCTCCAAAAGCAATGGCATGACCAGAAGGCTGTCCTGACACAGTACCAACCAGGACAGAAGTGTGGGTATTGGAGCCTGTGGCACCAAGAGCACTCCAGGACAAATGGAGTGGACCCCATCGCATTGTGGAGAAAAAAGGTGAGGTCATCTATTTGGTAGACCTGGGCACTGCCAGAAGCCCCCTTAGGGTGCTTCATGTCAATCGCCTTAAACCTTACTATGACAGGGCTGACTTAACCCTGCTTATGGCCACAGATGAAGGGCATGAAGAAGAGAGAGACCCTCTCCCTGACCTCTTCTCCACCACTGAAGCTGATGGTTTAGTGGAGGGAGTTGTACTGGCAGATTGCCTTACTGCTGAGCAGAAGGACAACTGCAAAAATCTCCTTGGACAATTCTCTGACCTCTTCTCACTAGTTCCAGGTACAACTACCTTTGCATAACAATTGACACAGGAGACAGTTTACCTGTCAAAAGTAAAATTTATAGACAGCCTGACCATGTCAGAGACATATTCCCAGATGTCACGTGTAAAGCATTTGCATAACACACATACATCAGTGACACCACAAAAGAAACTTCACACATAGTTGTGCAAAAATATATTTCTTAAGTTGTAAGTGTAGGTCATGAACCAAGAATATCATGTATTCCAGGTACTGGACATAAATCATAGAACATGACATTGCTCATTTGTACTGTACATCCTGTGCCAACACTTGCTATCCTGAAAATGCAAGTCATCAAAACAACATACACATTCTCACACTGATGCGCAGTAGTAGTTTACAAGACTAATCATCGGTTACCTCTACTGCATGAACACCATGCAGTCGATGAAGAACTGAATCACAAATTCCCTCAGATGTCCCATCAGACCCAAGTATAGGGCACTGAGACATCAGTGTTTCAATTGCAGCAAATACTGTGTCCAAGAATGTGGCCAACACAGGGGCCGTGCTCTGGTCTCTGGGGCGCTTGATGTCGCAGCTGCTGGAATTGAAGGATAATAACCCATTGGGGGTTACCCAGTAATGCCACAGTTATGCCTGTGCTACCAGAGCACGTAAGCTTATTTCCAGAAGGTAGCGGGGGCCAGCTCTGGGCCCCCCTGTCCCTCAGAGCAACCACCAATTGCCTGTGAGGTCGCGGCTAAAGTTCACCCGGCCTCGCCATCTCACCAAGCAAGCCAGGACACCGTATCTGGTGGGCTGAATCCTCCTCTGGCTCGATTCACCTCTTGCAAAGCCGCTTCCTGGGAGCAGTCTCGTCTTGGCGGGATGGCTGCTCTCCCTTGGTGCTGCAGGAGTAATCCAGCATGCTTCTTCTTCTGGCTGTAAGGTTGAGATTCCCAATACTGAGCTCCCGGCCCGGTGGTGAATGTCCTTCAAAGGGAAGGCCTGCTTGTGTCCGAGGGCACTACCTGGTGCAAGCTTCGCCCAAGCTTGCAAAATAATGGCTGACCACACCACATACACAAGAAAGGTGAAAAGGCACCCGCTGCACCTCAGGTCCCAACACAGTGTTCCACATACGCTGGGGGTGGTGATAGCAAGATGCTCCAGCCCAGGATATTGCTCTCACAAGCGCTAAGGTTGCAAGGCTAGGGGCAGCATGGGAACCTCAGAAATCCAATACTATTCCCTGGGAGATCACGATGGTGCACACAAACATAAGCCTATATGCTATGGGCACGTGTCACCCTCTTCAAAGGTGACATGGTTCAACCCAATGGCACCAGCAATTATTCTGATGATCAAGTTTGTTTTGTTGTGACGTGTGTGTAAGTGTTTTGCTTCTAGTGTGTCTTGCTGCAATCCTCTAAGGATGTGCGTGTGTTCAACTGTCCAGTGTCTGTTTGAGAAATCTGATTGAATCAAATAATGGAATGGTTTTATGCGTCGTGCATATTCTGGAATGTATGTTCTGCCAAAGTTTAGACTAACCCAATAAAGACTGCAGTCTCTTAATACTGTTTGGTGGTTGCAATTGAGCAAATTTTTCAAAAAAATGTGCAGCCAGGCTCTTGCCCTCATTTTATAGCTCGTATCCCCCGAACAATACACTGAGAAAGTCTATTTTAGTTTTCTTGAAATTGAATTTGTAGCCAAGGGCTGAGAATCCTAGAAAGATCCGATCGACCCTGGCAAGATGAATGTTGAGGTCGTCATCTGTGAGATTGATGTCATCCACATAGGACAATGCTTCAGGATCAATATCATGCAATATTGCTGTCACACTGGCAGAAAACAAACCTGGGCTGTTCTTATAGCCCTGTGCCAAAGATCAAAATTGGTTTTTTGAGCCAAATAGGAATGCACCCAGGTCGTGACTTTCATGCCCTAAGTTCTGGCAGAAAACACAGTTGGAAATATCCAAGATTTTTTTGTATTTCTTGCTTACTATGTTGTTTATTAGTGCAGTGCTGTGTGTATTTTATATTGCTTATGTACATGTATAGTTGTTTAACTGTCTGTAGTCTAAGATTATTCTAAATGAATTGTCTGGTTTTGCAACAGGGAATAATGGGTTATTCATGGCAGAGACACAGGGCTCTATTACTCCCTGGCACTCGAGCTCAGTGAGGATCTCTCTCACTGGAGGTTTAGCCTAGTGTTTAACAGGATATTTGGGCTGAGGATGGTGTGTAGACCTAATAGGTATTACATGGTAGGCTGAATCTCTATCCCACCTTACATGGTTGCAGTATAGCCAACGCCCAGTCAACCGTGTAGGCTTCTTTTACCCCTCCCGGAACAAGATCAGGGAAAGGCAAAATGACATCTTCCGCATGTGTGAGTTTACGGACGTGTTCATGTGGCCAGCCTACTTCTGCCAATAGGATGTCACAATTGAGCTCATCCAAAAAAAGTACACTAATGGTGCGCTTTATGTCTCCCTCAATCTGGATATTTAATTCATAAACCCTGCCGGGAGGGAAACTCACCCACCCACAGTCTCGACTGCAAGAAAGTCATTAGTTGCTGTTGTGTCAAGATGATCTTTCAGACTCTGGCAACATATTGTGTCATCTGCCGCGCTGTCAAGCAGGGTCACTGCCCAGGTCTTGATCTTCAGCAATGTTCTCAAGTTTACCTGCATGTTTAATTGAAATTGATGTCACCTTTTTCTTTTTGGCTTTTGTTTTGTGGATCTGTCTTCTTTCTTGTCTGAAGACCGCTGTAAGTCTTTCTTCTGTTTCACATAGTCAGGACATTGCTCTGACCGGCCCATTCTCTCACTATGTCTATCCGGTGTGTCCTGAAAGGAACGAGAGGGATGTGAATCAGTATACATGTCAGGAGCATTTATAGTGTCTCTATTTCTGAGATTATAATCTCCTTTCAGAGATCTCCATATGTGGAAAGTCTGCTCTCTGACTTCGTCTGTCTTTATTTTGTTTTTGTGTTTGTTTATCCAGGTGTTTTTAGAACCCTCTTGTGCTTGTTTAGTACCGTCCTTAGGGGTAGTTCTCAGAATTTCAGTTTTTTTGCCTTGTCTCCCAAACTATCCAGTCCTATACTCGTAAAGGTGTCAGAAATCATTTTCGGTAGTTGGCACTCCTGTGGCATTGGTGCTCCTGTGTAATCTCTCCGAGCTGCTGGCATATGGCCAGTGCTACTGCTTCCCCATTAATGTTACTTAGAATTATTGAGGAGACTGTGTTGAAGTTATGCATCAGTTTCATCTCTAAGTCCAAAGCTGGAGCAGCCCAGTGCTCATTTTGAATTTGATTTTACAATTCTGGTAAATTGGCAAGTGTTGGGGTACCATGTGTGGTAGTGTAAATTGCAGTGAAGACTGTACCCCATGTGTTGCCGTCATCCACTGAGGGAACCATTTCAAATGGCAAGCACATTGTGAGAATTCCATGTTTATCTTGGGCTCCTATATGGGGAAACACTGCTTCCAGCTGGTTAGTTTTTTATGCTATCTAAAACAGATTCTTTTCGTGTCCTGCAGGCATTTTGCCCATAATAGAATGTATTGTTTGTGGGTTAATCACAGTAGCAGCCAATTGGCGAGCAGCTGGTGCAGCCCATGCTGGGGCAGTGTTCAAGGTCTGCATAGCGAATTGTACTAATCGTCTGTAAAGTTGTACTAGCTCACTGTAAAGTGCGTGTACGTCAGCTATTTGCATAGCCTGCATGCTAGGATGTGGTGTGTATGTGGCTAACATGGGCCACGTTGGTCTGTCATTACTTAAAGGACCTAATCTCACGGGTTGTATTGCATGTGGTAGGGGTGCCAATGAACCAACTTTGAAGCTCTTGATAGGGAAGGGGTATCTATAGATACTAATATGCTCGGTACCACTGCAGTATGATTGTAATTTGGTATGTGTGAAATGTGTATGTTATAGTGTCTACCTCAGGAAAGGGAACCCAGGAATAGAATGTTTCAGTTTGGTAGGTCTCATGAGCTTTCGTGATGAATGTGACATCCCTGCCATGGGCTACTAGATGTTGTGTTAAAGCATGTCTGACATTCTCTGAAATGTCTACAGCATTAGCCATGTTGAATAATGGGTGAAGAGATGGAACACTAAATGGGGAGAAAGTTCTTTTAAGAGTTCAAGCATGAACAACCTACAGCCTAGTTAGGTGCTCCCTGTTCAGCTGAGGAGGATTATCCCCAAGATCACGGACATCTCCGTATAATGGTACTCAGGGTACCTGTTGCGTGTGAGACAGAAATACTCAGGATATCCATAAATCAGTGCAAAAATACCATAGTTGGTGGCACCCTGTCATAGTTGGACTCTCGCTCCTAGGTGAGACTGCTGGTTTAGGGATGACAGCACTTTTGTTTGTAGGTGACTAGGCCACTTCTACAACAAGTCGCAACTGTCAGTCCCACCCTCCCGGCTCACAAGCAGTACCTCTCTAAAACCCAAACAGTAAAAGATGAATTCTGGCAGCCTTACGCATGGTCTCTAGATTGCGACATCTGAGGTGAGTTGTGCGGAACAGTAGTTCCCCTTTTCTCATGTTAGCAATGAATCTCAGTCATACACAGGCAATGTAGGAGCTGCAGGAGAGTTTTCAATAGGTTTATTGAAAAAACTTCAATCTAAAGTAAAATGCATGAGCTGCAATGATTAGGATAAAGCATAATAAAAGAAGCATGATTGTAAAGATGAGAGTTGTGAAGAGAAAAATTCCCACCATCTTGCAATAAACATGAAATGTAAAATCCTTAGCATAGAGAATCTAACCCCTAACCTAATGCGAGCTAGGTGTGATAAATCTAATCTGCCAGTATTATGTCCATGAGAAGTGCCCCCCAACCCTCATTACCTTGGAATTAGGTCTCTAGGTCAGACTCCGTGGGGGCACAAAGCTGAGATCTGCAGCAAGGTGACGTGCAACATAGATGGTGTCTGTGGCATTTGGTAGGAATCCCTCTGATAACCTTGTCTGTGTGAGATGTATTTATACAGGTCATATAGGACCCCTGAAGCAGGTATGTTCCAAAACAATAGTTAAGGGGGCAGACTTGTAACTGCAATTATGTAAACAATTCCCACCAAATGCACATTATGTTGCTGTCACACGTAAGTGGGAAGTGACATGAGGTGAATAACTGCATACATCACTTGATCATGACGCTGATATTGACACAGAGGCGCACTGATGATGCAAATCAAAACTTTTATCTAACTATAAACAATAGTAGCCATCTTAAAAGAAATACTAAAATAAATGGACAAAGACAGAGCAAGCTAAGTAGGTTAAAAGCCACTAGGTGAAGGGGGCACAGACATGCAAGCCAAAGGGCTAAGCTAATCTTCTGTTTTCCAATATAAACTAATATGGATTCACCACAAGAACAACCACAAACTACCCGCAAGGTTGCGGCAAAAGCTTACCCGACTTCGCCATCTCACTGAGCGGGGCCTGACCCAGTATCTGGTGGGCTGAATCCTCCTCTGGCTCAATTCAGCTCCTGCAAGGCCGCCTCCTTGGAATGGTCTCCTCCTGGCGGGACCGCTGCTCTCTCTTAGTGCTGCTGGGGGAATCCAGCCCGCTTCTTCTTCTGGTGGCAAGGTTGAGGTTCCCAACACTGAGCTCCCAGTCTGGCGGTAAACTTCCCCCAAAAGGGAGGCCTGCTTGTGCCTTTGGAGCACTACCTGGTACATGCTTCATCCGAGCTTGCAAAAGAATGGCTCCCCACGCCCCGGCCACAAAAAAGGCAAAAAGGCACCAACTGCATCCTGGTTCCCAACACAGCGCTCCACATATTCTGGGGTAGCAAGATGCTCCAGCCCAGGATATCACGCTCACATATGCTAAGGTTTCAAGGCCAGGGGGAGCATGGGAAATCTGATGCTGGCCCCTGGAGATCACAGTGGCACACAGGAAAATAAGAGCAGGATAAGGCCAGCACATCAGGGTCCTGGGGGTGGGGGGACAGTCTCTCCTGTGACCAAGCAGACCCCAGGTCAGCACAAAAAGCAGGTCAGCCCTAACGGTTGTTCCTCCTGGCAAAAGAGTTCCTTCTAGCAGTTCCAGGGAAGTCCAAGTCTGGGAGCACTGGCAGCAGGTCAACAAGCAGAAAAGCAATCCGGATGAGTCCTTTGTGCCACTTAGCAGACACCAGGCAGCAGGGCAACAAAAAGAAGAGCAGTTCAGATGATACATTTGTGCAGTCCAGCAGTTCTTCTGACAGAGGTTTGGTCCCAGTTGCAAAAGTGCTCTGCCAATCAAGTGGCAGAGCCCCTCTACTTATACTCAAAAATGCCTTTGTTCAGGTAGAAACTTCAAAAGAGTCCTTTCAAGTGACGCACAGCACCATTTCAGCCCACACCCATCTCCATACATCAGTAGAAGGTAACCAGCCAATTGTGTGAGGGCAGAACACAGCCTATTCACATGTATAGTGTGGACGACCCTCCCTCTCTCCCTAGCGCAGTATGCAGACACCTCTCCTGTCACACCCAGCTTCTCCTGTGTGATGGTTGTCTGGAAAGTATGCACCAAGTGGAGCTGTCACTCTGCCCCAGATGTGGATTTGAGTCAGGCTGCAAAAGCACAAGATATATAAGCACAGAGAAATGCCCACCTTCTAAAAGTGTCATTTCTATAATGGTAATAAAAAATCTACCTATACCCATAAGCAGGAATTCTCAGTACCATTGCAACATCCTCAACATGCCCACGCTATTTCTATTAGATCAGAAGATACCACTTAGGCATAGGCCAGGACACTTCCAATGCCATACTATGAGAGAAGCAGCACTCATAGTAGTGAGAAACTAAATAGGCTCTTTGTCACTACTAGAACATGTAGTACATAAAGACATATGCCCTACCTTTTACATACAAAGCATCTTGCCCCGTGGAGCTACCTAGGGCCTACCTTAGGGTGACTTAGGTGTAGTAAAATGGGTGTTTAGGACTTGGCAAGTAGTTTGACTTGCCAAGTCAGTGTTAGTAACTATGGAGGGGAAGCCCTGCAACTCCACTGTATATGGGCTAAAAATGCTGATATGAACTAGGGTATACAGGCGAGATAAATATATGAAACGCCGTCTGTCAAGAGAGTGGAAATAAATTACTCACTTGAAGACATTTATTGTCTCGTTTATTTTTGATGCTTTTAGTCTGTTCTTTAGGGGCTTTTCCCTTCAGCAAACTTACTATTATAAATAATTCTGAACAACAATTTGTGAGAAGGCTTCTTAAAAATAGTGGTCCATATTGGTGTTATGGAACCGTGCTACACATATATCACACAATAATTCTTACATGACAATAAATATAAACAAACAAATGAATGTAACAAACAAAACTCAAAAAGAATATATGAAGGAAACAGTTCTTTTGCACTGCAGTCTTTCTTTTTAAATGCTGCCGCTCTTTTGAGCTAACAGTCTGTTGTGCCGGAAGGAATGTCTTATGGTATCACTTAATAGGGTCTTATTCATCCTGTGTATTTATGGTACCATCTGTTGTCTCTTTAAACCATAGTTTTTGAATTCCAAGGGCATTCCTCCGAAATCTGTATTGCCAAGTCAGTGTGGCAGAAATCTGTGCATGCAGGCCTTTCAGTGCCAGGCCTGAGACAGGTTGGAATGGCACATGCCCACTAGTAGCAATTAATTTACAGGCCTTGGATATTTGTTATACCACTTTACAAGGGACTTACAGGTAAATTAAATAAGCCAAACAAGTGTAAGCCAATTATACCAAGTTGAAGGGTAGAGAGCACATGCACTTTATCACTGATTAGCAGGGCAGAAAAATAGGAGGAGAAAGGCAAAACGTATGGAGCTAACCCTGCAGAAAGGGCCATTACCAGCACTCAGGATTACCTAGCATGTGCCCTGGTGGCACCCTTAGAGGGTGCCCACCAAGTTACCAAGCTCTCTGCTGTTTTGGTGGGCTCTCTTGAGCCACTGCCACCACAGACACAAGCCTGCCCTCCTGCAGGTTGTGGTAGCACTTGCCCAGGATGGAGACAAAAGGGTCTGGGCAGGCAGGAGGTCACACCTCCTCCCTCCCAGGATGGCTAGTGTGAAAGGTAATCAAGGCAGTGAAACTCAAAGGCTTCCCCCACTCTTGATATAATATTACTCATTCCCCCAGTGGAGGACAAAGCCCTTCCCATCCTAGCCATCCTGACAGGTGGGAAAATTAGCTATGCAGGAGGCGTACACGTCCAAAAGGCTAGCCATACCTTTAGGGTGGTCTAGGAGGTCTGTACAACCAAGGAAGGGTTCTGTTATCCTAGCAACCCTAAGGAGTAGTGGGTTCTGGGTAGAAAGTGACATCATTCTACAGGAAGTTGTCATTGCAGGGGTGGCCTAGCTGAAGAGACCAGTAGCCCATTGGCCACTGTCCTCTACATCATAAACGCCCCTAAACTAGGATTTAAGAGGCTCTCCTAACACCAGAACCTCAGTTCTTGCAAAGAAGAAGAGGCACAAAGAAGACGTTGTCACTGACAACAGGATCTGGAATCCAGACGCAGAGCGGAGAGAGGACACAGAAGTAACCTAAGGAGACCACCACTGGAACTGAGTGACCGACTTGTGCCTATGGTGAAAGCTCATTGGTTCCAGCAAGGGAGACCCCAGTGGACACTGAGAATCCTAGAAGACTCCCTTGACTGGTGGCACCAGTCCCCTACAAACGTCAGGAGTAAACGCTATGCTGATGTCAAAGAAGTGTGGCATGAAAGGCTCCATGTGAGTCCGCTTAAAAAAACTTAGTGTCCAGCATCCATAGAGTGGGAGTGAAGTCTCTGACAAGTTTCAAACCTCTACTCCCTGCCGGACGATCTCCAGCTTTTGAAGTGCCAGCGGACCACCTTCACAGCTACCAGGGCTTGTCTGTTGCCAATCTGGAAACCGACGGCCATTGGGACATCACCGACTCCAGAACAGACCGCCTGCATAGAGACTGATATTAGCAACAACCTCTCTCTTGTGGTTCTGCATCCTGAAGAGAGTGAACTAGAGAGGATCAGCAAAACAGCTTTGGTGCAACCAGCTCCCGTGATTGACAGCCAGAAGCCAGCGCTATACCCGGAGCCACCAGACATGGTGGAGAGGTTCCAACTGTTGATTCCTGGTCCCGGCCCCCCAAAGACCTCTACATCCAAAGGGTAGAGCGTGTGTCTACCCCAAGTACCCATTTGTCCAGTGGTGCAAATGTGTCAACAGCAGCTGACCCTTCAGCACCAAGGACAACCAAAGCACCTCTCCACTCAGACTCCCTGGGGAAGGTAATAAGAAACTGAATATTGACATTTGGTCTAGGGCCCAGCATAACCTTAAGTTCAGGTGGGTTCCCCAGAACTCAACCTCCAAGTGCCTAAGTGCACACTTTGATTTTCCCCATTGACTTCAATGGTAACTGTTTGACTGCAAGAAATACAATATTTTCCAAAGCTTCAAAAGTTCATAACTCAGTTAGTTGTAAGATAAAAAGTTCATTTTGGTGTTTCAAGTTATCTAAAAATAAGCTTTATGTTTCTAAATTGGTGTTGTATTTCTTTTGAGTCGTGTCATTTACTTATCATCCATGTTGGTATTGTGAAATGCTTTACACATGTTCCTCTAAATAGCCTGACTTCTCTTTGCCACACTGCTAGGACTGAGCTATGGTCTGCTCGTTCTGCTCGTGTGAACCTGACGTCCACTACTGAGTACTGTGCTTGTATTATATGGTAAGACTCCCCAGTCACACCACATAAAACTGCCACCTTGTTACAAGAACTTTGACTGGACCTTTTATGTGATTGTGGTGGTATTCATGGCTGTAAGTACCTACCTGCACCTACTAATAAGCCACTTTCCAACATTCACTAACCAGTGTCATTCGCCGGGTGAGGGCTCCTTCCAGTATGTAGGAAACCTGTCATGGTTTCTCTTCTGTAACCATGAATATTTGCCGGCATTCAGGTTGAAAGATAATGTTATAATGTCATCCACATAGCTGCATGTGGTGCTTACAACTAGTGATTGTGGTTCTGATGAAGATGCATTTTTATTATTAGAATTATGTGGAGTTTTCGGCTCATGATTTTTCCTGAAGCTTTGATTATATACGAATTCCTAATACCTGTCAGAGCAGAAATATGAGGTTCTCTCCAAATCGGTTTTATGAAACATTTGGTAATCACCATGTTGTCTCCGGGGACAACGTTAACAGTTCAAACCTGGTGGAATTCGTACCCACTAAAAGGCACAGAAATGAGCAACATCAAGTGGCAGTGGGTTTGGTAACACAGATTTCAGCTTGGTACTCCCCATTTCATAGAAGACCTATATAATATTACTTGCAATGCTACAAATAACTGTGGTATTGTCATTACTGGATGCACTATTACCTCACAGTAATTACTACAGTGACAGTAATGAAGGGTTTAAGTTTCAACAGTTTGTATAAATAATTAACATCTAGAGCCTCACTTAGAGCTTGCTGGTGTCGGAGCATGCCACCATTCAGCAGTGCTCTTGCACCACCAAATTCACGGTTCTCCTACTCTAGTTAGAGTCAGGGAATATAGTGTGTTTACATTGGTTAAGCCTCTGCAAGCTCCACCAGTGTAAACCTCGAACCTGCTGACCGCTCTACGAATGAATGCCAGGCCACAGTGATGGTTGCTCCAGCCTTTTGAGGACATTTGCAACTTTCACTCTCTTCCCTACACATGGCTGAAATCGAAGACATGTTAGACATAGGCAAGGTAAGTGTAGAATGGCCTCCTATTACAGGGAGAAAACTCTGTGCACATTGCAGCCATTTGTTTTTTAATTTAGAAAACATAGAATTTTACTTTTTCAATAAAAACATGTTTGTGGAGCAGATACTTTAAACATGGCACCTACTTGATAAAGCTTCAGCACTGTGAAGAAGCCACCACAGCAGAGCCTTCTCCACAACACAGAGATCCCCAACAAGGGAGTGGGGATCTCTCAATATGATAAATGATTAACCACCAGGGTGGCATAGGCCATGGCCCAATGGCATCTGCTGCGCTGGTGGTCTGGTGGATCGTCTGCCAGTGATTAAATGACCCCTTTGGTCTTTTCATGGACTGATGTCCAAGATAGTGTGACACGTTCTTTGCATTGACATATTCAGAATACTCTAATATACTTGTCATACGTAAAGTGCATGTCTCCAAATGACAAATTCCCAAACTCAAGTTGTCATAGCTGCGAAAGAATTGGTTGACCTACTGTGTTCATTAGCTTACTTCTTTTGGTAGGCCAAGTGGGTAGTGTCTGACTGTTGATTCAGAGTCTGATGTAGTCTGTGAATATTGTCCCATGCATTTTTATATCTACCACATTTATATTTTTTCTGTTTCACAATGTGAGTGTTTTGCGCAATCACTTATATCATTTCCTTCGGTGCCTGACCATTGTGTAGGATGCTTAAGTAAATTTCCCAAACATTTTGAGTTGAGGGGTAGGAACCATGCTCAATGAGAAACCCGAATTGCTGTCAGGGTGAAGTCACAAGCAAACCCCAAATTAACCAGTGCTTACCCTGTGGTACCTTGGCACAAAATCAGTCAGGCTTAATTTAGAAGCAATGAATAAAGTAATTATTGTACCACTTCAAATAGTAAGAAAGTGAAAATACAACACAATAAAAATCCCCCACTATTTTAGAATAATAGAGTAAGATCTAATACATTTTTGACACCAAAAGGACAAGAATCCAATCAGTAGAACCAGAGATATGCACTTTTACTTAAAGATGTAAGTAAAAATAGTCCCTAGAAACACAAAGCAGTAATTATGGTTATCTGGTCGTAGTGGATCAGGACAAAGTCACAAGTTCAGGGTGACCACGATGAAGCGTGGGCCTGATACAGAGACCAAGTTGATCCTGATACAGGGACAAAGTTAAGACTGCTGAATGATAATTTCTTAAACCTTAGTTGTGGAGCATTGCAAGGTCCTGCATAGAGGATGCGTCGTGCAGCGGCAGTTCTGAGGAACTGCAAGGTTGCAATGTGAGGTCCTGCATTGTCATCAAAGAAAGTCCTGCGTCCAAGAAGCACTGCAAATCAGCATTTTCAAAGAAGCTGTAGGGCTGTGATGCAGCACCCCGTGTCATTGTCGATGACGCTGTTGATGAGAGGTTTCCAAAGCAAAACCATCCGTCTAGCATGTGCCATGCAGTGGCTGGTCAAAGTGAGGCAAGAAAACCAAGAGCTGGGCTGACAGGGCATCACTTTATTTTTGGAAGCTGTCCATTTGGCAACAAACTCTAAAGAAGGTCCCTTGAACTTAGTGGCACAAACTCCCTTCTCGCAGCTGTAAAAGTCTCTCTGTCTCTCTCTCTCTATCGATCTCTCTCTCTCTCTTCAAATGTCAATATTCAAATCAGGCAATTCGCTACTGACTGTCTCTGGAATCACCACAACCACATCATGTATGTTTAGTCATTAAGACATGTTAAAGTGGTCACACTACAGTGTCATGGAGAGAATGAAAAGACTGTGGACCTGATTTAGAATTTGACGGGGGGATCAGTACCTAATTTGTAAAAAACATAAGCCTGATGCTCAAAACATTTCTTAGGAGGCCACTTCTTCCAGTTGCCCATCCAGATACATTCCAGGCGCCACCCATTTGCACCATTGTCATGTCCACGCCTACATGGACAACACAAAATCAAACGTTTACTACTGCTTGAGAAATATGACTTCAATACTAGCAGTCCACTTATTTGACACACGCAACACACATTAAAACAAAAGTTGTTTGAATGAGAGAAATTTATCATATCTACCAAACATGGCAATGCCTGAGCAGAAACCCAGTGCCTGTACTATGAATTGAAGTCTAGTGCTCTTGGACTTCACTATTGAATTCTACTAAATTGCATTAATTGCAGAGACCCAATAATCATGTAGAAACATGCCACGCACATAAAAAAATTAAGTTGCTTAAATCGAAAATAGAAAAAAACTGACGAAGCCATGTACACCATCTGAAAGGCTGTCAGCTGAGCACGTCAAATCAAATGGGAAGTAGAACATTGTACACTGATGCCTTGTAACCTGCGTCTTAATTTTACGACGCTTAAACTGTACCAGAAACAAAACAATAAAGTACCCAGCCGAGTGCTTATCCTGGTCCTGACTTTAGTGTTACTTGTCATTGACACATCTTTGGCTAGTGATGGCGAGAGTGATTCCTGCTTCGGTGGTAACCGTGAGTGTACCTACAGAACACTAGTATGAATATGACAACAAAAGTACAGAGCTCATCTCTAGGGGGAACTACTGGTTGTCAGTTGGTAATGAACTAACCAGTAACTTAATCAGGTTAAGTGAGAACTGGGTACTGCAGTCAATGCTTTGGCTGAGCTTCTCTCCTTTCTCAGGGCTGCTTCACTTTAGATCTTTACATTCCTCGTGAGTAGTACCTGAGTAATAAAAACTACTTCTTAAAGCTGCATTGTTGCAGCTGCAGTGACTTCTCACAGCACGTCTGTAAAGCTTTTGTTCAGAATGTGCTCCTGGGCCTGAGTGCTACCACTTTCATGTAGTCTCATCATGTCACTGCTGCTTAGGTAAACTGGTGCTGGGGAACTAGCATAAACCTCCGAGTGACAGCATGCAAGGAAAATGAGATTTACAAAGAGCGCAAGACTGAGTAGAGATACAGGCCAAAGGCTTTGTGACTATGGGGCTCTACTCGAGACTGACTCGGAAACAGGGGCGCACAAGACCCTTCTTTCATTCTGTTGTATCTACGCCTACCCGCACCAAAAGGTTACTGGGTACATCTTACAAATGCCAACATGTACAGCAAACAACAGCATCTTAGAGCGTGTATCACAGCACGCAACTTTTAAACATTTATAATGCTTTTTTATAATAGGAATAGACAGGCTTACGTGTACCAGCAGGAGCACGTAAACCTGAACTGAATGCATTAGTCACGCATGAAAATGGTATTCTTGCGAGTTCTATATCTCGGGCAGCTACATGGACAACCGCCAAGTCATCTGACACCATCAGCCACTCCTGGCTTTTCGACTACCACTGGAAAATCATCTACTAACCTCCTGGCTTCGGCCCTCTGGATTAGGCATATTGTCTGGATGCCATACAGGCAGTGTTTTCACACACTTCACTTTCCCAGATACAGTTCTGAGGAATCACTTGACCTTGGGAGGTTCAGATTTGTCAGGCACACTGGAGATTCAGGGGCATATTTACAAGCCTCTCGCGCCAATGGTGTGTAATTTTTTGTGGCGCACTGGTGGCGCACAGTGCAGACATATCTACAATGCCACATAAAGTCACTTTGTGTGGCTTTTCATGGCCTTGTAGATATGTTGTAAGGCAACACAGCACAAGCCGCTGCATTGCTTTACACTGTGTTAGGGAGGTGTACCATGGGCGTTACGGTGGGTGTTCCTACACAACACCCACAGGCTTTGACGCATTCCCAGGTTTACAAGAAAACTGTACACCTCCACAGGGCGGGTGTAACGAGGAGAAATATCTTTTTGTTCTCCTTGCTGTTTCCTCTTTCTATGTGTGCTGCATGCTGCAGCACTTATAGAAAGAGGAAAACGCCTCTCTGGATTGTTTTTGTAGAGGAAGGTTTCCTTTCTGCACCAAAACAATCCTGCCAAAAATACAGACACACTTGCAACATCGTGCAAGGGTGCCTGCATTGGAACTAGGCAGCAATTTACACTCCAGAGCTACGGGAAAGGACAGACATGCACCAAATCTTGTAATACAGTGCATTTCTGCCCTTTTGTAGTGGCGTAGGGCAGTGCAGCAGAAAGGCTTGTAGCGCTGCCCTACACCAATTACTTGTAAATATCCCCTTCAGTGCCAACAATAGTTTCCATCTGTCTGCAGAACATCAGAGTAATTATGGGTCAAAGCAGGTCACCCAGGTACAGGTTCATCACTCGTGGTCTATCAGCCGGATGGCCACTGTTCACCTTACTTTGCAGGCTGCACAATAGTTGCCCTCACATGCAGCTCAGCAATTGGTGTGCACAGTCCTAGACACACTGCTAACAGAAGGAGTGGGGGTGCCATTGTTAACGCTGGATTTTACTAATGAATATTCATGTATTTTGAGTGTTGAATTTGTGTAGAAAATGTATTAACTTAGAGAAAAATAATGCACACATTTGAAATTGCTCCCACTTGAGTGGCCGCCAATGTTCACGAAGTGTACTTAGTAATGGCTTATTAATGTAAAATGTTGGGCTAATGTTTGATTAATGTAGTAATATGTCATATTAAGGGTTATGCATCATGTATTAACTTTATTAATCGTAGGCCTTAACTTAGCGAGGTCTTGGCCTAGTTGCATGGCCTTATGTCAAGCTGCATTTTCTTATGCGTTTTATAAATTGGCTGCTTAGAGAATTAAATTGTGATTTTCCACTGTACTGACCATGTGCTCATAGCTGAAGTTCGTTCTCATGAGAAACTGCTTGCTAGAAGATGCTTTACTAGCTAGAGAAACATTGTACATCATAGTATGTGTGAGACTGACCATCCCAGGAGAAGACAATGGATGCACTGACTGGAGTATAAGCTGCAACAATATTGATACCTGAGAAGCCGGATGATTAGAGAAGGAGAAGCGGAGCTAATCATCGACATGTGAACCGTGTAGTAGTAAAGCTTTAGATTTGGAGTCTTATTTTCATTGAATTAAGTATGAACATGCGATTCTTTGACCTATAAAGACGTAGGAAGTAGTTTTAGGAAATCTAACTTAGCCAGACTGCACCGAGAGGAGAGAGGCCATTAGCTATTCTTCTCCCTAACGCTCCTGAGGGGCCATTCCGGGATTTTCTTCTTAACTGTCATGAGAGTTTAGCTCCATTCTTTTCTGAACTGCATGAAGAGACTTTGTTTTTCTGAACTTTGATGCTGAATCCTGATGTCTTGCTGAACAAATTGGTGTCCTATTGACGAAGACTGTCACAGCTTGCTCAACCATACTGAGACAAGGTATAAGACGATGTTACCGATTGTTATGTCGATTTGCTTTTGTTTTATAGGCACCAACCGCTATTTTGATAGAGCCAGAGTTAGATGTTTTTCCAAATTTGTGTGACTAAATTGTTTAGCATGAAGTTCAAACATGCTATTCTAATTTGATGTTAGTTAGGGTTCTCACAGATGAAGTTTGCCACATGCAATAACAGTTTATGTCTTTTCTTTGCTGAATCTAAATGTATGTTTTATTGTTTGTACAGTTATTTGTGTTATTCATTTATATTGTTACTCTAGAATGTGTGGAAGCTCAAGCTTTAATTAGATTGTGATTCTTTCGCCGCTTTGGTCAGACAGTATTGTTTTTGTATGTGTGTATTTGATAATAAGAATAAGTTACGTGACATTAGCATCGTTAAATAAGAAAATATGCATTCTAACTTTTACATAAAGGTGTGGTTCTTCATGTCCGAGAGGTCATGGTGTGTGGAAATTACTGACTCCTATTGATTGATTGATTATTGGTGTCATTGATTGTTGTCATTATTGATCTGTATTGGGACGGGGTTATATCCTGGAAACTACTCTAAGGGCAGTCAAAAGGTCCATCGGTCTACACGTGTCTCCCTTGTAAGTTTATTTAATAAGGTGTGATGCGCTAACATGAGTGGGCCATGACCATGAAACTCTGACAGCAGTTTTATGTCCAGTAATGTGTACTGGGGTGGGCAGCAAAGCAGGCGCAAAGTTTGTGCTTTTATTTATTCATCACATGCTCTCCCTGCCAAGTTTGCTTGTGCTTTTACAACCTACCTCACCTATTCAAGTGATTGACGAGAGTCGTGACTAGAATGCGTGATGATCAATACACATTCATAATGCCTGAACTAGGGTAAACCAGCCTGTGAGTCGCACCAGCAGGCACCATGGCAGGTACATTTAGTTTGAAAAGTTATCAGGAGGTCAGGCTGCAGGTGTAGATATTTAACAACATGTTAATTTTACAGATATGGTCATTCTATCACAATAATTTAGAAAATGCAGACACTGGAAGTGTGCAGTGCTTGTAGTGAGCTGTAGGCGCTTGCTCACAGGGAGCTGGACAGGTGTTACAGGGCTTTGACAATGGAAATACTGACCGCCAGGTGCATTCTGATCCAGTGGTTTAGGCGGAAAATATGTTCTGTTCTACCACTGAGCTGCGGATCCACACAAATAGCCGCCCTCTATTGTGAGCACATATTGACAACTGAGGATTTATAATTGATATAACAAGCTTAATGCTAACTCCATCATGTTTACAGCAAAAATAAGTCACCACTTGATATCAAAACGCTGAAATGTATTTTAAGCTACTGCATGAAAAGTGATTACGGAAATGAAAATAGAGCATTAGTAGGAATCAATGTGGTGCTTGCTGAGTAAATAGCATCTTACTATGTAAATGAAAGGATTAGAGGTGATTACACCCACGGAAGAGTAGATTTATACTTTCACAAATGATTAAACAGAGCCTAAAGGTAAGGCTGCCGGGGGCAATCTACTGTGGAGTACGCCACATGCACACTCTGCTCCTTGGTCGTGTTCTGGAAGGGGCCAATGTCAGCCATTCAAAGCGCCATATAAACTGAATGCAGTTAGGCAGCGACAAAGTGGGTTGCATTTGTACTCGACAAGTAACAGCAGTTTAGGTAAATATGTCTTTATTTCTTATTCTCTACACATGTGAATGGTATGCATACCTCTTGTGTCATAAGAGTATTGCGAGAATGTCACTTTCATGGAACCGCAAAGTTGTCTATCATATTCCCTTCAGGTAACAGCCCCAATTGTAGGGCTGCTGGTATTTCAAACAAAGGTTAATATAAATGTGATGTAATGTCTGCATCTTTTTGTTCAGTATGACTGTACATTAAGTTCCAGGTTTATATGCCACATAACTATCCGTCATTCATTGGATTCCAGAAAACTAAGGCCCATCTTTACTAAAAAGTCATGCAACGCAACCCAGAAAGACAATTTGCTGCTCAGCATGACAGGAAGGGAGCAGAATGTGCCACATCTACTAAGATATGATCATGGACAGTGGAATTATGTGGCAGAGGAGCACCAAATTATTGGGCAGGGTTGACTGAATTATGCTTATTATGCGGTATAATGCAGCAGAATCATTAAGAGTATGACATCAATATTTGCTATTTTTTACACATAGTAATACTCTCCGGTTAAATATTTCATTAACAGACAAATACAGAAATAAGAAACTGAAAGATGCACCGTACGCAAACATATGTTCCAATATTTTTAGTAACTTTTGATCCATTTGAGCTAGAAGCAAATTTTTTCTTGCTGAAGTCTGCATCTTATGCATCAGATGACAGATTATGTGGCAAATGTGGCAAATCCATAATTATGCAAACAAAGCCATGGCAGCAGAATTGCATACTCCAGGGGCCCTGAGATATTATGCATTCCTCCTCTCTTCCTACACTGACCCACTGATTCCTGCCTAGCACCATCTCAGGCACCCTTGCACCATGGTGCAAGGGTGCCTGCATTTTACACGCAGGATTATTTTTTTGCAGGAAGGGATACCTTCTTGTATATAAACAATCCTCAGAAGCATTTTCCTCTTTCTATGCATGCTGCAAAATGCAGCACACGTAGAAAGATGAAGTAATGAGAGGAAATCATTTTTTTTTCCTCTACACCTCTGTTGGGAAGGCGTAGTATTTTGATGCATTTCGAGCTTCACTATTCTTACTAAATCAGGAGATGTGGCAAAATCTATAGGGGGATGCGTGGGAAGACCCACACTCCAATCATAGAATGCCTTCCCCATGCAGAGTAATACAAGGCAGCGACTTGCGCTACCTTACGTTAGTGCTACCTTGTGTTACTCTAGTTTTACTAAGCTGTGCAGAGCCACAGAAGGTGGCTTTGCGTGGCTTATTAAATCTGACCTAAGGGCTTGTGTTGCCTTGCATTACCTTGTGTGACACAAGGGCAATGCAAGGCCTTAGTAAATCTGGGCCTGAGGCATCAGCAGGTCTTCTCCACACACTTACTGTGAACCACTGATATGTTACATGAGCGCCACAGATCGCACAAGACTTAGTATGTACAGAAACTGACATATCAAGCAAGCCAAAGAATAATGAGAGTTGTCCTTAATTCTGCAGTTAGACTGATCATGAATAATAAGAAACGTAGCCCGGCCACACCTGTACTTAAGCCCCCTAAGTGGCTTCCCTTACTATCACTCCCAATTCAAATTTAAACTTATTCTTCTATCTCTCACTGAATCTTTTGATATCTGGTCATAACAGAGCTTGAGGACAATTAAGGATTTTACACTTAAAACAAGGTAAAACTGCAAGTGGTAAACCCCAAGCAATACCTTTGAACCTACAATCTCACTGCAAAACTAACCTCTAACTGAATTACTATGCAGCTTGTACCAATCAGAGTTTTCACCCTTTTGATAGTTTGATTAAGTGAGGTATCCTAATGCAAGGGTTGTTCTCATCAGCTGTGTTTGACTTAGCATTCTTGGTGTGGTTTTCCCCTAACCTTTTGCCTTCAGGTGTCCTGTTTCTGCTGACTTTGTTTTTTACAGGCTTTAGGACTCTGCACTCTTTACCACTGTTAACCAGTGCTAAAGACGATGTGCTCTCTCCTTAAAACATGTTTTGATTGGCTTATACTGAATTGCAATATTTAATTTACTTGTAAGTCCCTGATAAAGCAGCACTACCTGTTCTCAGTGCCTGTAAATGAAATACTGCTAGTAGGCCTGTAACACTGTGCGACCCACTCAGGTAGCACTTTAAACATGTATCAGGCCTGTCATTGCAGCCTGTGCGTGTGCAGTTTTAAACATGTGGTGCCTGCAGCCATATTTTGGGTCACATGACTAGGGGTGGGTGACAGTTGGGTTTCTCCTAAAGAGTCACACACAATGGGGAGCTTAGGTGTGACCCGATGAGCCATCACTGGCAGGAAAGGAGGGAGGAGCTGGGCCCAGCCCCACTTACACTTGAATAGGCTGTGTTGTGTCCCCACACAAAGGGTACATAACCCCTGTAGTTAGTCTGGTGCCAGGGTCAGAAAGGATGGGGACCTGTGCACTTAAAAGGCATGCCTCTAGAATCCTTTCCTAACTTCAAAGGCACAACTGAGTATAAATACTGTACCTCAGACACCACCACTTCAGTGTACTTCCAGACCCGTGGATACTCTGCCAGGGAGAAGGACTGCTGTGCTGCTGAAAGGACTGCTAATCTGCTAGACTACTGCACTGAACAAACTGCTGCCTTGCTGCATTGACCTGCTGTCCACTTGTCTGGGCAAGAAGGACTGGACCTGCATCTCTTGAAGCCAGAACTCAGGGTGACTGCAAGGGCCAGTTGGCTGGCATCCTGATCTGAAGCCTGAGGGACATAACAGGACTCCAATGGCCATACATGTGCAATTGGGCTCTGCCATCTGCGAGTTTACCATGCAAAGTGGTGCCACCCCAGACCTAAACCCATAGGAGCAGTCTTTAGGTGCTTTGCCAGCCTCTGTGAAACCAGCACAACCAATGCATCGCCTCTGCTGCATGGTGCAAAACCCAAGCAGAACCAATGCATCTCTGCTGCTGCATTGATTGGACCTGTTGCAAAAACCTGAATTGTCTCCACAGCCCACAATGCCTCCAGCACTGGTACTGTACAAAGCATCCTCAGCTCTGGGCCTTGCATCCCTTGTTGACGGCAGCCTGAACGATGACGCTGGACTCCACACCTCAGCCTCACAGCTCTTCAGAACTGATGTATCACTTCGGCTGTGTGGCTCATCTTCAATGTGGATCCACGCAATGCTTTGCAAACCAGGATTTATTGTACCTTTTTTTAATAGGTCTATCTGGGTCCCTGTAACTGACCCACACTTCATCGCAGTCAGCCTGAAGTTGTGACTTTGTATCGGGTCTACACAACCAAATAGCCACGGTTGTCACTTTGTGCTTTTTGGTGCTATTTTTACTAAAATCGTTAAAAGTGAATATCTCCATTTCTACTAATTGGGGTTTTGTCATTTTGGTTTGTTTTATTCATTTAGGGCCATATGTATGAAAACTGGGGTCTGCAAATCGCAAAATGCGATTATTAAGAAATCGCTATTTCCGAGTCGCAATTGGCTATGTTACAAAATTGCGATTCGGAATTAGCGTTTTCTTAAAAATCACTATTTGTGGTTTGCGAGGCCCATTTACCAAATCGCAATTAGCATTTACGCAATTTGCTATTGTTTTGCGATTCGGTAAAAAATCGCAAAATGCGAAAAAAGTTCGAGAATGCACACCTGGAGGACCCTTGACCCAAGGGTAGGTCGCTCCCCCTGCCGCTGCAGCTCCTCCAGGTTCCTGAGTTCCTGAGACCTACCTCACAGTAAGTACCCCCCACCTCCCAACCCCTCGCCCTGAACCGCGCTACTCACCCTCTCTCCTGCTCCTGCTTCTTTTCTTCTTTTCTTCTTCTCTGTTCTTCCTCCTCGCTCCTCGCCTGTAATCTTCTTCTGTACTCTTCTTCTCCCCGTCCTCTCTCTTCTTCTGTGTGCTTCTCTGCCTCTCCTGTCACCTCTCTTCTTCTTCATCTTCTTCTGAGGTCTTCTGCCTGTCTTCTGCCTTCTGTTCTTCGTATATTCATCTGTGATCTTCTGCTCTTCTGTGAACTTCCGCTCTTCTGAGTTCTTCTGGACTCCTGTTCTTCGGTTCTCCTGTTCTTCTGTTCTTCTGTTCTTCTGTTCTTCTGTTCTTCCGGTCTTCTGTTCTTCTGTTCTTCTGCTCTTCCGGTCTTCTGTTCTTCTGTCTTCTGTTCTTCTGTCTTCTGTTCTTCCGGTCTTCTGTTCTTCTGTTCTTCTGCTCTTCCGGTCTTCTGTTCTTCTGTGTTCTGTTCTTCTGTCTTCTGTCTTCTGTCTTCTGTTCTTCTGTCTTCTATCTTCTGTCTTCGGCTCCTCTGCCCCCTCCGTCTTCTTCTCCCCGCGCCTGCCCTCCTGCTCCTGCCTCATTCCCCTCCCTCACTCGCCTCCCCCTCTCTAGCACCCCTATCTAACCCATTCGCTGTCTACCTCCCTCTCTCCTCCTATCCACCTATCTCTCTATCTCTCTATCTCACTATCTAACTCCCTCACTCCCCACCTCCTCCTATCCACCTATCTCTTTATCTATCGATTTCTCTATCTATCCATTTTCTCTATCTATTTCTCTATCTCTCCCCCCTTCCCGCCACCCCCTCTATTACCTATTCTTCCTATCCTCTCACTCTACCTCTCACCCTCACCCACCTCTACAACCCCCCTCCCCTATCTTCAAAACCCAAGTCCTATCTCTCTTCCTAATCTCCCAATCCTCCTAACACTCTCCCCCTCCACCCTTAAACCCCCCTTCCCCAGCTCTTCTCACTCTACCTGTCCCCCCTCCCTCGCGCTTTCCCGCCGCGACCTCTTGCTCGCCCCGCCCCCTCAGCTCCCATTCGCCCCCAGCTGACCCCTCCCCCCCCTACCTCATATGGCGGCCGCTGCGCGACAGTGGTAGCGTCCCTTGACCCAAAGGTAGGTCGCTCCCCCTGCCGCTGCAGCTCCTCCAGCTCCTCCAGGTTCCTGAGTTCCTGAGACCCACCTCACAGTAAGTACCCCCCACCTCCCAAGCCCTCGCCCTGCCCCGCGCTACTCACCCTCTCTCCTGCTCCTGCTTCTTTTCTTCTTTTCTTCTTCTCTGTTCTTCCTCCTCGCTCCTCGCCTGTAATCTTCTTCTGTACTCTTCTTCTCCCCGTCCTCTCTCTTCTTCTGTGTGCTTCTCTGCCTCTCTGTCGCATCTCTTCTTCTTCATCTTCTTCTGAGGTCTTCTGCCTGTCTTCTGCCTTCTGTTCTTCGTATCTTCATCTGTGATCTTCTGCTCTTCTGTGAACTTCCGCTCTTCTGAGTTCTTCTGGACTCCTGTTCTTCGGTTCTCCTGTTCTTCGGTTCTTCTGTTCTTCTGTTCTTCCGGTCTTCTGTTCTTCTGTTCTTCTGCTCTTCCGGTCTTCTGTTCTTCTGTCTTCTGTTCTTCTGTCTTCTGTTCTTCCGGTCTTCTGTTCTTCTGCTCTTCCGGTCTTCTGTTCTTCTGTGTTCTGTTCTTCTGTCTTCTGTTCTTCTGTCTTCTATCTTCTGTCTTCGGCTCCTCTGCCCCCTCCGTCTTCTTCTCCCCGCGCCTGCCCTCCTGCTCCTGCCTCATCCCCCTCCCTCACTCGCCTCCCCCTCTCTATCACCCCTATCTAACCCATTCGCTATCTACCTCCCTCTCTCCTCCTATCCACCTATCTCTCTATCTCTCTATCTCACTATCTAACTCCCTCACTCCCCACCTCCTCCTATCCACCTATCTCTTTATCTATCGATTTCTCTATCTATCCATTTTCTCTATCTATTTCTCTATCTCTCCCCCCTTCCCGCCCCCCTCTATTACCTATTCTTCCTATCCTCTCACTCTACCTCTCACCCTCACCCACCTCTACAACCCCCCTCCCCATCTTCAAAACCCAACTCCTATCTCTCTTCCTAATCTCCCAATCCTCCTAACACTCTTCCCCCTCCACCCTTAAACCCCCCTACCCCAGCTCTTCTCACTCTACCTGTCCCCCCCTCCCTCGCGCTTTCTCGCCGCGACCTCCTGCTCGCCCCCGCCCCCCCCAGCTCCCATTCGCCCCCAGCTGACCCCTCCCCCCCTCTTACCTCGCGCAGCGGGTGCGCCGCTGGCGCGCCGGAGGCGTGCCAGAGGCAAGCCCGTCTGCGCCCGTCCGCTCCTGAGCCGCGCCCAGCGCCACGACCCCTGGTCCCCAGCTCTCCCAAACCCCGCTGATCCGCTACGACCCCACGACCCTCCTGGCCCTCAACCCAGGACGCTCCAACACCTGCTTCCAAGCTCACCCCAAACGCACCCATGGACCCTTCGCCTGCAACTCCTGCAAACGCATCTTCCACCACGCAACTACCACGACCACAAGCCCACGCGCCATCAACCACCTCAAGTGCATCCTGGTCAACACTCGATCCGTCCACAAGCACGCCGTTGAACTCTGGGACCTCTTGGACTCCACAGCACCGGACGTCGCCTTCATCACGGAGACCTGGATGAATGCCTCCTCTGCTCCAGACATCGCCACCGCCATCCCCGAAGGCTACAAGATCTCCAGAAAAGACCGCACCAACCAAGTAGGAGGAGGTATCGCCATCGTCTTCAAAGACTCCATCAGCGTCACCACCTCCACCGAAGACACCCTCCTCGCCGCTGAACACCTGCATTTTCAGATTCGCACCGACCCGAGGACCACCCTCAGAGGATCCCTCGTTTACCGTCCTCCCGGACCGCGTGCCCCCTTCAGCGACGCCATCGCCAACTTCATCTCTCCGCACGCCCTCGCCTCACCGGACTACATCCTCCTAGGCGACCTCAACTTCCATCTGGAACAAAACAATGACCCCAACACCGCCACCCTGCTCGACAACCTCGCCAACCTCGGCCTCAAACAACTGGTGAACACCGCCACCCACATCGCCGGACACACGCTTGACCCTATCTTCTCCGCCAGCAAACACGTCTTCTTCAGCCACATCTCCGCTCTACACTGGACCGACCACAGTTGTGTCCACTTCACATTCCGAAGTGTGACCCGCCACCTCCGCACTCAACCCATCCCTCGTCGACAGTGGAACAAGATCC
The DNA here is from genome assembly GCF_031143425.1 of Pleurodeles waltl. NCBI lineage: Eukaryota > Metazoa > Chordata > Amphibia > Caudata > Salamandridae > Pleurodeles > Pleurodeles waltl. The sequence goes on from NC_090438.1 coordinate 521,029,825, forward strand.
CCGAAGAGCAACTCTTCTCAGCACTCGCCGCCAACCAACCCACCTTCACCACCGACCCCAACGACGCAGCCCTCAGCCTCACAAACTGGATCTCCAACTGTGCAGACAACCTTGCTACCCTCAAACGCACGCATCGACAGACCAACACCAAAAAACCTCTCTGGTTCTCTGACACCCTCAAAGAATCAAAGAAAACTTGTCGCGCCCTCGAGAAGGCCTGGCGCAAGGACCACACCGCTGACAACATGACCGCCCTCAAGAACGCTACCCGCGAACACCACCACCTGATCCGCGCTGCTAAAAAGACCTTTTTCACCGACAGACTGGACAAAAACAGCCACAACAGCAAAGAACTCTTCAGCATCGTCAAGGAGTTCTCCAACCCCAACGCCAACGCCGTCACGCCCTCACAGGATTTGTGCGAATCCCTCGCCACTTTCTTCCATCGCAAGATCAGCGACCTCCACAACAGCTTGGGACACCAGACCCAACATAACACCACCGAACCCTCACCCCCGGCCATTACCCTCAACAACTGGACCCACATCAACACTGAAGAAACCAAATCCATCATGAACTCTATCCACTCCGGCGCCCCTTCGGACCCCTGCCCTCACTTCATCTTTAACAAAGCCGACAACATCATCGCCCCGCACCTCCAGAACGTCATTAACTCTTCTTTTTCTTCTGCTACCTTCCCCGAATGCTGGAAACACGCCGAAGTCAACGCCCTACTAAAGAAACCTACGGCTGACCCGAGCGACCTGAAAAACTTCCGCCCCATCTCTCTTCTGCCTTTCCCAGCCAAGGTAATAGAGAAGACCGTCAACAAACAGCTGACCACCTTCCTGGAAAACAACAACCTGCTCGACCCTTCACAAACCGGATTCCGAACCAACCACAGCACGGAAACCGCCCTCATCTCAGTCACTGACGACATCAGAACCCTGATGGACAACGGTGAAACAGTTGCGCTCATTCTCCTCGACCTCTCGGCTGCCTTCGACACCGTCTGTCACCGCACCCTAATCACCCGCCTCCGCTCCACCGGGATCCAAGGCCAGGCCCTGGACTGGATCGCCTCCTTCCTCTCAAACCGTTCCCAAAGAGTTTACCTCCCTCCGTTTCGCTCAGAACCCACCGAGATCATCTGCAGCGTACCTCAAGGCTCATCGCTCAGCCCGACACTCTTCAATGTCTACATGAGCCCCCTCGCCAACATCGTTCGCAAGCACGACATCATCATCACCTCCTACGCCGACGACACCCAACTTATACTCTCCCTCACCAAGGACCCCGCCAGCGCCAAGACCAACCTACAAGAGGTTATGAAGGACGTCGCAGATTGGATGAGGCTCAGCCGCCTAAAGCTGAACTCTGAAAAAACGGAAGTCCTCATCCTCGGCAACACCCCGTCCGCCTGGGACAACTCCTGGTGGCCCACGGCCCTCGGCACCGCACCGACCCCCACAGACCACGCCCGCAACCTCGGCTTCATCTTGGACCCTCTTCTCACCATGACCAAGCAAGTCAACGCCGTGTCCTCCGCCTGCTTCCTCACCCTCTGCATGCTCCGCAAGATCTTCCGCTGGATCCCCGCCGACACTAGAAAAACCGTGACCCATGCCCTCGTCACGAGCCGCCTGGACTACGGCAACACCCTCTACGCCGGGACCACAGCCAAACTCCAAAATCGCCTGCAACGCATTCAAAACGCATCGGCACGCCTCATCCTCAACGTACCCCGCAACAGCCACATCTCCGCACACCTGAGACACCTGCATTGGCTCCCAGTCAGCAAAAGGATCACCTTTCGACTTCTCACCCACGCACACAAAGCCCTCCACAACAAGGGACCGGAATACCTCAACCGACGCCTCAGCTTCTACGTCCCCACCCGCCTCCTCTGTTCCTCTGGTCTCGCACTCACTGCCGTCCCTCGCATCCGCCGCTCCACGGCGGGTGGGAGATCTTTCTCCTTCCTGGCGGCCAAGACCTGGAACTCCCTCCCCACCAGCCTCAGGACCACCCAGGACCACTCCGCTTTCCGGAGACTCCTAAAAACCTGGCTATTCGAGCAGCAGTAGCCCCCCCTTTCCCCTAGCGCCTTGAGACCCGCACGGGTGAGTAGCGCGCTTTATAAATGTTAATGATTTGATTTGATTTGATGACATCACCAGCAGTAAATGAGTCATCCCAGGCAGTTTCAGGTGCCACACCCAAACCAGCATCCTGAGTGAGAGCTGCCCAGCCACATAGAGCAGCACTCTGAAGGAGCAGCAACACCTGAGCCAGAATGGAGCCCCAAGGTACTTCACAGGAGAAGCAGGAGAGGAAGCGCAAACTCAAGTTCAGTGAACAGGAGCTGGAGGTACTGACAGAAGAGGTTGTGAGGAGCCATGACTGCCTGTTTGGTAAATCATCACTCCAGGTGCACTGGTCCTGTCTGCTGGCTGTAGAGGTGTTATGGGATCGTCATCCTCATCTGATTCAGTGTCACTGATTTCTATAGGTATGCCCCTGGTTGTAGCTATATTGTGCAAGATTGTACAAGTAGCCACTATTCTACATGTGGTTTCTGGACTGTACTGTAGTGCCCCTCCACTCTTGTGGAGGCAACGGAAGCGACTCTTCAGGAGGCCAAATGTGCGCTCCACCACGTTGCGGGTTGCCCTGTGTGCTGCATTGTATCTCCGTTTTGCTGGTGTTGTGGGATTGAGGTAGGGCGTCATCATGTAGGTGCGCACTGCGTAGGCACTGTCTCCTGGAAGGGACAGAAGGTGTGATGAGTAACTCAGCCATCTGACATGGGTTTGTTATCTATGCACCAGTGTAAAGAGTGACAGTACCTAGTAGATATCCTTCACCAAACTCCCCAGCTAGCAGTCTTGTGTGAATGCCGCTGTGACGAAAGATGTATGAATCATGTGTGCTCCCTGGGTACCTGGCGACGAGATCAGTTATGATATAGGAGGCATTGCATATCACCTGTATATTCATGGAATGTTGGTGTTTACGGTTGCGGTACACATACTCTGTGACTGATGGTGGACATATTGCCACATGTGTGCCATCTATGGCACCTAGGACATGGGAGAACTGTGCTATCTGATAAAACTCAATTTTTGTCTGCTGCATTTCCTGTGGGGTGTGGGGGAATCTGATGTACTGTTGGAGTTTGCTTAGCATGGCGTTGATAAATGCATTGAAAAATCTGGAGAGGGTGCTCTGTGAGACCCCCCAGGCGCTGCTATGACCCCTTGATAGCTCCCTGAGGCGAGTAGGTGTAAGGAGCATAATACCTGCACATGGGTGGGGATACTATGGGCCTGATTCTAACTTTGGAGGACGGTGTTAAACCGTCCCAAAAGTGGCGGATATACCACCTACCGTATTACGAGTTCCATAGGATATAATGGACTCGTAATACGGTAGGTGGTATATCCGCCACTTTTGGGACGGTTTAACACCGTCCTCCAAAGTTAGAATCAGGCCCTATGTGTCCTTAGTGTTCTGCGCTGCAGTACGGGTTATAGCTCAGCTATCAGATCAAGTATCATGGCTGAGTTCAACCTATACCTCTCATATATTTCCTCCTCTGTCAGGTCAAAAAGTGTAATGCGCACTCCGAAAATGTGCTCCTGTCTCCTCCTCCCTCTCCTCACACCTGCCAGGATCCTCATCCTCCTCGCCATGACGTAGAGTGCAGCCATTGTGGAACTGTGTCTGAGGCATTCTGGGCCTCTTTATATAGGTTGCACCTGGTTACCACCTGCTTTCACTTAGTGGTATTTTGCATGTGCAAAATGCCATTCTGCGAAAAATCGCTATTTGCGATTTTTTGATGCATCTATTTGCGATTTGGATTTTGCGATTCGCATTTTGCGATTCGCATTTTGCACCTCGCAATTTCCTACTGGAAATACCGAATCGCAAAATGCGACTCGCAAAACCAGGTCGCACCGCAAAAAATTGCAAATTTTGCGATTTCTTATTTTTGGTCTGCGAATGTCTTTCATGCAACGCAGACCACGTTTTTGCACTCGCAAACGGCTGAATTTACCGATTCGCACCGTTTGCGAGTGCAAAAATATTTCATACATCTGGCCCTAAATTTTGCTCTATTATTTTAACTTAGTGTGAGATTCATTTTGTTTGATGTTTTTCACTTCATTACAGTTTAAAGTGTTGCACAAGTACTTTACACATTTCCTGTAAGTTAAGACTGACTGTTCTGTGCCAGGCTACCAGAGGGCTGAGTAAACGTTGGTCTGGGGTTGGCTTGTGCCTTACCCTGACAAGGATTGTGGTTGCTGCTTGACCAGGATTCGTATCCCAATCAACCAACAACCCAATTTTTTACATTAATGATCAGCAGTGAGGATCAGGACTTGTTTCTGTGCAGTGCCAGACAGTGATTTGATATATGCAACCATTCCAAATCTAAGACCAATTCGAGTTTAAATTCTCCTTGATGATTCTCCTTGATGGCTCACGTTTGTGACAGAGTAACCCATTTATCAAACTCTAAAACAGGCCCTAATTCTGTTACAGATATGCATAATAGATTTAGTTTAACAGCAAAGTAGGATGTCTTGCCTTGTAAACAATTATTGAGACAATTTGCTTTGTAGTTTTGCCAAAGACACAATTGGAATTACATGGGGGATGGGTATAATGGGTTCTAGGACAGTATATACATTGCTTATTTATATATTTCAGAGTGTCCACAGAAACACTGCATCTTTTTAACATAATTTCAAAACTATCTGTATAATAAAAACCTTATTGCACTTTGTTTGATTCAACCGTTGCTTTTCACATCCCGCTATACAGTAATATGAAATTATACGAAGAAAGGTTTTTCTCCTTTACCGCTTTAAAAATGATTCATACATTTTCTTCAAGTGGCAACAAATATTTACTGAGGGTAAACTAAACATATACGCAACCGCTTCTTCATAACTTTTGATAGCGTGTTTGACAAGTATTGGCCTAATAAATGTATTTTGTCGATTCAGTAGGCCAGACAAAAGGAAAGTACAAGGTTCATATCTTGCACAGAAGAATTACAATGCTGGCAACCTGGATGGACGACCTTTTTGATCCAAATATAATCTTTAATGGTAGAGAATGATATTTAAATTTCATAAAAAACCCAACATACAATAGAGCAGACTTCAATAAAACTGCATTACCCCAGATATTGCAAGTGCGCAGATAATTTTTAACCTTTTGATTTGCATACAATGTTGTAAGTCATTTTGATAGCTTTTTATATTCACTATTTTTTGTAACCCCAAGCTCAGGGGCTTAACCTTTCTATGTCTGAATATCTCTTGACTCATAAGTCTCAATTGATTTAGACAGAAAATAAATGTTTTAGTGAAGCCATAACTCGTATTTATGTCATGGGGTTTCCTTAACTGGAACAATGCCCAGTACATCGTTTAGGGGAAGATATTTTACATTTTAGGTCCTATATCAGCCTCTTTCTGTAGGGTGGGTGATCAAGTTTTAGTAAGGAAGAAATTACAGTTGCTTTTTTCTCTGTTAAGTCAATTGTTGTCACATCTTCATCGACCGCCCTTTCTTTTGATCTTTGAGTGGACATTTTTTAAAGCCTCCATTTATTAGGCATATTGTATTGACACGCTCCTTGGCCATTCGTCTTTCAGTACAAATGAATTTTTATGTGGCAATTGACCTTTGGCGCTTTTTTGTTGGTGGTATTAATGCATTTTAACTCGTGAATTTTGATGACCAGAGTTTGTATCTTTCCTTTCTTTAAATTGTTTTGATTGTTCGACAGACAGTTGTTTTCTGAATAAACAAACATTTGAACTAAAGAAATAGTAACCACATCTCCATATCAAATATCCACACTTCAGAAAGACATTTACCTCTGAAATGACCTTTCGGACCTCCGAAATGACCTTCACATGCAAAGCCAAGGCACAACATCGCACACTGGCAACCATCTAGAATTATAATAGCCACATCATTCCTAGTACTGGTACAAGTGGCAATGAAACCTTCGCAGAAGTATGTCAAAGCAATGAAGAGTCTCCCCCACAAAAAAAGGAATCCCTGGTTTCATCCATTTATATTACCATAATATCATTTAACTATATGAAAATATTTCGAACATATGCAGTTGAGCACCTTCTTCCAGTACAAATTATAGGTCCAATTGACTTTAATCACAACAAAACACATTGTTTCGACTCTAATGAACAATCAGTGCTTCATTGTACATGAATTATTATTGTGCCGTGTTCCCTTCTTCATCATGTCAACAGTACATAAAAAGACATTCTACCTTCAATGTGACCATATTACCAAGTCACTGGCTTCATTTTCCCAAAAACACTTTGGCAAAGACAATGTCTCACTTGGCAAATTCTGCACAGATGCCAGAAGCTAGTACCAGAGGTGTTTAATCTGCACCACCCAATAGTGGTGACTGGCCTATGTTAACGTATCAGACACAATGTTTTTAAACTTTAAAGATGGCCGCAATATTACACCATGAAACACAACTGCCATTTGATAGAATAGAAAATGTACGAAATTTCGGTCGGAGGATATCAAGACTGGCAGTGGGTACTAGGCACTGAGTGTAACAATTTAGTACTTTTATCACCTGTGCCTTAGGCACCCCACCCTCCGGATCCACAGCCAGAAGCTAAGCACTAATATTAGCTCTCAGGGTAGTGAAAACAGAGGAGTCCAATGCTTACTCAGGTAAGGTGCTGGGGACTTCAAATCTGATAACTCCATAATGTACACTGGAACCCCTGCAGTGAAGTCACCTTGCACTGTCTGCAAGCCCTAAACCCTAAAACACGGTACTCACCAGGAGCCTGACACAACAAAAATGGTGCAATAATTAAAAGTCAGGCCTACTTGTTTTAGCGGGATACCACCAGAATAATTAAAGGCAAAATATAGAATCAAACACAAAGCAAATTTTATATTCAAAAGCTTTGAGGATGGCAGCACATTTCATGAACAAAAGACAATGACCTAAAGACATCCCAAAAGTAGGTATTAAGAAAAACATTAATATTCAAAACAACACATTGTAAGAGTCTTTTCTGTAGCGTTAACCTGTTTACAAATCCTAGGACCAAACAACCTAGACTCAGAGAACTAAAAGGGAGAATCCAAGATTCACAAACATTTCCTGTGGCCACACTTTCTGTGCTCTATGACACATAGGTGGTCATTCTGACCTCGGCGGTAAAAGGCGCCTACCGCCGGTCAGAAATCCTCCATAATCCCGCCGCGGTCGCGGAAACCCGCCACGGTCATTCTGACCCGCAGAAGGCAAACCTCCGAAAATCCGACCGCCACAACAGACCGCCAGACCAGCGGTCGGCGGAAAGGTGGAGGTGACCAAACCTCCACCGCCACGCCAACAGAAATACGCCCATGCCATTACGACCCACGAATCCACGCGGCGGTCATTCAAACGCGGTATTCCATTGGCGGGACACACCGGCGCGGTCAGAATACACACAAACGAACAAAACTCAGCCACATTGGACGATTTGAATCCCACACACCTGATACACATACACACACCACTCCCACACACACAATACAATATAAAACACCCACCCACATCACCCACAAACCCCTACGCTTAAAAATTCGTAAAGAAGACAAGAGCGAGACACCAGCATCCAAAACATAACAGCCACAGCCACTCAACACCATCACCCACACACTATCCACACACAAAACAACACACACCACCACACTCAACTCACTTAAATACACATACTCCACCCCATACATCATACACACCACCCCATGGCACCCCAAAGACAACCCCGCTTCACAGACGAAGAACTCAGGGTTATGGTGGAGGAAATCGTTCGTGTAGAGCCCCAGCTGTTCGGCACACAGATACAATACACCAGCATTGCCCGGAGGACGGAGCTATGGCAGAGGATTGTCGACAGGGTGAACGCAGTGGGACAGCACCCCAGAAATCGGGAAGACATCAGGAAGCGATGGAACGACCTACGGGGGAAGGTGCGTTCCATGGTATCCAGGCACAACATCGCCGTGCAGAAGACTGGCGGAGGACCCCCACCTCAACCCCCACAATTCACATCATGGGAGGAGGAAGTCTTGAACATCCTGCATCCTGACGGCCTCGCAGGAGTCGGCGGAGGAATGGATACTGGTAAGTTGAAGCTTCAATACTGCTTCCCCCCCACCTGCATGCCAAATCAGACCCCAACCCTCACCCCCATCCTCGAACCCCACCCTCACCCCCACCCCCATCCTCACCCCCACCCTCACCCCCACCACCATCCTCACCCCCACCACCATCCTCACCCCCACCCCCAGCACACCTATTCCCCGCCAATGTCTCACCATCACAACCCACACATCCCAAAACCTAGGCCTGCATGCGTCCACTAAGCATGGACACCCATCACCAAAGCATGCCCAATGCATATACACATCCCCCCCACAAGCCACCCTCACCAAAGCCCCCACACACGAATGCCAGCACTTGGGGACACGGGAACCCACAGATACACCCATATGCCACACATTGAAACTATAACCATACCTCTATACCCCTGCAGGACCCGACCGTCAACACACCGCGGCGGAGGGGCCAGAATTATCCACACCCCCCACCCAAGAGGCCGTCAGCGATGACAGCAGCTCTGTCGATCTGGACACCGATGACCAGCCCGGACCATCGGGGACCTCTGGACAGTCGGTTCCCCTCACACAGGCACAGGCCACTATAGACCCTAACCCCTCTGGGAACACCAGCACAGCTCCCACCCAGCGGGCCCATGCCTCTGTCTCCAGGGCGCGTCAATCTGCGGTGTGTCTACCACTACAGGGCACCCAGGATAACCCACCACCCCAACAACAACAGGGACCTGGGGGCAGTGGTAGTGGGCACACCGGCCAGGGGGCAGAGGCCCAGGGACACAGGGCAACTCGGCGGGCAGCTGTGCGACAGGGGGGGGAGGAGAGGCCCAGGGAACCCACTCTCCACGAGGTCCTCACCACCATCATGGGAGCATACAACCGCTCCCAGGAGACGATGGCGACGGTACTGGCCCGGTTCCAGGAGATCCAGGTGCTGCAGGAGGAACACTATCGGGGGTACAGGGAGGACATCAGAGCCATCAACACCACCCTGGTTACCATGGTAGGGCTGCTGCAGGACCTCGTAAACAGCAGGGCGGACACTGAACAACACCCAAGGGCCCCTGCCACTAGCCTGGACCAAGAACAGCCATCCACCTCCGCCGGCGCAAGTGGACAGGAGGCCCCCGCACAGCAGCAGCCCACCAGACCCCCACCTCCTGCAGGAGAAGAACCACCCCGCAAGAGGGCCCTGAGATCTCGCAAGACAGAGTAGGATGTCAAGACCCCCGCCAGCAATGGATACCACCTGATGTCATCCCACTGTCCCACATTGTCACCCTGTCCATCCTCGAACTGCCCATGCTCCATCTCTCCACAGGCCTCTGGACAATGCACCTGTGTGACTGTTACTCTGGACTCTGCCATGGACATTCCTTCACCATAGCCCCCACCCACTTGAAACCACCCATCCCATTTTGAGCACTTCAATAAACACCTATTTTGCACCAAAATATCAGGAGTCTGGCTGTGATTTCAATAGATTGTAATTGACATGACAGTGCAAATATGTCCTTGTACATGGTGAAGTCAACAAACAGCTGCCACAAAGCTGTAGTCCATGGGGAAACGAAGCACAGGACTCGTAGTGGGGACCCCAGATCTGAAATAGGGAGGGAAAAGCCAAAACTCAGTCATCATACACTGGGGCAAATAGACAGGCAGCAGAGATGCTGCAGAGTAGTTAACATTTACTAAATTATCTTTGAAATGTTACCTGTGTCCTATTGGAAGTACTGTTCAATGATTCTGTCCCTGTTGTCTGTTTCAGCCCCGTCGGCTTCCTCCTCGTCACTCTCCTCAGGTTCCACCGCTGCCACAACACCACCGTCTCGACCATCCTCCTGCAGGAAAGGCACCTGGCGGCGCAAAGCCAGGTTGTGAAGCATGCAGCAGGCCACGATGATGTGACACACCTTCTTAGGTGAGTACATTAGGGATCCACCGGTCATATGCAGGCAGCGAAACCTGGCCTTTAGGAGGCCAAAGGTGCGTTCGATCACCCTCCTAGTACGCCCATGGGCCTCATTGTACCGTTCCTCTGCCCTGGTCCGGGGATTCCTTACTGGGGTCAGTAGCCACGACAGGTTGGGGTACCCAGAGTCCCCCACTAGCCATACAGTCTCTGTAGCTGTTCCATCACGTAAGGGATGCTGCTATTCCTGAGGATGTAGGCGTCATGCACTGACCCTGGGAATTTGGCATTTACATGCGAGATGTACTGGTCAGCCAAACACACCACCTGGATGTTCATTGAATGGTAACTTTTTCTGTTCCTGTACACCTGCTCCCTGTCTCTTGGGGGAACCAAAGCCACATGGGTCCCATCAATGGCACCAATTACGTTGGGAATATGTCCAAGGGCGTAGAAATCACCCTTCACTGTAGCCAATTCGCCCACCTCAGGGAAAATGATGTAGTTCCTCACGGATTTCATCAGGGCAGACAACACTCTGGATAACACCTTCGAAAACATGGGCTGAGACATCCCGGAAGCAATTCCCACGGTTGTCTGAAATGACCCACTTGCCAAGAAATGTAGTACTGACATGACCTGCACCAGAGGGGGAATCCCTGTGGGTTGGCGGATGGGGGACATCAGGTCGGGCTCCAGCTGGGCACACAGTTCATGGATAGTGGCACGGTTAAGACGGTAGGTCAGGATAATGTGGCGTTCTTCCATTGTCGACAGGTCCACCAGCGGTCGGTACACGGGAGGATTCATCCGTCTCCTCGCCCAACCCAGCGGACGGTGCCTAGGAAGGACAACATGGAGCACACAGTCAGGCAACCCACAGGTACGTACTCACAGCTAGCACAGTATACGATTCTCTATGCAGTGAATGGCGTGTCTGAGTGGCTATGCAAGGCCTAGGCCTGTGTGACGCAGTTGAAATTGAGCCATGTGGGCCCTGGAAATGGCGGCTGCCTGACCTGTGAAGTGTGACAATGGGATGTGAGGTCAATGCGCTGGCGTGGCACACCGCGGCGGGCGGCGGGCGAAGACCGCGGCGCGAAGCTGCATTGGTTAACATTGAAGCCTATGGGTTTCAGGAGCCAATGGCGAAGGGCGCCGGCGGTGGCGGGACGCACCGCCGCGGTACGCACCGCCGCGGACGTGACCGCCATTTTCTATCTACTTATCCACTTGCGACTTGAACTTTCACAGGAGAGGACCTATACTGCAAGTGTTGCTGTGACCTCGGTCTGGAAGGGACAATGGCTGCTGCGACTGGGGAAAGGGCCCCTGCCTTCACTGGAGAGGAGTTGGAGAAACTTGTGGATGGGGTCCTCCCCCAGTATGCGCTACTCTACGGTCCTCCAGACCAACAAGTGAGTTTAATTCAATCTGGATTTGGGGCCACTGGCTGGCTTGGGGGCCTGGCGGGGATGGGGGGCATGTTGGGGCTGGCGGGGGGCCTGGCGGGGGGCCTGGCGGGGATGGGGGGCATGTTGGGCCTGGCGGGGGGCCTGGCGGGGATGGGGGGCATGTTGGGCCTGGCGGGGGGCCTGGCGGGGATGGGGGGCATGTTGGGCCTGGCGGGGGGCCTGGCGGGGATGGGGGGCATGTTGGGCATGTCGGGGGGCCTGGCGGGGATGGGGGGCATGTTGGGCATGGCGGGGGGCCTGGCGGGGGGCCTGGCGGGGATGGGGGGCATGTTGGGCATGGCGGGGGGCCTGGCGGGGATGGGGGGCATGTTGGGCATGGCGGGGGGCCTGGCGGGGGGCCTGGCGGGGATGGGGGGCGTTGGGCCACTGGAAAGGAAAATGCTGAGTAACTTGAACGTGGTATTTCTCCCTCCCTGTACGTGTCACATAGGTCCGCGCCCATGAGAAGATCGGGATTTGGCGTGCCATCGCCAAGGAAGTCTGGGCCCTGGGGGTCCACCATCGACGGGGCACCCACTGCCGCAAGAGGTGGGAGGACATCCGCCGCGGGACCAAGAAGACCGCCGAGTCTCTGCTGGGGATGGCCTCCCAACGTAGGCGGGGTGCCTGCCGTCAACTGAGCCCCCTGATGTTCCGGATCCTGGCGGTGGCCTACCCTGAATTGGATGGGCGCGTGAGAGCAGCACAGCAGACACAAGGGGGTGAGTACAAGCATTATCTACTCTGTTGTCGCGCAGTGGAGGTGTCTGGGTGGGGGAGGAGGGCTGGGGGTCCCCCTAGGCCAGGGCGATATCTGTAGGCTGGGCACCCCCGTAAGCCCCTGTGTCCCCAGCCACCACCCTCAGTAGTTTGTCAGTACAGCCATCCCTGGGCCGTGTCATCCATGGGTGCAGTTGTCAACTCTAGGCGTGTAGGGCATGTTCCACGGAATGCGTAGCGGACCCCAAGTGCGCAACTTAGTGCAGGGGGCATCTGTGTCTGTCATGTCCGCTAACTGTACCGGAGATCCATGTAATCAATATCCCTTTATTTCTCTCTCCCCCCCCCCCTTTTTGTTTGTCTTTCTGTGCTTGTGTGCATCATCAGGCGGAGGAGAAGTGGCATCGGGGCAGGAGGGAGCTGCATCTCACATGGCCCAGGAGGGCCATGCCACAGAGTCAGACTGGACCAGTGAGACGGAGGGCGAGGGGAGCTCCACGACGGGGACGACTGGAGCCTGCAGCGACACGGACACGTCCTCGGAAGGGGGCTCCCTTGCGGGGGTGGCACCATCCGTGCCCCCCGCCATTACAGGTACAGCCGCCACCCAGCGCACCATCTCCGCCCTCCCAGCAGCCCCTCAGCGTTCGCCCCGTGCCCGCTCTGCCAGGAAGCCGGGCATCTCCTTCGCCCCAGGCACCTCAGGCCCTGCCCCTGTTACCCCCGCTGCCCTCAGTGAGGAGGTCATTGACCTCCTCCGAACGCTCATTGTTGGGCAGACTACCCTTTTGAATGCCATCCAGGGGGTGGAGAGGGAGGTTCATCGCAGCAATGCGTACCTGGAGGGCATTCATTCGGGTCAGGCTGCCCATCAGCGATCGTTCCAGGCTCTGGCCTCAGCACTGACGGCAGCCATTGTCCCTGTCTCCTGCCTGCCTCTACTAACTCCCTCCTCCCAGTCTCCTGTTCCTCTGCCTGTCCCACCCACACCATCAGACCAGCCTGCACACACCTCAACACCCAAGAGAAGCTCATCCAAACATAAGCACCACAGATCACGCAGACATTCACACACGCAACATTCCGATGCAGACATACCAACAGTCACTACCACCTCTGTGACCCCCACCTCCTCGTCTCCCTCCTCCCTCCCTGTGACGTCTACACTCACACCTCCATTCACCTCACCATCAGCCAGTGTTTCCATCACCAGCACACCCTCCACTCCAGTCCGCACACGTGCAGTCACCACCCCCACTGCCATTTACACGTCCCCTGTGTCCTCTCCCACTGTGTCTGTCACCCCCTCTTCCACACCACACAAACGCAGCCACCCACCCACCCAACAGCCATCCACCTCACGACAGCCTATCCCTCCTGCACCTGCACCCAAAGACAGCAAACGTGACTCACCTACAACCACATCCTCTCCCTCCACTCCCATTCCCACTGTACCTACCACTCTCCATTGTCCCAAGAAGCTCTTCCTCGCCACTACTAACTTCTTTCCTGACCCTGAGCCCCCCCCTCCTTCTCGTCGGGGTAAGAAGAGCACCTCAGCCACCACCAGCCCTGCAGCCCCCTTGACAAGGGTGCAGGGGTATTGGAGCCCGCGAGCCCGCATGTCTGGATCTTCGCCCAGCAGCAAGGGGACAGCCAGCCCACCCCCTGGGAAGAGGAGCAGAAGGCGGAAGGGGCGCCGCAGGAGCCCGCCTTCTACATCCCCCCTGGACACCACCCAGAGACAGTCACCAGCCACAGCTCCAAAGGGAGGAAAGGGCCACAGGCCGACGACTAAGGAGGGCAAGGGCAGCAAGTTGGAGAGGTCAGGCAGCAGGCCTGCTGCCCAGGAGGAGCCCACAACCCCCATAGCCGCTGCCCCGGGAGGAACCGGCACAGCTGCCCCGGGAGAGCCCACCAGCCCCATAGCCGCTGCCCAGGGAGGACCCAGCCCAGCTGGCCAGGAGGGCCCCACCACCCACAGCCCAGGTGGGCAGTGAAGGAGCACCATCCCCGCTGCCCAGGAGGGCACCACCAGGCATTTAGCAGTTGGCCATAGACCGTCCGCCGTCTCAAGATTCGCTGAACTGGGCCCTTCAAGGCAAGAACCGCTGAACTGGGCCCTTCAAGGCAAGAACCGCTGAACTGGGCCCCGCCGTCTCAAGAACCGCTGAACTGGGCCCCGCCGTCTCAAGAACCGCTGAACTGGGCCCCGCCGTCTCAAGAACCGCTGAACTGGGCCCTTCAAGGCAAGAACCGCTGAACTGGGCCCTTCAAGGCAAGAACCACTGAACTGGGCCCCGCCGTCTCAAGAACCGCTGAACTGGGCCCCGCCGTCTCAAGAACCGCTGAACTGGGCCCCGCCGTCTCAAGAACCGCTGAACTGGGCCCTTCAAGGCAAGAACCGCTGAACTGGGCCCTTCAAGGCAAGAACCGCTGAACTGGGCCCCGCCGTCTCAAGAACCGCTGAACTGGGCCCCGCCGTCTCAAGAACCGCTGAACTGGGCCCCGCCGTCTCAAGAACCGCTGAACTGGGCCCTTCAAGGCAAGAACCGCTGAACTGGGCCCTTCAAGGCAAGAACCGCTGAACTGGGCCCCGCCGTCTCAAGAACCGCTGAACTGGGCCCCGCCGTCTCAAGAACCGCTGAACTGGGCCCGCCGTCTCAAGAACCGCTGAACTGGGCCCTTCAGGGCAAGAACCGCTGGCCCTTTGGCAGACGTGGCAGGGCAGGATCTATCTCGGGCAGGGCTGCAGGATGTCCTCTGGCCAACTTGCCTCCTCCAGTGGCAGTGGGGTCTGTTATGGACTGTATGGACTGTGGCTTTGCTCTCCCCAGGATGGCCCAGTGGGCAGGCCACCCACTGTATGGACTGTATGGACTGTGGCTTTGCTCTCCCCAGGATGGCCCAGTGGGCAGGCCACCCACTGTATGGACTGTATGGACTGTGGCTTTGCTCTCCCCAGGATGGCCCAGTGGGCAGGCCACCCACTGTATGGACTGTATGGACTGTGGCTTTGCTCTCCCCAGGATGGCCCAGTGGGCAGGCCACCCACTGTATGGACTGTATGGACTGTGGCTTTGCTCTCCCCAGGATGGCCCAGTGGGCAGGCCACCCACTGTATGGACTGTATGGACTGTGGCTTTGCTCTCCCCAGGATGGCCCAGTGGGCAGGCCACCCACTGTATGGACTGTTTGGACTGTGGCTTTGCTCTCCCCAGGATGGCCCAGTGGGCAGGCCACCCACTGTATGGACTGTATGGACTGTGGCTTTGCTCTCCCCAGGATGGCCCAGTGGGCAGGCCACCCACTGTATGGACTGTATGGACTGTGGCTTTGCTCTCCCCAGGATGGCCCAGTGGTCATGGAGTCCCCTCGTGGATCTGGCGTCGTGTACTCAAGTGGCTGAGGTGCCCCCCCTTCCCTTCCCCCTGAGGTGCCTGTCCTATTTTCTTTCTGATGCCCCTGCAGTGTTCTCTCCGTGGAGTTCTTGTCGTGGGACTGGGCCTTGCCCCTTTGCACAGGACCCCTGTGATCCACGGACAGTGGTTGGACTACATTTAGTAGCTGTATATATTTTGTACATAGTTTATTTATTTTTTGGGATTAATGGTAATGGCGTACATATTTCAATATATCTGCCCGTTTATGATCTCTTCTTTTGGTCTTTGCATTATTTCGGAGGGGGGGGGTTTGTGGGTTGTGACAGTGATCTGTGGGAATGCATTGATGTGTGTGTTGTAGTGGGTGTGGGTGGGTGGGTGTGTGCCGGTAATCTTTTCCCTCCCCTGTGTCGTAGGTGCAGTACTCACCGATGTCTTCCGCGCCGCCGGGCGTGCTCCTGGTATATGAGGAGGAATAGGAGTGCGGGGATGACCTGTAACTCTGGCTCCATACTGCCGGAATCTCGCGTGGAGTGCGTAGAGGTGAGCGTTTTCCCGTTCGTAGTCTGTTTCCGCCGTGTTCTTATCGGCGGTGCTCCCGCCCCGGAAAAGGTGGCAGATTGGTGGGTCGTAATAGGGTGGGCGGTACTTTGTCTGCCGCCGGGCTGTTGGCGGGAACCGCCGCGCTGTTTGTTTGTACCGCTGTGGCGGTCGGAGTGTTAAGTTGGCGGGCTGTGTTGGCGGTTCCCGCCAGGGTCAGAATTGCATATTTTAGACCGCCGGCCTGTTGGCGGCTTGGCCGCCGCTTTATCACCGACCGCCAGGGTCAGAATGAGGGCCATAGGGTGGTAAAACAAGCTTCAGCGCTCTTGGCAGTGGTCCCAAGCACCATCAACAATGATCAATAACGTTTAGCCTTCGTGGGGCACATAAGTACAAATAAGGAAATTCCCTAGCTTGCCATATGGGCTTGTGGGGAAATCCTTTTGGTCCATTAGTAGGCCATTGACCTGGCTGGTAATTTATTTTTGTTTATGTAATAATAGTGCCTGCTGCTGTGCTTTGCTTTCTTTTGTGATGGACAGTGCCCGTCCTGAGGGGGCACCTGGATTCTCTTGGTTGAAGCCACGCCGTTGCCCAATCGCAAGTAGCCAAATCGACTTTGCTTCCTGCTAAACACTCTCTGCGAACTCCCAGGGTAGGAACCATCTTGTGTTGCCTCCTTCTCTCACCCTTTGGTTGCAACACAGGCTGGGGAAACTCGTGGTCTCATTCTCCTGCTCCCTCTAGACACAGGCAAGGGGAAAGGGAGTAGTAGACATGGAACGGAAGAGATGACATGCCACTCATCAGTGGTGCCACATGCACCGGCCTCCTTAGGAAGTAAAGGCTAGAGCACAATGTGTGGCATGTGGCCAGTATCCCCAGTCCGCCAGTCCTCACTAGAGGGGAAAAGAAACAACTGGGGAGGGTTCCAAGCATGACCACTTTGGTGGCATCCTCCAAGGACCTGACTGTCCCCAGGAGTATTTTCAAGGTCCTCCCTGGCACCTGATGATGAATGCAGTGATTGCTAGCCCCAGGGAACCTCTAAAACGTCCTACAAGTACTTCACATGAGCTGTGAGATAAAAGCAGAGGTCTCCAGCCCTATTATGGCAAATGTCATGAATTATGAAGGATTCCACTCCTGGTGGCCGTATCCAACAGGATAGGGATTAGGGCCTCCTGGGCTGTGATTTCAAAACCTTTTGGAGATAATTTTTAACTACTATCCCTATGGGAAAGGAGAGCATAGGGACTTACCCTCCTGTCATATTGGCTACAGATAGCCTTTTTTAGCAAGAGTCATTTTTCAGCACAGCAACTCAGCTCCCTCCTTCCAGTGACCCAGGACCTGCTCTTCTGTCTGGGCTCATGGTTACTTACTTTGCTTGCTGTTTGCTTTCAGCTGAACACTGTGGTCCTCAATGTAGGTTACACTGCCTACCTGCCCCTCTCATGTCACGGGTGATGGTATCTGCAGCAAGAGTCATGGTGTATTCCTCTTGGATAACCACCCCAGGACCAGTTCACATAAGTTCCAGAGGCACCATTTCCACAGGGACCTCAGTAACCTCACACTTCACTGTCTTTTCCAGGGGTAGTGGGGAGGTCAGTGCACCTGGCCCTGGCCTAGAACCAAGATTCCTCCGAAGTAAAAACGTAGAGTCCTCATCAAGGTGATCCATTCTATTCTGCAGTTCCTATTTAGCAGTTCTCCTACTTCTTAGCTTGTGCAAGAGTTTAACAGATTCCACAACATGCCTTCACCCATGGTTCAATTGCGTGCACAACATCCTTGTATTTTCCAACATGGTACGTTGAATCTTTAGTCAGACTCAGCTCTTCCAGACTCTACGAATTCACCCCTCACTAACACAGCAATTGGATCCCTTCTCTCCAAGACTCCAAAAGGGAATGAATCCCTGGTTAAGTGGTGTTAGAGGTCTGGTTGCCTCCCTTTCTTTTTGTGCAAAAGGGCATGTCCAGTCTTGTCAGTAAAAGTGAGTTAATTAGCCCATGCAGAACTCTCCCATGAAAAGCTACTACTTTCCAAATGGGTCTATTTTTATTTCTAACTACGGTCCAGGAGAGTATTTGAATTGCCCAGGAAAGTAGTTTGAAGCCCACATCTCATTAATGGCTGAATCAGAAAAATCTTGTAAAACTCAAAGAGTGAAAACATGGCCACTTTAATATTATATTTACAATCTGTGTCTTTTTTAACCTACAAGGAAAGATTTTTACCTTTTCTTTATGATAAGCAAATGTGAAGTTTATATGTTGGTGAAGATTTCACCTACAGTGTGAATACACCAAAGCACTGCAGACTCACATTGAGGCACCAAACACACAAAAGGTAATAGGAGGAACGCTTGCCAATAGTCTAAACCACTGGCAATCGCTCTGGGTAGAATTCCAACCTTTCATTTTCACCCACTGTGCCAATTTAGACAGAGACCTCCTTTGTGCAACTCAGTACTGACTCTTCTCCTCATAGGAGATGTCCATTCCTATCTCCCAAACAAGACCTCCTCCAGAAGGAACTGCATGCAACCTCAGATCTGTTTTAGCCCTGCTTGGCTTCAATAGTGAGGTATATAGTTTGCACTCTATGGCATAGCAAGAACTGGACCCAACTCTGGGCATACCACTTAGGGCGTTACATCAAACACAGAAAACGTGATGGGATTAATGCTTGCAAATAATCTAGACCACTGCCAACCAGTCTGGGTAGTATTCTAACCCATCATTTGGCCCACTGTTACACTTTTTACATTGTGGCACTACAGACTGACAGTATTGTACTATATTCTCATTCTGTGTTGCACCAATGTGATGTTAATATTTTGGCGCAAGTTTCACCTACAGTGTGAATAAACTAAAACACTTAAAATGTACAGTATAGGGTTACAGACTCACAGTAATGTGCTGGAGACTTACATTATAGTAAAAAAGAAATGGAGATTATTAGTTCCTTGTGAAGGGTCCTGTGGTCATCCAAGGAAAAGTGGCTCTTCAGCTTGCTGTGTCCTGATAGCCACAGAAGATGTCAGCCCACTGACCCATGGAGTGCCTGTTTTTTTCCCTGGGTACAGAAGGAAGCAGGCCAGTACTTCAGAGCATCTCTTCTGTTACAATAAATGGGTTCAGTCATTTTCTAATCTTCTGCAGGTCTTGAAAGTGTTCTGAGGAGGATGCATTGCGGTGCAACACTTAAGGTTGGTGCTAAGTACTGAGTGGGCATGACTCCTGGCTTCTCCCTAATCCTAACCAATGGTCTAAAAGTTCCCATGGGGCAATCCTACTCGCCCTTGTGTAAACATTCCCAAGCCTTAATGCTAAAATCCAAGATGGAAAATTCCTTTCTCCCTTGTGCACAGCCTATGTGCCCGCCCAGAGCTATGCCCTGGGAAATGAGTAGCTCCTATTCCTTGTGGACACTAAAACTGGTTTTAAATGGGTTTGGAGCCAGCCTAACTGGGGGAACCAAGGTTTGCTTACATTTACTTGTGAAAGGGCAGGCACTTTACAAGTTAATAAAGTTCATTTGACTATCTTAATTGTTCTTCATGCAAGGGGAAGAAAACATAACCTACATACAAACCACTGTTTCTGCTCTCTGAGCCATTTTCACATCTAATTAGAATCAAGCACTGGCAGACCAGCTGTTAGTAGGCTAATGTTCATTAGTCTTCCTTGAGGTTTAGAAAGGTAAATGGTAGCTTTCCAAAATTTATTTGTATCAAATATTTATTAAAAATCTGACTTTTACATTAAACTGAATTTTTAATAAATATTACAAATAGTGTTTGAAAGCTTTTTGCAGCTGTTTGCTCTCATACTTCTTAGATTAATGTTTACAATCTGTATTTTTACATTTTCCCGGATTCAGCTACAACTCTGCAAGTGAAAATTGTTTTTAAGGTCTAGTCACTCGAGGAACATGCCAACTTTAATCTTATACATCTTCTACTTTTAAATATCAAGCACCCTAACTTGTAGGCAATACGATATACTTAGGGGAGACTTAATAATGAGGTAATATTAAACCTACTTTGTGAAAGGTGCAATAGGCGCTGCAGTCATCAGGGGTTATTTAAATTTCAGGCTTAGGGTGTCTTTTCTTCACCACATATGAGGGATTTGTAGGTAAGTTAAATATTTCAGTCAGGGATAAGACACTTATATCATGTTTAAAGTGGGGAGCAAAGGCAGTTTACTTTTGTTTTACAGTGATAAAAGTGGACAGAATTCTAATATCAAAAAAATATGTTCAAGTAGGAACGTGGCTGACAGGTCCCGAGCAACAAAATCAGCCCCAACCAGCAGTGAAATCGACCCCCAACATGCCACCTTACTGAAACACCCGATACCCAGTAGGCTAATCCTTGTTTCTAAGGCAAGTCTTCAAAGCCCAGTGACCTTGATCAGCAATCTGGGATTTCTTCCAGTACTCTGGGAATTTTAAGTCTAATTATAGACCTCATTATGTAGGGGGATGGATTATTTCCCTCCGTTCTCTGGATATAAATCTGAGCAATCTTCGCTGCAAGTTGAGTTTAATCTGGGAGACATTATTGGGCTGACGCTATATCTGTTAAATGAGGTTTCACGGGCCTCAGTCATAGGGGTGTAAGTTCTCCAGACTTTGATGCATGGTTAATTGGTAGAGCTCAGGGAGGTCCTACCTTCTTACAAGTAAGCTTAGCAACATTTACTGATGTTAACAAAAGCTTTTCTAGATATGGGATTTTCATATGTCTTCGGTTTCTTACGAGTGATCAATCATGTGGTATCAGTTATTACTCAGTTAGTATTGAATGCTCTTCTTGGGAGTGCTTTAAGACTTGCTGTTACACCCTTCAGATTAATACATGTACTTCAAATGACATAGTAGTTTGAGGCACATAGTGACAATCTTTCCATATAATTGGTCCATTGAATCCATTGCACATTCATAACCATGCTCCTCTTTAGCTCTTTAGGTTTTCCTCTTTTCCATTTGTTGCTAAATCAGTGGTGTTGTCTTCTGTTCACAATAGTCCCAGTCTATATTACAAACCCTTTTTTTTCTTTTTTTTTCTGCAGGTACAACTTTGCATTACATATATATATATATGAATCTATAAATCCAACTTGCATCATTGTGTACATGGCTGTTGTGACATAATAGCTTATAATATTACGATTACATCTTTCATATAGTTCAAAAATTGAAAAATTCTAAATTGAGATGGATGCTCTCCTTCCTCAATTACCCCTGCCCTCCACCTCATCTTTCGCCGGATTACTCATATTAGCCCAGATCGCATGATATCTTTTCGAAGCTCCTATTCTCTGAGCATGCAACTTTTCTTTGACCCTTGTAGATTCCATTTTCGCCTCCTATTGTGCTTATGTCGGGGGAATGATGATTTCCATGCCTGCAGGATAAGTGATAAAGCTATCACTGTAGCTACAAATACCATTTGTCTGGATGCATTAGAAAGATCAATATTCTGCGCAACCAACGGGCTAGAACTAATCACATGGCCTATCCTGGAACTTAACCTCTGAAAAATCTGCTCCCAGTAGTTTGCCAAGGATATGCAACTAAAGCACATATGTATCCAGTCCCCCTGAAAAGTTTGGCAACGTGGGCAAGAGCCAGATGACTCAGGATGCATATTTCTTACTACAGCGGGGGTAAAGTGCAACATCCACCTGGAAAACAAAGCAATCTTTTTAAAATTGGCCCCTCTAAGTGCTTTGCGCGACAGCTCATTTTGTTTTCTCCAGTGCTGCATCTCTAGCTTGATCCTGTCATGTTGGTTATTCGCTACAAAATTTGGGCGGTAGTCTTGGTTGCCCCTGCATCCTGAAGTAGTTTGTACCATTGTCCAACACCTAATTGGTTGTTGTAGAAGGCCTGGGCTATGTGTTTATTTGCGTAGTTCAATGGTTGACGCACTAGCTGCAAAAGGTGTTGAATTTGACAATATGAAAATTTTACATTTTCTGGGACTTTGCTAGCACCCATTACTCACTGTGCCCATGTTTTCAAACGATCTGCTACGTAAAAATCCTCTAAGGTCTGAAAACCCAACTCTTCCCATTGCAGTATTTTGCTTTGACTTAATTCTACTCCTAAGCATCCAATGTCCCTTACTCGAAGGAATGAGAATGCCTCATCAATTTGATATTTACGCTTTAACTGTAACATAATTGTTTGAATCATAACTGGTAATTTATACCTGACCCTTTTTGGAAGGCGGGGAAATTTAAAAAAATGCGAAAAACGAACATTCAGTTCTAACATCATCTGATTGAGATAGAAATTACATTTTGGCGTTTGTGCTGCCCTCGACACCCAATCAAGCACAGCTGCTTTGTAATAAGCTACCATATTTGAAAAGCTAACCCTCCGTCTTCCACTGACAAAGATAGCTTGGCCAATTGGAGCCTGGGCTTCTTGTGATTCCAGATAAATTGTCTAATTAGTACGTCTTGGTTGTCCAAAAACTTTTTCGGGACTCGCAAAATCACGCTTGAAAATACAAACAACAGTAACGGAAGAATCGACATTTTAACCAAAGCAGTCCTCCCTATAATAGACATAGGATCCTCCTGCTATTTAAGTAGCAATCCTTGTATTTGTTTTAAAACATTCATATAATTCAGTTGTAGCAGATCTGCTGAACTCGGAGATACGTATATACCAAGAGATCTAATGGGATGCGAAGATGAAGATGCGATCCGAATGCCTTGCGGTAGGACCGTCATCCCTGTGTTGTATAACAAAGCCTCTGATTTAGATTGATTAATTTTGTAACCCCCTAGCTCTGAGAATGCCCCAATTTTTGCCAATGCTCTATCGATATTCTGATGTACTGCCTTGAGATAAAGGATCATATCATCCACAAATAGTTTTACTTTGGGGGCTAGAGGTAGAGGGGCTTGAATATTTGAGTCCTGTTGAATCGCGGCAGCTAGCGGCTCAATAAAAAGTGCAAACAAAACTGGAGAGAGAGGGCAACCCTGTTGCGTGCCGCGGGTTCTATGCCATTTTAATCTAAATGAGACCAGAATGAAGTCAATTCTTGACGCCGTATTATACCTTTTAGAGTAGCACATGTACTCTTTAACATACAAATGGTCGGTTCGCCAAAATCTAAACTCGTGACTCCTGCCCTGAGCAGATATAGATATAGCTCTCATCAACAAGATGGATCAGTCTCTCTCAGAGGCATACACGAGCCTGGCATAGGGGAAGCTTTTGCCCAATTAGCAGCGCGGTCAGCCGACCTGCATGTTCAAAATGGCTCGGCAGGTGCAACTTCGTCTTTATCACCAACTCTCGTATTGTCAATCAATCTCCCTCCTGCTCACTCTACGGCATCCTCTACAACATCCTCTCAATATAAGGGGAAAGCTTTGGCGAAACTTGCTTACCCACTTTTTTCCAGCAATGCCAACGAATCATTTAAAGCAGCCACAGTAGGCTCATTTAAAGAGGGTAGACTCAAGAGTATAATTTTACCAGAAGATGAAACTGCAACAAATATAACAGTACTTCCTACCAATGTCGCTGTTGCAGTGGCAAATGGATCAAGTGGGTCAAGGTTACTTAATCCAACTTTAGAGAACCTAGCAACCGACACTTTACGCTCGACACCCAGTTCTTCGCAGAACCCGGGGAATACAGAAGCCACCACAAATATTAACGCAACAATGGAGGAGTTGATGGGCCAAATCTTAGTGGAACTTTGGGCCATAAAAGTTTCCCAGGAAGTAACTCGCAGGGCAACAAAGGAACAGTTCGATCAACTTAATACTCATTTAACTCTTCTTTCGACTAGAGTATCACAGGTGGAACAAAGGGTTCGGATTTAGAGGACACCAACAAGCAGGTGGAGGCGACAACATCTCGGGTCCAATCTGAACTAGAAGATCTTCAAAACAAGCTGGACGAGATGGAAAACAGATCACGGCGTTCAACCTTAGATTTGTAGGGGTTCCGGAGGAGATGGAAGCGGGCTCATCTGTAACTAAGGTGGTATCTGAACTAATTGGTAAAATCATTCTTGAGGACAGGGCAAACCTGGAAGGAGATCTATCCATCATGGGAGCCCATAGGGTACCCTTTGTGCGTCCTGTCAATTCAAAGTATCCATGTACCATTCTGGTCAGTTTTGGTGATTTCAGAATAAAGGAGCAAATTCTTTCTCAAGCCAGGAAGGTGTGGGAATTTAAACTGGATGATAATGCTAGATTTCACGTGTTTTCAGACATGTCAGTGGCAGCAGCCCATCGACGTCGCAAGTTTGTTGGAGTAATCGACGATTTCAAAAGATGGGGGGCTCCGGCTGGTATAGTGCAATTAGCTAAACTGAAAGTGCTGTTCAATGGTCAAGCGAAAGTTTTCCAAACTGTCCAGGAAGCAAGGAATTTCTTGCAGCATATAAAAAAACAAGGAAATAACTAGTGAAAGCAGAAATCATTATGCTCACTACGTCAGACCATATTTTGCATATTACGTACTGACATTTGGTATTTTTATATTGTAAGCTTTTTTATGGTTTAATAGGAATTTACACCTGTTTCTCTTCGCAAATTAGGGCACAAGGATAGTAGATATCTGCAAGACATGTGGGGGATGGGGGATGTACAAAGGGGGGTAGGGGGAGGGTTAGTCTGAAGTGCTAGAGTCGGTCAGGGTAGTGTGTGTTTCTCGATTGGACGATCAGCTTTTGTATGCCGATGTCAATGCCGATCCTCCACCTAGCTGCTTCTTGTGGCCAAGGTGCTTTCAGGTGCCACGTCAATGCACCCTAATGTTGGGGTTTTTGGGCACAGGGAGGGGGTGGTGAACCACCCGATGGATTCGTGGCGGGTTGGATCCGTCGGGGTAGGGAGGGGAAGAGGGGTAGAATCTCAGAGGGGGGATGGGGGGTTCAAAGGGAAGGTAGAACAAAACATGCAGGTGCCAGTTATCCAACATAATTGCTTGCCTCAGGAAAAAACACAAGATAAAAGATTGGTCAAGCTAGTAGTACGAGGGCGATGGGATCTGCCAGAATGGAACAAAATTTTGTGCAAGGATGGAATCTAAATTACGAGTAGCCTCCTGTAATCTGAATGGGGCCAATAACATTGTGAAATTCTGTGCCGCGCTTAGTTGGCTGCCAACAGCACAGGTTCAAGTGCTTCTTGTACAAGAGACACATTTAAAGCTTAATACTAAGTTACCAAGGCTTCCGTCATACATAGCCAATTCTTTCTACGCTTCAGCAGATGCCGCAGGACGAGATTCGTGGGGAAAATAAATAGGGTTATTCGAGACCCACAGTCGAGATGGATAATAGTCTCCACAATAATAGCAGATAAGGAGGCCAATTTCATAAGCTATTATAGTCAAATAGAAGATGATATAAAGCCAATGCAGACACTATACACACATCTTTCCCTTCTTCAAGGGTATTTTATAATAGGAGGGGACTTTAATGTCATGCCAAATACCTTGTGGGACTCATCACATAAGAATAAAGTACAGAAGAAACCAAAAACCTCTCAATTTTTGGCAAAACTGATACAAGAGTTAGGTTTAGTAGATGCGTGACAAACCCTTGTTTTGTTGTTTTGTAAGTTATATATTTCAGTTATCTTGAAGGTGATTGGCTGCTCCTGGGGAAAAACGGAACTCACCAAATTTCAAAGTATACAATTTTGTTTGACTGAGCTCCCCCTCTACTAGCAGTTAGGGCCTAAAATAGAGGTTGGTGGTAATGGAAATTTTTTGAATGTTTGACAGAAAACAGAATAAGGAAAATCATCTGGCTGAATTTCTTCCACCTTCTATATATTATGATAGGTAATATTCGGATGGGGGTACTCTCGTCTGGACTGAAAATGTTCCTCCAGAAAAATTATGATTTTCCTTTCATTCATGGCCTAAACGTGCATCTCAGTGCATCTCACGTGTTGGCTTGTATCTGTGCAATCATCTTTAATTCAACACATTTCTCTGGAAGGCATAAATATAACATATATTGGCAAATCACAAATTCTAGTCATTTCGATAAAGCTGCATTCTGAGAGATGTTATTAAAATGTCGCCAGGGATTACAGTTGCAATCCATGGTTTGTCTATTGAATAGGATCTATTCCTACATAAGGAGGCCCTCACGGGACAGCACCTGCAGCAGTTGCTTCACTTGTTCAAGGCAGGTCCCATTGGGTGCTTTACCTAAATGATATTAACCCACTAGGCCAAAGATACGCTCAAGAAGAGGAGTGAAAGCACATTGTTTAACTTATCTCAGTGCCTCTTCAGACATTTTAGCTGCTTCTGCTTGCATTGCTCTGGTAAGTAATCCCATTTAACACTCGCATTTGATTATCGAAGAAGTAATAACGTTATTCCATTTGCAGTAAGGTGCTCGCATCCGCATTTGAAAAGCAGTCTATGGCCTCCTACCCACTAGGCTGTTTAAACTCTGATTGCCTACAAAAAAGGGTGAAAGTCAGAAACTAAATTTTATTTTACATTTTACATTTCAGAAGTTAACGAATAGGCACGCTGATGTACACTCAGGGCCACTGTAGCTATGAACTTCTGTGGCTGCAGCTTTTTCAGTATGCTTAGGATTTTTTTCTTATTTGCCACATAACACATCTGCAGCATAATTTTAAGATTACACCTAAAAAACAGATCAAAAAGTATTACACAAAAAGCACTACACATAATTTTGAGCAGTAGCAGATCCTTTGCAAAGTTTAACTGGTCACTTTTCAGTAGCTCTGCTAACATATTTTTTTGGGGGGTCTACTCTTTCATTCAAGAAATGCATTACAGCAAGCACTGGCAATGCGATTCATTTGGAATTATGTGTAGTGGAAATTTTAATCTCGAGCTTCACATTACAGCAAAAATTCAGCATGTGCAGCGACACCAAATCCTTCAGTAACACACAGAATAAGTCACAGAGATGTCGCAGACCCTGGAGGGACATCACACAGTTAACTCCCACATAGAAAACAGGAACAATACAGGTAACTAACACACTAAAGACAGTATGAGGACTTGAAGAAAACAGAGTGTGAGGACTTGAAGGACTGTTGTATGCTCTCAAGGAGCAGCCATAAACATACAAGTAGTACAACAGTCTTAGAAGAAACAGCCTAAAGTCCTATGGAATTACATCCATTCATATACCTACATAAGATGATGCCCCCTCATCAATCAAGTGTGGTATGCTTCATCAATGAGTTCCACATCTAGCACTGGGAAGTGTCCAAGAATACTACCGGTCACTGGTTTTACAGTTTCCCATTTTCCTAGTAATGAGTTCCCTAGTTTGGGTCAGGTTACGTTCTCCATTCGTCAAACTCAGAACTACATTGATATTGTGCGAGGGTGAACTAAAAGTGTTTTACTGGTGTCTCAGTACTACACGATTAGAAACAGAGAAGGTTGAGCAACAGACAATACTTCCCTTTTCCTTCACCATGATTTGACACTTGATTATTGGCCCCACGTGGTCAGACGTCTTTCTCGAGACTACAGATTTGGCATCTCACGTGAAATATTGTGAAACAGTCCATGATTCTTAAGACTTGTAGTGCAAGCACATTCAATATATTCTTTTTTTTTTTTTCAAATGATAGGCAACAGAAACAGCCCTTCTTCACAGAGCAGGCATGCTTTGGACATAAAAGGTGAAAGTTTATATAGTTGGGAATCAGAGAAAATATATGTTTGAGGTAATTTCCAAATTGCTGGAGTTTGTACTGATTTTTTGGGTTTACATGTATTGAGAAGTCGTTGTTGCCTAATAGGTCATTGTTATTTGGAGCAACCTAGCCACAGCCTGAGTAACTATGCTGCAGACAGGTGCACCAGTGGTAACCTATTTGAAGAGGTTTTGAACGCACAGTGCAACAGGTGCTGAGCAATTGCAGCCTCGGTGCTGCACCTGTTAAAAATTCTGAGGGTCGCCAGTGTCCTTGACCTCAGGTTGCAAAAGAACACCAGAAACAGAGAAGGCTTTATGATGTGACAATAATAAGCGCTTTGGTTGAACCTTTCTCTCTCGTCTTTGTAAAGAAAGCAGCTACTAGGCTGCCCTTGATGGGGACAGGATAAGTTGAAAATACCAACTATTTCACTTTGCTTGTTCAGCGCAGGCGTCGCCTAGCAACACACCCCTCAAGGCCTCCTATGTCCCAGCATGCAAAATGTATATGATTTGTAGAACGTTTGGTATTGGTTTGCTTGTTCTGCACTGGACTGCATTTGGAACGAACTACAAGGATTCCTGGCAGTATTGTGTTCTATTCGACCCCAGATGTTCTTTTGGGTCTATGAGCTATTTTGCAGCCACATTAAGTCCATGTCTGTTGCCCCTACAAGGCTACATAGTTACCAGGTGATATCACCATGTATGTGTGTATATGACGTAATTTCCTGTGATGGCATTACATGTCAAAGGAGGATGATGTCACTTCAATTGTACATTGCATTTTGATGAAACGACATCCATGTGCACTCAATGTGTTTCCTGGTGTCTTTGAAACTCCTGGGTTCGT
This sequence comes from Pleurodeles waltl, assembly GCF_031143425.1. Taxonomy (NCBI): domain Eukaryota; kingdom Metazoa; phylum Chordata; class Amphibia; order Caudata; family Salamandridae; genus Pleurodeles; species Pleurodeles waltl. The sequence goes on from NC_090438.1 coordinate 521,058,602, forward strand.
AGTACTCTGAAAATCATCTTTCTGTAATGATTTCAATCACAAGGTCAGCCAGTGACTTGGACCAGCTGGCATGTCTACTATCTCCCCCCAGAGGAGCAGGGTGGTTGGAGCCAGAACAGCGCCCCCTGTCAAGCATGCAGCGGCCCAGGGCCCTAGAAGAGGTAGAAGCACAGCAAACCCCTGCCCCCCGCATGGGGTCAAATTTTCACAACAAGGCAATTGGGAGAGACAGACCTCTCTCCCTAGTTGTAAATGATGGGGCAAGCAAAGTGAGTAGTAACGACAACTGGGAGGTGACCCAGGAACTGCGCTTCGAGCCAGTATGGTGGCAGCCATGGACCCAGTGCAGGAATGGGGGACAGCACCAGAGGGTGAGAAATCTGTGCAGCGCAAAAGCTCCATGCTGTGCAGTGTGAGGGTCTATAACAGGGGTGAACACGACCCAACAGGATTTCCCTGGGCCACAAGGTAACCTTAGTCATGGTCACCAGAGCCAAGCAGGTACATTGCCTGGGGGTTAGGCTCGTGGCCCCAGCAGACACTCTCTCCGACACCTCCAGCAAACAACCAAAGGTTGGCATGACCATCTACTTTTTCAAAGAGATTGGCACCATTCTTCTGACCAAGCATGATCCCCTGGCAGGTCCAAGTCATGGTGGGGCAGTTCTGGGGCAACCCACAGAAAGGGGAAGTCAGAAAGAGGCTGAGCCGGGAGTGTCAGACATGAACAAAGAGGAGATGTAGGCATCCGGGAGTAAGCAGGAAAAGGTCATTGATAGCAACAAGAAAGGAGGGCAAAGGGCAAGTCAGGACAACCCCTCTGCAAACGCAACTGACCCCACAAAGACATGGGCTAGTAGGCCAACCCAGGTAGTGGGGACGGGGAAACCAGTGAGTGAATACATAAGACCATCCCTTGGAGACCCTCCCGCAACTGCCAGGGAAGCAGGCCTTGCGGCCTCATCCCACTATCTGTGAAAGAGAGGATCTGGAGAAAATAATTTACCAACATATTTTCCCTCCTCAAGATGCAGCAGGGTGGCCTTGACTTAACCACGCACAATAAAAAAGAAGAGGATAGGAAAGTGCTGCCCAAAGGGTGACGAGAACCATAGAAAACTGGCTGCTGGCATTCAGAACTCCAGCCTGTGTTTTCGTACAGAAACTCCCTGAGAATGCAGTTATGGCCAATCATTCAATGGGACCAGCAGGACGTGGAAAGGCTCACGAACCACATGGTGGTAACTAGCGAGGGGGTGAACATGGGGTAGCATAATTTTGAGTTTTCCGGGATAGGGGGAAACAGGAAGGATTCACACACAGCACCAAAGGTAGGCATCAGGCAGGGGCCAGACAGGACAAGCGACATACAACAATTAGTATGACAAAGACGAATACAAGTGGGAGCAGGCCTGCAAATTTAAACATAGCTGCAGTCACTGTTGAGGGGTACAGTCAGCTGTGGCATGCAAAAAAGCAAGAGGAGCAGGAAGGGAAAGACAGCAGCAACAGAAAATGAGCCACATGTTACTGGGATTGGAGGTGGCCCTGAGGCAACTGTGTCACTACCCACCCCCATCCATGGTGGTAAACTGTATCTACTGGAAGCGTACCACAAGGAAAGAGAGAGGCAGATGTTGGCAGAGGGGTTCAAGGTAGGATTCACCATTCCATTCAAAGGTTCTCAAAATCACTGCATGTGCAAAAGCTTGAAATCGGTCAGGGACAACCCAACAGTGGCCAGGGAGGATATGGAAAAAGATCTTTCCTTAGGAAGGGTTGCAGGCCTGTTCTCAGATTCTCTGTTGGAACACTTCATGGTGTCCCCCCTGTGGGTTCATCAGAAGAAAGAGGAAGGCAAATTAAGGCTGATCTATCACCTGCCCTACCCCCCAGGAGGGTTTGTCAATGATGGGATTTGCCCAAGCAACTGCACAGTATCCTCTGCATCGGTAAACAATTAGGTGGACTAAATTAGGCCACAAGGGTGCACTTCTTGCAAAAACCGACACTGAGTCTTCCTTCTGCCTCCTGCCAGAACACCTGGACAGTTATCATCTGCTAGGGTTTGACCTGGGCGGTCAATCTCATTATGATAAATGCCTGTCAATCGGTTGCACTATTTCATGTGCTTAGTTTGAGGCTTTTTGCTCCTTCTTTCAGTGGGTCCTGTGGACAAGGTGTACCAAAAAAGGATGCATGTTCTATCTGGATGACTTCCTGTTCAGGGGGAGGATGGATACAAGAGAATGCAAGGAGCTACTGCAGGCTTTCAAGGTGCTAGCTAGGGAACTTGGGGTGCCTCTGGCAGAGGACAAGATGGAAGGGCCAGCCACACACCTCTTGAGTCTGGGCATAGAACTAGACACAATCGAAGGCATGTGCAGGCTCCCTAGTCGAAAGTGGATGACCCACAGGATGACATTGAAGCCCTACTCCCAAAGTGGAAGGTGACCCTAGGTGAACTCCAGCAGCCCATAGACAGACTCAATTTTGCAAACAAGGTGATCCCGGCAGGATGGCCTTTTGCCAGGCGTCTAGCTTAGTTAAGCAAGGGGCTCAACGAAAAGCACCATAGAGTGCGCCTCACCCAAAGAGTCAATAGGGATCTGGAACAGTGACTGGTTTTTATACAAAACTTTAAAGAAACTCTCACATTGAGCGAGCCCTGGATGTCGGCGAGCGAACTAAAGCTTTTGACAAATGCTGCAGGGTGCGAGGCCGTTGGTGCAATTTTGGGTTTGGTGTGGACAGAGCACACTGGCTCACCATGTGGCATATGGGTGGGGTCACCAAGAACATCACAGTGCTGGAACTATTCTCCATAGGAGCCGCCTTTGTCATATGGGGGGAGAGGTTGGCAAACAGGCAGATCACGCTGTGGTCCAACAATCAGGTGGTGGTTCAAGCACTGAACCTTGGGCCTGCCCGATGCCCCCAGTCCTGTTGCACTACCTGATGGGAAGCTAGTTGAGGGACAACATTGCAATTAGGACTCAGCATACTTTGGGATGTGGTAACATGGTGGCTGATGCAATATCTTGTTTCTAATGGCAGATGTTCAGGGAACTGAAATCCCACACAGACCAGCACATAACGCCAGTGCCTGGACAGCTTTGGAGACTGGTGAACCCATCCTGAAGATGCTGGGGGACAATGCACTATCCCCCAAGACAGCGTCAAGATACAGTGAGTGCTGGAGGGTCTTCTGGAGAGTCACAGGTGTGAGGGGGAACCACTGAAGACTTATAAAGGTTCATACATTGGGTTTTCATGGGGGTATGACCAAGGCGTGGGCACAGGCCCACCTCAGTACATTTTCAAACTATACAAACCTGTCCTCCAGGTCGAACCCCACCAAGACTTTCTTCTGCAGGCCAGCCATGAATGGGTCGGGGAGGTTGGAACTTAGGCAACAAGACCAGTGCCTGCCCATCGGCTAATGCACTTTGGGCAAGTTGGTAGAAATAGTACCCATAGTGTGCAAAAGAAAACATAAAAACATGTTTCTTAAGGCGGCTTTCACTTTGGCCTTCTTCAGGGCACATCGTGTCAGTAAGATCGTGGCACCCTCATGGTACAACCCAGGGATAGAATGCTTGCAGGGGCAGGATGTGCTTCTGGGGGATCGATGTATGACAGTCCATCTGGGGAGGTCAAAGACAGATCAGGAAGGCAAGGGGAAGTATTCCCATCTGGACTGCCTGAATGAGGACACACTATGCCTGGTGTGTAGCATGAGAGATTACTTTAAGTTAGGCGTTCAGAGGGGTTCATTGCTTTTCCACAAAAGGACGGCTCCTGCCTCAGCTGTTTCCATTTCATAGCAGAATTAAAAATGGTCACAGCAAAAGCTGGGCTCCCCCAGACAGGTTCATGTCCCACTCCTTCCAGATAGCACACCAACAACAGCGGCGGTAAACAGGCTTAGTGACGAGCAGATAAAGAGGTTAGGCCGCTGGATGTCATGCACATTCAAGGGTTATATTCGGCCAACAACCCCCTAAGGCTGATTCCTGTTTCTCTCATGGCACGCCCCCGCAGCACTGAGAGGAGAGTATGAATTGTGGGCCACTCCTACATCGCATGGGCACGGCGTTAGTTATCAGCACAGATGAATTACGGAGGGTTTGGATTGTCAAACACAAAGGTGACACGGTTGGGCAAACCTGGAATGAGATGGGCTCAACTGATACCCACTGGGCAGAGCGCGTTGCGGCAAGAGGGGAGTCCTGATGCCATGGAAATACACCTAGGGGGAAATGATTTGACTGGTCTGGAGGGAAAGGACCTGCTGGGAGCAATGGTCTAATGGCAGTTGCATGGAAGTTGCGTCCCATGAACATCCTATGGTCCGAGATTTTAGCACGTTCGGAGTGGAGGGGGTCAAGGATCACAGGACAGTGGAAAGATCCAAGAGGAAATTAAACATATGCATGAAAGGGTGCAGGGCGAACTCCTGCGGCTTTGTGAGACATGAATTTATCAATCCCAGGACACCAGGGTTTTACGTGGTAGACGGGATTCACCTAACCAGGGTAGTCATGAATATGTTCTTGCTAAACTTGTTGGGAGTCCTAGAACAATTTGTTTTTTTCGTGGTTAGGCAGGAAAGGGGGGAGCAGCCTGTGGTCCGGAAACGACAGGCAACATGGCGGGGACAAAAAATCACGCCAGAGAGACAGCACAATAGCCTAAAGAAGATGGGCTGCTCAAGTACTGTCCTTGGATGCCTCACAGCAGGGACATGGGGAAGCAGGCAAGGGCCACCAAGGGTTAGCAGCAGGCGGACACAGTACTTGCAGCTCGGGGAAAGCTGGGAGGGCTGCCCACTGTGATCCGGTAGTAAGGGAAACCTAGCCACTAAATGCTGACTGCCTGGCATAAGGTCGGTCATGGGAGTAGAATGTGCAGGAACACTGACAACCAAGGTCAGGACAAACACCTGGATAACCTGGAAGCAAAAAAAGACCCCATATAGCACATTAAGCTCGGATAACCAGAATTTGATGTTGTTGTGTTGTTTATGATGTACAGTTGATAAACTGCGGCCGTTTTTATCCCAATACCATTTCCCTTGTCTATTTGTGAGGTAAGGGGAAAGCTGGAGAAGTCAATATAATGGCCTGGATAGACGAAAAGTCTATGGCATGTCTGGGAGGGATTATTTTGTAGGCTTTTCATTGAATGTGGGAGAAGGGAAACCTTGGAGTGTACATGTTAGTGAATAGGATGTCATACATTAAGAAGAGACTAGCAGAGCAGCACCTTTTTAAAGTAAGGAGATGAGTGTTCCTAAAAGGCTAAAAGATTACTGTAACTGAACATATGAACACAATGCATAATTAAGCGGTTTGCTCTATAACACATTTCTATTTGGGGGTTCCACGATATATAACCCGGAAATTTACACTTAATATTATTGAAATACAAAATACATAGTGAAGTTAGGTAGCTACGTTGATCTCAAGGGTAGAGGTGTGGGCCTGGTATACATGCTTTTGTGTTTTTTTTTTACCAAAACTAACGGGTATATTTAAGAGCCCCTAGTGCCACCTGAGACCCACCATAGCATAATTTGTTTGACGCTAGGTGGTGCTAAAGTGACTTTTCTGCCACACCATATTTACAAAGTGGTGCAAAGCATAAACCCTTGTGCCACATTATGCCTGCACCAGGCATAATCTATGCAAGGGGGGCGTTCCAGGGATAGGAGACCCGCAAAAATGGTGCAGTGCGCCATTTTTCACATCATTTTTAGGTCGAGTGTTAGCGTTCGGCCTGCTGTATACTAAAGTATACAATAGAGTGAGTTCCAGCGTTCTGATTTGTTAGTTGCAGTGTCCTTCAAAAATCCTTGCTTGCTATTGGTCAGTTTGCCTCTTTGTCCTGCCTTTTTTCACTTTGGGAGCAGCACAAAGTACTGTGTAATTATGCTTTGTCCTGTTTATCTCTTCTGAAGGGGACTTTTTTTTGGCATTTGCCTGTTTCACCTCAACAGTGTGGGTGCTTGTTCAGTCCCTCCTCCCCACCAGCTCCCTCTGTAAACATAAACCACAGCAGAGGGGGACTTTTCCAGGGCCAGCTCACCCTTGCTCTCTTCCTTTTGTTATTTTCAGTCTGTCTGGCAATAAAAGTCCAGTCAGTAATTTACAACGCTATGAGCTCTAACTCGAGCAAACACTAGATATTTGCATTCTAAATGCTCGTTTTAATTTTTGTTTGGTTTGGGAGTGTGGGGCATGGAGCCGCGCTCTCTCCTGCATCACTGAAAGCAGCTGCTGGTTCCCAAGCAGAGAGAGGGAAGGAGGCAACTTCCCCAGCTGGGTGTGCGGGGGCTCCGGCAAGAGTGCGGGACAAAGACGCGCGGCAGCAGGTGAACTCAGGGAGCCAGGAAACAATTCATGAGTGGGGGGGATCGGGTTCCAAGAAGAGCGGGGCTCAGCGCCGACAAGTAGCGGGGGAAGGGCTGGTTATATGGCACTTCTTATGGTGTAATGTTGTTTTGTTTAAAAAAATCTGTTCACCATATGCATTTTAGAATGTACACGCAGCGTATATTTCTCGCTGTCCCAACTCGGGTGTTCGTAGACATCACACGCCCTTGATTGTTTAATCGTTCCAGTGTTATACTGTGTCTTGTGGAGTGCAAAGCTACAAGTTGCGGGATGCGGTGCAAGCATCACTCACCTGACATGGCACAACTTTAGATGTCTGGCAAAGTATTTTGTTAACATACTGTGCATCTGTGTGTAGAAAAAACGTCCAGACATTTGTTTTTCTCACTTCTCCCTTTTCCGTGACTCTCTGGGAGATAGAACGTGGCACATTTTACAAACTCCCCTTGTCTAATGTGCAATGATTTTCTTTATTTTACAACCCCCTGTGGTTTAAAAATAAAAGCTTGTTCCTGCGGTGCGTTCCGCCAGGATCACCTAGTTTGTAAGCTCTGATGCTTCTAGTTTTTGGTCTGAGTGGAGATGACAAGCCCTCACCTATGTTGTTGGCCCAGATCGTGCAGTGCCACACATGCGTTGTGTGCACGAGGGCGGGGCCAAGGCCCTTCGTTTTAAGTGTGGACTCGGAGCTGCAGGTGCCTTCTGCATGCGCAGGACTAACCGAGAATTACATATTAAGAGGCCAGGCCCGGGGTAGGGAGACAAGTTTGCAGCCGGAAACCAAACCCAGTGGTGTTTATGGGTTTGCTGCATTCCTGGGAGTCACCAGCCTTGAGACTGCGAGGTTTTCCCAGGGCGAAACAGCTGCTCATTGACTGAGCTAGGGACCTGTATCCAGCCTGTTTTTTCTGTCTAATTCCCTCAACCACAGTCTGCCCGTCAGGCACTCAACTGCGTTTTCCTTGTCATTAAATGCGTGTTCCCGTAAAATCAAGTCCACGGTTACTCTTATCATTGCCCACTGGCACCATATGGCAAGTTGTGGTGCACCGAGTCGTAAAGTACACTGCAATGCTGACATCTTCAAATGGCAGAAACTAGACATTTGATCATTTTACAACTAATAAACGATACATATTCTGAAAGGATCGCTGCTCAGATGATCACGCATTTCCTTTGAAATTCGGGTGTGCTCCTTGCACAAACTGATAGAAAAAGTTTGTGGGTGCAGGCAAGTATCTAAATTGGCACGAGCGAGAGATGCAGGCCCATCAGAAGCGGCATCTTTTTTTTAATTCAAGGACTCCTCTGTCTTCATGAGAGGACTTAAATAGATTTTGAAGATCCAGGGCGTGTTGTCTGGGGGACCTCAGATCTTACTGGCGATGAGGCCGCCCCTCAACGCGTTGGGTGTGTGTGCCCTCAACCGGTCGGGTTAGTGACAACGGGGGGAGGGGCAGACACCTTTAATTTAAAAAAAAAGCACCCGCCCCCCTTTGGCCCTGCTCTTTAATGTCTTCCAGGGGTGGAGCTGTCAGGAAATCCAAGCACATGGAGCGGGGCTTCCAGCTCTTACAGCAAGGGAAGGGGTCCTAGCTTTTAACTGCTTTGAAAAACTGACGAGTTTTTACAGTACTTTAATTCACTGCCACGGTCGACCTGTAAACCACTGCATCCACTGAACGCATTGTGATTTGCACATACTATTCTTTTTCTTACTGAAAACTGTGCACTGATTAAGCCATTGCCCCAAGAGTACATTAAATGTGGAACTGTACCAAAGCTCTTGTGAAGTGGCCAGGAGCTTGACGTACATCCCATCAGCCCCTGTGGCGCTGTGGGGTTACAAGTCATGTGACCGCATACGTTTACTGGTGTGTGGTTGATGGCTAGTCCAAATTAAGCTTCAGTTTTGCTGGCATAGAGAGCCACTTTTGCATTGAGTCAATGATAAAGACCCAACTTTCTGCATTTCATGATCCACTGTGGTGTTTTAAATCCAACTCTTTGACATTCTTTTGCACTAGCCATTCATTATTGTCTTATGAATGTAATCAAAGGTTCCCTAAAAACTGGAAACGTCAGGTCCTTCCCAAGCCTTGAGCAGATCACAGAGACTGGATTGCCTAATTGTTCATCAAACACATTCTGAGTCACAAGATCAAACCAGTGGCAGAAATCATGCGCCGTACAAATGCACGTAACGTAACACGATGCAGATCAGAGTTTAAAATGCCCAGTAATTTCACATTGAAATTCATATGAAATGACACTTGTTAATTTAAACACGTGCATGAATATTTATTTGGTTTAGGGGTGACACGATGACCCCTAGGCAGGCAGAATGTTTATTTTGGGTGGATTAGGGGCTATTCACATAGGCTGTGTATGTTTGGTCTCCTGAAGTGTTTCAGGAGTCTTGAATTCCAGACCAGAGCATGAAAACGCTGAAAGAATAATATCTAATTTCGGGAAGGAACTTTTTCTTTTTGTTGTTTTTTTCCCAGCTCGGCATTTTTTTCTGTGGGGGAGGGCAGACAAGAATCAGGTGCCAACTTTTTGTTATTTTTTTACAATTATTATTTTGCACCTTAAGACATCAATATAGATTACTGCAAACAGACCAAACACCAGCACGAGTACCATCATGCAGGGAAGTCACCCTAGGCAAAGTGGTTTCATGACTTTGTTTGGAAAAGTCAATGGCAACCCTTACTCGTACCATAAATGGCATTTCTACTGGTTAGTTCACTGGCCTGTGGTGCAGTTATTTTTTTTATATACATTTTTTTTTTTCCGCAAAGTAGAGAAACATACAAAATACACTAAGAAGCATATTGAAGTCACCACTCCAGTTATCTTCATGGTAGCAAACAATATTAGCAGTAAGCCAACAAAGAAAGGTCTCTTGTGCATACAACCAATATCTGGACACCAACAATACCACTAATGCTGCAGTCCTCAGTCTCTCACTGTCGTGTAGTTTTAAACATCAAGGGCCACATGTACAAAGATCCGTTTTTGCGACTCGCAAACTGCGAGTCTTAGAGAATCGCAATCTGCGAGTCGCAAAGCCAGATGTACAACAGTGTCAGTGACATTGTCTGCGATTCCTAATGGGGTCGCAAATGACCTACCTTATGAATATTCATGAAGTAGGTCGCAATTTGCGACCCCATTGGGAATGGCCGCCCGCACAGGGCTGCAGCAGGCCATCAAGTCTGTGACTGCTTTTAAATAAAGCAGTTTTAAAAAAAAATGCTGCCTGTTTTCCTTAAAGGAAAACGAGATGCATTTAAAAAACAATATGAAAAGTTTTCTTTTCATTTTTTCAGAGCAGGCAGTGGTCCGTAGGACCACTGCCTGCTCTGAAAAATTATTTTTACTGCCATTCACAAAGGGAAAGCAGTCCCATGGGGACCCCTTCCCGTTTGCGAATTGGTTAGCACCAGTTTGAAACTGGTGCTAACTGTGATTGTTTTGCGACTGCATTCGTGGTCACAAAACAATCATACATACCATTTGGATTCAGTATTAGGAAGGGACGCCCTTGACACGTCCCTTCCTAATACCGAATCGCAAAACCCAAAAAGCTTTTCTCAAGTCGCAAACGGGCCGATTCTGCGAATTGGCCCCTTTGCGACTTGAAAAATGCTTCGTACATCTGGCCCCAAATGTACTCTGCAGAGTCCTGGCACATGCCAGCCCCTACTCTTGCAAAAACTGGCAGACCAGCAAGTGTGGAGTGAAATCTAGAGGGTTAAGTTCATGGGAGGTGGTCAAAGGGAGCACTTCTCCAAATGTCAAGGAACATTTCCTAACAGTCCAGTCTTAACTTTTATTGAGGCATCATCAGAATATGGGCAGACTTAAGTTGCGGTGAAAAATGTACAGCAGGGTAACTAACGCATGCTGTGGATGAAAATTGTCCACTCATTTCACAGAAGAGCAGACTGAAACTAAGCTCCGCATTGCACCCTTGCCATGGTTTTTTATGGGCAAGCACAAAGTGCTCAGTCCATTCTGTAATCGCTCTTTGGGCTTGAAACCGCGCCCATGCCACGTCAGTCACTTACATTGGTTTGTGGGCTTGCCTTTTAATATCCGCTTGCTTTCATTTGTGAAAGGCATGCATACGTCATGCCTTTTCCGGTGTTTAGCCCACCTACACAGCACCAGTAAAGTACCAAAAACATAGGAGGCTCGATGTTTTCAGTCTGGAGTCCGGACTACTTTATCTGTTTATTTTCCACCCAGCGCGATTGCGCTACATTTTACATAGCGCGATCGCGCTGCGTTTTTTTTGCTTTACAACGCTAATAGCTCTAACTCGAACAAATGCAAGACCCGTTGCATTGAAAATGCTTGTTAATGCCTCCTCAGTGCAAGCATTAAAATGATGCTCTCATAGAAACCTATGGGACTCCTCGCACTTTGCTGCAAAATTGTGATGCTGTTGTGCTAACAACCACCACGGTGCGCCGTATTATAAATACAGCATAACCTTAGTGTTGTTAGGTGCCGGTAGGGTGGGTGCAAGAAAAGTGCCGCATCATAGCTGTTGCAGTACTTTTTCTTAAATATGGGCCATACTTTTCTACCAGAAGTAATAACCAACGAGTCACTCAAGTAACGGTATAAATAGAATCCACAGGAGCTATATAAAATAAAACATTCAGATCATTTTTTAACATCAGCCCAAGCAAACGTGTCCCATTTGTCCCAAATTGGAGGCTGAACTCCGATCAATAATAAATAATTCAAGAAGCATTAAGGTGCAAAGAGTACTGGACCATTCTCAAAAAGGTTATTTACTTTTTGCTATTGTACGAATGGTTTCAACAGCTTGGAATATAACTGTGTGCTGTTCATGTATATGTGGCTTTCATAAGCTATATAGCTAACCGAGTCCTGGAAACGTTCAAGAGGAGCTGGACGGAATTAGGCTCATTTCATGGGGACTCAGTTATGCATTTCAGATCTGAATTTATGGCTGTGCGTTTGTTTTCTTTTCAACTGAAGCAACTGTTTGACTGATTGAATGTTGACATTTTATATACTAAGCTTTAACCGCTTGAGTGCGGGCGTCGGCCACTGGCCGACGCCCACACACCCTCCCTGGTGCGGGTCACGACCAGTGGCCGACACCAGGAAGGGCATTAATAAATCCTCGGGTGCGTCGCGCCCGAGGATTATTTTTTTTTTTTTTTTACTACCCCCGGGAGACACGGAAGCTACCGTGTCTGCCCCCGCCCCCCACCCCCCACCCGCCCCTTTGTGATGTCAGCGCGCCGCGAGGCGCGCTGACGTTGCAAAGGTGTTTTCCCCATGAAAGCAGGAAGCAGCCTTGAGGCCGCTTCCTGCTTTCATGGGGAAAACGGCCTTTTACACGTTCGGGAAGGCCTTGTAAGAAAGGGGAGACACTCCCCTTTCTTACGAGGCCTTCCTGAAAGTGTTTCCTGGCCCCCGGTCGCAGCTGTGCTGCGATCGGGGGCCAGGAAACACTTTCAGGTTTCCTGGCTCCCCCGATCGCAGCACAGCTGCGATCGGGGGGCCAGGAAACATTTTGGAAAGGCCTCGTAAGAAAGGGGAGAGTCTCCCCTTTCTTACGAGGCCTTCTGAAACGGTTTCCTGGCCCCCGATCGCAGCACAGCTGCGATCGGGGGCCAGGAAACCCCACTAGACACCAGGGATTTCACTTTTGGGGGGCGGCCCCCCCGGAAAACGGGCCACCCCCCCCCCCGGCATAATTTTTTTAATTAAAAAAAAGGTAGGTGCCCCCCAGGGGATTTTTTTTTTTTTCAAAAAAAAAAAAATGAAATGACAGGGGGTCGCCCGTGGGCAGGGTGACCCCCTGTGGGGGCAATTTTTTTTTTAGATGTTGTAGGGTTTCCCTGGGGGCCATTTTGGCCCCCAAGGAAACCATACAGCAACTAAAAAAAATATATATGTATATATCTATATATATATATATCTATGTAGATAGATATATCTAGGTACGGTACATGGATATATCTATAGATATATCTATGTAGAGATATATATATATATATATATATATATATATATATATATATATATATATATATAGGTAGATCTGTATCAAAGAGATTTATAAAGCGCGCTACTCACCTGTGAGGGTCTCAAGGCGCTGCGGGGGGGGGGGGGACAGGGGGAGGGAAAGGGGCTAGGAGGTTCACTGTTCAAAAAGCCAGGTTTTGAGGCCCTTCCTGAAAAGAAGTAGGTTTTGGGTCTTGCGAATGTGGGTTGTGAGTGCGTTCCAGGTTTTGGGTGCAATGTAGGAGAAGGATCTGCCCCCGGTGGTGGTGTGTTTGATGCGGGGGACAGAGGCGAGAGAGAGGTCAGCTGAGCGGACGTTTCGTGTGGGGGTGTGGAAGGTGACTCTCGTTGAGGTAGGCAGGGCCTGTGTTGTGGAGTGATTTGTGTGCGAGGATGAGGATCTTGAAGGTGATCCTTTTGTCAATGGGGAGCCAGTGGAGGGATTTGAGGTGTGGAGAGATGTGTTCGTGTCGGCGGAGGTCGAGGATGAGTCGTGCTGCGGAGTTCTGGATGCGTGTAGTTTGCACTTGAGTTTTAGAGTGGTGCCGGCGTAGAGGGCGTTTCCGTAATCAAGCCTGCTGCTGATGAGTGCGTGAGTGACAGTTTTTCTGGTCTCTGTGGGGATCCATTTGAATGTTTTTCAGTATACGGAGTTTGTTGAAGCATGAGGAGGTAAGAGCGTTGATTTGTTGGGTCATAGAGAGGGAGGAGTCTAGGATGATGCTGAGGTTGCGTGCGTAGTTGGCGGGGGTGGGTGCAGGGCCTAGCGTGGTGGACCACCATGGGGGGTCCCAGGTGTTTTTGTGTGGGCCAAAGAGGATTATTTCGGTTTTGCTTGAGTTGAGTTTCAGGTGGTTGGCTGTCATATATACATCACTTTTGTCAATATGTGTGTGGTTTCCCTGGGGGGAAAAGGGTCCGACTTGTCTAGTGGCAGTTTTAGTGCCATAAAGAAGCGCAGAAGGTTTATATGCCTACTGCAAAGAGCACATCTGTATTTTATGTAAATAGCTGAGTACATTAGTAAAGTCTATGGAGAGATGAAGGGCACTTTTGCTGGGTGGTAATGAGGGAATCCGAGGAGGAGGGAGTGGGAGCACCAATAATGATTGTTGGACTGGGCGCAGGAGGTGCTAAAGACTGTGACGAATGGTATGTGACAAGGTGTTTTTTGAGTGTCTTGAAAGTACGTGCGGATTGAGGGAAGAAGCGCAGGTAAGGTGGCCTCTACTGTTGCACGTATCTCACACACACCATCGATTTTGTGACTGTCTACGTAGGCTAGTGTTTTAGAGCAACAGTTTAGCCAATAGCAGAGATGGCATCTTGATGGATGACTGCTGCCTGCACTTGGGTTATAGAGGACCGCTCTGACATAGGATCAGAGACTGAGACATCAGATACTGAGACAGCATCTGAGGGATAGGACAATGGCGCAGACTCTGGGAGTGATTTTTAAGTCAGAGGAGTCCCATTCGAAAACTCCTCTTCCAGTACATTATGAGGGAGGTGATGAGGACAGTCCTGCTGTCCCTTCGCAAGCTGTTCGTGCAACTGGGTAATAGTGGGTTAGGCCAACCCAGAGAGCAGGTGAATGCGGCGGCAAGCAGAGAGAGAGTGCTCTCTTGGGAGCTCACCAATTTAGTTCAGCCCCAAATTCCACCACCCAAATCATATTGTGGAGACATCAAAATTGTCTATGGCAAAACAAACTGGTTTTGTAAGGCAGGCACCTGTGTTTTTGGTCCTGGATTCGGCGGCCATATAGAGAAACACACTAAACCCAAACATTTCTGGAAACTAGACATTCGGGGGAGTCCACAGAAGTGTGACTTGTGTGGATTCCCCAAAGTTTTCTTACCCAGAATACCCTGCAAAGCTGAAATGTTGAAAAAAAACTCTATTTTTCTCGCATTTCTGTCACACAAACTACAGGAATATGCTGGGATCCACAACATTCCTACCACCCAGTGACTCCTCACCTGTCCTGATAAAAACACTACCCCACTTGAGTGCCTACACCTAGTGCCTGTGTCAGGAATGGATCACCCGAGGGTCAACAGCTGCCTCACGTAAGGACCAACATTGACCGTTGTGTGATCTATTCCTGTCGCAGGCACCAGGCCTAACCACACAAGTGAGGTATCATATTTATCGGGAGACTTGGGGGAACGCTGGGTGGAAGGAAATTTGTGGCTCCTCTCAGATTCCAGAACTTTCTGTCACCGAAATGTGAGGAAAACGTGGTATTTTAGCCACATTTTGAGGTTTGCAAAGGATTCTGGGTAACAGACCCTGGTCCGAGCCCCACAAGTCACCTCATCTTGGATTCCCCTGGGTTTCTAGTTTTCAGAAATGTGCTGGTTTGCTAGGTTTCCCCAGGTGCCGGCTGAGCTAGAGGCCAAATTCCACAGGTAGGCACTGTTTTCTATGAAAAAATGTGATGTGTCCACGTTCTGTTTTGGGGCATTTCCTGTCGCGGGCGCTAGGCCTACCCACACAAGTGAGGTATCATTTTGTATCGGGAGACTTAGGGGAACGCCGGGTGGAAGGACATTTGTGGCTCCTCTCAGATTCCAGAACTTTCTGTCACCGAAATGTGAGGAAAACTTGTTTTTTTAGCCACTTTTTGAGGTTTGCAAAGGATTCTGAGTAACAGAACCTGGTCCGAGCCCCGCAAGTCACCCCTCCTTGGATTCCCCTAGGTCTCTAGTTTTCAGAAATGCACAGGTTTGGTAGGTTTCCCTAGGTGCCAGCTGAGCTAGAGGCCAAAATCTACAGGTAGGCACTTCTCAAAAAACACCTCTGTTTTCTTCCAAAAAATTGGATGTGTCCACGTTGCGCTTTGGGGCGTTTCCTGTTGCGGGCGCTAGGCCTACCCACACAAGTGAGGTATCATTTTTATCGGGAGACTTGTGGGAACGCCGGGTGGAAGGAAATTTGTGGCTCCTCTCAGATTCCAGAACTTTCTGTCACCGAAATGTGAGGAAAACTTGTTTTTTTAGCCACTTTTTGAGGTTTGCAAAGGATTCTGGGTAACAGAACCTGGTCCGAGCCCCGCAAGTCACCCCTCCTTGGATTCCCCTAGGTCTCTAGTTTTCAGAAATGCACAGGTTTGGTAGGTTTCCCTAGGTGCCGGCTGAGCTAGAGGCCAAAATCTACAGGTAGGCACTTCTCAAAAAACACCTCTGTTTTCTTCCAAAAATTTGGATGTGTCCAAGTTGCGCTTTGGGGCGTTTCCTGTCGCGGGCGCTAGGCCTACCCACACAAGTGAGGTATCATTTTTATCGGGAGACTGGGGGGAACGCCGGGTGGAAGGAAATTTGTGGCTCCTCTCAGATTCCATAACTTTCTGTCACCGAAATGTGAGGAAAACTTGTTTCTTTAGCCACTTTTTGAGGTTTGCAAAGGATTCTGGGTAACAGAACCTGGTCCGAGCCCCGCAAGTCACCCCTCCTTAGATTCCCCTAGGTCTCTAGTTTTCAGAAATGCACAGGTTCGGTA
The DNA here is from genome assembly GCF_031143425.1 of Pleurodeles waltl. Taxonomy (NCBI): domain Eukaryota; kingdom Metazoa; phylum Chordata; class Amphibia; order Caudata; family Salamandridae; genus Pleurodeles; species Pleurodeles waltl. Next base: position 521,074,564 of record NC_090438.1, read on the forward strand.
GGTTTCCCTAGGTGCCGGCTGAGCTAGAGGCCAAAATCTACAGGTAGGCACTTCTCAAAAAACACCTCTGTTTTCTTCCAAAAATTTGGATGTGTCCACGTTGCGCTTTGGGGCGTTTCCTGTCGCGGGCGCTAGGCCTACCCACACAAGTGAGGTATCATTTTTATCGGGAGACTTGGGGGAACGCCGGGTGGAAGGAAATTTGTGGCTCCTCTCAGATTCCAGAACTTTCTGTCACCGAAATGTGAGGAAAACTTGTTTTTTTAGCCACTTTTTGAGGTTTGCAAAGGATTCTGGGTAACAGAACCTGGTCCGAGCCCCGCAAGTCACCCCTCTTTGGATTCCCCTAGGTCTCTAGTTTTCAGAAATGCACAGGTTTGGTAGGTTTCCCTAGGTGCCGGCTGAGCTAGAGGCCAAAATCTACAGGTAGGCACTTCTCAAAAAACACCTCTGTTTTCTTCCAAAAATTTGTATGTGTCCAAGTTGCGCTTTGGGGCGTTTCCTGTCGCTGGCGCTAGGCCTACCCACACAAGTGAGGTATCATTTTTATCGGGAGACTTGGGGGAACGCCAGGTGGAAGGAAATTTGTGGCTCCTCTCAGATTCCAGAACTTTCTGTCACCGAAATGTGAGGAAAACTTGTTTTTTTAGCCACTTTTTGAGGTTTGCAAAGGATTCTGGGTAACAGAACCTGGTCCGAGCCCCGCGAGTCACCCCTCCTTGGATTCCCCTAGGTCTCTAGTTTTCAGAAATGCACAGGTTTGGTAGGTTTCCCTAGGTGCCGGCTGAGCTAGAGGCCAAAATCTACAGGTAGGCACTTCTCAAAAAACACCTCTGTTTTCTTCCAAAAATTTGGATGTGTCCACGTTGCGCTTTGGGGCGTTTCCTGTCGCGGGGGCTAGGCCTACCCACACAAGTAAGGTATCATTTTTATCGGGAGACTTGGGGGAACGCCGGGTGGAAGGAAATTTGTGGCTCCTCTCAGGTTCCAGAACTTTCTGTCACCGAAATGTGAGGAAAACTTGTTTTTTTAGCCACTTTTTGAGGTTTGCAAAGGATTCTGGGTAACAGAACCTGGTCCGAGCCCCGCGAGTCACCCCTCCTTGGATTCCCCTAGGTCTCTAGTTTTCAGAAATGCACAGGTTTGGTAGGTTTCCCTAGGTGCCGGCTGAGCTAGAGGCCAAAATCTACAGGTAGGCACTTCTCAAAAAACTCCTCTGTTTTCTTCCAAAAATTTGGATGTGTCCACGTTGCGCTTTGGGGCGTTTCCTGTCGCGGGCGCTAGGCCTACCCACACAAGTGAGGTATCATTTTTATCGGGAGACTTGGGGGAACGCCGGGTGGAAGGAAATTTGTGGCTCCTCTCAGATTCCAGAACTTTCTGTCACCGAAATGTGAGGAAAACTTGTTTTTTTAGCCACTTTTTGAGGTTTGCAAAGGATTCTGGGTAACAGAACCTGGTCCGAGCCCCGCAAGTCACCCCTCCTTGGATTCCCCTAGGTCTCTAGTTTTCAGAAATGCACAGGTTTGGTAGGTTTCCCTATGTGCCGGCTGAGCTAGAGGCCAAAATCTACAGGTAGGCACTTTGGTAAAAACAGCTGTGTTTTCTTTAAAAAAAATAGGATGTGTCCATGTTGTGTTTTGGGGCATTTCCTGTTGCGGGCACTAGGCCTACCCACACAAGTGAGGTATCATTTTTATCGGGAGACTTGGGGGAACACAGAATAGCAAAACAAGTGTTATTGCCCCTTATCTTTCTCTACATTTTTTCCTTCCAAATATAAGAGAGTGTGTAAAAAAGACGTCTATTTGAGAAATGCCCTGCAATTCACATGCTACTATGGGCACCTCGGAATTCAGCGATGTGCAAATAACCACTGCTCCTCAAAACCTTATCTTGATCCCATTTTGGAAATGCAAAGGTTTTCTTGATACCTCTTTTTCACTCTTCATATTTCAGCAAATGAATTGCTGTATACCCAGTATAGAATGAAAACCAACTGCATGGTGCAGCTCATTTATTGGCTCTGGGTACCTAGGGTTCTTGATGAACCTACAAGCCCTTTATATACCCGCAACCAGAAGAGTCCAGCAGACAAAACGGTATATTGCTTTCAGAAATCTGACATCGCAAGAAAAAGTTACAGAGTAAAACATAAAGAAAAATGGCTGTTGTTTTCAGCTCAATTTCAATATTTTTTTATTTCAGCTGTTATTTTCTGTAGGAAAACCTTGTAGGATCTACACAAATGACCCCTTGCTGAATTCAGAATTTTGTCTAGTTTTCATAAATGTTTAGCATTCCGGGATCCAGCATTGGTTTCACACCCATTCCTGTCACTAACTGGAAGGAGGCTGAAAGCACCAAATATAGTAGAAATGGGGTATGTCCCAGTAAAATGCCAAATTTGTGTTGAAAAATTTGGTTTTCTGATTCAAGTCTGCCCGTTCCTGAAAGGTGGGAAGATAGTGATTTCAGCACCAGAAACCCTTTGTTGATGGCGTTTTCAGGGAAAAAACCACAAGCCTTCTTCGGCAGCCATTTTTTCCCATTTTTTTGGAAAAAAATAAATTTTCACTGTATTTTGGCTATTTTCTTGGTCTCCTCCAGGGGAACCACCAACTCTGGGTACCATTAGAATCCCTAGGATGTTGGAAAAAAAGGACGCAAATTTGGCGTGGTTAGCTTATGTGGACAAAAAGTTATGAAGCCCTAAGCGCGAACTACCCCAAATAGCCAAAAAAGGGCTCAGCACTGGGGGGGAAAAGGCCCAGCAGCTAAGGGGTTAAGATTGCAGTCGTGAGATTTTCAGTGCACATTGGCAGTTTCAGGCAGTGGTTACATAAAAAAATGTAAAAGCCTACCGATGCGTATTCAAATACAAGTTAGTTCTCTAAATCTACAGTTGCCATTCTGTATGGAAAAAAAGATGCAAGAAGCACTTATGACACCAGAATGTTTCACTTTTTGTCCATAATGTAACACACCCCTGGAATGGCAGCTTTGCGGAAGGTATGCTGCTTTTATGTCCATTGCCTCACAATATTATTTGTGCTTCAGTTCCGTTTGAACGTGGGCAGCTCTGCTGCATCCTAATCTTTCTACAGTCCAAAAGGTTTGGGGTGTAATGTAAGTGCAGACAGGAAAGAATGTGTAGAGTAATTTTACACACAGTAAAAGAAGGATAATTATTAAATGTGCATGGAGGGTACTCAGGTCTCATGCATGGAGTGTTTGCAGGGCAATTGAGAGCACCAAGGCGCACATTCTATATGCAGATCCTCACATACAGAACACAACTTCTAAAGGACACCAACAATAGAGTCCGACAAACCGGGTCTGATTTTGATATTGGTGGAGAGGAAAACTCCGTCACAATCCAGGTGGTTATCTAGGGTCCGTAAATTTCACCGACCCTCCATGATTTGGGCCACTTTTCTGGTGTCCGTGATAATCTCTTTCGCAGATGCTTTCTGTCCCTAATTCCAGACCTTGGAGCGAGCTGTGCGGCTCCCCTGCAAGAAGCTTCAGAGTTCTGTAACTGTCACAGTGGGGGCCTGCATAAGCCCCTCCTCGTCCTGGCATAGAGAGGCACTAGCATTCTGATTAACAGTGATTATCACATACAGAATGACAATGGGCCTCTATGTGCAGTCACAGCACTTGCTGGGCCGGGCCTCCTCCTGCCCAGCCTAGAGCATGGCATACCGCTTTTGTTCAGGGGCTGGGTTCAGAACTGGAAATAGCGTAGATAATGACATTGACAGAAGTGCCTACCTTAGACATGGCCTACTAACCCTCTATGAAAAGTGGTGCTTTGAAAAGGATGAACCTGAGTTTTAAGCAAAATACAAAACTGGGGTTAAGCATACTTTTACAAAGAATTGGCTGTGCAAATAGATGTTTTCTACTGCTCTCAACTCTCCCAAGTTGGCGTGTGAGTTGGCCCTCCACTCCAAGTTTTTGCTTTATATTCTGTGACTTGTAGTCCTGAGTTTCTAATGAGATGACAGGAATACAAGTCCCAGAATGTACAGCAACACCCCCTGCCTCTTTTCCCAGGCTGAGCTATCCACCTATGGGCTGGGAAAACCTGAGAACTCTAGTATTAGCGCTACCCTCGAAGGGCCATGATAACACAGTGTCTTTCTCTGTCACGCACGCCACCTCCCTCCAGAGGAGCAGCTGTCAGAGTCAATAATCAATAGTCAATAGTGCAGCAGATTCAGTGGCACTGGTGCCTACTTTACTCCAATTATGTCTGCATGTTGGTATTAAAATAGTAGATAGTGATAGAGCAGTCCGTACTAGTAATTTTACCTGCTCTTTAGGCCGATGAATCTTTTGGCTAAGTGGGACTCTCCGTACTCTATATCGGTTAATTTAATCAAATCAATAATCAATAACGAACATAAGCAATACCTTGATCAACATAACACTTAACAATTAATCCAGAATACATTTCGGCGAACCCTGACCTTTCAGTCAGGAATAACCACACCAGTTTATTCAAAGTTAGTGAATTTATTTCCCTATATTAACAAAGCTAGCACGATATAGATGTGTCTCAACACCAAATGATAAACATAAATGAACATTAATAGCTGTCCATAACGGCGAAACAGGTGCAACCTATGTAGCATTTGAATCACAAGGCATTCGATAATAGCGATGCAAATCACTAATATGATAATCTGTAACAAACTAATTGCATACATTTAGTCAGCATAACAAGGTCTCAAATTGCATCGTGCAACAAAAGGAATTCTCATCTAACCTCAAATTAGCATCGGCATGTGGGGCTTCATGCGAAAACAATTTAGCAACATAAATTTGGAAAACTCCTAACTAGGGATCTTATCAAAATCAGCAGTTGGTTACCTAAAAGAAACACAATGCAATTGTACAATTTCCTTTCATATTTACCAATTACGATCAGCATACAAGGAAGTCTTCGTCTCACAGGTACCGTTTCTCGATCAGCATGGGTACCGTTTCGATCAGCATGGGACGGGGCAAAGGGGCAAGGTGGACGGGGCAATTGCCTCACGGCGGCAAGGTAAAACTACTACTTCATGCAAGGGATTAAATCAAAGTTAAAGTCTCTAGGGCAAGAATCATTTAAAGTCTCTTTCTCTCGATTAGAGAAAGAATCAAAGTCTCTTTCAAAATGGCGTCGCAGCAAAGTGGGCCATAATAGCTGCAAAGTCTACAAAATGGCGGGATGTCCAATAATGGCTGCTTTCCTCTCGTGCACCTGATTTTTATAGACAACAGTTCAAATCCAGTAGGGTCTTCCATTGGAGGGTTCATAGGTTAGCTTCAAATTGTCCAATCAAAAACGACAGTTCTCAAGCTTTTACTTAAGCATACATTATCCTTGGAGACGAGTACGCAAGTTGCAACATTTTATACCAATTAACTCACTTTCAGAGCCTCCATTGTCCGCACCTGCAGATTGACCTTGGAGTAAGGAGAGAAATATGCCAGGCTGGCACGAAACCTTAAGATAAGCATGTGAACGATCTCAGTGGAAAAGTACAGCTTCAAGCAAAAATACACGTTTATTAGCACATTGGAAAAATACGAGCATCTAAACCGTGAGACCAGGCAACTAGGCCAAAGCCTTCACTAAAGTTATGCTAAGCTAAAACATTTCAAGCAAGCAAATCGTAGCACACGTTTATGATTATGTCGGATTAGTGCAATTCTAGTACACCACGTTATATAAAGCACGCTTATAAATGTTGTCAAACTACTCTGAGGGCACATTTTGTCCCCGTACAATCTTTATTAGTTCGGTTAAAGTCACACATGATTATTGCAGCACTACGTTTAAGCGCTAATAAATGAAAACCTTCATTTTCTGCTTCATCAATCCCTCCTCTGATGACTACTTGTCATCACACCAAATCATGCCCACAAATTTTATTCCATTAAAATTCTGTCAGTTCTCTTTTCCTTTTAATTCCCCTAGTTTTCGCTTTGTATTCTTCTGCCATTCTTTTCATTATTTTCTCTTCCTTCCGTCTTTTAATTCTTTCCATTATCATTATTATTCCCCTTTTTATTCCCCAAATTCCAAAAATGCAAATTAGAACTATTAGAATTCCCTGTATTATTTTTAGCAAGATTCCATTCCAAATTCCACCAAGCCAATTTCCCACTGAAGCAAGTCCTTTTCCAACCTTCTCCCACACTCCTGGTTCTTTCAGTTCCTTCAAATCTGCACTCTTTTTTGTTAGATTAGCAAGCATAGTTTTAATCTTCACACTATTGTCTGGAATATACGTACAACAGTGTCGTGCACCAAGCATTTTGCAAACGCCGCCATCCTTTGCTAATAGAATGTCTAAGGCAAGCCTATTTTGAAGAGTCATAGCTCTTTCCGCTGCAAGTTCAGCATCTATCAGGATTATAGCACCTGAAAACTTTGTCAACATGTTATCCACTATAGTAGACAACTTTCTTATTTTGATGGAATTCAGCACAACTCCCAATGAAGGAATCATGGCTCCAAATATATCTCCTACCACAGCAGCTGCGGTCTCTCTTTTCTGGATACGATGGGATCCAGATGTCTTTTGAATCATCGATAGGTCATCCAGTTGATAAACCTTTGGGAACACTATACCCAAATAACATCTCCCCCACCATCCCTTTGGAAGACGATAATAGGCATTATATCCACAAATGTAATATACACCTGGTATGACAGGGTCAAGTCCGTTCATCATGAATGTCCATTTGGCCTTAAAGATAAACGTATGTTTACACTCACTCGCTCCTACAAAAATGTTGTCATAATAAGATTCACCTCGATATATAAAAAATTTCCCTACATGCCAAGCATCTAAAGCTATTCTCCCTTGTGTTTTTATTGCAGCAAAATCATAATTATCTACTGAAGTCCTCTTATGTAGCTCTTTTTCTAATTTCGCATTCATTTGTGCCCTTCTATCATCTGTGGGATCTAAAAAGCTTATTTCTACTGCAGAGAGCGAGCAGGTAAGGTTTTCCCTATGAGCGTGAGCCGTTTCAAAAGGTTGCATTGGCTCGAAAAATTCCCTCATTATTTTAGCATCCCAATCTTTAGCAATCTGGCTTAGCTGCGCTATTATAGGAACATAAGCAAATGTAACATCATAATTTGAGTAAAAATACTGTATGTTAGTTTGACCATAAATTCTAGACATTACTATACTACATGTAATCCCGTATGTAAGAGGCATGTGGTGATAAGTCACCCCTTCCTTTACTGATGTCGGTATCTGTGTACACACATAACAATCTTTCGCATCCATAGTCTCAACATATTCTGTTAGCAAGCGATAGAAAACATTATACGAAAGTTCTTTCTTATCATGCAAGTGTCTCTCATCTAATTCTAGTCTTTTCAGTGCAGTTAATTCAGTGACAGTAACAGGAGCAAAGGTAGAAGCATCAATTTTCTCATTCTCACCCTTACCATGCATTCCAAGCACTATTGCCATTATTATTAGTACACATGCAATTACCAAGCCTATACACGCATATTTACAATATTTCTTTCTACTGTTTTGCGTCATGATCTGTATAGAATCAGAGAGCTAGAAGCACCTATAAAGAAACTATTTAGCAATTCAGTTACAAAGCTGAACGAGCGCAATGTTCACACAGTCTTCTTCAGGAGGCCAGTCACTTATCGGTTAGCAGCATTTGTCTCAATTCGGCAATAACTCAGTCTTTTATCAGTTCAGCAAAAAGTCTTATCCGGTTTATCAATGTCTCAGCTGGTTGTTTGTATCACGTTGGATTGTAGCAAGCAATATCATTTATTACCCTTTCAATCGACAGAGTCCATAAAACTTTTCTTTTCTATTGGTATCTCTTCTTCTTCGTTCTCGAGGCTAAGAGATACAAACTCGTCAGTCCAATCGTCATGAACTACATATGCCCATTCAGGACCGGAATATCTTCTGTTCGGTATCCTTTTCCTTTTCAATTTTGCTTCTCTTTTCGATTCTGCTTCGCTGGTACTTTCCACTTTTGTCAAGTCTTTTTCTTCACTCTGGGATGGTACCACGACAGTTACTTCTTTTCTTTTCTCTTTCACTTTTGGCCTTTCTCCGTCGTTCAAACTTTCTTCAGCGCTTTGTTTAATTGGTGATATGCTTAGTCTCCTCTTTGCACCATGTCCATTTGATGGACCTGCGATCCTTTCTGAGGAAGCTTGAACCTTTTCGTTCTGTTCGGCCTTGTCCCCTCCTTCTGGGGAGTCAATCACGTTCTCTTTTTCTTTTTCTGTATCGTCTGCTTCTGGGAAAGCCCTCCTCTGATCAGGCTCTCCTGCTTTTTCACCTTTTTCGAGCCCTTCGTCACCGTTACTTTCTTCAGGCTCTTTATCACTTTCAGCTGCTTCAGGTTCTTTGTCACCTTCAGCTGCTTCGTCGCTGTCTGAACTTTCTCCTTGGTCTCCCCCAAGTGAGTTGGTCTCTTCGTCCTCAGAGAATATCTCTCTCTCTTCCGTTCCTGCCTGTTCGCTTTCAGTTCGGTTTTGTTCTGTCTCAGCACTCAGCACTGTTTTATCAGGCACTGGCAGTTTTAGCGCTTCAACTTCCTCATCTGTGGGACACAACACTTTCTTTGTGTGACTGGCGTGGATCCAGTTGGGAACCCCCGCACACTTCACAGCGGTAGTTGTCGTCAGGATCACTTGGAAAGGGCCTTTCCAACGGGGTTCCAGACACGACTTCCTCACGTGCTTCTTTACCACGACCCAGTCACCTGCTTTCAGTGCGTGTCCTGGACCTTGGATCGGTGGCAAGGTGGTCGCTTCCACCTGGTGAGAGAAAGAGCGAACCACGTCAGCCAGACCCTTGCAGTAGTCTAACACCATATCATCTGTAATATTCAAAAGCGCGTTTGCAGGAACTGCAGGAAGTCTCATAGCCTTGCCCATGAGAATTTCGTGCGGAGACAATCCAGTCTTTCTATCAGGGGTGTTTCTCATTGACATTAGCACTAAGGGCAATGCGTCAGGCCATTTCAAATTTGTCGATGCACATATTTTCGCCATTCTTGATTTCAGTGTACCATTCATCTGCTCCACCAGTCCTGATGCTTCAGGGCGATAGCTACAATGCAGTTTTTGCTCAATGTTCAGCGCTTCGCAAAGTAACTTTATCACCTCGTTATTGAAGTGACTTCCCCTATCTGATTCTAAAGAGATCGGGAATCCGAAACGTGGTATCAACTCTCTCAACAATAGCTTTGCAACTGTAAGACTGTCATTTCTACGTGTGGGGTATGCCTCAATCCAGTGACTAAAAATGCACACAATCACCAACACATACTTCAGACCTCCATGCACAGGCATCTCAATGAAGTCCATCTGCATTCGACTAAACGGGCCACTGGCTCTGCCAATGTGGCTCGCGTTCACAACTGTTCCCTTTCCTGGGTTCATCTGCTGGCAAGTGACACATCGATGGCAAACTGCTTCTGCAGCTTGACGAAATCTGGGGTTAAACCAATCAGTTTTGAACAATCTTATCATGGCATCTCTCCCTAGGTGAGCTTGCCCATGATAGAACCGCGCAAGCTGTGATAAGAGACTGTTTGGCAAAACAAATTTTCCCTCATTTGAAACCCATAACTCATCTGGTCTTTTTATACATTGTGATTTAATCCAGGAATCTCTTTCATCCTCCCTGACGTTATTCTGTAATGCTTTTAGTTCATCTATTGTATCTACGACCTTCAAGGCAAATGCTTCAGCTGGTTCGAGTTCTGGTTCACTTATTGAATTCCATTCATCTCTGAGTAATATACAATTCAAGGCACAAAATCTTGCGACTTGATCCGCATATGCATTTCCCAGAGAAACATAGTCCTGTCCTTTTGTATGAGCACTACACTTTACCACTGCAACTTCGGCTGGCATTTGAATGGCGTGTAACAATTCCCTTATCCTTTCTCCATTTTTCACTGGGGATCCTGAAGAAGTCAGGAAACCTCTCTGTGACCATAGTTGTCCAAAATCATGCACAATCCCAAACCCGTACTGACTATCAGTGTAAATGGTGACTTTCATCAATGCAGACAGTTGACATGCTCTTGTAAGGGCTACAAGTTCTGCTACTTGTGCAGAATAGACTCCTTGAAGCCAGCCTGCTTCCAGGACACCTGTTACAGTACATACAGCATATCCTGCTTTCAAAATTCCCATCCCATCTCTTAGACATGAACCATCAACGAAAACAATTTGGTCATTTTCATCAAGCTTAGTATCCTTAATGTCAGGTCGAGGTTTTGTGCAAAATTCAGTCACCTGAAGGCAGTCATGCTCAACGTCTTCAGCGTTCTCAATTTCAGCATTTTCTCCAGGAAGCAAGGTTGCTGGATTCAACGTAGTGCACCTTTTCAGCTGCACATTCGGTGAGCCCAAAATTATCGTTTCATACCTTGTGAGTCTTGCTCCAGTCATGTGTTGCGTTCGGGAGCGGGTCAAAAGTATCTCAACTGAGTGAGGGACCATGACTGTTACTGGGTGTCCCATCACTATTCCTTCACTCTGAGTGAGGCTGATACCAACTGCTGCTACGGCGCGCAAACACCCTGGAAGTGCTGCTGCGACCGGATCCAAAGTAGCTGAAAAATACGCTACTGGTCTGTTTATGCCACCATGGGCTTGAGTCAAGACAGACAAAGAACATGCATCACGTTCATGACAAAACAATGTGAAAGGCTTTGTGTAATCAGGCATACCTAAAGCTGGAGCCCTACACATGCATTCTTTCAACTCAATGAAAGCATCCATCTCATCTCCTTTCAACTCAATTTGATCCAAGGCATCCTTCTGGGTCAGCTTCAGTAAAGGCTTTGCTAGAGTCGAGAAGTTGGGAATCCACTGGCGACAGTAGCCCACCATTCCCAAAAACTTCCTCACCTCCCTCCTTGTCTTTGGTGGACTCATTTGAAGTACACTCGTTATTCTTTCCTTCATTATTTTCCTTGACCCTTTCTCTATCTGGTGACCCAAGTATTTCACTTTCTTCTGACAGAACTGCAATTTGGAAGGAGACACCTTGTGCCCATTCCTTCCCAAATGGTTCAACAGAGCAATGGTGTCGGCTGTGCAGCCACTTTCTGTCTTTGATGCAATCAGTAAGTCATCAATGTACTGTACTAGAGTTGACTCGAATGGCAATTCTAATGCTTTCAAATCTTTCTTTAGAATCTGATTGAAAATTGACGGCGACTCAGAAAACCCTTGAGGAATTCGACACCAACTGTAAACTCTATCTAGGAATTTGAAACAAAAGAGAAATTGGCTGTCCTCATGAAGAGGCACAGAAAAGAATGCTTGTGACAAGTCGATGACTGAGAACCACTCGGCATCGCAAGGGACTTGAAACATTATCACAGCTGGATTCGGTACGACAGGGCAGCATTTAATTATGATGTCATTTATTTTCCTCAAGTCCTGTACAATTCGGACCTTTCCACTCGGCTTTATTAGTCCCATGATTGGTGAATTACATGGACTGCTTAACACTTCTTTCAGTACTCCCTGCTTTACAAATTCGTCAATGAGTTGGGCAACTTTCATGAGGGTGTCTTGTGCCATGTGGTATTGTGGAGTCTGGGGAAAGGTTGCATTGGGCTTTACAGTCACTTTCACTGGTTCCACTCCTTTCATCAATCGCACCTCTTTCCCTGTCATATCCCACACTTCCTTTCCGACTGTTTCCCGTAATTCGGCTGGAATATCTTCTTCAGTTATCATCGGGAAAAGGCAAATCAGAGGATACTCTTCATCGACAGTTTCCATCTCACCCCCCTCTACACTGTCCTCTTCTTCCCCATCACTGCTCGTCTGTATTTTTATTCCCTCGTTCGAACACATAATCGAACAACCCAATTTGCACAACAAGTCTCTCCCTAACAGTGCTATCGGGCTTGAGTCACATACCACAAACTGATGTAACCCTTGATAGTTACCGATGCTGACTGGTACCGGATCTGTTATTGGGTTTGTCAGGTGCCTGTTTGCTACTCCCACCACTTGAATTGTCCTCCCTGAGAGTGGCAAATTTGGTACTTCAATGCTCTTAACAGTTGAACGTGTGGCTCCTGTGTCAACCAAGAATGAGACACGATGACCCATTACTCTTCCCTCCACGTACGGACCCTTTTGATCAACTTCCAAGGATGCTGCAAGCACACAATCTCCTTCTTCTCCTGAACTTTCACTCTCCCATACATTGTTTATTCCACTCTCACTGTGTAGTGGGAACTGTTGTACGGTGCCATTTGTACTCATTACCTGACCCGAGACCTGTGGAGGAACCATCACTTGCTGCTGACTCATTGGTGCCAAAGGTATTTGCATTTGCTGATTAGGTACCATGGGAAACTGCTGTTGCATTGGCTGCATTTGCGTCACCTGCATACGAGGCATCTGCATCTGCTGCGGCTGCATAGGTTGTAATCCCTGCAACTGATTTATGGTCTGAAAATTTGGGTTTGGACCTCTCATTTTCGGTCCCCTCATTGTCTGAAATGCATTGACATCATTGTTTTGCTGACTAGCACCTGCACCCGCACCTTCCTGCACCACCATTGGGCACTCGCGTTTCCAATAACCGACAATTCCGCTCACGTGACACGGCATCACCTTCTTCATTGCCTGCACACCAGTCACAACAGTGTTCAAATCCGGACCATTATTCCCAAAACCTCCTCTGCTTCTGCCTCTCGCCTGTGGCTGAAACATCATATTTCCCTGCAACTGCGGCTGCGGTTGCGGTACCTGCTGTTGGAACCCTTGCAACCCTTGCAAACCTTGCAGACCTGTCTGAGCTGCTTTAAGTTGCATCATCATCACTTTCTCCTTCAACTTTTTCTGTTTCACTTCAATTTCGTCGCTACAGTATTTCGCATAATTCAACACCTCATCAATCGGTTTCGACTGCCAACAAATCAAATGCGACTTTATCATCTGACTTATCTCTGGTCTCAGCCCTTCCACAAATCTGAACACAAGATGAAGCATGTCCTTCGCCTCTATTGTTTCCGTGCCACTGTAGTTCTTGAACGCCTTCAACAACCTCTCATAGTAACTATGAATCGACTCTTTAGCCTCTTGGGCAGTTCGATCAATCTTCTGCCAATCCACATTTTTCGCGGCAACCTTCGTCTTCAAATGCTCAATCACCTTATAGTACAGGCTCATCACCATAGGTGATGGTGCACCCGTCTCCCTGTCTCTCTCTGGTTCACTTGTCGGCCAACCTACAGCTCTTTTGCAATCCTCCCACAAATCTGCCGGAACCACAATCTCAAAGAGAGTGTTCAGGTCTTCCCAGAGACATTTTGCAAGCTTCACAAACCTATCAGTCTGTTGATACCATTCAATCGGTTTCTCTCTCAGTTTGGGAAAATCATCTGTAAAAGACTGAATGTCGCTTCTATGCCATGGTACATGTATTAATTTTCCCCCTGCTGTCTCTCTCATTGGTAACATTGTTACTGCATCACTACTCTGCGGTCTTTTCTCGTTGATCTCTGGGACACTGTCTTTCCTCTTTTCCTTTCTCTTCACCCATCTGCTTTCCCATTTGTCTAAGCACCTCCTCACTTGTGCACTCTGCAACAATTCTCTAAGGTGCGCCTTCATGCCTGCTGACCTCATGTGTTCAAAATCTGTGGTCCCAAAATCCAACCTGTAGCTCCTGCTCAAGTGTTTCATCTTGTCTATCTCCACCCCGTTTTTGTCTGCTATTTCTTGCAACCTTCTATGTACCTTGTCCACTTCTCTCGTAATCCTGGGACATAGATACCTCAGCTATTCTTCCGAGTAGGACTCTAACCTATTCACACCCATAGTCCCTTCCACCAATTCTTGTGCTTCCATGCTCAACCTGACCCTATTCAGATAGTCTTCTCCCTTCCCACTGGCTGAGCTTTGTGTGGAATTCAGACTGTTGAACCACTGTGTCAGCTGTTGCGCATTCAACCCCATAAGTGTAGCATTTACATCGACTGCCATTGATGGTTGCGGCAACTTTTCAGTATTCGATGACAGCGGTATCACCAGTGGGGGACTCGACCTCACCAGTGTTGACTGAGCACATATGGGACTAAATTCCATCAGGGATCCAGATCCATTTGGCTGAGCCGCTATAAGAGTTATCCCTGGAGTGTTTTCTATGCACCTCCTTTCGGTCCCATTCTGCAGCATTGATCCCTGACCGCTCATACCCAAATTAGGCTGACTGTACAGAGGTACCGGTGGACCTACAGTAATGGGTAGCGATATCGCGTCTGGGTTTTGTCCATTCCCCATGTTCTGAGGCATGTTCATTCCCACACCATGGGTCATCATTGCCGGCATGCCCATCTGACTCCCCGTCATCTGAGCATGTGCGTTTCCCCCCTGCATCTGCTTTTGAGGCATCAAAAACTGGGTTGATTCAGCTTGTGTCATTGTTGGGTTGTGACCATTCTGTACTCCTCTTACGGTTGGATCTAAAATCATTCCTGCACTGTTGTCACTGCTGTAGTACCCTGGCATCTGCGGCTGATAATTTTCTGCTGGTTTCAACATGGGCACATCTGGATATATTCTCCTAACCTGCGGTATCTTCGGGGTGAACAGTGAACTCGGGTCCTTAGACCCCGATGATGCTCCTGAACACTGAGTTTCGCTGTTCCGTACCGGTGCCGGAGGGGCAGAACTGGTACTTGGACCTTGTCCACTCTCTGCATAAGGTGGTGGACGGTCGTTCAGCAATTGCATTATTAACTCCTCATCCTCTAACTCCTCTTCTCTTCTCAACTTTTCCTCGTCCTCTCTATCCTTGGAACATTTCCTGTTTGTCTTACAGGTAGCTTTCTTACCTGTCTCATCTTCTTCCTTAGTAATTGCGGGGAACAATTTTATCCCCTGCAATACATCTGACCTCCACACCTTCTGTGCATTATCCCACCTAGCATCCGCTAGTGTCTTTTCTACCTTTCTTATCCTGGTCTCGAACTTATTTTGCTGCTGCTGTCTAGCCATTAGTTCCCAAATTGCTAGAGCCTCAAACTGGGCTGGCCTTGGAGGCACCTTCATGTCGTACATCGTGAATCTCAAATTCTCTAGAATCCTTATATTGAACGTCCCATGGATCGGGAATGCTACGCTCCCATGTTTCTCTGTCAGTTTGTGCCATTGCTTTAGCCAAAGGCACGGAGCTACCCCCTTTTCCTCCATTACAATGTAAGCTGGTGTGCCTTCGGGCGGCGTCTCCTCTCCTACGCTCGCTTTAATGTAAGACTCCCCCTTCATCGCACTCCTGAATGCTTTAAAGAATTTCATTTTTCTCGTCTTTTATTTCACAAAGTTTGTAATCAATAGGTGACTTTAATTCCCGGAATACTCTTCGCTTGCCTTTCCCCTTCCAGTCGAGCCCCACGGACTGCGTCCAATCCGTGCGCGACCCTTCTCTGCAACCAACCTATCCCAGCGCGGCTCCTAGTGACGTCACACTCACACACACTGCGGCTGGCAAAGCCTCGCGGCTAGTCCTCCTTCACTCAGCTCCTCTCGTAACAACTTCTTGCATGTATCGCGAGCTACAAAAACTAAAACAGATCTGTCGTTTTACTACAGGAAGGGTAACACAGTCGCTTCAGGACCTTAGGGACTTTTCACTAGCCTCGGCAGTTATTCCATCTTTCTCGGTCCCCACTTTCGCAAGCAAATCTGACCCGCAGACCTACTCTCAACTTGTCAATGATCTATTCTAGTGCACTTAGAATTTTGTCAAAGCCCGAAGTCGAAGTTTCTTTCACTCCCTTACACACGCACCGACTCGTTGACCACGCCCGGTCAACCTACTAAACCGACCAGACCACAACATAAAACAACATACTCCGGAGTCTCTTGACCTCGCAGGGCCCGTCTCAACAACAACAACCACGTGGACCTTTTTATGCACAAAGCGCCACATGCACATGAAGTTCGACGACATCCCTACTCTCACACTCGGAGTCGCACCTCCGCTATTTCTATGAAGTTCGACGACTTCCCTACTTCTACACTCGGAGTCGCACCTCCGCTATTCTCTAAAAAATAAAAAAAAATCCTTGCAACCTTTTCACACACCCTGCGGCAATAAGCTGTGCAAGCGCAAAACCCTAACCTCGCTCATACCATCACCAGTACCGCCAACGCTGATCTCACACCTCCATTCTCTTCATTCGCAAGCTCCGAGATCCCGGGAAAGTCGCGGTGGACCTAGCCCATCATCATTCTGTCAATCAGTTTTATCCAAGAAAAATCTAATTCAACTTCTCGAGTGGGGTCTCAAGGGGCGTAACCGTTAATTCAACACCATGTACTTTAAGAGTACAGGGTCCCAAAAGACGAAACCGTCCTCTGCTACCATCTACTGATAGAGCGGTCCGTACTAGTAATTTTACCTGTATTCGGACGCTCTTTAGGCCGATGAATCTTTTGGCTAAGTGGGACTCTCCGTACTCTATATCGGTTAATTTAATCAAATCAATAATCAATAACGAACATAAGCAATACCTTGATCAACATAACACTTAACAATTAATCCAGAATACATTTCGGCGAACCCTGACCTTTCAGTCAGGAATAACCACACCAGTTTATTCAAAGTTAGTGAATTTATTTCCCTATATTAACAAAGCTAGCACGATATAGATGTGTCTCAACACCAAATGATAAACATAAATGAACATTAATAGCTGTCCATAACGGCGAAACAGGTGCAACCTATGTAGCATTTGAATCACAAGGCATTCGATAATAGCGATGCAAATCACTAATATGATAATCTGTAACGAACTAATTGCATACATTTAGTCAGCATAGCAAGGTCTCAAATTGCATCGTGCAACAAAAGGAATCCTCATCTAACCTCAAATTGGCATCGGCATGTGGGGCTTCATGCGAAAACAATTTAGCAACATAAATTTGGAAAACTCCTAACTAGGGATCTTATCAAAATCAGCAGTTGGTTACCTAAAAGAAACACAATGCAATTGTACAATTTCCTTTCATATTTACCAATTACGATCAGCATACAAGGAAGTCTTCGTCTCACAGGTACCGTTTCTCGATCAGCATGGGTACCGTTTCGATCAGCATGGGACGGGGCAAAGGGGCAAGGTGGACGGGGCAATTGCCTCACGGCGGCAAGGTAAAACTACTACTTCATGCAAGGGATTAAATCAAAGTTAAAGTCTCTAGGGCAAGAATCATTTAAAGTCTCTTTCTCTCGATTAGAGAAAGAATCAAAGTCTCTTTCAAAATGGCGTCGCAGCAAAGTGGGCCATAATAGCTGCAAAGTCTACAAAATGGCGGGATGTCCAATAATGGCTGCTTTCCTCTCGTGCACCTGATTTTTATAGACAACAGTTCAAATCCAGTAGGGTCTTCCATTGGAGGGTTCATAGGTTAGCTTCAAATTGTCCAATCAAAAACGACAGTTCTCAAGCTTTTACTTAAGCATACATTATCCTTGGAGACGAGTACGCAAGTTGCAACATTTTATACCAATTAACTCACTTTCAGAGCTTCCATTGTCCGCACCTGCAGATTGACCTTGGAGTAAGGAGAGAAATATGCCAGGCTGGCACGAAACCTTAAGATAAGCATGTGAACGATCTCAGTGGAAAAGTACAGCTTCAAGCAAAAATACACGTTTATTAGCACATTGGAAAAATACGAGCATCTAAACCGTGAGACCAGGCAACTAGGCCAAAGCCTTCACTAAAGTTATGCTAAGCTAAAACATTTCAAGCAAGCAAATCGTAGCACACGTTTATGATTATGAAGGATTAGTGCAATTCTAGTACACCACGTTATATAAAGCACGCTTATAAATGTTGTCAAACTACTCTGAGGGCACATTTTGTCCCCGTACAATATTTATTAGTTCGGTTAAAGTCACACATGATTATTGCAGCACTACGTTTAAGCGCTAATAAATGAAAACCTTCATTTTCTGCTTCATCAATAGGTAGGCCACGCGCTTCCACTCTGAGAGTCATCACTGACTGCAATTATCGCAAAGTGCCCAGAGGTGATGGCGATCTATTTTGATTTTAAACTGGGAGCTATTAAACAAGAAAATATTCATAGTTACTGAAGCAGCTTACAAGTGTATGCTATTGTGGCAGAGCTGGATGCTGTACTTACCGGCTGCTGCCATAAAAGAAGACTGCCTATAGTTTTACGGTTTAGCAGTCAATCCAGAGTTAGGCATCAACCTGAAGTTTGATCCCAGGACTCACAAGGGGCCAGGCTTTGGGGATGTATGGGGGAGGTTGCATTTTGGCACTTCTTACAGGCTTAAATGCACAGACTTCAGATCCCTTGTTTGCCAGCAAAGAGTTCTGAGTTTACTTTTATTTGAGTTTTGACTGAAATAAAAGTAGCAAAGCGGGATAGTGTGCCCCAGGAAAGCACAATGTGTGAAATGCAGATATTTTGTTTTTATGTACAGAGCTCAGTGTGTTAGTAATTTTGTCACATAGATCCTTTTGTTAATTGCATTTATAAAATACAATCCTGATATAGCACGGTGAGCAATGAGGCAAAATCAAATACCAGCATGGAAACTGCAAGGCAGGGGTTTACAGCCTTATTGTTTTTCTCTAAGCTTACATTATTCAAAGGTTGATAATAGGGGTCCTTTGGATAATAATAATGACTTATTAGTAAACACAACCCCAACCACTACGTGTTTTAAATCCCATGTTTGTGCTTCTCCAGACTAAGCTGTTGTAACATATAGGTGGTCATTCCGACCTAGGCGGGCGGCGGTTGCCGCCCGCCCGTCGGAAGCCGCCTGAATACCGCCCCGCGGTCAATAGACCGCGAGGGGTATTCTGACTTTCCCGCTGGGCCGGCGGGCGATCTGATTCAGATCGCCCGCCGGCCCAGCGGGAAAGCGCCTTCCACAAGGAAGCCGGCTCGGAATCGAGCCGGCGGAGTGGAAGGCGTGCGACGGGTGCAGCAGCACCCGTCGCGCTTTTCAGTGTCTGCATCGCAGACACTGAAAAGCCTAGTTGGGCCCTGTTAGGGGGCCCCTGCAGTGCCCATGCCATGGGCATGGGCACTGCAGGGGCCCCCAGGGGCCCCAAGACGCCCGTTCCCGCCGGCCAGGTTCTGGCGGTAAGAACCACCAGAGCCAGGCCGGCGGGAAGGGGGTCGGAATCCCCATGGCGGCGCAGCATGCTGCGCCGCCATGGAGGATTCCCCAGGGCAGCGGGAAACTGGCGGGAGACCGCCAGTTTTCCCTGTCTGACCGTGGCGTTAGCGCCGCGGTCAGAATGCCCTTAGGGGCACCGCCGGCCTGTCGGCGGTGCTCCCGCGCCCGTTGGCCCTGGCGGATTGTATCCGCCAGGGTCAGAATGAGGGCCATAATGCCTTCCAGTATGTATGACACATGACTCCAACATGTTGTGGTTCTCATTGTCCCAAACCGGTCCACTAGAATTATGGGGCATATTTACAAGCCCCTTGTGCTGCCATAGTGGTACTTATCAAGATTTCACTGCACCAATCCTAGTGCAATTTTTAAGGCCCTGCCCACGGCAGGAGTTAAAGTGACACTAGGGTTTAATCCTATGGGCCACCCTGCTAGTCTAGCACCACAATCTATTGCGCTAGTCCAGCAAAGTGCCACAAAAGCATCACAAATTTTGATTTTATTGTGCTAACATGCGCCAGAGTGTGCTGTGTTGGAAATACAGCGCTACCATGGTGATGTTAGCGGTCACAAGGGGACACAAGAAAACTGGCACATTGGAGCCAATGCACAAGCCCCTTGTAAATATGTACCTATGTGTCCAGAAAGGACCAAGGGCCAGATGTAGGAAAATTGCAAATTGCGACTTGCAATTTGCGAGTCCTTCCGACTCGCAAATTGCAAGTCGCAATTTGTAATGCAGAACGGTGTCTCAGACACCGTCTGCGAGTCAGTATGGGGTCGCAGAGACCCACCTCATTAATATTAATGAGGTGGGTCGCAAATTGCGGCCCCATACCGACTATAGGCACTCGCAAACATGGAGGCCTGCTGTAGTCAGCAGACCTCCATGTTCGTGACTGCTTTTAAATAAAGCAGTTTTTTTTTTTAAGTGTAGCCCGTTTTCCTTAAAGGAAAACGAGCTGCACTTAAAAAAAAATCCTAAACCTTTAGTTTCGGTATTTTTTCAGGGCAGGTAGTGGTCCCTTGGACCACTACCTGCCCTGAAAAAATAATTTGGGGTCCATTCACAAAGAGGAAGGGGTCCCATGGGGACCCCTTCCAATTTGCGAGTGGGTTACCATCCACTTGAAGTGGATGGTAACTGCGACACCATTTGGTCGCAAATGGTATTGCATACCACTCCGAATCGCAAATAGGAAGGGAACACCCCTTCCTATTTGCGATTCTGAAATGCATTTTGCGAGTCGGTCCCGACTCGCAATATGCATTTCTGAATAGGAAAATGCGATTTGCGAGTCGCAAATGGCAATTTTTGCCGTTTGCGACTCGCAAATGCTTTCCTACATCTGGCCCCAAATTATGAGGCTGGGTTGAGTAAATTACCAAGGAAGATAAGGCACATTTTGCGGCATAATGCAGCAAAATTTGTAATAGTATTACTTAATTATTTTGCCATTTTTAAACTTGTTAACACTGTCTGGGCATAGGTTTCACCTCATTAGTGACAATTTAACACCCAAATATAGCAATATGCAACAGAAAGGTGACCAGCCCAGTTTTGCAAAGGGCCTTCCATTGCATGGCAACATGTGTTCCTGTGTTTGCAGTTACTTTTGAATCATTTGAGCTAGAATATGCAGCAGATGATGAATTTTGTGGCAAATGCAGCAAATCTATAATTATGCGAAAATCGCAGCAGCTAATTCCAATGGCCCTACATTGGCTTTCACACACATACAAGCCATAGTGTCTGTATAATATATGCACCAATAACTTTCTCTTCGTTCTCACTTCCAGGACCCTCCATCCCCTTCAAACTATGCCTTGATCTCCTCGCAAGTTTGGTTAATCTTTACATGCATTGCAATATGATGTTCAGGTCTGCATAGCAAAGGAACCACTGAGAATATTAAGCAGAAGGCCAGTGCCTTTGTTGAGTTGTTAGCTCTGTCAGATTTAAAAGATGTGTGACTTGTTCTTTTCTTTGCTGTTCCAGTCTCACTTTTTTCAAGTATGACTGCTAGCTTGGTGAGGAACCAGAGATCGGAGTACTTTTGTTTGTGAGGCTGCAGAAAACTCTATGAACCATTTTGATCTAGGAAATTCCCAATCACTGAATCAACAGTTTATGTGTAGTTTATGTAATGTTGGCATATTCTGCAATGGATGCAAAAGTTTTTTCAAGATATTAAACACGAAGCAGGCTATAAATCTACATTTCCTGAACTTCACGATAATGAGCTCTCCCTTATTATGTCCACTGTATGTTCATGTTGCTTTTTCATGGCTCCCCATGCTACCAGCTTTATTTTGCATGGTGATTACTGATGATCATTTGGTGAATATCCTTGCCAGTCTACTCTCACATGATTGGTTGAGTGACCAGGGTGATGTACAGAGGTTTATTGTGTCTAGCATGCTGCCGCATGGTTGACTCTGTGTCAAGGCTGCTATGAAGTTATATACTGTGGCCCTCATTACAACCCTGGCGGTTGGTGTTAAAGCAGTGGTAATACCGCAAACAGGCCAGCGGAAAAAAATTGAATCATGACCATGGCGGAAACCACCAACATAGACAGCCACTTTAACACTTCGACTGCCACGGCGGTACAAACAAACAGCGCGGTGGTAACCGCCAACAGACAATGTAACGCCCACCCTATCACGAGATGCCTATCTGCCACCTTTTTCGGGGCGGAACCAACGTGAACAAAAACACAGCGGAAACAGTACACAGAAGGGAAAACACCCACCTCTCCACACCCCACGAGGAACCAGGATGCCATGAAGCCGGAATTGCAGATACTGCCGATGCTGGTCTTTCTTCTCTTCTATCAGGAGTACCAACGACTGCGGCGACGACAACGGTGAGTACTGCACCTACAACACAGGGTAGGGGGGAGGGAAAAGACAGTGACACACACACGCAACACGCAACACCCCCATTCCCACCCCCAACACCATACACACAAATACATGCAGCAACAGTACACATACACCCCCCAACCCCTGGAAGAACGCAAGGACAAAGGGAATTGATTTGAACGAATGTAATCATGTGAAATCTCATTATCAAAGTTCAAAATCCAGTAAATACAATTATGTACACCAACTACACAAGTCCGGATTGTGCACCAATCATTGTCTGTGGACCACTGGGCCCAAAATGCATGGGCGAAGCCCACACATAATACCTGACTGGAAACGGAGAGAACACTGGAGGGGCATCAGATCGAAATGAAACAGGCACCTCAGGGGGAGGGGGAGGGGGGCACCTCAGCCAGATGAACGCACAACACCACTGCTGCACGAGGGGGCTCCATGCCCATTGATGTATCCTGGGGAGTGCAAAGCCACAGTCTCTCAAGTCTCTCCAGTGGGTGGTTTGCCCATTGCTGTATCCTGGGGAGTGCAAAGCCACAGTCTCTCAAGTCTTCTAGTGGGTGGTTTGCCCACTGCTTTATCCTGGGGAGTGCAAAGCCACAGTCTCTCAAGTCTCTCCAGTGGGTGGGTTTCCCACTGCTTTATCCTGGGGAGTGCCAAGCCACAGTCTCTCCAGTGGGTGGGTTGCCCACTGCTTAATCCTGGGGAGTGCAAAGCCACAGTCTCTCAAGTGGATGTATCTCTCCATTGGTTCTGGAGGGGGCCTGGTGCCCAGTGTGCTTCATCCTGCCAAGGACTGAGGTAGTGGATGTCAATCTCCAATGGTTCTGGAGGGGGCTTTGTGCTCAGAGTGCTTCATCCTGCCAAGGACTGAGGTAGTGGATGTATCTCTCCACTGGTTCTGGAGGGGGCCTGGTGCCCAGTGTGCTTCATCCTGCCAAGGACTGAGGTAGTGGATGTCAATCTCCACTGGTTCTGGAGGGGGCTTTGTGCCCAGAGTGCTTCATCCTGCCAAGGACTTGAGGTAGTGGATGTCAATCTCCACTGGTTCTGGAGGGGGCCTGGTGCCCAGAGTGCTCCACATGCAGTGTGGCCCGTACAATTCCCTCACCTGGGTGTGTGTGCCATGAGAATGCCGAGGTACAGGTAGCATGATACGCCATGGACGCAGCGACATACCCCACACTGCTGTGGCTTCGCATTCCACCTGCAGGTGACAACAGTGATGACAGTAATGCTTCATGGAAGCTGCCCAGGGTCCTGGAACTGACTACTACCCTCGGGCAACTGACCATTGGGGATGGTAGGCATGTCAGCGGTGGTGCCACGTTCCAAGGACGTCGCGGGGCTGCTGCCGGTGCTGGCTGCGGGGTCTGTGGCAGTGGTGCTGGCTGCGGGGGCTGTGGCGGCAGGGTCTATGGTGGCGGTGCTGGCTGCGGGGTCTGTGGCGGCGGTGTTGGCGGAGGGGTCTGTGGCGGCGGTGCTGGCTGCGGGCTCTGTGCGGCGGTGCAGGCGGTGGGGTCTGTGGCAGCGGGGCATGTGTCAGCACCTGTTGAGGGAGAAAGCAGGATGTCTCCTGCGGCCTCGGAGGGCTGCCCACTGGGGAAGAGGCTGGGGACTGTTGCAGCGGCTGTAGATGTGCCGGAGGTGGTGCAGGTGGCGATGCACGTGGCGGTGTTCGCTGCCGTACAGGTTGGCATTGACGTGGACAGAAGGTGTGACACTGGTCCCTCAGTCTTTGCCACTATGTCCTCTCCTGAACTGGCCTTCTGTTTTTGGCCCTTCCCCACCTTTGATGGTGGCGCAGTTGTCTTGCCACTATCCCCTTTCGTTTTCGCTGACCCCTTGGTGGCTGGTGTTTTCGGCTTCTCCCTCTGGGATGTGGGCACCTTTTTCACCTTGGCAGGTGGTGGAATGTCCTTGCCCTCGCTACGTGGCACACTGGCAGCCCTGATGGTTGGCACACTCCATGACCCCGCAGTTGCTAGCACCACTGTGCCTGGGGATGTGGTGGCTGAGGTGCTGGACTGGGACCTCGAAAGTCGGGCCCTAGGGGAAGGACGGGGGGAGGTGAAGGGAAGAGGTCAAGGTTTGCCAGGAAAGGTTTTTAGACACACTGGGACGGGTAGATGGAGGGGGTTTGGGAGTGGAGGAAGAGGTAGTGGTTGTAGGAGGTGTACGTCTGCTGAATTTGGGTGAAGGTGCATGGGCTGGAGGCTGTTGTGAGGTAGATGGCTGTTGGGTGGGTGTGTGCCTGCGTTTGTGTACTTTTGGAGGAGGGCTCACAGACACACCGGTAGAGGACACTGGGGATGTGTGAATGGTAGTGGGGGTGGTGAGTGCACGTGAGCCGTGTGTGGTGATGGGCGTGCTGGTGATAGAGGTAGTGGCTGAGGATGTAGTGCATGCAGGTGTGAGTGGAGACGAGACTGGGAGGGAGGAGGGGGACACAGTGGAGGAAGTGGCTGTTGGTATGTGTGCATGGGTATGGTGCTTGTGTGAGTGCCTGTGGGATGTGTGGTGCTTATGTTTGTCTGAGCCACTCTTGTGTGTTGATGTGTGTGCATGCTGGTCTGATGGTGTGCTTGGGATAGGCTGAGGTACAGGGGCTTGGGTCTGGGTGGAGTAGGTTGGAGGGGGGAGGCTGGACACAGGGACAATGACTGTCATCAGGGCTAATGCCAGAGCCTGAAATGCTCTCTGTTGGGCTGCCTGATCAGAATGAATGCCATCCAGGTATGCATTTGTTTGTTCCAAATGCCTCTCAACACCCTGGATGGCATTCAGAATGGTAGACTGCCCAACAGTGTGGGATCTCAGGAGGTCAATAACCTCCTCACTGAGGGCAGCAGGGCTGACTGGGCCAGGGCCTGAGGTGCCTGGGGCGAAGGAGATGCCCACCCTCCTGGGTGAGCGGGCACAGGACAGATGCTGAGGGGCTGCTGGGAGGGCGGGGCTGGTAGGGGGGGGTGGCAGCTGTACCTGTTGATGCGGTGGGCACAGAGGGGCCTGCCATCGCAAGGGAGCTCCCATCAGCTCCCATCAGAGGAGGAGTCGCTGTCGCTGGTCTCTGCTCCTGTCCCCACCGTGGAGCTCCCCTCGCCCTCCTTCCCACTGTTGCCTTCAGACTCCGTTGCTTCACCCTCCAGGGCCAAGTGGGATGCAGCTCCCTCCTGCTCCGGTGCCAATGCTCCTCCGCCTGATGATGCTATTGCACACAAGGACAGGGAGACCACAAAAAGGGGGGGGAGACAGAAGAAAGACATGTTAAGTGCATGCAACACTACTACCGTTGGCAGACACAACAGACAGTGAGCAGCCCTCTGCAATACCCCATGCACTTATAGTTCCTAGATGTATCACATGCCCATTGGGTACGAGGCCTAAGCCCAATTTCTGCACACCTGGAAGTCACAGGAGCCTGACTAGGTGTAGATGGCTCTAACCACTAGTGGGGTTGGGGTGCCACACAGCCTGCCTCACAAGGGACCTTGTCTACCAAGATCGCCCTGGCCTAGGGGAACCCACTGCCCACCTCCCCCGCCCAGACACCTCGTAATGCGTGCAAAGTCAGCTGAATGAGAGTGTACTCACCCCCTTGTGGCTGCTGTGTTGCCCTCAAGCACCCATCCAACTCCGGATAGGCCACCGTCAGGATCTGAAACATCAGGGGGGTCATGGTGCGATGAGCATCCCTCTCACGTTGGGAGGCCATCCCCAGCTGGGCCTCTGCCGTCTTCTTGCTCCAGCGGCGCAGGTCCTCCCATCTTTTACGGCAGTGAGTACTCCGTGTGTGGTAGACCCCCAGAGTCCGGACGTCCTTGGTGATGGCATGCCAAATAGCCTTCTTCTGGTGGGCGCTGACCTAGAGGAATGGTACAGTGGGAAAGGACATTACTCACCCATCCGGACCGTCGTACTCATTGCCCACCAGTTCCCACCATTGCCCATTCAGCATGCTTACAGTGCACTCACCTGTTTGTCTGGAGGACCGTACAGTTGCGTGTACTGGGGGAGGACCCCATCTACTTGTTTCTCCAACTCCTCTGAAGTGAAGGCAGGGGCCCTTTCCCCAGACACATGAGCCATCGTCGCTTCCAGACACAGATCACAGCAGCACTTGCAGTGTAGGTCCACCTTACAGGTCAGGCAGCCGCCATTTCAGGGGGCCACATGGCATTAATAATAACTGCGTCACACCTATGTAGGCCTGGAATACACACGGTTACAGGCACATTGCGGATTAATAAATGTGTGCAAATTACATTATGGGATACCTCAGTGTTGGCTGACTCTCTGCTCGCTGTTCTCCTCCATAGGGCACGTCTGCTGGGGCAGGTGTTGAGATGGCGGCATCCTCCGGTGTACAGACCGCTGGTGGACCTGTCAACAATGGAAGAGAAACACATAATAGTCACATACAGACTTGATCGCGCAACAATCCTGGAGCTGTGTGCCCAATTGGAGCCAGACCTGATGTCAGCTATCCGCCATCCCACAGGGATACCCCCTCTAGTGCAGGTCCTCTCAGTACTCCATTTCCTGGCAAGTGGTTCCTTTCAAACAACAGTGGCCATTGTATCAGGGATGTCCCAGCCAATGTTCTCTAACGTGTTGTCCAGAGTGTTGTCTGCCCTGCTGAAACACATGTGCAGCTACATCGTGCTCTCTCAGGTGGAGGATTTGCCCACAGTGAAAGGTGACTTTTATGCCCTGGGACATATCCCCAACATCATTGGTGCCATTGATAGGACACATGTGACATTAGTACCCACCCAACCGCAGGAGTGAACAGGAGTACAGAAATAGAAAAAGCTACCATTCGATGAATGTGCAGATGGTGTGTTTGGCAGACCAGTACATCTCCCATGTGAATGCCAAGCTTCCAGGCTCAGTGCATGACGCTTACATTTTGAGGAATAGCAGCATCCCTTATGTGATGGGGCAACTCCAGAGGCACCGTGTGTGGCTAATAGCTGAGGCCAAGGATCCAATACAGTGTGAATAGGTGTCTGGGTATGGGGTTGTCCCTAAGGGTTAGTGTGTGTCTAACAGGTGTCCCTCGATATTTGCAGGTGACTCTGGTTACCCCAACCTGTCATGGCTACTGACCCTAGTGAGGAATCCCAGGACAAGGGCAGAGGAACGCTACAATGAGGCACATGGGCGAACTAGGAGGGTGATCGAACGCGACTTCGGCCTCCTGAAGGCCAGATTCTGGTGCCTCCATATGACAGGTGGTTCCCTCTACTACTCACCAAAGAAGGTGTGCCAGATAATCGTGGCCTGCTGTATGCTGCACAACCTGGCTTTGCGACGCCAGGTGCCTTTTCTGCAGGAGGATGGGCCAGCTGGTGGTCTTGTGACAGCTGTGGAGCCTGTGGACAGTGAAGAAGAGGAGGCAGAAGAACAGGATATCGACAACCGAAACAACATAATCATGCAACACTTCCAGTGAGACACAGGTAAGAAGATGACACTGCCTCCCACATCTCATACAATTTTTGGAGCTAGCGTAAGTCTGTCATTTTCACTCAGTGTATGGACTCTGACTTGTCACTTTGACTTTCCATTTCACAGATGTGGGTCCCACTTTGTGCCCTCTGCTATATTTTCTCCAGGCCTACAGCTGTGTTACATCGGTATGTGCACAAGTAAATTGACATTGTTGTATTCCATTGTTATTGCAATTACACATTTGTGAAAGCACAGACTGACTCCAGATTGTTTTGTGATTGAGGTGTGTTTATTTCTGTGCTAATAAGTGGAGGGGTTGTAAAATGGGCTGGGGGGATGGTGGAGAAATGTCCATGGCAGAGTCCAGTCTATTTGTTTCACAGGTTCATTGTCCAAAGGGGCCAAAGGGGCAGAGGAAGTGGAGCAATGGCAGTTTAAGGATGGACAGGGTGACAAAGTGGGACATAAGGGTGACATTCAGGGGGGTCTCATTTCCTGGCAGAGGTCTTGGCATTGTTCTCTGTCTTGTTCCTGGATCTCAGGGACCGTTTGCGGGGTGGTTATCCATCTGTAGGGGGTGGGGTGCTGTCCACTAGCGCCGGCGGAGGTGCAGGGGCCCCTTGTTGTGCAGCTGTGTCCCTCCTGGTGTGGACAAGGTCTTGCAGCACCCCTGCAAAGGTGACCAAGGTGTTGTTAATGGACTTCAAGTCCTCCCTGATCCCAAGGTAGCGTTCCTATTGCAGCCGCTGGGTCTCCTGAAACTTGGCCAGTACCGTTGCCATCGTCTCCTGGGAATGATGGTAAGCTCCCATGATGTTGGAGAGTGCCTCGTGGAGAGTGGGTTCCCTGGGCCTGTACTCCCTCTGTCACACAGCAGTCCTCTCAGCTTCCCTGTTGTCCTGTGCCTCTGTCCACTGAACCGTGTGCCCACTGCCACTGCCCCCAGGTCCCTGATCGTCCTGTGTTAGTGGGGTTGCCTGGGTTCCCTGTAGTGGTGGACACACTGCTGCTTGACGTGTCCTGGGGACAGAGGGATGGGCCCGCCGGGTGGGTGCTGTGCTAGTGTTTCCTGAGGGGGGAGGCTCTGTGGTGGCTTGTGACAGTGTCAGGGGAACCGACTGTCCCGAGGTCCCTGATGGGCCGGGCTAGTCATCTTTATCCAGTTGTGCAGGGCTGCTGTCATCACTGTGGATCTCTTCTGTGGGGGGACTGGAAATGTCTGGCACCTCCTGTCCGGTGACGTTGGGTAGGGGTCCTGTAGGGTGTAAAGGCATGATTATTGCATATGTGTGTGCCATTGTGTGCAATGGGTGAGTGACCCTGTACTCCAGTGCTTGAATTCTTGGCTTGGTCCTTGTGTGATAGTTCGTTTGGGGTCTGTGTGGGTATCTGTAGTGGACATGCTTTGGTGATGGGTGTCCATGCATTGGTGTTACATGCAGGGCTTGTTTTTGGGATGTGTGGGTTGTGTTGGTGGGGTATCTGTGGTTTGTTGGGGTGATGGGTGTGAGGGTAAGGGTGGGGTATGTGATGGCATGCAGGTAGAGTGAGGGATAAAGTAGTAAAGATTTGCCTTACCAGAGTCCAGTCCTCGTGCTACTCCTGCAAGGCACTCAGGATGCAGTATTGCCAAGACTTGCTCCTCCCATGTTGCTATTTATGGGGGAGTGGGTGGGGGTCCACCGCCAGTCCTCTGTACAGCAATCTGGTGTTTGGAGACCACGGAACGCACGTTCCCCCGTAGGTCGTTCCACCTCTTCCTGATGTTATCCTGTGATCTTGGATGCTGTCCCACTGCATTGACCCTGTCGACAATTCTGCGCCATAGCTCCATCTTCCTTGCAATGGATGTCTGCTGCACCTGTGATCCAAATAGCTGTGGCTCTACCCGGATGATTTCCTCCACCATGACCCTGAGCTCCTCCTTAGAGAACCTGGGGTGTCGTTGAGGTGCCATGATGTGGTGTGGGTGATGTGTGAGATGGTGTGTGTTGTGATGTGTGAGGGGATGTGTTGTTGTGTGTTGTTTGAGTTGCGTGGATGTTGTGTAAGTAATGGTGTTGTGTGTCTGTGGATGCTGGTGTTGTTTTAGGTAGTGTCTCTCTCTGGCCTGCTTTCAAATTTCTGGTAGTAAGGATTTGTGGGTGATTTGGGTGTGTGCTTTATATAGGATTGGGTGTGTGGGTGTGGTGTGTGTGTGTGTAGCAGGTGTGTGTATTTTGATTTGTCCAATGTGGTTGTGTTTTGTAAGTGTGTGTGTATTTTGAGCGTGGCGGTGTGTACTGCCAATGGATTACCTCGGTTGAAACACGGCTGCGTTGATTCATGGGCCGTGATAGTGTGGGCGTATTCTTGTTGGCGTGACGGTGTCGGTTTTGTTATCGCCAGTTTATCACTGACCTTTGGTGTGGCGGACTTGTGTGGGTGTATGTATTGTGGCGGATTCCGATCTGTGGGTCGTAATACCTGTCGCGGAATTCCGTGTCCGCAGCAGTATGTTGGCGGTCTTCTGCACGGCGGTAAGCGGGATATACCACCCGGGTTGTAATGAGGGCCTGTGTGTTCAAGCTGCTGAAAAATTATATATGGTTTGATCAGGGTGATATATGATGATTCTCTGTTTGTCCAAGCTAATTTATGCTTTTTCCAGGTTTAACTTGGCTTCTGCCTGAAGGCTTACTTAGTCGTAGTGAGCTGTCAGATGGTGAAGTGAGTCAAGACTACTCTATGATGGTAGACAGCATGATATGGCTGCCATTGCATTCCAACGCTGCTGTCACTGACCACTTTTATGGGAAGGCTTCTGCTTGATGTTCCATATCTAGCAGGTCATGGTGGAGTTATGCCACATAATGATTTGAGGTAGCCCAGCACATAATATATTTTAATGTGTACTTTAGTATAGCTGGTGCTTAGGGCTTATTTAGGGGGCTGTTTGGTGCACATTTACACTAACATGGAGTGCACTCGCAGAAGCAGTATTTGAATTGGCCTAGATTGTCTTGGAGATTGGTAGTTGAGGCTAAAATCAATTGTGTTAGGATCTCTGGGTAGCATTGGGTACAATAACAGGGTTTATACAAAAATAGATACTAAATGGAGGTCTTTAAGCACATCAGTGTTTCGGAGAGTCTCATGAAGGAGCATGTGAATTTACATTTTATAGGTAAGTAGACTCTGGGTGGATTGACAAATAAAATATGATCTGGGTACTTCAATACATAGTGGATTGCTTTAGGTTGGACATATGGGAATGAGAGAATACCCGTTCATGTGTCATTAATTTTCAAGGAGTGTAAGGAGTTTTCTTTGTCCCCCATTTGAATACGTCCAACGTTCAGTGGTGTGTGGGTATGCATCAAGTGTCATTGATGAAAGCCCTTTTGTTCTCAATGTGATCACACAGCCTAATACACAGATGCCTTAACCATCTTTCATATCAAAATACCTTGCAGTGTTTGTGCTAAGCTCCCCAGTTTTAAACCACTCTACCTTCCCAGTCAAACATGACTATAATGGGAGGAACTTTATGTAATTTGGAAATGAGATATCTGAATATTTAAATTGGAAATATGAGGCACATCAGACATTCACCCCTCACTTTCTAGCAGGAGGTGGTTCATGCACCTAATGAAGGCTGCCAAAGCTCTAATTCATCTAAACGACCACTCGAGACAAGCAAAGATAATGTAGTTGACTTACAGAGGCGTATAGTCCACCTCTGCCACCATGTACTTAATTTACTGAGTCACAAATTAGGACATGTGTATCAATCCCGGTAATGCCTCCTTTAGCTTTCACCCTTTCTACGTCAAAAAATTGGGCTCTGATAATGACAAAATGTCAGTCTTTAATAGAATTAATGAGATAATGAGCCACAAAGCACAATGTATTTCTTGTGCAGTATCACCCACAAGATCATCCTAAATGTACAAACATCACACCCTTGTACAACCAGCCTAGGACCAAGTGCACAAAGTCAAGCAAACTATCACTCATACTAGCCAGCCTTATGAGTTTGAGTTGAGAAGGTGAATGCACAATAAAGATGGCTTTAAATTGTCTTTTCTGCCTGTCACAAGTGCTATGTGTTCAAGAATAGAGGACGCATGTCGGGATGTATTGTATGACAAATTTCTGCTTATTCCTTTAACATGTGGATTGGTATTGACAAAATTCTCTAACTTTGCAGTCAAAGACAGAATAGTAAAGTGGACTACTTGACAGTCTTGTGGTGTTAAAAGGCGTGTGAAAACAAAGGCTGTAAGCTGGGAGTTTTTTTGTAACATACAACAACTTTTAAATCCCTGTAAATGAACTGTACAGATGTTTCATAAGATATCAGCAGTTAACAAAACCAAAAATGGGCCACTTATTTTTTAAATTCAGAAGTGTGCTGGAAACAGAGTTTTAAAAAGAGAAAAACAATCAAGACACTTTACTTGGTGATGTTCAAATGATATATTTGCTGAAACCACATTTCCACACATTGTTATATGTCCATAATGTACAGTATTAGTAAAACTGGATGTTGGCATTTTGCTTCCATTTCAATGGAAATGTTCTGTATGTTAAAGATAATGCCTCCTTCTGACTTACAATAATGCCTCAGAAATGTATACAGTTTCTAGTCTGCGGTACACTTCTGTGCATCAATGAGAATCTGCAGTTTACAGCTCACAGAAATGAAATATCCCAATCAGTATACTATTTCCCATATACAGGAGAAATAAGGAGGGCTGATATACGGCTAACCAGGGCATTATATAGTAATGTCAACTCCTATCTAACCGTTCTGGCCCATAATAATAACATAACACTCAGCAGTGTGCAGCCAATTATAGCTCATGCAGGCTGGTTAATATCTCCCTTTTCCTGCTTAGTGTTCTTACCCTCACAGAAGACCTCTCCGCTATGGGTCTCATCCATCAATAAGTACTGTACCAGTCCCTAAACCAGTCATCCCCAACAGAACAGACATGGAATATCTGAAGCGATCTGACACATAAAGCTGGCCTCTCAGACTGCACTGAATCCAGCAGTGTAGGTCCTGATTAGCTGCATTCTATGTGTGCTGCTTTGCATCTCACAATGGCACTCAGATATGAGATGCTGGTAACAAAGTCCTTCCAAGCACATCTGACTGACTACTCCTCTCACCAAACCTGCCTACCATGAACTGTAAACAAAATATCAGACTGGACAACCCAGTGCAGTAACCATATAAATCGATTATAATCATGTGAAATTCCACAAAAAGACCTTCACAATTGCTCAAAGCTGTGCGCGGACAGAAAAACTGTAACGTGCATGATTGTTGACTTGTACTTATTTTGGTTGTCTATTTACTTACTTATATAGTATTGCACAACCTCTTCTGATGTGTATGTAAAACTTACCTTCTGCCCCGAATTTGTCCTGAATTTTGACCTTCTGTCCTGAAGTTTTGTTCTGAATTTTGACCCATTGGTCCTGAATTTTTACACTCACCATCCTGGATTTGCACCCATGCCAGTTGGTCACCCCACTGATATACTGTCCTCTGTATTAAGATCCCACTATATCCTACAGAGGTTGTAATAGGATGGACGGGATATCTGTCATGTTTGTGACGGAGTAACCCCTCCACCAATATCTAAATCAGGCCCATAGCCTCAAAGACCCACAGAACACTTACACTCAGTGAATAACAAACAATCAATTAGACTTGAACATCCACATATCCATGGGTCACACATGAATGCATCAACATAAGGTTGACACAATAATATTCTGGCTAAGGTACACACACACTAACACACAAATGCGTGCACATACACTGGTGCACAGACACACACATGATGTATTATACCTAATATTATGCCTTTATTACATTCCTACATAACAAATAATGCTTACCATTGTGCCGAATAATCTCTGACTGACTGTTAGTGGTGTAGTGCCAGGAAGTCCAGGCCCTTCACAAAGGTTATACATTTCTAAAATCCTTCCATTGAGAGGACCCAGAGAGGATAATGTATGTGTTCACACATTTTCTGGTAAAAAGGACTCCAAACAGGATGTCAGCATTTTAAAAAGCCCATTAAAAAACACAGCATCCATAGTTTTATGGTGCTCTAATGGCTAGATAAATAGAAACAAAGATGTCTCCCACCCAACTAATAGATTCCATAGAAGAGGTAAAATCCAAGGGCCAGATTCAAGAGAAAATGACGGCGCGTGTCGCTGCACCAAATTTGGCAGTGTCGTGCCCCATGATTTTCAAAACGCAGGGATGCACTGTATTTACTAGAATAGGGCACACTCCTGTGTTCCCCCCTGGGCGGGTGACCAATTTGCTGCCATGCGCCAACGCAGCAAATCTTGCACCATAGTGCAAGCATGGCTGAATTGAGGGGGAGATTGTTTTTGTGCAGGTAGGAATGCCTTCCTACACAGAAACAATTGTAAAGGGTGATTTGCTCCTTCAATGTGTGCTGAAGACTGCAGTGCACATAGAAAGAGCAAAAAACGAGGAGAAATGAAAGCACCCTGGGGTGGCATTAGATTTTGACACTGCCTCAGGTTTACAAAAACTCATAAATCTGGGTCAGTGACAAAACACAATGGGTCTTACTGTGGCACGCCCACAGCAACACTCATTGCACGCCACTTCCACGCAAAGTGCTGCGTGTGAAGAGGGTGTATTTACAGGTAAATAAAGTGAGGTAGATGGTGCTCTGGTGGAGCTAGGGGCTCCTAACTATACCTCCAAATGCCTACATTTTTCCTCCCTAAGGGATAGCTCTTTGGTGGCTTCCCAAAGCAAGGAAGGTTTAGGACTACACAGTAAATAATACAAAGGCATTATATGAAAGCAAGGCTAGGACATCTGAGCAGGCCGTATGTGTCAGCTGTTGCTTAACTCAAGGATTATATAAACTGTAAACTTCACACTTGTATAGCGCACTACTCACCTGTTAGGGTCTCAAGGCACTGTACACATACCGCTGTGGAACCCCTCCTGGCTTTTCCCTGTGAGGCGCCCACTCCTGGACAGCCCCAGGGTGAAGCCGGGCATCCAAGCGCTGTCAGGGCCGTTGTGGAGATTAATCAAGCTATTGCCCAGAGTTACAGAGTGGGACCATTAATTAGATTAGCCACTGATGAGAAAATGATCTGGTCCAAGGGAATTGAGCCCAAAACCCACCAAGGCAGGAATTGGACCCTGGTCCCAGGCCAGATCTCTGCATCAGGGTCTGCCTCTCTAACCATTGTGCCACACTTCTCCACTGAAATCCTGAGTCCCACCTGCACTGAAAAACATGTTCTATATGATCGAGGCACAACCACAGGAATCACATTTTGAACATGGAGTATTTTTCAGCCAAATAGAAGAAAGGAGGTCTGCCACCCCTTATGCTGTAGTCTTGGATCCATAATAGTAATCAAATGAAGCATGACCAAAACCATTCACTAATGCTATGTACATGCTGCTTTCTGCATCTGTTGAGATATCCACCTTCATGAACATTTGTGCTTTGCTAGTATCTGTGGATGAAGGACATCCTGTGAAATACCTATTTTGGGGGCTTCTCCTTACGATCATGATTTTAAATGAGGAATTAAAATCAAAGCTTTCATTCATCACAATATTGTAGTCTTACTAGCTAGCCAGTCAGTTCACAGGATGACTAGCTTTTTTATGCGGGACCAACATTATTATGGCCGCCTGCCACCACTGCTAGGATTGCTTACTGCCACCACTGCTACGACCCAGTTCCACCATTGTTGTCACCTACTGACTTCAGTGCTAGCACCGTTGATCTTGAGCAAAACTTGTTATATCTCCTATGCTTCGCGTTCCTTCGCTATCAAAAGTGAAAGCATTTAGAAACAGACAGCTAAAAGACAGATGTACAAATTGATGCTTAAGATTGATGTGCAAGCATTGTCATTGCTTTTATATGTCCTTTGGTCCTCTGTCCTTTGGTGAAGTCTTGTAGGAAAGGTGTCTCAGTAATCAAGGAGGCTGTTTAAATTAAGCTCACAATTTTTCCCATTCCCTTTCTACATCCTCAAAGAAAATGAGACCAACAGAACGCTGAAGTCTATTG
Organism: Pleurodeles waltl; assembly: GCF_031143425.1. Taxonomy (NCBI): domain Eukaryota; kingdom Metazoa; phylum Chordata; class Amphibia; order Caudata; family Salamandridae; genus Pleurodeles; species Pleurodeles waltl. The sequence continues at coordinate 521,110,223 of NC_090438.1, forward strand.
TAAACACAGTATGAGAAGTGCACATGCAAGAACACACAGGTCCTTGTACATGGCAGATAGACTCCTAAAAGTAATATATACAGTACCCTCAGGTGCCCCGTGCTCTTCCTTTCTCCAGCCCCGTTTAACTGTGCCATAGATCAATTCATCAGGACACTTATTCCTAGGCTGGTGGTGCTTCCCATTATTTTAAGTGCCTTTAATAGGCAGCAATGCTCACACCTACACCAGCATGTTCACAAAAGCCAAGAAATAGGGAATTGCTGAGGTGATAGGAAACACTGCCGGCAATTTCTGCAGTTATTTCTCATTTTGTATACACAGTGTCCAGTTGCAATAGTCTAAAACTGCAGTGTTATTGCAAGACTTCAAATCCCCATTTAGTTGATAACTGTAGCAAGGTGGCATTATTATATGGTATAACTGGGGTGTCTTATCATGTAATACGTGCACATTCCTCAGTAGTGATCCTCAGGTTCATACCAGTAAACCTTAGCTCAGGCTACTTAGAGGAACATGCATAAAGCATTTCACAATATCAACGCGGATGATAAGTAAATGACACGGCTCAAAAGAAACCCGACACCAGTTTAGAAAAATTAAGCAGATTTTTACATTAATTTAGACACCAAAACGAACTTTGTATCATACTAAAACCGAAGTTGTGAATTTTAAAAGCTTTGAAAAATACTGTATTTCTTGCAGTCAAAAGGTTACCATGGAAGTCTATGGGGAAAATCAAAGTGTGCACTTGAGCACTTGCAAGGGGAGTTCCTTGAAACCCACCTGTACTTAAGGTTCTGCGGGGCCCTAGACCAACAGTCAACAGTCAGTTTCTTTTTACCTTGCCCACGGTGTCCGAGTGCGAAGGTGCTTTGGCTGTCCTTGGTGCTGACGGGGCCCACGGCGGTTGCCAAGTTGCACCACTTGACAAACTGCTACTTCAAGGGGGACCCATGCTATACCCTTTGGGTGTAGAGATCTTTAAGGAGCCAGGACCAAGAATTAACAGTTGAAACTTCACCACCATGTCAATCACAGGAGCTGGTAGCACCAAAGATGCATTGCTGCTACTCTCGAGGTCACTCTATTCTGGATGCATAATCTCAGGAGAGGAGTCTTTGCCGATATCAGTCTCTATTCTGGGATCTGGCCTGGAGTCAGTGATGTCCAAGTGGCTATCGATTTCCAGATTGGTGACAGACAAGCCTTGGTGGGCGCAAAGATGGTCCACTGGCACCTTGAAAGCTGGAGGTCCTCCAGAAGGTAGTAGAGGTTTGAAACTTGGTAGAAAACTCAGTCTGATTCTTTGGATATGGGACACCAAGTTTCTTGAGGCTTACCCACATGGGCCTGTTGGGTTGCACTTATTCAAATTCAGCACGGGGCTACTCCTTCAAGTTGCAGGGGACTTGTACCACCAGTCAGGGGAGTCTTTCTTGGCTTCTCGGTGTCCACATAGGTTCCTCTTGCTGGGACCAATGAGCTTTCACCTCAGGCACACGTCGGTCACTCAGTTCCAGTGGTGGTCTCCTTAAGTCACTTCTGTTCCCTCTCTTTGCACTGCAGCTGGAATCAAGGTCTGTTGTCGATGATGTCATCTTATTTGTGTCTTTTCTTCTTTGCAAGTAAGAACTGAGGGTCTGCTGTCATGGGAGCCCCTTAAATCCTAGTATATGGGAGTTAAGGGTGTTGGGGATGGTGGCCAATTGGCAACTGGTCTAGGCAGCTAGTTTGCCCCTGCAGTGAGAACTTCCTGCCTGAGGGAGGATGTCACTTTCTACCCAGAACTCACTACTGATAAGAGTTGCCAAGATGGCAGAACCCTTCCTCGGCTGTGCAGACCTTCTAGCCCACCCTAAAGGTGTGGCTAGCCTTTTGGAAATGTACGCCTCCTGCATAGCTAATGTTTCCACCTGTTAAGCTCCTCTGAGGGGAATAAGTAGTTACATATCAAGCCTTTGAGGCTCACCACCTTGATTACCTTTCACACTAGCCATCCTGGGAGCGAGGAGGTGTGACCTCCTGCCTGCCCAGGCCCTTTGTCTCCATCCTGGGGAAGTACTAGCACAACCAGCAGGAGGGCAGTCACTTGTCTGTGGTGGCAGAGGCTCAAGAGAGCCCACCAAAACAGCAAAGAGCTTGGTAACCTTCTGGGCACCTTCCAAGGGTGCTACCAGGGAACATGCTAGTTAATCCTGCGCACAGGCATTGTGCCCATGGTTAAAAAGCAAGATGTTTGATACCAAACATGGGGTGGAGGGATCGGCCGGTCCATCACAGAGCTGGACATCTGGGAACTGCCCATATACCCGTCTATGTTACCCTATGGACCAAAGGTTACTCCTGGTAGCACTACCCATTAAATGCTATCATGGGTCATATATGTTCATGCAGATATGTCCTCATTCATAGTACAGTGCACCCTGCCTCCTGGGCTACAGGAGGCCTGCCTTAGAGGTGACTGACCCGTCTATGGTCAGTAAAGGGACTCTGCCTACACCTGGTAGCTGAGGGCAAATTGAAGTACTGTTCTACAAAATGGACCCATCTAAAACATCCAACAGGGCTGCCACCAAGTCGGTTTTGAGGACACCCAACCCTTACGACTCCCATCAATGTATTTGCACAATTCACTCAATTCTACCAATAAAATACATTTCACACCAGTAACACTGTCCCCTGTCTTCAATGGAGAACAAAGTGGAGTATGGATGCAACTGGCAGAGAACAACTTTATTGTCAATTTGTGCATGATGGTGGTACTGTGTGCCCGAATTTTGGCAAGGAGGGAATGCATATATTTTTTGTCAGTACCATGCAGAAGTGGTCCATGTATCGCCTATCATGACCAATCCTCCCTATATGACAGAGCACACTGACAGTATTAGTCACTAACCCCAATGATAGGCTTAAGTCCCACACAGTTATTGGAAGTAGATTGTATCAGTTGGTTCCTGGAATTGACGTCTTCCTCATCCTCACCATCACTCCCCTCACCTCTCTGAGGTAGCTGATCAGGACCTATAGCACCCTCCACCTCCAAAAGGGGAATAGAATGTCTCACTGCCACGTTGTGCAGCATGCAGCAGACCACCACTATTCTACACACCTTATCCGGCTCATAGGCCAGGGAACCCCCAGAGTTATGTAGACACCAGAATCTAACCTTCAGGAGACCTACAGTACGCTCTATGACCCTCCTAGTACGTCCATGGGCCTCATTGTATTTCCTCTCTACATCCGTCCTGGGATTCCTCACTGGTGTCAGGAGCCAACGCAAGTTTGGATAGCCAGAATCACCTACAAAATGGTTCAATACAGAGTCGTCATTGTAATGTCCCTTAGTCAGACAGGCTGGTTTTCTGCAATGCGTCAGTTATTGACAGGCAAACTTATCTATGATCCACCCCCTGTCCTCTTGTAGTTGTTCCTTCTTCTGTGGCACACTACTGTTCCTCAACACAAATGAATCATGGACTGAACCCAGAAACATGGCAGTTACATGGGAAATGTACTGGTCTGCAGTAGACACCAATTGGATGTTCATGGAGTGAAAGTTCTTCCTGTTTCTGAACACCTGTTCTTCACTCACTCTTGGGGGGATGATAGCTATGTGTGTGCCATCAATAGCACCTATGACATGGGGAATGTTTTCAAAGGCATAGAAGTCAGACTTGATGGCAGGGAGGTCAGTACTTTGGGAATATCGCACATAGGATTGCAGATGTTGTACAAATGCATTCAGAAATCTTGTCAGTACCTGGCTGAACATTGGCTGTGAGAAACCAGCATCCATGCCCACTGTCACTTGAAAAGAGCCTGTGGCCAGGAGGAGCACCTGCACCTCAGTTGGAATGACATGCTGATTGCGATTTCCCAGAGTTAGTGCAGGATCCAGTAATGCACAAAGATCCTGAATAGTTGGACGTGTGAGTCTGTAAGTGATTATGATCTGACACTCCACCATGGTCCCCATATCCGCAAGTTGCCTGTACACTGATGATGCCCTTCCTCGCCGCAAGGGTCTGTACCTACGACAAAAATGAGTGATGTACAAACATACTGTAGGAAAGTCTTCCTTTTTGCCCTGGTCACCGCCACACTTTTTGGACAGGTACTGGTGGTTACTGACTCTTGGCTGTGCCCTGGGTACTGCTTACCAGTCCCAGGGCCAGTGCTCTGTGTAAATGGATATGCAAATTAGGCTAATTATAATTGGCTAAGTCAACCTACCTATAAGTCCCTAGTATATTGTAGGGCATGTAGGTTTAGGGACCCCAGCATAGGTAGTGCACCCATAGGTGCACTGCTGAGGTGTCCAGTGTCATTTTAAAGGCAGGCCTGCCTTGCTGGCTGCTTTCAAATTAAAGTTATTTGCAAATTCGACTTTGGAATTAAAAGTAGTTCCAAAGTCTTAAACTACCTTATTTTGACATATAAGTCACCCCTAAGGTGTGCCCTATGTGCCCCTGGGGCTAGGTGCCATGTAACTATAAGCAGGGACCTTATAAAAATAGTTTTATAAACCCTGGTGAAGTAAAAACAGCCACATTTGTTTTTCCCTCATTGTAGTGAATGGCCTTCATAGGCTAGAATGGGAAGACTTTATTTTAATTTTAAAAGTCCCCTTACATGACAGATACAAAGAGTTTGGTATCAAATTAATTGTTATAATAAATCCCACAACTCCCAGTTGTTGGATTTAATGTAACTTGTTCAGGTAAAAAGTTTTCAACTTTACCTGAAAAGTTGCCAATTTCAGCCCTGCATTGTTTTTGCTGCTGTGCTCTGATAGGCCAGCCTCTGGCAGCCTGGCCAGGCTGCTTTGATGAGGTGTGAAGTGGCCTGGCTTCACACAAAGAGATGTGCCTGTGGGAGGGAATATCCCCTCAGCAGATGGTGAGACAGGAAGGGGAGGGCTGCCAAACTGGTCTTCAAAGGCGGAGAAGGACATTTGGAGCAACCCAGCAACACCCCCACATCCTGCACCCCAGACCACTAGGTGCCCCCTTGATTAGATTAGGAGATGGCAGGAGAGGGGTGTGTTTATGATTTTTAGCCACACCAGTGGGTGGGCTCAGCCAGATGTAACCTTCAAAAATCATTTTCAGCCATGATGGATTTTTGCAGAATGTTGCCTCCTGGGATTGATTTTTGCCACACTTCCCAGGAAGTGGTCATCACAGGGGTAAGGAACCTGCACCTGATTGGAGAATCAGGACCCCCCTGTTTTTCCACCCAGGAGCAAGGATAAAACTGGCAGACCTGCACCCACACCTCAGATCCCCACAAGATTCAAACAAGGAAGAACCAAAGGAGAAGAAGGACTGCCCTGCTGGACCCCTGGCCTGCACCTGGACCCTGCACTCTGAAGGACTGCACCAGCTGCACACTTGGGCTTCACCACAAGAAGGACTTTGCCTGGCTTCAACTGGTTCAAGGAGGGACTCCCTGTTTGCTATAGGTGAAAAATTGCTAACCAGAGTCCCCTCTACCAACTCCTGAAGGAATCAACCAGCTGACCAGTGGCCAAAAAGGAGTTTGCGCCAGGTACAGTCTGGGAGTTGTAGTCCACACCCCCAAGGATCATCTCAGAGCTTCTGGACCCTTGGTGTGAGCTGTGGACCCCAAAAGAACCTTAAAGGAACATTTAGGAGAAGATCCAGAAGTTTGGAGAACTTTTGAAAAAAAGCTCCATAGAGGGACCGACCCGCCGCGGCAACTCTAGCCGGCTCGCCTCAACTGCGACCCGGCCTGATTTGCAGGTTTGTCCCAGTAAAGAAAATCTCAAAAAAAGAGACTAAGTCAGAACGTACAAAGTTGACCGGGACCTCCCAGCTAGCGTATCCGAGGAGGGCTCCAAGGATGTCATATCAAGATCCAGATTTACCCCGGTCGAAGGATTTTCACCTCGAAAATACAACTAAGTCCGAAGGTAAAAATCTCCACCTAGGGCTCCCGCGACGCGTATCCGGAGAAGAGTTCCAGGAGGTCGGATTAGACTGGCAGGTTCGTCCCGCTGAAGAAAATCTTCAGAAAAACGACTAAGTGCGAAGGTAAACGTTTGACCGAGGCCTCCCGCGTCCTGTAGCCGAGCCAGGCTCCATCGCGGTTGGCCTTAAACTTTGACTTTGCCCCGGTCGAGGTGGAACCAGATGATCCGATTGGCGCTTTTTGTTTCTAGGCGCTAAAAAACAATAATTCTTTGAAAATTAATATCTCCGGTTCCCCTTATCCGATTTTATTCGTTTTTGTGTCATTTTAAAGATAAAAATATAATCTATGTTTATCAATTGGTTTTGGATTTTTAAACTGTTTCCTGTGTTTTATTTAATTACTGTTTTGTGATATTTGAATGCTTTACACTCTGGGCCTGATTATGTTGCGTCGCGAGCCGCTGCGGCGCAACCTGGGGAAACCGCGGCAGGCCGCGGGCGGGCTGCGGGGCAAGCCGCGGCTCCGGTCAAGGGTCGCGGCACCCGCGGCGGCCCTTTTCTCCAGCTGCACGCTGTCTTTCGAGCGCGGCAGGGCCAAAGACCCAGAATCGGGTCGCAGTCCTCGCCGTGCTCAGCGCACAAAGTTAATGCCATTCTAGGGTGCCCGGGCCCCCCCTCCACAAATCCACTCACCTGTCACACGCACAAGCTCTGCCTGAATACACATGACTAGTTTATAAAGTATGCCTTTCTTCTTCCCAGCATGCTGTGCACTTCCTTTCTTCAGTGCATGCATTGTTTCTCTTTACACAGGAGCATTTTTTCTATTTTTAGTTATGGCTTCTTCCCAAACCAAGATGGTGGTGTTACTTCTTCCTGTTTGTCACTTCCTGTCTAGGGGGCATATAAGGGGAATCTTTCTTACTTCTCATTGCGTTGCAACACTTCAGCTGTGGTAGTCACGCTCAGGCTGGTTTTCTTTTGAGACGCCAATTGTTCTTGTTCTGTCTTCAGTCTTCCAGACTTCCAGGATCTTGAATTCTAATTCCTTGTGTCCTCCATCTGTTTCAGGGAGTTCCTGTTGGAGGTTTTTTTTTTCCCCCTTTGGGGTTTTTCCTCTGGGACTCCTTCTGGAGGGCACGGACTGTAGTGGCTTACTATTGTCAAACAGCACTGTGGCTACCGGAAGGGGTCGCCCCTTTTACTCGGCCAGAGCAGGACTTGCAGGAACAGGGGCCGCTCACCATCTCTCTCCAACATCGACAGTAAGCCCAGGGTGAATCGTGACAGATTGCAACGCCCAAAACTCCAGTCGCCGTCCGGAACCATGGAGAATGCTGTGATGAGTACAGAACCAACAAGCCAAACCTTGCTCTTGACAATCCAACAACAGGCTCAAGAACTCCAACAGCTACGTACCGAAAATACAGCCTTCCGACAAGCCTTCGCCTCTAGAACCACTAATGTTCCTATTGTCTCCGCAACCACGCCTCGCTTCTCCGGGGATCCTAACAAATGACGAGAGTTCCTGGATGCCTTGACGGTCTACTTCGCATTCCGTCCTTCACAGTTCATGCAAGACAAGACCAAGGTTGGGTATTTGATCAGCGCCCTATCTGGACCAGCCTTGGCATGGGCAACCCCTTTGGTGACAAGCAACGACCCTAGCCTGTCTAATTATTCAAGCTTTGTCACTGCCTTTAAACAGATGTTTGAGCGTCCTGGACTGGAGTCTTCAGCAGAGGAAGCTCTCTGCGATATTCAACAAGGAAATCAGGACGTCTTAAAATACATCACACGATTCAGACAGTTGGCAGCTGAGACTTCCTGGGTGGAGCGTACTTTGGTTACCCTGTTTCGCAGGGGTCTCAGGGTGGACATTAAGGACGAACTAGTGCACTCTGCCAGAGTGGAGAATCTTAAGGGTTTAATGGATCAGACCCTAGCAATAGAATATCGTTTAAATGAGCGAAGGGTGGAGAAAAAGAGGAGTCGTATACCATCACACTCGATGACGTCCCGCACCCTTCTTCATCGTTCTGAGGAGACTCGTTCTGAACCTAAGGGTGCTACTGATGAAGAGCCTATGCAAATCGACATGGCACGAGGGCCATTATCATCTAGTGAGCGGGAAAATAGACGAAGAAAAGGACTTTGCCTTTATTGTGGTGCTGCTGGTCATCTAATTTGTACCTGTCCCGTCCGTCCAGCCAAGCCCTTGGGAAACGCCAATTCCCGTCCTCAGTGAGAAGGGTGAGGACGGGATATTTCGAAATACCTTACATCTGTTCCTCAAGGGAAGAAGGAACTGCTCTTTTCCTCTTACCTGTTATCCTCCACTTAACAGACGGCCGTGAAGAAAGAGCACTGGCCTTGCTGGACTGTGGAGCCAGTGGTATCTACCTAGACGAAACCTGGGCCAGGGAAAGACAGATTCTGCAAATACCTAAGGAAGTACCAGAACAAGTCCACATGGTGAATGGTTCACTCTTGGCCTCGGGACCTGTCCAGTATCCCACTCCTACCCTATGTCTACAATTCGGGAAACATCAAGAAAACATTTCTTTTGATTTAATCTCCTCGCCACATCACGTTATGATCCTGGGGATTCCATGGCTAACTCGGCATAATCCTTCCATTAATTGGGAAACAAGAACCATTTCTCTGTCCTCTCACTTTTGCCAACACCACTGTTATTTAGCAGGAAACTATTGGTCCCCGAAGAGTCTCTTACTTACACCACCTAAGGTGGGATGTTCCATTAACGTTCTACAAGGAGTACCCAGACATTATCTAGAATATGCCGATGTATTCCAGAAACCAGAAAGACCTGAACTGCCACCCCATAGAGAATACGATTGCGCCATTCCTTTGGAACCAGATGCTGTGGTTCCTTTTGGGCGAATGTACTCTCTAACAGAGCCTGAGAAGAAGATCATCAAGGAATACCTAGAGGAAAACGTACAGAGTGGTTTGATTGCCCCTTCCTCCTCACCTGCAGGGGCTCCTCTCTTTTTCGTACCAAAAAAGACGAAAGACTTGTGTCCCTGTACAGACTTTAGAGGATTAAATAAGATTACTACTAAGGATCGATACCCTCTACCTCTTATTAAGGACATCTTAGAAGCCGTCAGAGGGGCAAAGAAATTCACCAAGTTAGATCTTAGAGGAGCATACCATCTTTTAAGGATAAAGGAAAGTGATGAATGGAAGACTGCCTTCAGAACACCTTTCGGTCACTACGAATACCGGGTAATGCCATTTGGACTAACCAATGCCCCCTCCATCTTTCAAAGATTCATGGATGCTATTTTTTCTGATCTTCTACACCAAACGGTGGTCGTTTATCTGGACGACATTTTAATATTCTCTGTCCACCCAGAACAACACACTAAACATGTACTCCAAGTTTTAGATAGACTCAGACAACATCGTCTATTCTGCAAGCCAGAAAAATGCGAATTTGACCAAACTGAGGTAAAATACCTGGGATATTGCATTAACCAAGTAGGTGTTGCCATGGATTCAGATAAGATTCAAGCTATTCTGGATTGGCCATCCCCCTCTTCCATCAAAGGAACTCAGTGCTTTTTGGGATTGGCCAATTTCTATCGACAGTTTATAGCGGACTTTGCCCAGAGAACCAGTTATATTACACAAACCCATAAGAAAGACAATCTAAGGAAAGGTTTTTGTTGGACACAAGACGCTGAGTTTGCCTTTCAGGAATTAAAAAAAGGCCTTCATTCAAGCTCCCATTCTACGGCACCCAGACACCACCAAACAGTTCATCATTGTCACAGACGCCTCAGAAAGAGCCATAGGGGCTGCTTTGCTACAAAAATAAGATGATGATGGGTTAGAGCATCTTGTATTCCATCTTTCCCACATATTATCCGATTCCGAACGGAACTATTCGGTGTTGGAACGAGAATTACTCGAGTTGAAGACAGCGTGCACGGAATGGAGGCCCTTCCTGATAGGTTCGAAAGAACCCTTTGAGGCACGGATAGATCACCGAAATTTACAATGCTTGAGAAACTTTCAGTGTCAAAATAGCCGGCAGGCTCGATGGGCTTTCTTTTTTAGTCAGTATTCCCAGAATATCTTGGCAGATGCCCTGTCCCGGCGTTACCCTGAGTGTAGCGATTCTCCTGTACAAAACCTATTTGAAAACAATAAGATCATTGGTTTAATACAGACATTCCTAGACAAGGTTAAATCCGAATATTCCAACCTTGAAACAACGGAGATGAACAATTTACGCCCGCAGCTTCATATAGATCAGGAATACTATTACCATAACAAAGCCCTGTTCCTACCTACTAAGATAGTCCAGACAGAAGCCCTACGTATGTGCCACAGCTCCCCAATCGCAGGTCATCGCGGAATGAAAGCTACCCAAGAGCTCCTGCTTCGCTCTTTCTGGTGGCCCACTATCAAGGCTGATACTGAGGACTACGGGCCTCATTCCGACCCTGGCGGTTTCAAACCGCCAGGGTGGAGGGCAGAGGAAGCACCGCCAACAGGCTGGCGGTGCTTCCAGGGCCATTCTAACCACGGCGGTAAAGCCGCGGTCAGAAAAGGGGAACCGGCGGTTTCCCGCCGGTTTTCCCCTGGCCCAGGGAATCCTCCATGGCGGCGCCGCTTGCAGCGCCGCCATGGGGATTCCGACCCCCTTCCCGCCAGCCTGTTACTGGCGGTTTACACCGCCAGGAAGAGGCTGGCGGGAACGGGTGTCGTGGGGCCCCTGGGGGCCCATGCACTGCCCATGCCACTGGCATGGGCAGTGCAGGGGCCCCCTAACAGGGCCCCACAAAGATTTTCACTGTCTGCTTAGCAGACAGTGAAAATCGCGACGGGTGCCACTGCACCCATCGCACCCCTGCAAATCCGCAGGGCTCCATTTGGAGCCGGCTTCCTCTTTGCAGGGGCTTTCCCGCTGGGCCGGCGGGCGATCTTTTGGAGATCGCCCGCCGGCCCAGCGGGAAAGTTGAAATGACCCCCGCGGTCATTTGACCGCGGTGCGGTCTTTGTGCGGTTTCCGCTGGGCGGGCGGCGCCCGCCGGGGTCGGAATGACCCCCTATGTGTCTTCCTGTCCCATACGTGCACAAGCCAAGACACCCCGTACTAAACCAGTAGGATTACTCCGTCCATTATCTGTTCCCCCAGGTCCATGGCACACAATCTCCACTGATTTTATGTGCTCTTTTCCCTCTTCAGTTGGATATCGAGTGATAATGGTAACCATTGATTCCTTCACAAAGATGGCACATTTCACGGCATTAAAAAAACTACCTACGGCTAAGGAACTAAGCCAAATCTTTATTCAGGAGATCTTTCGGCTTCATGGACTACCACAGGTCATTATCTCAGATCGGGGTCCTCAATATATCTCCTGGTTTTGGAGACAATTTTGTAAGACGTTAGTAATAGAGGTGGCCTTTTCATCAGGGTTCAATCCTCAAACGAATGGACAGACAGAACGGCTGAATCAAGGCCTCGAACAATATTTACGCAGCTTCTGCAATGCTACGCAGAGTAATTGGTCTACGTATTTACCACTTGCAGAATTCTCCTGCAACAACTCAGTACACAGTGCCTCGAAAGTCTCCCCTTTCTATTGTTCTTATGGTTTCCATCCAAGGGCCTTTCCTATTCCTCTGAAAGAAACTTCCAATCTTCCTGCCATTACCTCATATGTCCGGCAACTACGGGGTATCCAATGTGTCATCCATTCTAATCTTGTAGCCACTAAAACACGCATGAAAAGGATGGCTGATAAGAAGCGTTGTGAGGCCCCGCGTTATCAGGTCCACGATAAGGTATGGCTTTCCTCTAAATTCTTACCTCTCCGACTTACCCAGAATAAATTTAAACCTCGATGTTATGGTCCATTCATGATGCTCCAAAAGATCAACCCTGTATCTGTTCGTCTTCGCCTGCCTCAGACTTGGAAAATACAACCTGTATTCCATGTCTCACAACTCAAACCTTACATCCCTGATCCTTTTCACAGACAATTCACCTGCCCTCCTCCTCTGTTGATTGATAACGTGCCCGAATACGAGGTCCAGGAAATCTGTGACTCTCGGGTATTCCATGGTCATCTCCAATACATTATTAATTGGAAGGGCTAGCCTATGAGTGAATGCTCCTCGGAAGATGCACTTTCGGTTCATGCCCCTCTTTTGGTCCGTTGTTTCTTCCGTCTTTTTCCTCACAAGCCTGGGGCCTCGGGGGGACCTACTGTTGCGCCGCGAGCCACTGCGGCGCAACCTGGGGAAACCGCAGCGGGCCGTGGACGGGCCGCAGGGGAAGCCACGGCTCGTGTCAAGGGTCGCGGCACCCGCGGCGGCCCTTTTCTCCGGCCGCGCGCTGTCTTTCGAGTGCGGCAGGGCCGAAGACCCAGAATCGGGTTGCAGTCCTCGCCGTGCTCAGCGCACAAGGTTAATGCCATTCTAGGGTGCCCGGGCCCCCCCTCCATAAATCCACTCACCTGTCACACGCACGAGCTCTGCCTGAATACACATGACTAGTTTATAAAGCATGCCTTTCTTCTTCCCAGCATGCTGTGCACTTCCTTTCTTCCCTGCATGCATTGTTTCTCTTTACACAGGAGCATGTTTTCTATTTTTAGTTATGGCTTCTTCCCAAACCAGGATGGTGGTGTTACTTCTTCCAGTTTGTCACTTCCTGTCTAGGGGTATATAAGGGGAATCTTTCTTTCTTTTCTTTTCATTGCGTTGCAACACTTCAGCGGTGGTAGTCACGCTCCGGCTGGTTTTCTTTTGAGACGCCAGTCGTTCTTGTTCTGTCGTCAGTCTTCCAGACTTCCAGGATCTTGAATTCTAATTCCTTGTGTCCTCCATCTGTTTCAGGGAGTTCCTGTTGGAGGTTTTTTTTTTCCCCCTTTGGGGTTTTTCCTCTGGGACTCCTTCTGGAGGGCACGGACTGTAGTGGCTTACTATTGTCAAACAGCACCGTGGCTACCGGAAGGGGTCGCCCCTACCTCGGCCAGAGCAGGACTTGCAGGAACCGGGGCCGCTCACCATCTCTCTCCAACATCGACGGTAAGCCCAGGGTGAATCGTGACATATTACAACTTTAGCGGAGGGGGTTAATCCGTCCCAAATGTGACGGATATCCTACCCACCGTATTACGAGTTCCATAGGATATAATGGACTCGTAATACGGTGGGTGGGATATCCATCACATTTGGGACGGATTAACCCCCCCGCCAAAGTTGTAATCAGGCCCTCTGTCTCCTAAGTTAATCCTTGTCGCTCGTTGCCAAGCTACCAAGGGTTGAGCTGGGTTTAATTTACTGAGACCTACCTGGACCTAAGTGGAGGTTAGTGGCCTCTTGCTAAGTGTAGGTACCTACCTGCCCTTACCAATAACCCATTTTCCAACACATACATAGGCACATTTTGCAACATTTATGCACTGCATTGTTCATTGTAGTGTCTCTACAATAACTGCTACCTGACAGATATACATGTACCTCACTAGGAGGGAACAGAGTAATACATGTGTGCTACTATACGGAATGGATAGAGGCCTAGGTGCTTCATGCGTCTAGTGGGGCCTGGATTGTGAGTAGTAGGAATTACAAGATGCGTAGGTGATGGAAAAATGTCTGTCCACTGTAGATCTGCCCCTTCGTTATGGAAGTGACCTCATACCGCTAGCGATTGACTGCTGTTTGCACCCTCATTGGCTAACATGGATGCCATTGGGGAATCCTGCCGTATCATGATCACAGCCGGCGGTGAGGGTGCATACTGCCGTGGAACGTACACGTGTTCGTCATCGTTTGATCACTTGACTCCCTGATCTCGTGCGGACAGGCACTCCACTCTGTGTACTGCTCTGGCCTGCCTCTGGCTATGGATGTGCCACATGGTGCAGGTGAAAGGGCCCCGGCCTTCACCCAGGAAGAACTGGAGAAGCTAGTGGACGGGGTCCTGTCCCTGTATGGCAAACTCTATGGATGGCCAGAGGTACAGGTGAGTCTGGGTTTGGGGGGCACTGTGTGTGTAATGGATGGTGTGGATTGCACATATGTGTGCTCCTCTGAGCCTGCATGGGCCATGGTGCATGGAATGCTGTGTGCGACTGTCCTGTATGTCTGAGAGTACTGTCAGTCCTATGTTGGACAATTTGCCAGCTGTCACTCTCGTGCAAGTGCCTGACCTCTGTGTTCCATTTCTGTGTCGCCCTTCTAGGTCAGCGCCTACCAGAAGAGGGCACATTGGCATGCCATCGCCAAGGAGGTGCGGACCCTGGGGGTCTATAACCAGCAGAGCACCCACAGTCGAAAGAGGTGGGAGGACCTGCGGTGCTGGGCGCGAAAGATCAGTGAGGCCCAGCTTGGGAAGTCCTCCCAACGTGGAAGGGGTGTCCGTTGGGCACTGACCCCCCTCATGCGACGGATCCTGGCGGTGGCGTACCCAGACCTGGATGGGCGCCTGAAGGCTGCACAGCAGTCACAAGGGGGTGAGTACTCATTTCACATACCTCAGTCTGGAAGGATGACTGGGTGTGCAATAGGGCTCATGCTGCTTAGAGCAGGGAATTTGACTGGTGTCCATCTACTGTATGTTCCCCAAATGGTGTAGGGTTGTCCCTGTCAGGTTTCACCTACCTCAGCTCCAAAGGTATTTCAGGGGATGGGTGCGGAGAAGTATTCTGGTCAGTAGTCAGGGGCATGGCCATGGGCATAGTGTACGGTGCTACCTGTTGGGTGTGTTTGTTGGGTGGGTGTATGTCTGGCCATTGTGTATTAGCATTCGCCTATTTACAAGTATCTCTCCTGTTTTGTCTCCCCATCCCTGTTCTCTTGTGTTGGTTTGATACAGCATCAACATCAGGCGAGGAAGCTGAGGCATCGGCAAGTGGGGAGGCAGCGGCCCACGGATCCTCCGAGGCAGAGACAACGGACGCCCAGAGGACCACTGGGTGGGAGGGCGAGGGAACTTCCACAGGGGAGGCTACTACCACAGGAGGTAGTGACTCTGGGACCTCCTCCGATGGGGGTCCCCTGCGGTGCCGGACCCTAGTGCACACGCCACTACCGTGAGATCTTCCGCCACCCCCATACCATCACCGCCCTCTATTCTGCTCCCCACCGAGTTGCCCGTGCCCGCCCACCCAGAAAGGTGGGCATCTCCTTTGCCCCAGGCACCTCCTCCCCTGCCCCAGTCAGCCCTGCTGCCCTCACAGAGGAGGCTATTTACCTCATGAGAACCATCTCTGTAGGGAAGACAACCATTGTCAATGCCATCCAGGGGCTAGCATCAGAGGTGCAGCAGACCAATGCCTATCTGGATGGCATTCACAGTGCTGTGTCTGCCCTACAGAGATCTTTTCAGGCTCTGGCCTCCTCTCGGAGGGCAGCCAGTTTCCCTGGCCATTCCATCCCCCCTCCAACCTCCTCTACCCCTTCCAGCACCCCACTCCCTTCACCCGTCCAAAGCACAGAATCAGACCTGCTGACAGGCACATCAACACACAAGAAGCACACTTCAAAACACAAGCACCACACCTCCCACCACAAGCATTCACACAGCCAACAGACACCTGCACACAAAACCACCTCCACTTCCCCCAATGTACCCACCTCTTCCATCTCCCTGTCTGTCCCCTCTACATCCACACCCTCATGCACTGCACATTCACTCACTGTTACTGCTCCTCTTCCTGCAACTCACTACAATAGCAGACAGCCATACATGCACCCCATACACCACACCTGCACTCACCACCTCTACCATAGTTGACACATGCAGCACACTCACCAGACTTGCAGACACCCACCAACATACATCCACACTAGCTGTCTGTCTTCTCCCACTGTGTCTACCCCCCACCGCCCAAGACACAAAAACTTACCAAGACACCCACCCATCAGACATCCACCACACCACACCACAGCATACTGAGCAGTTACCTGCACCCACCCTGCACACCTACACCCCATACATCAACTCCCTCTGCCTTCACTCCCACACCCTCATCCACGCCCACCCCAATTGCTCCCCAAAAACTTTTCCTCTCCCGTGCTGACCTCTTCCAACCCACTGGTCCACCCTGTCTTGTCCCGAAACGTGCCCACCTCCTTGCCCTTTCCGCTCCTTCAACATCACAGCCCACCCCGGTCCAGCCTTCCCATTCCCGTGCCCCTTCCTCAGTGAAGAAGAAGGCCCGATCAGAGCCTAGGCCATCCAGCTCCACCCGAGCCAAACAGCCCCCACCCACTTCAAAGGAGAAGCCCACCCCCCCTCCACCCTCCATAAGAAAGTCAAAGTCCCACCCCCATCGAAACCCCCCACCCCCTTCCGTGAGGTACCTAGATCCCCATATGGTGCCCCGTTCTGTGGAGTACCCAGCACTTGTGGAAGTGAGGTGTGGCCCGTTGTGGCCCATGACAATCTGGATTTTAAGGACTGGCCATTGGCCCAGTTTGCACTGTTTGGCTCACTGAGCTTATTATTAAAGTTTCTGTGTGGCCTGTGTTTGGGCTGCACGCAGTTACACCCTGGTGTTTGTTTTGATTTTTTATGGGTGTGGGGCTATTGTACATACTATGGTCAAGTTGCATTAGCCTTCAGTCGGGTACGTGCCTCTTGGTGTGGGGTGTATGACTTGTGCTGCTGGGAAGGGTTTGGGGGGTGTTGCTGAGTGAGTGGAGTGGGTGGGTATGTAACTGTGCCCTTTGCTCCCTTGTGTCGTAGGTTGCAGTACTTACCGTCGTCGTCTTCGTCGGAGGTCTCGGTTGTGTAGGTATATGGCAAGGAGCAGGGCTGACATGATCTGCAGCTCTCTGTCCGTGGCTTCCACTGCACGTTCTGTTGATCCCCGATGAGTATTTCCTTATATTTGGTTCATTTCCACCTGGCTTTGTTTGGTGGTGGTTCCCGCCCCGGAACTGGCAGCGGAATGGTGGTTTATAATTTGATGGGCGGGTTGGGCCTATCCGACGGCCTGTGGGCAGACTCACCCGTCGTTGGCGGGACTCCTTTCCTGGTGGTGAGTGGTTTGCGGGATGCATGTGTTTCGTTTGGATCATTATTTGGCAGTCGGGACCGCTCCTCTGTTGCCGGTTTCCACCGCCGGCGTAGCGGAACGGACCACCATGTTCATAATGAGGGCCTTAGTATACAAATCACCAAGGGTAGTTATCTATATAAAAAAACGTTCAGGTTGTTTTGAAAATCTGTCATAAACATTGCATTTATATTTCCTCTTCTGGACATCACAGAGTTTCAATCAACCATAGAGGAGGCTATGAAGAGATCGTCATAAGGTATTTGTGCACCATGTTAGGAATAGTGTATTGGAATGTAAATGATAAAATGCCCAAAGTCAAATGTACTGAAACCTTTGCTGTTGCAAACTCTTGAATTGTGCAAAACTACAGGTATGCAACTGCAAAAGTGCAATTTTAAATGTATAAAACATATTTTATGAGCCTGGAAAGTTGGTCCAACTCATAAAACGGGTCTTGCGTCCCCTACCGAACCACAATTTTGAAGGAGTTCGAAAGAGGTGCTCTTTTCAAATTGTGATTCGCAAACCTATTTATCAGTGGTTAGTGATCACAGTTCCACTCACAAACTATTGATGAGTTACCAACCACCCGAGATGGGGTCCATACTGATTTGCCAAGGGAAAGTGCACCCCTTCCACTTTGTGAATTAAAGTGGTAGCCTCAGAGGGAGTAAGTAGCAGAAGACCACTACCTACAACCCCTGAAGTTTTCCAAAATTGATATTTTAAGCAGCCTCCTTTCCGTTAAGAGGATGTTTTTTAAAAATAGGTTTTCATTTTGGAATGCAATCGTATGGCTTGTGGTCTGCTGTACCTTGTAGGCCACGATCTCTGTGGTTGCAGTTAATCAAAGGGGACAGCAAATTGCAGCCTTTCTGATAAATAGAATTTAGGCAGGACTTTCTCACACCCCCTCTGATTCCCTATTGTGCTAATTGACCAATTATGCAAGGGTCAGTGCCTCAAATGTGATTCAGTTCACAAAAACTCATTGCACATGTTGCAACCACATTTGGAAATTGAATTTTACTACATCTGGCCTTAAAACAATGACTTCTATTTGAGGATGTCAACACTTCTTCAGTACAAATTGAGCTTAGTTGCACGAATATGCAGAGGGAAGATATCCCACGTTTCTCTTTTACTGTCTCTCTCTTGTGCAGTTCTCCTTTCGCAAAATCTTCTGTTCATCAACAAAAATATCCTTTGCCTGGCTGTCAGTAGGTTTAACAATGTGTGGCTATTACTATTGTTCCTGTTGGATTGCGATAGCCAGGTTAGTGCAAACCTGCCAGCTTACCCATATCAAGCCATCTTTTACTTTGAAGATCCTGTGTTGTTTGCCCATCTGCCAACAGCCACCATCTCTTTTCCTGCTTAACCAGTATGCTGACACAGACTACAGATAGATAGCAGAACCAGGAAAGTTTGCAGCACGATTGACTATCATCTGCATAACCATATTTATCTTTGCATAAGTGTTAAAGTATTTAACAGACTATTCCATAACATATTATATACCCCATGTTGACCATGTGTAAAATACATGTTCTGATGGTTGAACTTGTATGTTTAATGTTTCTGTCCTCACATCACCTAATAAATCATTCTATTGTGCAGCTTCATTCTATTTTTTACTGGACTGAAGCCGCTGGTGTTTTTGAGGCTGCACTCTGAGAAACTACCAACCAGGCCCTGTCTATTTACTCTGATGTCTAAAACGTGTCAAATTTGGCTACACTCCTTAATGGCATATTCAGCTTACCTATAAGTCCCTAGTATATGATACCAAAGTGTACCTAGGTCCTGTAAGTTATATGTCACTAGTAGACTGCAGCACATATTGTGCCACCACTAACGTGACAATGCAAAGTACGTCTCCAAGCCTGCTCCTGCAGACCGGGTAAGCAGTTTTTAAACTATCAATTTGACCTAGGAAAATAAATCGTTTGTCAGGCCTAAACCTTCTTTTCTAATCCATTTTTGTACTTATGTCACCACTAAAGTATGCTTTACATGCCCATAGGGCAGAGGGCATGGTATTTAACAACTAGGTCATGTGTACTTAAGTTTCACATGCCCTAGCAGTGAAAAATCTCCTAAGACATTTCTAACTGGGGTAAGGCTGTCTCTTCTACAGTAAACCACTTGTAACATCTTATGGTGCATAACTTCAGTTGAGCAATAGCTAGAAAAATGATTCAATGCTTCATTTTAATTGAAGGGATATTATATTACTATTTTGAAAATGGCACTTTTAGAAAGTTGCAATTTTTCTGCCTGAGCCAAATGTGCTTTTCTGCCAGCGTTCAGTGTCACCTGACTTCTAATGACTCTCTTGTGGTAAGATATGTATTGCTCCCAGACTGAGGACAAAGGGCTTGGGTATGGAGACATGTATTTCTACCTGAGCAGGATGACTTTGTGGGAAGGACGGGGCTGTTCCCAGCCCCTTCCAGAGCTTCAGAGGAAGCCTAATTTGTCACTGGCAGATGAAGTTCACATCTAAGCCTGCTTACTTTTTGTCATCATAGCCAGTCAGTCTCCAAACTCAGTGGAAGGATGCTGCCCCAGAACCTGATTTAAGTGACCACAATGGAGGTTTTGCCCATTATCATAGCCACATCTCTGGGTGGGCACAAGAAGTACTGTATAGGAGAGGAAAGCTTCTACAATGTTGCCCAGTTGGCAGATCTTTTAAGCTACAGAAACACAAAAGCTGCTAGAAGCCCACTTTCCTGAATGATCAAGCTAACCAGTTCTTACTGGATCTGCCCAGGATCCTGCTGGAGGATTCTCCTGCAGTGAGTCCTGACCCCCTAAATTGTGTCTCTCAGTCCGGTGGCACTTACCTAAATGAACTCCTCCTGACTAACGCTAAAAGAATCAGGTTGCTCCTGCTCGGAACTCTTCCAGTGCTCTGCAGCAAATTCATTTCAGTAGGACATCGCAGAGATGGTATCTGGCCTCATGGAGCCCTATTAGTATACAGCTTTCAGCCTCATCTGCTGGACGGATCCAAGCTACAAAAAAGTGACGAAGCCTCAAGGTAGATATCTTAACCTGGGGAACGTGCCAAAAGTATCCAGCCGGTGATGGGCACACATTTTGAATTTCTTCAGCTATGAGCTTTTTCACCAGTAGTCAGGGGCTTCACCAGGACTTCAGCCTAAGGCTTTTTGGCCTTGTGGAACACAACTCAGCAATAGCCTGCTCCCCACCCCACTGAGGATTTTTCAGTTTCATTACAAAGGCTAAGTCAGAAGGTAAAACTACCTACTGGGAGAAACCTGGTCTCTGCATCTGACTCATCCCAGTTGCCCTCACATGTTACAATTATCCTCGCCTAAATGACCAGAGGCCCATGATAACACTTGTTGGGCCTATTTCTATTGCAAACCTTAAAAAATCATATCTACTGTCCCCTTTATTGGATTTTTGTAATGCTGGTGTCATTTAGTTTATTAAAATGCACTCTATATTTGTAAATTGGAGTACAATTTTTATTATGTTGGGTTTTGGGCTTTTTAACTGTTTTGGTAGTTCTCAATACTTTACACTGTTCCTTAAGTTAAGACCATCTGCTCTGTGCCATAGCTGCCAGAGGTTGAGCTCAGGTTTAAATCACTGATACTTAACTGGACCTAACAAGAATAGTGACAATATTACTTGTGGTGGACTATCATTCACTCCAACTAATCATTTCTCACAGTTAGTATCTGTATATGTCTCCTGTCATCCATTAAATCAATCAGTGCCCCAATTTCACACAGTCATCGAGTGTTATATTTTTTAATGCTCTCTCATGTCATATCAGTTCATGGCTGCTAAGAAACATTATCCCACTAGTTGTGATGTACGGGATATTTTCAAGGTTATTTATGTACCGTGTATAAAGTTACTATAAATATATATTATCAGTATATGGATATTGCCTTACTCTGAATGCCACCACAGCTTCAGTGATGCAGTACCCCCCCCAGGGTCAACACTATGCCCCACCTATCACATGACCTCCTAGAACTTCCTGCAAGAAGCAATTCGGCCTTCTATAGTCCGTCCATCAGATATGTCTGTGACCACAATACATATACTACTATCTACATCTATTTGTTACTTTTTTCTAGGCCCCGGCACAGAACTCTGCTCAGCCAGCAGAGCTTTTGGAATTCGGTCACTTTGCGCTATGTGGAGTCACGTGGAGTTCCCGAATTCCACCTTCCAGAGCAGAGTTTGTTTATGTTTGCATGATTTGTTTGTAGTGCTCACTTGAGAGTGCCACAATACCCCGGGGCTGCTAGCGAGCAAGCATGAGACATTGTGTTCACTCGCACTGTTTCAGGCTGCAACAGCAGCCAAAACAGTGCAGCTCGCGATTGCGAATGCTTTCTGGAGTAGATTTTCTACTTGAAATGCTTCTAAATCTAGACAAAAATAGATGTTTGAATAGATTTTCTTCTTCAACAAATAGGAAGGAAGTGCCCCAGAGACTTTCGCATCATGTCCAGCAGGCTCCTCCCAGTGCTTTGTCCATCTCCTGGTCACTTTTCATTTAGATGTTTAGGTTAAAGGTTCACACTCTTAGTCTCCTGGATATACTTTTGGATTTAAGGGTTTTGTTTTTTTGTGAAATCACTCAAGTAATTTCAGAAACTATTGTTTAATGATATCATTTGTTTGCTTGGGCATGCACCAGTATTTGTTTGTACTTTAATTTGATTTTAAAATTTTATAGTGGTGGGTGGCCTGGAGATTAAGTATGAGCCTAGTTATTGTTTATTTTGCATTTCATTGGTTTTTAATCGTTTATAAATGAAAATTGCTGCACAGCTTAGTACCTTTCTGCATGCTTAAAAAATGTGTAATTTTGTTTTTACTATGTAGCCTAGATTTTCAAGGGGCCATCTAGCCAGTAGACTCAGTGGAAGTAGTTGTCAATGCACAAAATACATGTTTCAATGGTATATGTTTTTAAAGCTTCATTTAGTACATGGATGGCATTGGATTACATAAAAACTGTTGCGTATTGTTTGTATTTCATTTTGTTTTGCAAAAAGTGTATCTGTTGTGGGGTAGTATTGGATGGCACTGGAGGATGTGTGTTGTGAAATTTGTATAGCTCATTTAATTTTTGTCTTTTGCATTGCTGAATTAATGTTAGTTTTTTCTACAGTGGTACCACCATGCCTCCTTATGGTCACTGTGCGTGTGTGTGTATTTGTGGTCATCCGCCATTTGTCTTTGTTCTCCTTGCCATGTGGCCAGAGGCCATTTTGTCTAGTCTATATCTACAGGCTTGCATGTGTTCTTTGTTCTCAATGCCTCCTTGTTCACATTTATTGTTTGACCATGTGGCCATTTTGTGCATCTAGCCAGTGAGTTTTTGCCATAGGTTTTCGTGTGTTCTTTGATCTTCTTGCTGCTTGTTGTTGTTGTTTGACCACGTGGCTGGCAGCCATTTTGTGCATGCAGTCAGTATGCCTGTGTCATAGGCTTACATGTATTCTTTGTTCTCCATGCTTCCTTGCTCCTTGTTGTTGTTTGACCATGTGGCTGGCAGCCATTTAGTGCATTTTGCTATAGGCTTCCATGTGTACTTTGTATCTCATGATTCCTTGTTGTTATTTGACCATGTGGCTGGTGGCCTTTTTGTGCATCCACCCTCTGTGCCTTTGCCATAGGCATGCGTGTGTTCTTTGTTCCTCGTCCCTCCTTGCTCCTTGTTGTTGTTTGACCATGTGGCTGGGAGCCATTTGTGCATGCAGCCAGTATGCCTTTGCCATTGGCATGCATTTGTTCTTTGTTCCTCATGCCTCCTTGCTACTTATTGTTGTTTGACAATGTGGCTGGCAGCCATTTTGTGCATGCAACCAGTGTGTTACGACTCTGTCGTCCCATTTCTAGGGGGCACTGTAAGGGGACTGTCAGAAGCCTGGGAATTACCTTGAACACTTATCTAGAGTCCCTTGCTGACTCCTGTTTGTTTCTCTTTTCGCCGTGGTATACTTGTGTAGTACTACATTTGCTTCCTGGGACTGCAAATCCCAGAATGCACAGGCTGGTAGTCAGGAAAGGCCGGATTCTGTAACTAGAAATCTTGCCCGTGGGCTCTTTTCATCAATGCATATTTCACTGTTGCTAGAACCAGACATTCTGTTTATCTGTAAGGTAGAAGCAGTAACAGAGCAGCTGATGGAAACTACTGCAAGGCAATTTAAAAACCTGAAAAAAGAAAATGATCACCAGCTTTGGCTTAAAGAACAGTATGCTACTTCATGTGCCTCTCCAAAGACTACTATAGAGCAGATTTTCCCTGCTATTAATGAATGTCAAAAGACTGCTCCAGTTATAAATACTCAAAAACAAGTGGCAACTCATTAATTGAAATCAATGCACATTCTAATTAAGTAAGAAAAAACTTGTGGGTGCTCATACACTGAAACACATCGCTGCCCTGATGTGTAAAAACGTTTTTTTAAGTAAACCCGTTCTAGTAATATGGAGACAGACCAGTGGGGCACACCAACATAACAAAATCTATGCTTAAGAGATAATATGATAACTTGAAGAGACCAAATGACGTATCATAATAAGTTTCACTAGAATGCTTGTTTGATCCTCTCTCTTCCTTAAATAAAGTAAACAATCACAAATCTGACCAGAAAATGCTATACACAAATGTAAAACTAACCAACCCGTCTTATGTGATCTGCCGTGCTCTTCCCTAGAATAAAGCCATGCTGCCATGGAGATACTAAACCAGAGATTACCGAGCTCAGTCGGCTGGCAAGTATTTTAGCATAAATTTTGGCATTGCTGTTAATTAACGAAATCGGGTGATATGAGCTGGGAAGGCAGGGTTCCTTATCCTTTTTCAGAAATACTACTATCTTGGCCTCCCCCCAGGAGGCCGGTTGAGGGGCCCCTGCCTGTACTTCGATAAATAGGCTAAACAGCTGTTTACGTATCTCCACAAAAAAGACCTTATAAAATTCCAGTGGAATTAAATCCCCCCTTCCGCCTTCCCACTTGCCAGAGCACGAGTTGCTGTATCCAATTCTTCGAGTGTCACGGCGCTTCCAAAGCTACCTTATCTTCTTCACTCAATTGACCTAATATCTCATTACCCGTAATACCAAACCCCTCCTCTTCTTGTGACTGTTCTTCCTGACTATATAGTTTTTGATAAAACCGTCTAAATGCTTCTATAATCTCTGGGCCATTATGAACCAGCTGCCCCTCCTTATTCATTAAACATTTAATATTACCAAATACCTGCTTCTGTCTTATTTTTAAGGCTCAAAGTTTCTCCTCTGACAGCTGCTTTAAATATGTCCTATACTGTCTGACAGGAAGCAGAGCCCTGGTTTCTCTTAAAGAATTCCGGAATCCATTCCTTCATTTTTTGGATATAACCTGGATCAGCTAATAATGCCCTATCAAATGTCCAAGATCTAGGCTGCGGGCCCTTTCTCCCAATCTCCATAGACAATACCAGTGGGTTATGATCTGATATGATTCTAGGGAATCTATCAACCCTTATTTGCTTTTGCAAAGATACTGTCACAAAAAAGTAATCTAACCTGACTAATTTCTTATACGGAGCAGAGAAGAAAGTGAACCCTGGATCCTGCAGGCAGCACTACTGCCAGGTGTCAATCAAGCCATGATTGATAACTAATGACTGAAGCGCCCTAAAAACTTTATTCTCTCGACCCAGGTACAGCATTTGTTCCTGAATGGGTTCTTTATTATCTAGATGTATAATAAAATCCCCTCACATTATAACCGGCATTGCCCATGCCGTAAGTTCTAAGTTAAGTGATTCCAGTACCTCCGGATCATCTGTGTTGGATCCATAAATGGAACATACAGTGAACCTTAACCCTCTAACCGAACATTCCAACAGGGCCAACCTGCCTAGCTTGTCAGCGAATTGTTTGTGTATAACCAAAGATCTGATTCGAGTTATTATTGCAACCCCTCTGGTGGTTGTATTTTGACGTGTAAATACCACTAAATTCCACCCATAAAACTCCATTAGCTGCGTCTGTGTGCCTGTGATATGTGTCTCCTGCATACAAATAATATCAACATTCCACGACTTAAAAACCTCTCCTATAAGCTGTCGCCTTTTACCATTATTGAGCCCACAGACATTTACGCTCAATTCTTCCTGCGGCGCCCTCCGCCGCTTGCCCATGCGGCCTTAACCCTTGAAGAAGCTGCCAAAGAGCTGTGAAGCGCCTGCAGCGGTCCGTGCTGCAGGCGCGCAGCATCCACGGCTTTCGCGGCGGGTGCAGAAGAGCCACCTGCAGATGAGGGATGAACTAGAGCGGTCGTGGCGATAAGCTGGAAAATCCAGCTGCCATCTTGGATTCCCCCAAGCACCACTTCTGATGATGATGATAGAGACATGGAGTGGACCCCGGCAGAGTCAGTGAGATTCCAAGGGAGAAAAAAAGAAAAGTTCCAAAAAAACATAGAATCATGGAAGAGGATTATAATGAGAAGGAAAACGATGACGAGACAGTCATTGTGAAAGGTGGCATAGAGGAGTCTGACATTACTATCCAACCTGCTCTGAGGGATGTGGCACAGACAGACCTGCACCAACCCCTACCTCAATAGAAGTATTCACTACAGAGAGGCAATCAACATACTCACCTACCTCCAGTTCTTCTTCAGGCATTGGCAGTGGACCAGTAAGAAAGTACTTCTTCCCAGTTTTGGACTTTTTTTTATGATTAGCAAATAGGAGGGGAACATTGCAATATGCTCCATTTGCTACAGGTTCTCTTTGGTGGGTGTTAGGCAACGGCTATCTGCAGGTCTTCGTGCTGAAGATACTTTTAAGGGTGTTTGGCGGTATGCAACAGTAGTCATGTTTGCCATGGAGAAATCCCATATAGCTTCAAATATCTTGGAAGACTTTAACAGCAAGGTGTGTGAATGACTGTGACCCAGAGGTCTCAGAATTGGATTTGTTGCCACAGACAAAGGCAGTAATATAGTCAAGGCCTTCCTAGATGGTGGCCGTTTCAGGGTCCTGTGTTTGGTGTACTACTGGTTGTTCAAGAATTTCTCAACAAAGAAGTCAGAGTCAGCAACATATTGATCACCTGTAGTTGAATCTGCACTCATTTCAGCCATTCTTTCAAAGCCCAGAAGCAGTTGTGGATTATTCAGTGTGCTACTAGAGTAGCAGTTAAAGCCCTGATACAGGAGGTGCCAACAAGTTTGAACTCAACCTATTATATGTTTCAACATCAGCTTGAGTAGTACAAACAGGTAAATGACTATGCTATTCAGAGAGGAGCTGATGCAATTGGGAAAGCTTTGACCATGGATGCAGACAAATGGTCAAATGCCTGACATAGATGTTGCTACCTTTTGAGGTTTTCATGCCGGAAGTTAGCAAGGAGGACAGTATGATGAGCCAAGCTATCCCAGTTTGCACTCGGAGGTGTGAATGAAAACCCAGGACTTGTAATGTAAGGCTGCAAAATGACATTATCTTATCCAAAGAGTACATCTGCACCATCCTACTTGATCCATGGTACAAAAAAACACTTCCAACTTTCATTCCTTTTTCTGAAGGGGATATCTCTAAATACAAGAAGTGGATTATTGAGCAAGCAAGAGAACTGGAAGAAGAATGTCTGGAACTTCTCTTCCAAAGAGGGCAGCTTTGACTCACAGCAGCCAACACCAGCAACAAGAAAACCGGCAACAATAGCAACAGAAAAATCAGACCCAACCTCTGCCTTGGTTTGGTGTCAAATAGCAGTTCTGAAGTCTAGTACAGAGACAAAGGCAAAAGCTGTCGAGCAAGTGACCATTCAGAGGATATTCTAGGAGTATCTCGATGACCCAAAAGAGGTGTATGTGGATCAAAACCAATTGTTGTATTGGTATGGGAAGATGCACCAATGGCCACAGCTCAGCAGGCTGGCAATAAAGTATCTGGCTTTTCCTGCAGCAAGCGTGTTTGCTGAATGTGTGTTCAGTGCAGCTAGTGCAGTTGTTACATTGAGAAGGACAAGTCTATCACCTCAAAACGTGGAGAGATTAACCATTTTACACCACTTGATTACACCATTCCCAAAACACCATAGAAGGAGGAAGGGGATGATTGGTCAGAATCAAGTGTGTTAGCTGACCAACTTCTTGGTGAACCTCCTGAGTTTGAGGATGAACTCTACTTCCTGGGCTGAATATGCCAGTGCCACCATAGAGCTTTTTAATTATTTCTCAATGAATTTCTTTCTTCTTTCTTTATGTGGTTGCTGGCTGACAGTGAGGGAGGGAGTTCAACAAATTTGTAAACTTGATTCCGGTGATTTATAGTATTTGAGAGGGGGGCTGATGGGTGATCATTATTTCCTCGAAGTGATTGGCCTTTCAAACTTAGCAAAAATAATCTGCAGGGTTCACTCCTTTTTTCTGGCCCCTCAGAGACCAGACCAGTCACTTTAGTTAACAAACAAAAATCTACACAAAATACTCTAATTCTATTTCTCTATTTGTGCATCAACAGCAGTGCATTCAGCTCGCTCAGTTGGGGACTAGGATGGAGTTACTCAGAATCGGGATGAGGAAGCTGGAGGAAGGATTCAGGGAGGGGCTACCTCAACAGCTAGAAGAAGAAAGTTATCAACTTCAAAGAGAAACCATGATGATGGAGAAGTCTTCCAGGCCTAGTACTCACTCAGCTCTGTTGAATGGAGTGAGGTGTGTTGATTTGGGAAATACTGCTGAGTGTGTGTTTGCTGCATTATTGGCTCAAAGAGTGAAACTCGTATTCATGTAGTTACTCTGCATCTGAGTCTCCTTGGTACACTCCTGACTCCTCATGAAACTTACCTTGCTTCCTTTTTTTCTTCCCCTTTACTCTATAATGCAGTTACTGTTTTTCAATACGCAGGCCTTCTCCTCTCCTACATAAACAACACTTGCTGAAAGTTCATCACACTCCTTTCCACAGCTTTCCTATCAGACAGGTTCAGCCAAGCACCCAAGAGTGATGGACATTCTAAGAAGAATGGAGATGCACCACCCAATGTGACACTACAGTATAATTTCCCTTTTAACAAGCATCATTTTTTAGAATTGGGTGGGTTAACTTAAATCCTCCATAATTTGTATTTTTCAAACCTAGAAGACACAACATTTAGAGACATACTATCTTGGGTCTCTCTGGGGCAGAAGGACTGTTTACAATGCATTTAAAGGAACTGTGTCATACTTATCACTTCATTGTTTCCTTCCACAACAGAATGATGATGGTGTGCTGCTCAGCACCATGATGAATATTGTCATAGTTTCCTTTATGTAATTTTTGTCTTTCTCCCTCCTTTCCCCAAATTCCCTTTCCCATCCATTGATTGAGCCCCTAATCCTCTTCCCCCTGGCTGTGTGATTTATTGAGGTGTGACTTAATTTTACACCACACAAGGATCACAGTCTTGCTGGGGCGGATGTGGTGAAAGCAACACCAACTCACTTCATGACCTTCTGTTACTGAGAAATATTCCACACCATCCCATCAACATTATCATTAAGGCCTTGTGTTGCGTAAACTCTTAACCTTGTCTAACCACTCTTGACTCTGAGCATACCTCTCCTGATTCGGGCATTTCATTTCCTAAGTTTAGTTTTCATATTAGCTCCCCATTGCTCTAAATAAGTTGATACTGCTAGTATTCATTACCATATCAGGTCTTCTTCGTTGTGTGTCAAATACTGTCATTGTGGTAGTCTGATCTCAATCGTCCTAAAGTAATGATATAATATGATCTACCAACTCTTCTTTCAATCTAGTTGACAGTGATGAATAGCCCTTTGATTAACCCTACAGTTGAAGTTTGCGTAGGAGGGAGTGGCACCTTGTGCCTTCCCAATTAGCGTGCGAGCCTGCTAGTACTACTACCACCCACTTAAGATAAGATGCCACCTTGGGAAAACCCTGCAGTAAGAAGACTGAGGTGTCAGCCCTAGCTGCATCAATTCAGGTAAGAGAAGAACTGTGGATTCAAGCAAACTTGTTTGGTTAGTAATTAACTTCTACTGAAGAAGGTGTTGTATGTACCTAGGTTTTTGTAGGCAAAATAGGCAATGACAATCATCCTCTAGTGGTCAATAAAGTTACAGAGGGCAGTAGAGCAATGGTGTAAGTAAATGACATACATTTTTTATCAGATTAAAAAAACAGGCTACACTAAAGGACAGCAATGCAAACTAAAACATCAAAACAAACATTTGAGGCATACATGAAGTAAAATAAAATATCTCCTTTTACTATTCACAAAAAGAAAACCCACCCTTTCCACCCGCAACAAACCCACTCCTCTCCCCAAACAAATGGCCCATCCCCAAAAACAAACAAAAGTCCAAAGTGAAACTCGGTCTCAACTTCCTTCCCACCCTCTCCACCCACAAGTCACTCCCACTAAAACAAAAAATGTAAAAAAGCTCAGAACTGGGGCCCAGGGCAGAGGCAGCTTTTTCTGTCTCTTCATCCTCCAGGACCACCAACTGTTGGTATTCTGCCTGGATAATCTCCAGCCTCTGCTGCTGCGGACAAGCTACTATCTCCTGCCTGGTGGGTGGTCCTGGTGTCCCAGCAGGAGTAGCTATATCGAAAAAAAGACAAATTGACAACAATGCTCGGTGCAGACACTTGTTTAAAATTAAGTAGTGGGTGGCATAGTAGCAGTATATTGCTGGTCCCGTAGGGACTTTGGAATGTGATGATTAGGAGAGTCACAGGGCCAATTGTATTTCTTTATCAACACATGCCTCACATAAAAAGCACTGACTGTCTGGTAGAAAAGAACCAAGGTCTAATGAACTTATTCGCTCAGCAGTAAGCAGAGGAAACCTGACTTACTCTACTACCGGGTAAGGTAGAGGGATTAGGCAGGTAGGTAGAGCTTTTGCTCTAGAATAGAGTGGTGTAATTGATTATCAGTTCATCATGTGCCTAGGTTTTGGCTTAACCAGTCACTATAATAGACGAAAGACTAAAGGGAAAAAATCTGAACAGGCATAACAAAAATCTGTTATGGGAAACCATGCAATATAATAGTTATAATAGTTAATAAATGATGATGGGTGGGATACATAGCTGCCTCGCTTAACAAATACAGTTAGTCAATGGAGTAGAACAAAAATTTAAATATCACCCACTTTGAACCAAAGCTTTGATAACCATAAAACAAAGTAAGCAAAGTAGGTTAGCAACATGCCCTTCACCAGAAGAGCTCCCTTGTTTATATATCCAAGCAATTATTCAGTAATCCTTTCATTCTTCCTACTATATTCACCCATACCCACCATGATTTAAGCATTACATTCTCTCAACCAGTCTTTCACCAAAATTTCCAATCCTTTATCGTCCGTTCAGTGTCCAATCTTTCAATCATCCTTTCACCCATCTATCCATTTACCCTATACTCACCCAAGCATCCTTTTATCCACCTACGCATCCTTTCCTTTCACTCATTTCACTCATCCTTTTTTAACCTTCTGTTCTTTCCAGTTTCCATCAAGCCATAATTTTTAGCATACGTTATGTGAGATTCTGCTGAGTTGCAGATGGAAGAGGCCATACCTTAATCACCGCTGTAACTGGGAAAGTGGGGGGGTTCACGATCCCGATGACGCCCTTCTAGCTAGTGGGTATGATAGTAATTGTCAATAACCAAGCAAGGCCTGTCCCTTCATTCTCTTCTCCCCCTCCAACCGAATCTACTCCTGCAGCGGCACATGGGCTGTCAGAACTGTGGCTAGAAACAAACATTATAAATGTTTTAGATGCAAGATACACCTCCCCGTAATTTTTGTAACAAAAAGAATACAATCTCAAGACATCGCTGCAGTTCAGTTAGCACTGCAATATCTTCTATCAAGAATATCACCCTGGGCATTTTGTTGGTTCACAATGTTAGAAAACCCAGGTACTCAAGCCAACCAGAAACATTTTGGAATGGAGGGGCAGAGATACAGCCTATGACGATGATGACTCTGAATCATTGAAGCGCAATGAAGGGGTGGAAAAATAATGATCAATGGAAGACATATGGGTGGTCATTACAACCCTGGCGGTCGGTGTTAAAGCGGCGGCAAAACCGCAAACAGGCCGGCGGAAAAAAGCAAATGGAATCACGACCGTGGCGGAAACCGCCAACAAAGATAGCCACTTTAACACTCAGACGGCCACGGCGTGCAAACAAACAGCTTGGCGGTCACCGCTAACAGACAGGCGGGGGACAATGTACCGCCCACAGTATCATAACCTACCAATCCGCCACCTTTTCCGGGGCGGACTCACCGCGGACAAAAACACGGCGGAAACAGGACTTCGAAGGGAAAACGCTCACCTATACACACCCCACGAGAAATCCGGACGCCATGGAACCCGAGCTCCAGATCCTGCCAGCCCTTATCTTCTTGCTCCTCTACCAGGAGCACGAATGCCAGCGGCAAAGACAACAGTGAGTACTGCACCTACAACACAGGGGAGGGGGGAGGTTAAAAACAGGGACACACACACGCAATACGCAACACCCCAACCCCCACCCCCACCCTCACCCACGACAACACACACACTAATACAGCATGATACATTACAGTTACACCCCGCAACCCCCCCCCCCGGAAGAATGCAAAGAACAAAGAAAATTAGTGTAACCATTGTAATATATTAAAATCCAGTATGCAAAAATATATATACACTATGAATAAAATGTACACCAAGAATAGTAGTCCAGGTAGTGCTCCATTGAAGTCCGTGGAACACTGGGCCCAAACGGTATGGGCGAGGCCCACACAAGATCCCCGAACATGACGGAGAGAACACTGCAGGGGCATCAGATAGCAATAAAACAGGCACCTCAGGGGGAAGGGAAAGGGGGGGCACCTCAGCAGGTTGAGTGCATGACACCAAATCCACAAGGGGGTCACATGCCCACTGTTCCATCCTGGGGAGTGCAAAGCCACCACAGTCTCTCAAGTCTCTACAGTGGGTGGGTTGCCCACTGTTCAATCCTGGGGAGTGCAAAGCCACAGTCTCTCAAGTCTCTACAGTGGGTGGGTTGCCCACTGTTCCATCCTGGGGAGTGCAAAGCCACAGTCTCTCAAGTCTCTACAGTGGGTGGGTTGCCCACTGTTCCATCCTGGGGAGTGCAAAGCCACAGTCTCTCAAGGCTCTACAGTGGGTGGTTTGCCCACTGTTCAATCCTGGGGAGTGCAAAGCCACAGTCTCTCAAGTCTCTACAGTGGGTGGTTTGCCCACTGTTCAATCCTGGGGAGTGCAAAAGCCACAGTCTCTCAAGTCTCTACAGTGGGTTGGTTGCCCACTGTTCCATCCTGGGGAGTGCAAAGCCACAGTTTCTCAAGTATGTACAGTGGGTGGTTTGCCCACTGTTCCATCCTGGGGAGTGCAAAGCCACAATCTCTCAAGCCTCTACAGTGGGTGGTTTGCCCACTGTTCAATCCTGGGGAGTGCAAAGCCACAGTCTCTCAAGTCTCTACAGTGGGTGGTTTGCCTACTGTTCCATCCTGGGGAGTGCAAAGCCACAGTCTCTCAAGTCTCTATAGTGGGTGGTTTGCCCACTGTTCCATCCTGGGGAGTGCAAAGCCACAGTCTCTCAAGCCTCTACAGTGGGTGGTTTGCCCACTGTTCCATCCTGGGGAGTGCAAAGCCACAGTCTCTCAAGCCTCTACAGTGGGTGGTTTGCCCACTGTTCAATCCTGGGGAGTGCAAAGCCACAGTCTCTCAAGTGGATGCCTTTCTCCACTGGTTCTGGAGGAGGCTTTGTGCCCAGAGTGCTTCATCCTGCCAAGGACAGAGGTAGTGCATGTGATACTTCACTGGTTCTGGAGGGGGCTTGGTGCCCAGAGTGCTTCATCCTGCTCGTGACGGACTCAGTAGCGTCAGTGCCCTTGGCGCTCATGGGCCAGTGGTGCTTGTGGCTGCGGTGCTTGTGGCGGCGGTGCCCTGTTCAGCGGTGCTTGTGGCGGAGGTGCCCTGTTCAGCGGTGCTTGTGGCGGCGGGGTCCTTTGCAGTGACTCAGCTGCTGGCGGTCCTGTCTGGCCCAGCGGGGCTGGTGCTGGCGGTCCTTCATGGCCCAGCGGGGCTGGGGTCCTGTCTGGCCCAGCGGGGCTGGTGCTGGCGGTCCTGTCTGGCCCAGCGGGGCTGGTGCTGGTGGTGGCCTCCTGGGCAGCGGGGATGATGGCGGTCGCCTCCTGGGCATCTGGGCTGGTGCTGGCGGTGGTCTCCTGGGCAGCAGGGCTGGTGGCCTCCAGGGCAGCAGGGCTGGTGGCGGTGGCCTCCTGGGCAGCAGGGCTGGTGGCGGTGGCCTCCTGGGCAGCAGGGCTGGTGGCGGTGGCCTCCTGGGCAGCGGGGATAATGGCAGTGGCCTCCTGGGCAGCTGGGCTGGTGCTGGCCTCCTGGGCAGCGGGGATGATGGCAGTCTTCTCCGCCGTGCTTCTCTTCCCAGATTTGCTGACTTTCTTGTGGCCCTTCCCCATCTTGGAAGGTGTCGCAGCTGACTCCACACTCCCACCTGTAACCTTGGGAGCAGCTTTGGTGGCTTGAGTCTTCTCCCTCTCCCGCCGGGCACTGGCCAACTTTTGATGCTTCACAGGTGGGGGACTGCCCGTGCTGTGGCTCCGTGCTACACTGGCTGCCCTGGTGGCCGGTGCACTCCAGATTCCGGTGACTACAGGTACCAATGGTCCCGGAGATGTTGTGGCTGAGGTGCTAGGTTGGGACCTGGAGAGTTGGGCCCTAGGAGACGGACGGGGTGGGGGAGGTGAGGGAAAGAGGTCAAGGTTGGACAGGAAAAGTTTCTTGGGAACACTGGGATGGGTAGCTGGAGGGGGTTTGGGAGTGGAGGAAGAGGTTGTGGTTGTAGGAGGTGTTCATTTGGTGCCTTAGGGTGAAGGTGCATGCGCTGGAGGCTGTTGTGAGGTGGATGGCTGTTGGGTGGGTGTGTGCCTGCGCTTGTGTATCTTGGGAGGTGGCGTCACAGACACACTGGGAGAGGACACAGGGGACGTGTGAATGGCAGTGGGGGTGGTGACTGCACGTGATCGGGATGTGGTGGTGGGTGTGCTGGTGATGGAAGTAGTGGCTGTAGATGTAGTGCATGCAGGTGTGAGTGTAGACGAGACTGGGAGGGAGGAGGGAGACGAGGAGGAGGGGGACACAGTGGAGGCAATGGATGTTGTTGTGTCTGCATGTGTGTGATGCTTGCGTGAGTGCCTGTGGGATGTGTGGTGCTTATGTTTGCCAGAGCTTCCCTTGTGTGTTGACATGTGTGCATGCTTGTCTGAAGATGTGCTTGGGATAGGCTGAGGTACAGGGTATTGGGTCTGGGTGGAGGAAGTTGGAGGGAGGAGGCTAGAGACAGGGACAATGGCTGCCATCAGTGCTAAGGCCAGAGTCTGAAAAGCTCGCTGAAGGGCCACCTGACCAGAATGAATGCCCTCCAGGAATGCATTTGTTTGTTACAACTGCCTTTCTACACCCTGGATGGCATTCAAAATGGTAGACTGCCCAACAGTGAGGGACCTGAGGAGGTCAATGACCTCCTCACAGGGCAGCAGGGTTGACTGGGGCAGGGGCTGAGGTGCCTGGGGCGAAGGTGATGCCCACCCTCCTGGGTGAGCGGGCACGGGGCAAAGGCTGAGGGGCTGCTGGGAGGGCGGTGCTGGTTGGGGGTGGCGGCTGTACCTGTAGATGCGGGGGGCACAGATGTTGCTGCCACCACAAGGGAGCTTCCATCAGAGGACGAGTCCATGTCACTGGTGTCAGCTCCTGTCCCCGCCGTGGAGCTCCCCTCGCCCTCCGTCCCACTGGTGAACTCCGAGTCCATAGTGTCGCCCTCCAGGGCCATGTGGGATGCAGCTCCCTCCTGCTCTGGTGCCACTGCTCCTCCACCTGATGATGCTAATGCACACAAGAACAGGGAGACCACAAAAAGGGTGGGGGGGACAGAAGAAAGACATGTTGAGTGCATGCATTACTGCTACCGTTGGCGGACACGATAGACACAGAAGCCCCCTGCACTACGCCGCACACTTGGGCTCCACTGTTCAATCCCTGGGACATGGCCTACAAGGCTATGGCCGACATCTGCACACATGGATGACACAGGAGCCTGACTAGGTGTACTTGGCACTGTACACAGGTGGGGTGGGGTGCCACAGGGTCTGCCAGAACAAGGGGACCTAACTAGCACACTCGACCTGGCCTAGGGAAACCCACAGCCCACCTCCCCCACCCAGACACCGCCACTGCGCACAAATTCAGCAGAATGAGAGTGTGCTCACCCCCTTGTGGCTGCTGTGATGCCCTCAAGCGCCCATCCAACTCCGGGTACGCCACCACCAGGATCCTGAACATCAGGGGGGTCATGGTGCGACGGGCACCCCTCCCACATTGGGAGGCCATCCCCAGCTGGGCCTCCACCGTCTTCTTGCTCCAGCAGCGAATGTCCTCCCATCTCTTACGGCAGTGGGTGCTCCGTCTGTGGTAGACCCCCAGGGTCCGGACATCCTTGGCGATGGCACGGCAAATATCTTTTTTCTGGTGGGCACTGACCTACATGAATTGTACAGGGGGAAAAGAAAAGTTATTACCAAATGGACCGTCACAGTAATTGGCCCCCATCCCTACCCTTGCCATGATGCACATGCACTCACCGTCGATTCATGCACGCCTCAATCCCCCCCCCATCTTTCATCCACCCCCCTCCACACAGGCATAGCCTATACAGCATGCTTCCAGTGTACTTACCTGTTTGTCTGGAGGACCGTAGAGTAGCGTGTACTGGGGGAGGACCACATCCACCAGTTTCTCCAACTCCTCCGATGTGAAGGCAGGGGCCTTTTCCTCAGACGAACAAGCCATTGTCTCTTCCAGACCGAGGTCACAGCAGCACTTGCAGTGTAGGTCCTTTCCTGATGAATATCAGGTATCGAGTGATTGCACAGATAGAAAATGGCGGTCACGTCCGCGGCGGTGCGTACCGTCACGGCCGGCGTACATCGTCATTGGCTCCTGGGACCATAGGGTCCAATGTTAACCAATGCAGAATTGCGCCGCGGTCTTTGACCGCC
This sequence comes from Pleurodeles waltl, assembly GCF_031143425.1. Classification (NCBI taxonomy): domain Eukaryota; kingdom Metazoa; phylum Chordata; class Amphibia; order Caudata; family Salamandridae; genus Pleurodeles; species Pleurodeles waltl. Next base: position 521,146,350 of record NC_090438.1, read on the forward strand.
TACCGCGACGGTGTACAACTCCAGCGCAGTTACCTCACATACCATTGTCCCACTTTACAGGTCAGGCAGTCGCCATTTCAGGGGCCCACATGGCTTAATTTTTAACTGCGTCACACATACCTAGGCCTTGCCTCAACACTCATACAGGCCAAATTTCAGATTATGATTCGTGTTCTGTGTAAACTGTGGGTACGTACCTCTGAGTTGGTTGACTCTGTGCTCGCTGTTGCCCTTCATAGGCACCATCCGCTGGGGCATGTGAGGAGATGGCGGCATCCTCCGGTGTACAGACCGCTGGTGGACCTGTCGACAATGGAGGAAAGACATGTGATCATCACCTACAGGCTTGATCGTGCGACAATCCTGGAACTGTGTGCTCAGCTGGAGCCAGACCTGATGTCAGCTATCCGCCATCCCGCAGGAATCCCCCCTCAAGTGCAGGTGCTGTCAGTACTCCATTTCCCAGCAAGTGGGTCTTTTCAAACTACAGTGGCCATAGCATCAGGGATGTCCCAGCCTATGTTTTCCAATGTGTTCTCCAGAGTGTTGTCTGCCCTGCTGAAACACATGCGGAGCTACATCATTTTCCCTCAGGTGGAGGATTTGCCTACAGTGAAAGGTGACTTCTATGCCCTGGGACATATCCCCAACATCATAGGTGCCATTGAAGGGACACATGTGGCTTTGGTACCCCCCTGCAGGAGTGAACAGGTGTACAGAAACTGGAAGAGTTAGCATTCCATGAATGTGCAGATGGTGTGTTTGGCAGACCAGTACATCTCCCATGTTAATGCCAAATTCCCTGGCTCAGTGCATGACGCTTACATCCTACCCCAACCTGTCATGGCTACTGACCCCAGTGAGGAATCCCAGGACAAGGGCAGAGGAACGCTGCAATAAGGCCCATGGGCAAACTCGGCGGATAATAGAGCGGACCTTCGGCCTCCTGAAGGCCAAGTTCAGGTGCCTCCATTTGACAGGTGGATCCCTATTCTACTCACCAAAGAAGGTGTGCCAGATCATTGTGGCCTGCTGTATGCTTCACAACTTAGATTTGCGACGACAGGTGCCTTTTCTGCAGGAGGATGGTAAAGATGGCGGTGTTGTTGCAGCTGTGGAGCCTGTGGACAGTGAAGACGAGAAAGCAGAAGAAGAGGACATCAACAACAGGAACTCAGTGATCCTGCAATATTTCCAGTGAGACACAGGTAAGAATACAAACCTGCCTACTACATGTACTTTAACACTACTACCTCTCTACTGTCTGTCGTTTTCACCCAGTGTATGGTCACTGAGTTGTCACTTTCTCTTACGATTTCACAGATGTGGGTCCCACAGTGTGACATCTGCTTTGTTTCCTCATGGACTAGAGCTGTGTGACATAGGTATGTTGACATTACATATGAAAGAGCATTTTGTCACTGTAATTGCTAATACACTATTTCGAAATGACAGACTGACTCCAGATTGTTTTGTGCTTCAAGGGTGTTTATTTAAGTGCTCAAAATTGGAGGGGGTTGTAAAATGGTGAGGGGTATGGTGGAGGAATGTCCACGGCAGAGTCCAGTCTATTAGTCTCACAGGTGCATTGCCCAAATTGGCATAGGAAGTGGAGCTGGGGCAGTTTGAGGATGGACAGGGTGACAAAGTGGGACAGAAGGATGACATTCAGGGTGGTCTCATTTCTTGGCAGGGTCTTGGCATCGTTCTCTGTCTTTGTACTGGATCTCAGGGACCTTTTGCAGGGTGGTTCTCCCTCTGCAGAGGGTGGGGTGCTGGTGTGGTGGTCCTGTGGCGGTGCCTCCTGTCCACTAGCGCCGGCGGAGGTGGTGGGCAGTTCATCGTCCAGGCTAGTGTCAGGGGCCCCTTGTTGTGCCACAGTGTCCCTCCTGGTGTTGAGTACTTCCTTCAGCACCCCTACGATGGTGCCCAGGGTGGAATTGATGGATCTGAGTTCCTCCCTGAAGCCCAAATACTGTTCCTCCTGCAGGCGCTGGGTCTCCTGAAACTTGGCCAGTACCGTTGCCATCGTCTCCTGGGAGTGGTGGTAGGCTCCCATGATGTTGGAGAGGGCCTCGTGGAGAGTGGGTTCCCTTGGCCTGTCCTCCCCCTGTCGCACAGCAGCCCTCCCAGTTCCCCTGTGTTCCTGGGCCTCCGTCCCCTGGACCGTGTGCCCACTGCCACTGCCACCAGGTCCCTGTTGTTGTTGGGGTGGTGGGTTAGCCTGGGTTCCCTGTAGTGGTGAACACACTGCTGATTAAGGTATCCTGGGGACAGAGGTATGGGCCCGCTGGGTGGGTGCTGTGCTGGTGCTTCCAGAGGGGGGAAGCTCTGTAGTGGCCTGTGACTGTGTTAGGGGAAGCGGCTGTCCCGAGGTCCCAGATGGGCCGGGCTGGTCATCTAGATCCAGTTGGACAGAGCTGCTGTCATCACTGTGGGCCTCTTCTGTTGGTGGTGTGGACATGTGTGGACCCTCCTGTCCGGTGACGTTGGGTAGGGGTCCTGCAGGGGTATAAAAGGATGTTTATTACATCTGTGTGTGCCATGGTGTGCAATAGGTGGGTGACCATGTACCCCAGTGCTTGCATTCCTGTGTGGGACCTTGTGTGATGGTGGTTTAGGGGGGTGTATGGTTATGTGCAGTGGCCATGCTTTGGTGATGGGTGTCCATGCTTTGTTGATGCATGCAGGGCTTGGTGTTAGGATGTGTGGTTTGTGATGTTGGGACATTTGTGAGGACTTGGAGTGATGGGGGAGAGGGTGAGGGTGGGGGTAGGTGATGGCATGCAGGTAGGGTGGAGGATGTAATAGTTAAGATTTGACTTACCAGAGTCCATTCCTCCATCTACTCCTGTGAGGCCCTCAGGATGCAGAATCACCAAGACTTGCTCCTCCCATGTTGTTAGTTGTGGGGGAGGAAGTGGGGGTCCGCCGCCAGTCCGCTGAACCGCAAGGTGGTGTCTTGAGACCACGGAACGCACCTTCCCCCGTAGGTCATTCCACCTCTTCCTGATGTCATCCTTATTTCTTGGGTACTGTCCCACTGCGTTAACCCTGTCCACTATTCTACGCCAGAGCTCCATCTTCCTAGCTATGGAGGTGTGCTGCACCTGTGATCCGAATAGCTGTGGCTCTTCCCGGACGATTTCCTCCACCATGACCCTGAGCTCCTCCTCAGAGAACCTGGGGTGTCTTTGCCGTGCCAAGGGGTGGTGTGGGTAATGTGTGGGGTGGTGTGTGTAGTGATAAGTGGGGTGGTATTTAGTGGTGTGTTGTGTGTTGTGTGAGGTGCATGGAAGTTATGTGGGTGATGGTATTGTGTGCCTGTGGATGCTTGGTAGTTGTTTGTAGTGTCTCTCTCTGGCCTCCTCTCGGTAATTGTGGTCGTAGGGGTTTGTGGGTGATGTGGGTGTATGTTTTATATTGTAATGGGTGTGTGGGAGTGGCGTGCGATTGTGTATCAGGTGTGTGTATTTTGAATTGTCCAATGTGGTTGCGTTTTGTAAACGTGTGTGTATTTTGAGCGCGGCGGTGTGTACCGCCAATGGAATACCGCGGTTGAAAGACCGCCGCGTGGATTCGTGTGTCGTGATAGTGTGGGCGTATTTCTGTTGGCGTGATGGTGGAGGTTTTGTTTTCGGCAGTTCATCACTGACCTTTGGTGTGGCGGACTTGTGTGGGTGTCTGAATTTTGGTGGATTCCGAGCTGTGTGTCATAATAGCTGTGCCGGATTTCCGTGGCCGCGGCGGTGTGTTGGCGGTCTTCTGCACTTACAATGTTGTAATGACCGCTGTGGTGTTTGTTGGCAAATTCCATGGGACCTCATACTTTCCAGCCATGCTGCACTGTCATGGGAACTGCTTGTATACTGTGTAAATGAATTACACAGCACACCATTGAGGATTGGGGGGTGGTCCAAAACATGGCCACTCTCTCATTAACTGTTAGAGCATGAGCAAGAACAAGAAAGCCTTCTCAACAAACATACATGGTGAATATTATTTGTAATACTAGCTTTCTTTGGCCTGCAATCTTCACAGTAGACAGTAGAGTACCAAAATCTGTTCTTAGTCTTGTAGTACCACAAGATACTTAGGGGAGAAGGAAAGATTATCACCAAAGCTGAAGAAATCTACAGACTAGTACAGACCGGAAGAAGTTAGCTACCAAAACAACCATTAAATAAGGGGAAAAAAGATAATGCAGAGATAACAGGGATTAAGCAAAAATTGGATAGGGAGTTGGAAAACAAGGAGACAGTATATAAAAGAAACAGGCAAAGTTAAAAGTAGAATAATAGTGGGCAGAGATAAAAGCTGGTAGTCGCGCCTTTTCCCCTCTTCTTGCCCTTGGGTGCTGATATAAGAAATAAGAATGATAAGAAATAGATTAGTGGTACAGTTAATCTCCACAAAAGTATTATAACAGGCAAACACAGTAACATTGCACTTATCTAAATCTGATCGCCCATGGTACTAGCATTGACTATCTTTGATATGGCTATAATAATGCTAAAATCCCTATTTCAAATTTCGTTAACAAAAACTACATTAGGAGCTAATGCATTGTATTGACCAATCTTTGATTATATTCTCATTTCCCAACCCCCTTGTTGGACCAACACAGTCTCCCTTTTTTGCAATGCACAGATGCATACAAGTACTACACATCACAGTGAAATTGCCTGGGACTGTACAAGCTACATAAAAGTCACAGAGAATGCTAACTCACTCATATCACAAATTCACTGTGGTGACAGGAGGAGAGAAGATCCTGCATTGTAATGGCTTCTTAAATAATCAGCCAAAGTGAGCACCCCTGAGTACGATTAGGTAGCCCTTAGCACCTGCCTAGCTCAAACTGAATCACATAATAATATTCTTAGCATAAACTTAAAGTAACTTACTTCTGAGTGTGAGCAGCATGCTATTCGGAAAAAAAGACTTAGCATTGTAGAACACAAACACATAAAATATTACAATTAACACTTACAAAGTACTAGAATCTCAACGTCTAGCTGGTCCAGCAGGTTCTGCTGCCATGGGGTGGATATCCACCCCATTGTTTGTTAGTTGCTGGGTGGTGCACTGGACCTGGCTGGTGCACCACACACACCAGTGCACCTTCCCCCAACGTAGCTGATGGTTCGACAGGGGCTACTGGCTGCCAGGCTTGACAGTAAGTAAAGGAAAAAATAAACGAAAATATAAAAAGTCATGAAAAAATATGAAAAACATAAAAACATGTAAAACACATAGACAAAAAAACACAAACTAATGCAGTAAATAAAAATGAGGGGTAGAATAATTAGGAGGGCACATGACTGAAAATATTAGGAAGGGATTCAAAAACAGGCCAAGCACCATGAACAGAGTAAGAACACAAGATGGCCTCGCCCATTCAAACGACGTGGGGCCTTTCACATACGATTTTGAATACAAGAACATTATCTGCGTTGCGTTTGACGTAAAATAGAATGTGAACGGGCATGATGGGGAAACTCTGCCTGCCCACAGAACTCCACGCGCACAGCAGAATGTTTTTACCACTTTGCGGAGTTCCCCATAGCCCGACTCCACAATCTCTGCCTAGGCCTACTTTTTTCACCATTTGTAATACATAATAAATGTCTGGTCAGTGACTTGTTTCTCCATGTGAAATTAAAATGACAAATATCTGTTTAACGTTTTAGAAAATTACAGATATCTACTTAGCTTTTTCAGCCTTGATAACATTATTGCCACCAATGACAGCTCCTCAGTCTCCCTGTCACAATTCTGCAGTTTATCTTTATGTGCCATCTGCTAGATCTAGAGACAAGTTCGCTAACTTCTTCAATGACAATGGTTCAGCAGCTGCTGACCAGTGCTAAAGCGCATGTGCTGTCTCCCCTAAACATGATAACATTGGTTCCTACTCAATTGGCATATTTAATTTACTCGTATGTCCCTTCTAAAAGTGCATTAAAGGTGCACAGGGCCTGTAAATTAAATGCTACTAGTGGGCATGCAGCACTGGTTGTGCCAGCCACATAAGTAGCCTCTTAACCATGTCTCAGGCCTGCCATTGCAAGGCCTGTGTGTGCAGTTTCACTGCCACTTCAACTTGGCATTAAAAACGAATCGCAAATGCCTTAAACTCCCCTTTTTCTACATATAAATCACCCGTGAGGTAGGTCCTTGGTAACCTGTAGGGCAGGGTGCTATGTAAGCAAAAGGCAGGACATGCACTTATGTTTTTTACATGTCCAGGTAATGGAAAACTCAAATTCATTTACCACTGCCGTGAGGCCTGCTCCTCTTACAGACCAGCATTAGAAATGCCCTCATATACTTTTAAGTGGTAGATTCTGGTCTGGAAGGAGTAGCTCTGTCATGTTGAGGATGGTCAGAATGGTAACAGAAAACCCTGTTTACTGTTGAAGTTGCATTTAATATTACTATTTTAGAAATAGCACTTTTAGAAAGTAGGCATTTCTCAGAACTTACTGCCATCTGTGCCTTACAGCCTGTCTACCATCCATGTTTGGTCTGTGCTGCTTGACAGGCCCCTCTTGCATTCCACCCAGACAGCCATAAACACAGAACACTCACTCACATCTGCATTCATCTGCATACTGAATTGGTATTACTGGGCAGAAAGGGTAGAGGGGCTCTCTCTTACACTTTAAAGGCCAGTGGCCTGCCCTCACACAAAGGACTAATGATCCCCCACAGGGATCCTGGCAGACAGGACTGTGCTGAAAGGGGAGCTTGTGCACTTCAAAACTATACTTTGAAGTTTCCCACACTTTAAAGGCACTTTTGGATATTTATACTGGGCCTCTGACCCCACCAACTCAAACACTTCTGGCTCTACATCTGGACTCTGTCAGAGGGACTGCCTGGCTGCCCAAAGGACTCATCTGGACTGCTTTGCTGAGAAGGACTGCTGCACTGCTTGTTGCCCTGCTATCTGCTGGCCTCTGACTCTGCCGGAAGGACTCTGCCTTCCCTACAAGTGTTCTCCAAGGGCTTGGACTGAGCTTGCCTCCTGTTCTGAAGTCTCAAGGCCACAAAGACTTCACTCCAGAGACAAAAATCCCAGTGAGTTGGAAAAATGATGCAAAGCCTGCAGAAATCACCTAACAGATCGATGCAGCATCTGCTCCTTCTTAACGGTGTAGCAAGGATTTTCAATGCATCGTCCCTGGGCGTCAAAATATTCCTACATGGCAATGAGGAACTAAGGCTGCACTCCTGCAAATCAACGCATCACCTTGCAGCATGGAAAGAAACAATGCATCGTCTTTGCCGGCAAATCTGACACAGCGCCTTATTTTTTGACTCATCTCCTTCTCTGCAGCACCGTACGACGCATCCCAGGTATTCTGTGTTACAACGATACATCCAATGAATGGGGGCTGGCATGGTGAAATCCTGTGCTTTGAGAAAACCAGTTTTTCCAACAAAACTCTTCTGCAGAACTACCAATGAGCTTCTCAGGTTTCTATAAAATATAATACTCTAATAGCCACAAATAATATTTAGGTATTTGGATAAAAAGAGAAACTTGAAAAACTCTACAGAGTTCACTATCTGTTAGTTCGATCAATATTGTATACATTACTTATGGTCAGAGTAGTACAAGCTTTGTAATAGCAGCCAATCAAGGTAGGTGGGAATTAGGTTCATTTATGGCTCAATATATTTGGTCATTATGAACATTTATTTTTTAATACTAATTTCATATAATATTTTATACAGATTTGTAATGTTCCATACTTCTAAGATGGAAGATGAAATGGTGAGTGCCAGGTCTAACCTCAAACCAAGACGGTCACATAGTGAGAGTGACATTACAAACAAAAGCAAACATGAACTAGATTGTGGAAGGCATCTTTGAACTCTGGTATATCAAGTGACTTACTTGCTTCTTAGTGGCTGTGTTTGTCTGCTGGCATCTCACTTAGTTAGAAGCCTGAAGATCATCTATGTCAAATCCTCATTGTGATCTCAGTTGAATTTCTTAACTGGAACTGATTGTCTTTAAAGTACCCTTACTTATATTTGTCTGAGCCTGGACATTTCTTCAAAGTTGCTATTGTTTCATTATTGGTTTAATGGAGTTACGTTATTGTTGGTGGAGTCACAGTCTCCCACTCGCTCTAAAGACTTTAAACCATATATTTAATATAGATTTCTGACCATATTGTAAATCAAATTTGATATCAAACAAGGTAAATAATGAATAGGTTTGCATGCACAAATGATTACACTGAGGAAGAGTTAGACTTTAGACTAAAGTTTCATATTATATGCTGCAGGCGAACCATTTGTATTCACAAACACAAGTAGCTGCACAATGTTATCAAGCTCTAAAAGGTACGTCATACAAAGAGTTTCAGCTATTGTGGTATAGTAAATGTTATTTGTTTATTCCCTTTGGGACTGGAATACATACGAAAAATTCATACCAGGTCTAAGAGATGTGGCTACACAGTGACATGTGTCTTTCCCTTATCCCATTTCTCACTATTTTCTTGGGAGACGCTTTGTAGCCTCCTGAGGTTATAAAGGTGGTCATTACAACCCTAGCGGTCGGTGTTAAAGAGGCAGTAAAACTGCCAACAGGCCGGTGTTAAAAAAATGGAATTACGACCGTGGCGGAAACTGCCAACATAGACAGCCACTTTAACACTCCGACCGCCAAGGCGGTACAAACAAACACCGCAGCGGTAACCGCTAACAGACAGGCGGAGGACAATGTACCGCCCGCAGAATTACAACAGTCCAATCCGCCAATCTTTTCCGGGGCGGATTCACCGCGAACAAAAACACGGCGGAAACAGGACTTGGAAGGGGAAACGCTCACCTCTACACATCCCACGAGGAACCAGGACGCCATGGAACCGGAACTTCAGATACTCCCAGCCTTTATCTTCCTGCTCCTCTACCAGGAGCACAAACGCCAGTGGCATAGACCACGGTGAGTACTGCACCTACGACACAGGGGAGGGGGGAGGGAAAAAACAGTGACACACACACGCAATACGCAACACCCCCAACCCCACCCTCACCCACTACAACACACACACAAATACAGCATGATACATTACAGTTACACCCCCCCCAACCCCCCATGGAAGAATGCAAGGACAAAAGGAAATGAGTTGAATAATTGTAATATATTCAATTACATAAATAAAAAATATTTACATATATATACATTTACACTATAAACAATTATATACACCAAGAACACAAGTCCAAGGGATTCCACCATCATAGTCCGTGGACCACTGGGCCCAAAAGACATGGGTGATGCCCACACTCAATACCCGATCAAAACGAAGAGAACACTGCAGGGGCATCAGATAGAAATAAAACAGGCACCTCAGGGGGAAGGGAAGGGGGGGCACCTCAGCCGGATTAGTGCACGATGCCAGATCCACTAGGGGGCTCCATGCCCACTGTTCAATCCTGAGGAGTGCAAAGCCACAGTCTCTCAAGTCTCTACAGTGGGTGGGTTGCCCACTGTTCAATCCTGGGGAGTGCAAAGCCACAGTCTCTCAATTCTCTACAGTGGGTGGGTTGCCCACTGTTCAATCCTGGGGAGTGCAAAGCCACAGTCTCTCAAGTCTCTATAGTGGGTGGGTTGCCCACTGGTCAATCCTGGGGAGTGCAAAGCCACAGTCTCTCAAGTGGATAACAGTCTCCACTGGTTCTGGAGGGGGCTTGGTGCCCAGAGTGCTTCATCCTGCCAAGGACAGAGGTAGTGGATGCCTTTCTCCACTGGTTCTGGTGGGGGCTTGGTGCCCAGAGTGCTTCATCCTGCCAAGGACTGAGGTAGTGGATGTAACTCTCCACTGGTTCTGGAGGGGGCTTGGTGCCCAGAGTGCTTCATCCTGCCTGTGGCGGCCTCAGTAGCGTTGTAATCATTGGCGCTCACTGTCCTGCGGTGGCGCTGGCAATCTTGTCCTGGGCAGCAGTGCTGCTGGCGGCGGGGTCCTGGGCAGCGGGGCTGGTGGCGGTCTTGTCCTGGGCAGCGGTGCTGCTAGTGGCGGTCTTGTCCTGGGCAGTGGGGCTGGTGGCGGTCTTGTCCTGGGCAGCGGTGCTGCTGGTGGCGGTCTTGTCCTGGGCAACGGGGCTTATGGCGGTCTTGTCCTGGGCAGCGGTGCTGCTGGCGGCGGGGTCCTGTGCAGCGGGGCTGGTGGCGGTCTTGTCCTGGGCAGCGGTGCTGCTGGTGGCGATCTTGTCCTGGACAGCGGTGCTGGTGCTGGCGGTCTTGTCCTGTGCAGCGGGGCTGGTGGCGGTCTTGTCCTGGGCAGCGGGGCTGGTGGCAGTCTTGTCCGCCGTGCTGATCTTCCCAGACTTGCCGGTTTTACTGTGCCCCTTCCCCACCTTGGATGGTGTTTCAGCTGTCTCCAAACTCCCAACTGTACCCCTGGAAGCGGCTTTGGTGGCTGATTTCTTTCCCCTCTCCCGCTGGGGACTGGCCAACTTTTTATGCTTGACAGGTGGGGGACTGTCCATGCTCTGGCTCCTTGCCACGCTGGCTGCCCTGCTGCCTGGTGCACTCCAGAATCCGGTGACTACTGGCACCACTGGTCCCGCCGATGTTGTGGCTGAGGTGCTAGGTTGGGACCTGGAGAGTTGGGCCCTAGGAGAATGAAGGGGTGGGGGAGGTGAGGGAAAGAGGTCAAGGTTGGCCAGGAAAAGTTTCTTAGGAAAAACTGGGACGGGTAGCTGGAGGGGGTTTGGGACTGGAGGAAGAGGTAGTGGTTGTAGGAGGTGTACTTTTGGTGACTTTGGGTGAAGGTGCATGGGCTATAGGCTGTCGTGAGGTGGATGGCTGTTGGGTGGGTGTGTGGCTGCGTTTGTGCACCTTGGGAGATGGCCTCACAGACACACTGGGAGAGGACACAGGGGACGTGTGAATGGTGGTGGGGGTGGTGACTGCATGTGAGCGGGGTGTGGTGGTGGGTGTGCTGGTGATGGACGTAGTGGCTGAGGATGTAGTGCATACAGGTGTGAGTGAAGACGAGACAGGGAGGGAGGAGGGAGACGAGGAAGGAGGGGGACACAGTGGAGGCAGTGGAGGTTGGTGTGTCTGCATGTGTCTGATGCTTGCATGAGTGCCTGTGGGATGTGTGGTGCTAACGTTTGCCAGAGCTTCCCTTGTGTGTTGAGGTATGTGCATGCTGGTCTGAGGGCGTGCTTGGGATAGGCTGAGGTACAGGGGTGTGGGTTTGGGTGGAGGGAGTTGGAGAGGGGAGGCTAGAGACAGGGACAATGGCTGCCATCAGTGCTGAGGCCAGAGTCTGAAAAGCTCGCTGAAGGGCTGCCTGACCAGAGTGAATGCCCTCCAGGTATGCATTGGTTTGTTGCAACTGCCTCTCTACACCCTGGATGGCATTCAAAATGGTACACTGCCCAACAGTGAGGGACCTGAGGAGGTCAATGGTCTCCTCACTGAGGGCAGCAGGGGTGACTGGGGCAGGGGCTGAGGTGCCTGGGGCGAAGGTGATGCCCACCCTCCTGGGTGAGCGGGCACGGGCCAAACGCTGAGGGGCTGCTGGAAGGGCGGTGCTGGTAGGGGAGTGGCAGCTGTACCTGTAGATGCGGGGGCACAGATAGGCCCACCACCGCAAGGGAGCTCTCATCAGAGGAGGACTCCGTATCGCTGGTGTCAGCTCCTGTCCCCGCCGTGGAGCTCCCCTCGCCCTCCTTCCCACTGGTGAATTCAGACTCCATAGTCTTGCCCTCTGGGGCCATGTGGGATGCAGCTCCCTCCTGCTCCGGTGCCACTGCTCCTCCGCCTGATGAGGCTAATGCACACAAGAACAGGGAGACCACAAAAAGGGGGGGGAAGACAGAAGAAAGACATGTTGAGTGCATGCAATACCGCTACCATTGGTGGACACGACAGACACAGAAGCCCCCTGCACTACGCCGCGCACTTGGAGTCCACTATTCAATCGAAGGGACATGGGTTACAAGACTATGCCCGATTTCTGCACACATGGATGTCACAGGAGCTGACTAGGTGTAGTTGGCACTGTACACAGGTGGGGTGGGGTGCCACAGGGCCTGCCTCAAGAAGGGTCCTTGCCTACTAAACTTGCCCTGGCCTAGGGGAACCCACAGCCCACCTTCCCCACCCAGACACCTACAATGCGCGCTGAATCAGCAGAATGAGAGTGTACTCACCCCCTTGTGTCTGCTGTGATGCCCTCAAGCACCCATCAAACTCCGGGTATGCCACTGCCAGGATCCTGAACATCAGGGGGGTCATGGTGCGATGGGCACCCCTCCTACGTTGGGAGGCCATCCCCAGCTAGGCCTCCGCCGTCTTCTTGCTCCAGCGGCAAATGTCCTCCCATCTTTTCCGGCAGTGGGTGCTCCGTCTGTGGTAGACCCCCAGGCTCCGGACTTCCTTGGCGATGGCACGCTAAATGTCCTTCTTCTGGTGGGCGCTGACCTACAGGAATTTTACAGGGGAAAAAGATAAGCAATTACCATCTGCACTGTCACAGTCATTGGCCCCCATCCCTACCCTTGCCATGACGCACATGCACTCACCGTCGTTTCATGCACGCCTCATTCTCACCCCCCCTATCTTTCATCCACCCCACTCCACACAGGCATTGCCCATACAGCACGCTCACAGTGTACTTACCTGTTTGTCTGGAGGACCGTAGAGTAGCGTGTACTGGGGGAGGACCCAATCCACGAGTTTCTCCAACTCCTCTGTGCTGAAGGCAGAGGCCCTTTCCCCAGACACACGAGCCATTGTCTCTTCCAGACTGAGGTCACAGCAGCACAGCACAGCAGCACTTGCAGTGTAGGTCCTCTCCTGTCAAAGATCAGGTATCAAGTGATTGAACAGACAGAAAATGGCGGTAACGTCCGCGGTGGTGCGTACTGTCACCGCCGGCGTACATCGTCATTGGCTCCTGGGACCCATAGGGTCCAATGTTATCCAATTCAGGATTGCGCCGCGGGATTCAACCGTCTACTGCGACGGTGTACAACACCAGCGCAGTTACCTCATATCCCCCTGTCCCACTTTACAGGTCAGGCAGCTGCAATTTCATGGGCCCAAATGGCATTATTTTGGACTGTGTCACACATATCTAGGCCTTGCCTAAACACTCAAATTTCGATTTGCTAATATTTTCAGAGTAAGCTGTGTTTACGTACCTCAGAGTTGGTTGACTCTCTGCTCGCTGTTCTCCTCCATAGACACCATCCGCTGGGGCATGTGAGGAGATGGCGGCATCCTCCGGTGTACAGACCACTGGTGGACCTGTCGACAATGGAGGAGTGACATGTGATCATCGCCTACAGGCTTGATCGTGCCACAATCCAGGAACTGTGTGCCCAGTTGCAGCCAGACCACAGGAATCCCAAACTCAAGTGCAGGTGCTGTCAGTGCTCCATTTCCTAGCAAGTGGGTCTTTTCAAACAACAGTGGCCATAGCATCAGGGATGTCCCAGCCTATGTTTTCCAACGTGTTCTCCAGAGTGTTGTCTGCCCTGCTGAAACACATGCGGAGCTACATCATTTTCCCTCAGGTGGAGGATTTGCCTACAGTGAAAGGTGATTTCTATGCCCTGGGACATATCCCCAACATCATAGGTGCCATTGATGGGACACATGTGGCCTTGGTACCCCCCGCAGAAGTGAACAGGTGTACAGAAACCGGAAGAGTTACCATTCCATGAATGTGCAGATGGTGTGTTTGGCAGACCAGTACATCTCCCATGTTAATGCAAAATTCCCTGGCTCAGTGCATGACGCTTACATCCTGCGGAATAGCAGCATCCCTTATGTGATGAGGCAACTCCAGAGGCACCGGGTGTGGCTATTAGGTGAGTACCTGGACCCAATACAGTGGTAATAGTTGTCTGGGTCTGTGGATGTCCCTATGAGTTAGTGTGTGTCTAACAGTTGTCCCTCGCCATTTGCCGGTGACTCTGGTTACCCAAACCTGTCATGGCTACTGACCCCAGTGAGGAATCCCAGGACAAGGGCAGAGGAATGCTACAATGAGGCACATGGGTGAACTAGGAGGATTATAGAGCGGACCTTCGGCCTCCTGAAGGCCAGGTTCCGGTGCCTCCATATGACAGGTGGTTCCCTATTCTACTCACCAAGGAAGGTATGCCAGATCATCATGGCCTGCTGTATGCTTCACAACTTGGCTTTGAGACGACAGGTGCCTTTTCTGCAGGAGGATGGTCCAGATGGAGGTCTTGTGGCAGCTGTGGACACTGTGGACAGTGAAGACGAGGATGCAGAAGGAGACGACATCGACAACAGGAACACTGTGATCCTGCAATACTTCCAGTGAGACACAGGTAAGAAGACAACACTGCCTGCTACATCTGATTTTAATCTGCTACCTCTCTACTGTCTGTCATTTTCACCCAGTGTATGGTCACTGAGTTGTCACTTTCCCTTACGATTTCACAGATGTGGGTCCCACTGTGTGACATCTGCTTTGTTTGCTCATGGACTAGAGCTGTGTGACATAGGTATGTTGACATTACATTTGAAAGAGCATTATGCCACTGTAATTGCTAATAAACTATTTCAGAATCACAGACAGACTCCTGATTGTTTTGTGCTTTAGGGGTGTTTATTTAGGTGCTCAATATTGGAGGGGGTTGTAAAATGCTGAGGAGTGATGGTGGAGGAATGTCCATGGCAGAGTCCAGTCTATTAGTCTCACAGGTGAATTGTCCAAAGGGGCATAGGAAGTGGAGCTGGGGCAGTTTAAGGATGGCCTGGGTGACAAGGTGGGACAAAAGGATGACAATCAGGGTGGTCTCATTTCTTGGCGGGGGTCTCTGTCTTTGTCCTGGATCTCAGGGACCGTTTGCAGGGTGGTTCTCCCTCTGCAGGGGGTGGGGTGCTGGTGTGGTGGTCCTGTGGCGGTGCCTCCTGTCCACTAGCGCCGGCGGAGGTGGTGGGCAGTTCATCGTCCAGGCTAGTGTCAGGGGCCCCTTGTTGTGCCACAGTGTCCCTCCTGGTGTTGAGTACTTCCTTCAGCACCCCTACGATGGTGCCCAGGGTGGAATTGATGGATCTGAGTTCCTCCCTGAAGCCCAAATACTGTTCCTCCTGCAGGCGCTGGGTCTCCTGAAACTTGGCCAGTACCGTTGCCATCGTCTCCTGGGAGTGGTGGTAGGCTCCCATGATGTTGGAGAGGGCCTCGTGGAGAGTGGGTTCCCTTGGCCTGTCCTCCCCCTGTCGCACAGCAGCCCTCCCAGTTCCCCTGTGTTCCTGGGCCTCCGTCCCCTGGACCGTGTGCCCACTGCCACTGCCACCAGGTCCCTGTTGTTGTTGGGGTGGTGGGTTAGCCTGGGTTCCCTGTAGTGGTAAACACACTGCTGATTAAGGTATCCTGGGGACAGAGGTATGGGCCCGCTGGGTGGGTGCTGTGCTGGTGCTTCCAGAGTGGGGAAGCTCTGTAGTGGCCTGTGACTGTGTCAGGGGAAGCGGCTGTCCCGAGGTCCCAGATGGGCCGGGCTGGTCATCTAGATCCAGTTGGACAGAGCTGCTGTCATCACTGTGGGCCTCTTCTGTTGGTGGTGTGGACATGTGTGGACCCTCCTGTCCGGTGACGTTGGGTAGGGGTCCTGCAGGGGTATAAAAGGATGTTTATTACATCTGTGTGTGCCATGGTGTGCAATAGGTGGGTGACCATGTACCCCAGTGCTTGCATTCCTGTGTGGGACCTTGTGTGATGGTGGTTTAGGGGGGTGTATGGTTATGTGCAGTGGCCATGCTTTGGTGATGGGTGTCCATGCTTTGTTGATGCATGCAGGGCTTGGTGTTAGGATGTGTGGTTTGTGATGTTGGGACATTTGTGAGGACTTGGAGTGATGGGGGAGAGGGTGAGGGTGGGGGTATGTGATGGCATGCAGGTAGGGTGGAGGATGTAATAGTTAAGATTTGACTTACCAGAGTCCATTCCTCCATCTACTCCTGTGAGGCCCTCAGGATGCAGAATCGCCAAGACCTGCTCCTCCCATGTTGTTAGTTGTGGGGGAGGAAGTGGGGGTCCGCCGCCAGTCCGCTGAACCGCAAGGTGGTGTCTTGAGACCACGGAACGCACCTTCCCCCGTAGGTCATTCCACCTCTTCCTGATGTCATCCTTATTTCTTGGGTACTGTCCCACTGCGTTAACCCTGTCCACTATTCTACGCCAGAGCTCCATCTTCCTAGCTATGGAGGTGTGCTGCACCTGTGATCCGAATAGCTGTGGCTCTACCCGGACGATTTCCTCCACCATGACCCTGAGCTCCTCCTCAGAGAACCTGGGGTGTCTTTGCCGTGCCAAGGGGTGGTGTGGGTAATGTGTGGGGTGGTGTGTGTAGTGATAAGTGGGGTGGTATTTAGTGGTGTGTTGTGTGTTGTGTGAGGTGCATGGAAGTTATGTGGGTGATGGTATTGTGTGCCTGTGGATGCTTGGTAGTTGTTTGTAGTGTCTCTTTCTGGCCTCCTCTCGGTAATTGTGGTCGTAGGGGTTTGTGGGTGATGTGGGTGTATGTTTTATATTGTAATGGGTGTGTGGGAGTGGCGTGCGATTGTGTATCAGGTGTGTGTATTTTGAATTGTCCAATGTGGTTGCGTTTTGTAAACGTGTGTGTATTTTGAGCGCGGCGGTGTGTACCGCCAATGGAATACCGCGGTTGAAAGACCGCCGCGTGGATTCGTGTGTCGTGATAGTGTGGGCGTATTTCTGTTGGCGTGACGGTGGAGGTTTTGTTTTCGGCAGTTCATCACTGACCTTTGGTGTGGTGGACTTGTGTGGGTGTCTGAATTTTGGTGGATTCCGAGCTGTGTGTCATAATAGCTGTGGCGGATTTCCGTGGCCGCGGCGGTGTGTTGGCGGTCTTCTGCACTTACAATGTTGTAATGACCGCCGTGGTGTTTGTTGGCAAATTCCATGGGACCTCATACTTTCCAGCCATGCTGCACTGTCATGGGAACTGCTTGTATACTGTGTAAATGAATTACACAGCACACCTTTGAGGATTGGGGGTGGTCCAAAACATGGCCACTCTCTCATTAACTGTTAGAGCATGAGCAAGAACAAGAAAGCCTTCTCAACAAACATACATGGTGAATATTATTTGTAATACTAGCTTTCTTTGGCCTACAATCTTCACAGTAGACAGTAGAGTACCAAAATCTGTTCTTAGTCTTGTAGTACCACAAGATACTTAGGGGAGAAGGAAAGATTATCACCAAAGCTGAAGAAATCTACAGACTAGTACAGACCGGAAGAAGTTAGCTACCAAAACAACCATTAAATAAGGGGAAAAAAGATAATGCAGAGATAACAGGGATTAAGCAAAAATTGGATAGGGAGTTGGAAAACAAGGAGACAGTATATAAAAGAAACAGGCAAAGATAAAAGTAGAATAATAGTGGGCAGAGATAAAAGCTGGTAGTCGCGCCTTTTCCCCTCTTCTTGCCCTTGGGTGCTGATATAAGAAATAAGAATGATAAGAAATAGATTAGTGGTACAGTTAATCTCCACAAAAGTATTATAACAGGCAAACACAGTAACATTGCACTTATCTAAATCTGATCGCCCATGGTACTAGCATTGACTATCTTTGATATGGCTATAATAATGCTAAAATCCCTATTTCAAATTTCGTTAACAAAAACAACATTAGGAACTAATGCATTGTATTGACCAATCTTTGATTCTATTCTCATTTCCCAACCCCCTTGTTGGACCAACACAGTCTCCCTTTTTTGCAATGCACAGATGCATACAAGTACTAAACATCACAGTGGAATTGACTGGGACTGTACAAGCTACATAAAAGTCACAGAGAATGCTAACTCACTCATATCACAAATTCACTGTGGTGACAGGAGGAGAGAGGAGCCTGCATTGTAATGGCTTCTTAAATAATCAGCCAAAGTGAGCACCCCTGAGTACGATTAGGTAGCCCTTAGCACCTGCCTAGCTCAAACTGAATCACATAATAATATTCTTAGCATAAACTTAAAGTAACTTACTTCTGAGTGTGAGCAGCATGCTATTCGGAAAAAAAGACTTAGCATTGTAGAACACAAACACATAAAATATTACAATTAACACTTACAAAGTAGTAGAATCTCAACGTCTAGCTGGTCCAGCAGGTTCTGCTGCCATGGGGTGGATATCCACCCCATTGTTTGTTAGTTGCTGGGTGGTGCACTGGACCTGGCTGGTGCACCACACACACCAGTGCACCTTCCCCCAACGTAGCTGATGGTTCGACAGGGGGTACTGGCTGCCAGGCTTGACAGTAAGTAAAGGAAAAAATAAACGAAAATATAAAAAGTCATGAAAAAATATGAAAAACATAAAAACATGTAAAACACATAGACAAAAAAACACAAACTAATGCAGTAAATAAAAATGAGGGGTAGAATAATTAGGAGGGCACATGACTGAAAATATTAGGAAGGGATTCAAAAACAGGCCAAGCACCATGAACAGAGTAAGAACACAAGATGGCCTCGCCCATTCAAACGACGTGGGGCCTTTCACATACGATTTTGAATACAAGAACATTATCTGCGTTGCGTTTGACGTAAAATAGAATGTGAACGGGCATGATGGGGAAACTCTGCCTGCCCACAGAACTCCACGCGCACAGCAGAATGTTTTTACCACATTGCGGAGTTCCCCATAGCCCGACTCCACAAACTCTGCCTAGGCCTACTTTTTTCACCATTTGTAATACATAATAAATGTCTGGTCAGTGACTTGTTTCTACATGTGAAATTAAAATGACAAATATCTGTTTAACTTTTTAGAAAATTACAGATATCTACTTAGCTTTTTCAGCCTTGATAACATTATTGCCACCAATGACAGAGCTCCTCAGTCTCCCTGTCACAATTCTGCAGTTTATCTTTATGTGCCATCTGCTAGATCTAGAGACAAGTTCTCTAACTTCTTCAATGACAATGGTTCAGCAGCTGCTGACCAGTGCTAAAGCGCATGTGCTGTCTCCCCTAAACATGATAACATTGGTTCCTACTCAATTGGCATATTTAATTTACTCGTATGTCCCTTCTAAAAGTGCATTAAAGGTGCACAGGGCCTGTAAATTAAATGCTACTAGTGGGCATGCAGCACTGGTTGTGCCAGCCACATAAGTAGCCTCTTAACCATGTCTCAGGCCTGCCATTGCAAGGCCTGTGTGTGCAGTTTCACTGCCACTTCAACTTGGCATTAAAAACGAATCGCAAATGCCTTAAACTCCCCTTTTTCTACATATAAATCACCTGTGAGGTAGGTCCTTGGTAACCTGTAGGGCAGGGTGCTAAGTAAGCAAAAGGTAGGACATGCACTTATGTTTTTTACATGTCCAGGTAATGGAAAACTCAAATTCATTTTCCACTGCCGTGAGGCCTGCTCCTCTTACAGACCAGCATTAGAAATGCCCTCATATACTTTTAAGTGGTAGATTCTGGTCTGGAAGGAGTAGCTCTGTCATGTTGAGGATGGTCAGAATGGTAACAGAAAACCCTGTTTACTGTTGAAGTTGCATTTAATATTACTATTTTAGAAATAGCACTTTTAGAAAGTAGGCATTTCTCAGAACTTACTGCCATCTGTGCCTTACAGCCTGTCTACCATCCATGTTTGGTCTGTGCTGGTTGACAGCCCCCTTGTGCATTCCACCCAGACAGCCATAAACACAGAACACTCACTCACATCTGCATTCATCTGCATACTGAATTGGTATCACTGGGCAGAAAGGGTAGAGGGGCTCTCTCTCACACTTTAAAGGCCAGTGGCCTGCCCTCACACAAAGGACTAATGATCCCCCACAGGGATCCTGGCAGACAGGACTGTGCTGAAAGGGGAGCTTGTGCACTTCAAAACTATTCTTTGAAGTTTCCCACACTTTAAAGGCACTTTTGGATATTTATACTGGGCCTCTGACCCCACCAACTCAAACACTTCTGGCTCTACATCTGGACTCTGTCAGAGGGACTGCCTGGCTGCCCAAAGGACTCATCTGGACTGCTTTGCTGAGAAGGACTGCTGCACTGCTTGTTGCCCTGCTATCTGCTGGCCTCTGACTCTGCCGGAAGGACTTTGCCTTCCCTACAAGTGTTCTCCAAGGGCTTGGACTGAGCTTGCCTCCTGTTCTGAAGTCTCAAGGCCACAAAGACTTCACTCCAGAGACAAAAATCCCAATGAGTTGGAAAAATGATGCAAAGCCTGCAGAAATCACCTAACAGATCGATGCAGCATCTGCTCCTTCTTAACGGTGTAGCAAGGATTTTCAATGCATCGTCCCTGGGCGTCAAAATATTCCTACATGGCAATGAGGAACTAAGGCTGCACTCCTGCAAATCAACGCATCACCTTGCAGCATGGAAAGAAACAATGCATCGTCTTTGCCGGCAAATCTGATACAGCGCCTTATTTTTTGACTCATCTCCTCCTCTGCAGCACCGTACGACGCATCCCAGGTATTGTGTGTTACAAGGATACATCCAATGAATGGGGGCTGGCATGGTGAAATCCTGTGCTTTGAGAAAACCAGTTTTTCCAACAAAACTCTTCTGCAGAACTACCAATGAGCTTCTCAGGTTTCTATAAAATATAATACTCTAATAGCCACAAATAATATTTAGGTATTTGGATAAAAAGAGAAACTTGAAAAACTCTACAGAGTTCACTATCTGTTAGTTCGATCAATATTGTATACATTACTTATGGTCAGAGTAGTACAAGCTTTGTAATAGCAGCCAATCAAGGTAGGTGGGAATTAGGTTCATTTATGGCTCAATATATTTGGTCATTATGAACATTTATTTTTTAATACTAATTTCATATAATATTTTATACAGATTTGTAATGTTCCATACTTCTAAGATGGAAGATGAAATGGTGAGTGCCAGGTCTAACCTCAAACCAAGACGGTCACATAGTGAGAGTGACATTACAAACAAAAGCAAACATGAACTAGATTGTGGAAGGCATCTTTGAACTCTGGTATATCAAGTGACTTACTTGCTTCTTAGTGGCTGTGTTTGTCTGCTGGCATCTCACTTAGTTAGAAGCCTGAAGATCATCTATGTCAAATCCTCATTGTGATCTCAGTTGAATTTCTTAACTGGAACTGATTGTCTTTAAAGTACCCTTACTTATATTTGTCTGAGCCTGGACATTTCTTCAAAGTTGCTATTGTTTCATTATTGGTTTAATGGAGTTACGTTATTGTTGGTAGAGTCACAGTCTCCCACTCACTCTAAAGACTTTAAACCATATATTTAATATAGATTTCTGACCATATTGTAAATCAAATTTGATATCAAACAAGGTAAATAATGAATAGGTTTGCATGCACAAATGATTACACTGAGGAAGAGTTAGACTTTAGACTAATGTTTCATATTATATGCTGCAGGCGAACCATTTGTATTCACAAACACGAGTAGCTGCACAATGTTATCAAGCTCTAAAAGGTACGTCATACAAAGAGTTTCAGCTATTGTGGTATAGTAAATGTTATTTGTTTATTCCCTTTGGGACTGGAATACATACGAAAAATTCATACCAGGTCTAAGAGATGTGGCTACACAGTGACATGTGTCTTTCCCTTATCCCATTTCTCACTATTTTCTTGGGAGACGCTTTGTAGCCTCCTGAGGTTATAAAGGTGGTCATTACAACCCTAGCGGTCGGTGTTAAAGAGGCAGTAAAACTGCCAACAGGCCGGTGGTAAAAAAAATGGAATTGCGACCGTGGCGGAAACTGCCAACATAGACAGCCACTTTAACACTCCGACCGCCAAGGCGGTACAAACAAACACCGCAGCGGTAACCGCTAACAGACAGGCGGAGGACAATGTACCGCCCGCAGAATTACAACAGTCCAATCCGCCAATCTTTTCCGGGGCGGATTCACCGCGAACAAAAACACGGCGGAAACAGGACTTGGAAGGGGAAACGCTCACCTCTACACATCCCACGAGGAACCAGGACGCCATGGAACCGGAACTTCAGATACTCCCAGCCTTTATCTTCCTGCTCCTCTACCAGGAGCACAAACGCCAGTGGCATAGACCACGGTGAGTACTGCACCTACGACACAGGGGAGGGGGGAGGGAAAAAACAGTGACACACACACGCAATACGCAACACCCCCACCCCCACCCTCACCCACTACAACACACACACACATACAGCATGATACATTACAGTTACACCCCCCCAACCCCCCTGGAAGAATGCAAGGACAAAAGGAAATGAGTTGAATAATTGTAATATATTCAATTACATAAATAAAAAATATTTACATATATATACATTTACACTATAAACAATTATATACACCAAGAACACAAGTCCAAGGGATTCCACCATCATAGTCCGTGGACCACTGGGCCCAAAAGACATGGGTGATGCCCACACTCAATACCCGATCAAAATGAAGAGAACACTGCAGGGGCATCAGATAGAAATAAAACAGGCACCTCAGGGGGAAGGGAAGGGGGGGCACCTCAGCCGGATGAGTGCACGATGCCAGATCCACTAGGGGGCTCCATGCCCACTGTTCAATCCTGAGGAGTGCAAAGCCACAGTCTCTCAAGTCTCTACAGTGGGTGGGTTGCCCACTGTTCAATCCTGGGGAGTGCAAAGCCACAGTCTCTCAATTCTCTACAGTGGGTGTGTTGCCCACTGTTCAATCCTGGGGAGTGCAAAGCCACAGTCTCTCAAGTCTCTATAGTGGGTGGGTTGCCCACTGGTCAATCCTGGGGAGTGCAAAGCCACAGTCTCTCAAGTGGATAACAGTCTCCACTGGTTCTGGAGGGGGCTTGGTGCCCAGAGTGCTTCATCCTGCCAAGGACAGAGGTAGTGGATGCCTTTCTCCACTGGTTCTGGTGGGGGCTTGGTGCCCAGAGTGCTTCATCCTGCCAAGGACTGAGGTAGTGGATGTAACTCTCCACTGGTTCTGGAGGGGGCTTGGTGCCCAGAATGCTTCATCCTGCCTGTGGCGGCCTCAGTAGCGTTGTAATCATTGGCGCTCACTGTCCTGCGGTGGCGCTGGCAATCTTGTCCTGGGCAGCAGTGCTGCTGGCGGCGGGGTCCTGGGCAGCGGGGCTGGTGGCGGTCTTGTCCTGGGCAGCGGTGCTGCTAGTGGCGGTCTTGTCCTGGGCAGTGGGGCTGGCGGCGATCTTGTCCTGAGCAGCGGGGCTGGTGGCGGTCTTGTCCTGGGCAGCGGTGCTGCTGGTGTCGGTCTTGTCCTGGGCAACGGGGCTTATGGCGGTCTTGTCCTGGGCAGCGGTGCTGCTGGCGGCGGGGTCCTGTGCAGCGGGGCTGGTGGCGGTCTTGTCCTGGGCAGCGGTGCTGCTGGTGGCGATCTTGTCCTGGACAGCGGTGCTGGTGCTGGCAGTCTTGTCCTGTGCAGCGGGGCTGGTGGCGGTCTTGTCCTGGGCAGCGGGGCTGGTGGCAGTCTTGTCCGCCGTGCTGATCTTCCCAGACTTGCCGGTTTTACTGTGCCCCTTCCCCACCTTGGATGGTGTTTCAGCTGTCTCCAAACTCCCAACTGTACCCCTGGAAGCGGCTTTGGTGGCTGATTTCTTTCCCCTCTCCCGCTGGGCACTGGCCAACTTTTTATGCTTGACAGGTGGGGGACTGTCCATGCTCTGGCTCCTTGCCACGCTGGCTGCCCTGCTGCCTGGTGCACTCCAGAATCCGGTGACTACTGGCACCACTGGTCCCGCCGATGTTGTGGCTGAGGTGCTAGGTTGGGACCTGGAGAGTTGGGCCCTAGGAGAATGAAGGGGTGGGGGAGGTGAGGGAAAGAGGTCAAGGTTGGCCAGGAAAAGTTTCTTAGGAAAAACTGGGACGGGTAGCTGGAGGGGGTTTGGGACTGAAGGAAGAGGTAGTGGTTGTAGGAGGTGTACTTTTGGTGACTTTGGGTGAAGGTGCATGGGCTGGAGGCTGTCGTGAGGTGGATGGCTGTTGGGTGGGTGTGTGGCTGCGTTTGTGCACCTTGGGAGGTGGCCTCACAGACACACTGGGAGAGGACACAGGGGACGTGTGAATGGTGGTGGGGGTGGTGACTGCATGTGAGCGGGGTGTGGTGGTGGGTGTGCTGGTGATGGACGTAGTGGCTGAGGATGTAGTGCATACAGGTGTGAGTGAAGACGAGACAGGGAGGGAGGAGGGAGACGAGGAAGGAGGGGGACACAGTAAAGGCAGTGGAGGTTGGTGTGTCTGCATGTGTCTGATGCTTGCATGAGTGCCTGTGGGATGTGTGGTGCTTACGTTTGCCAGAGCTTCCCTTGTGTGTTGAGGTATGTGCATGCTGGTCTGAGGGCGTGCTTGGGATAGGCTGAGGTACAGGGGTGTGGGTTTGGGTGGAGGGAGTTGGAGAGGGGAGGCTAGAGACAGGGACAATGGCTGCCATCAGTGCTGAGGCCAGAGTCTGAAAAGCTCGCTGAAGGGCTGCCTGACCAGAGTGAATGCCCTCCAGGTATGCATTGGTTTGTTGCAACTGCCTCTCTACACCCTGGATGGCATTCAAAATGGTACACTGCCCAACAGTGAGGGACCTGAGGAGGTCAATGGTCTCCTCACTGAGGGCAGCAGGGGTGACTGGGGCAGGGGCTGAGGTGCCTGGGGCGAAGGTGATGCCCACCCTCCTGGGTGAGCGGGCACGGGCCAAACGCTGAGGGGCTGCTGGGAGGGCGGTGCTGGTAGGGGAGTGGCAGCTGTACCTGTAGATGCGGGGGCACAGATAGGCCCACCACCGCAAGGGAGCTCTCATCAGAGGAGGACTCCGTATCGCTGGTGTCAGCTCCTGTCCCCGCCGTGGAGCTCCCCTCGCCCTCCTTCCCACTGGTGAATTCAGACTCCATAGTCTTGCCCTCTGGGGCCATGTGGGATGCAGCTCCCTCCTGCTCCGGTGCCACTGCTCCTCCGCCTGATGAGGCTAATGCACACAAGAACAGGGAGACCACAAAAAGGGGGGGGAAGACAGAAGAAAGACATGTTGAGTGCATGCAATACCGCTACCATTGGTGGACACGACAGACACAGAAGCCCCCTGCACTACGCCACGCACTTGGAGTCCACTATTCAATCCCAGGGACATGGGTTACAAGACTATGCCCGATTTCTGCACACATGGATGTCACAGGAGCTGACTAGGTGTAGTTGGCACTGTACACAGGTGGGGTGGGGTGCCACAGGGCCTGCCTCAAGAAGGGTCCTTGCCTACTAAACTTGCCCTGGCCTAGGGGAACCCACAGCCCACCTTCCCCACCCAGACACCTACAATGCGCGCTGAATCAGCAGAATGAGAGTGTACTCACCCCCTTGTGTCTGCTGTGATGCCCTCAAGCACCCGTCAAACTCCGGGTATGCCACCGCCAGGATCCTGAACATCAGGGGGGTCATGGTGCGATGGGCACCCCTCCTACGTTGGGAGGCCATCCCCAGCTAGGCCTCCGCCGTCTTCTTGCTCCAGCGGCAAATGTCCTCCCATCTTTTCCGGCAGTGGGTGCTCCGTCTGTGGTAGACCCCCAGGCTCCGGACTTCCTTGGCGATGGCACGCTAAATGTCCTTCTTCTGGTGGGCGCTGACCTACAGGAATTTTACAGGGGAAAAAGATAAGCAATTACCATCTGCACTGTCACAGTCATTGGCCCCCATCCTTACCCTTGCCATGACGCACATGCACTCACCGTCGTTTCATGCACGCCTCATTCTCACCCCCCCTATCTTTCATCCACCCCACTCCACACAGGCATTGCCCATACAGCATGCTCACAGTGTACTTACCTGTTTGTCTGGAGGACCGTAGAGTAGCGTGTACTGGGGGAGGACCCAATCCACGAGTTTCTCCAACTCCTCCGTGCTGAAGGCAGAGGCCCTTTCCCCAGACACACGAGCCATTGTCTCTTCCAGACTGAGGTCACAGCAGCACTTGCAGTGTAGGTCCTCTCCTGTCAAAGATCAGGTATCAAGTGATTGAACAGACAGAAAATGGCGGTCACGTCCGCGGTGGTGCGTACTGTCACCGCCGGCGTACATCGTCATTGGCTCCTGGGACCCATAGGGTCCAATGTTATCCAATTCAGGATTGCGCCGCGGGATTCAACCGTCTACTGCGACGGTGTACAACACAAGCGCAGTTACCTCATATCCCCCTGTCCCACTTTACAGGTCAGGCAGCTGCAATTTCATGGGCCCAAATGGCATTATTTTGGACTGTGTCACACATATCTAGGCCTTGCCTAAACACTCATACAGGCAAATTTCGATTTGCTAATATTTTCAGAGTAAGCTGTGTTTACGTACCTCAGAGTTGGTTGACTCTCTGCTCGCTGTTCTCCTCCATAGACACCATCCGCTGGGGCATGTGAGGAGATGGCGGCATCCTCCGGTGTACAGACCACTGGTGGACCTGTCGACAATGGAGGAGTGACATGTGATCATCGCCTACAGGCTTGATCGTGCCACAATCCAGGAACTGTGTGCCCAGTTGCAGCCAGACCACAGGAATCCCAACTCAAGTGCAGGTGCTGTCAGTGCTCCATTTCCTAGCAAGTGGGTCTTTTCAAACAACAGTGGCCATAGCATCAGGGATGTCCCAGCCTATGTTTTCCAACGTGTTCTCCAGAGTGTTGTCTGCCCTGCTGAAACACATGCGGAGCTACATCATTTTCCCTCAGGTGGAGGATTTGCCACAGTGAAAGGTGATTTCTATGCCCTGGGACATATCCCCAACATCATAGGTGCCATTGATGGGACACATGTGGCCTTGGTACCCACCGCAGGAGTGAACAGGTGTACAGAAACCGGAAGAGTTACCATTCCATGAATGTGCAGATGGTGTGTTTGGCAGACCAGTACATCTCCCATGTTAATGCAAAATTCCCTGGCTCAGTGCATGACGCTTACATCCTGCGGAATAGCAGCATCCCTTATGTGATGAGGCAACTCCAGAGGCACCGGGTGTGGCTATTAGGTGAGTACCTGGACCCAATACAGTGGTAATAGTTGTCTGGGTCTGTGGATGTCCCTATGAGTTAGTGTGTGTCTAACAGTTGTCCCTCGCCATTTGCCGGTGACTCTGGTTACCCAAACCTGTCATGGCTACTGACCCCAGTGAGGAATCCCAGGACAAGGGCAGAGGAATGCTACAATGAGGCACATGGGTGAACTAGGAGGATTATAGAGCGGACCTTCAGCCTCCTGAAGGCCAGGTTCCGGTGCCTCCATATGACAGGTGGTTCCCTATTCTACTCACCAAGGAAGGTATGCCAGATCATCGTGGCCTGCTGTATGCTTCACAACTTGGCTTTGAGACGACAGGTGCCTTTTCTGCAGGAGGATGGTCCAGATGGAGGTCTTGTGGCAGCTGTGGACACTGTGGACAGTGAAGACGAGGATGCAGAAGAAGACGACATCGACAACAGGAACACTGTGATCCTGCAATACTTCCAGTGAGACGCAGGTAAGAAGACAACACTGCCTGCTACATCTGATTTTAATCTGCTACCTCTCTACTGTCTGTCATTTTCACCCAGTGTATGGTCACTGAGTTGTCACTTTCCCTTACGATTTCACAGATGTGGGTCCCACTGTGTGACATCTGCTTTGCTTCCTCATGGACTAGAGCTGGGTGACATAGGTATGTTGACATTACATTTGAAAGAGCATTATGCCACTGTAATTGCTAATAAACTATTTCAGAATCACAGACAGACTCCTGATTGTTTTGTGCTTTAGGGGTGTTTATTTAGGTGCTCAATATTGGAGGGGGTTGTAAAATGCTGAGGAGTGATGGTGGAGGAATGTCCATGGCAGAGTCCAGTCTATTAGTCTCACAGGTGCATTGTCCAAAGGGGCATAGGAAATGGAGCTGGGGCAGTTTAAGGATGGCCTGGGTGACAAGGTGGGACAAAAGGATGACAATCAGGGTGGTCTCATTTCTTGGCGGGGGTCTCTGTCTTTGTCCTGGATCTCAGGGACCGTTTGCAGGGTGGTTCTCCCTCTGCAGAGGGGGGGGTGCTGGTGTGGTGGTCCTGTGGCGGTGCCTCCTGTCCACTAGCGCCGGCGGAGGTGGTGGGCAGTTCATCGTCCAGGTTAGTGTCAGGGGCCCCTTGTTGTGCCACAGTGTCCCTCCTGGTGTTGACGAGTTCCTTCAGCACCCCTACAATGGTGCCCAGGGTGGAATTGATGGATTTGAGTTCCTCCCTGAAGCCCAAATACTGTTCCTCCTGCAGCCGTTGGGTCTCCTGAAACTTGGCCAGTGCTGTTGCCATCGTCTCCTGGGAATGGTGGTAGGCTCCCATGATGTTGGAGAGGGCCTCATGGAGAGTGGGTTCCCTGGGCCTGTGTTCCCCCTGTTGCACAGCAGCCCTCCCAGTTCCCCTGTGTTCCTGGGCCTCTGTCCCCTGAACCGTGTGCCCACTGCCCCTGCCCCCAGGTCCCTGTTGTTGTTGGGGTGGTGGGTTAGCCTGGGTTCCCTGTAGTGGTGGACACACTGCTGATTGACGTGTCCTGGGGACAGAGGTATGGGCCCACTGGGTGGGTGCTGTGCTGGTGTTTCCAGAGGGGGGAAGCTCTGTAGTGGCTCGTGCCACAGTGATGGGAACCGACTGTCCCGAGGTCCCAGATGGGCCAGGCTGGTCATCTAGATCCAGTTGGACAGAGCTGCTGTCATCACTGTGGGCCTCTTCTGTGGGTGGAGTGGACATATCTGGACCCTCCTGTCCGGTGACGTTGGGTAGGGTTCCTGCAGGGGTGTAAAAGCATGATTATTACATCTGTGTGTGCCATGGTGTGCAATGGGTGGGTGACCGTGTACCCCAGTGCTTGCATTCCTGTGTAGGACCTTGTGTGATGATGGTTTAGGGGGGTGTATGGGTATGTGCAGTGGCCATGCTTTGGTGATGGGTGTCCATGCTTTGGTGTTGCATGCAGGGCTTGGGTTTGGGATGTGTGGTTTGTGATATTGGGACATGTGTGAGGAGTTGGAGTGATGGGGGTGAGGGCGAGGGTGGGGGTATGTTTTGGCATGCAGATTGGGTGGGGGATGAAGTAGTAAAGATTTGACTTACCAGAGTCCATTCCTCCAGCTACTCCTGTGAGGCCCTCAGGATGCAGTATAGCCAAGACTTGCTCCTCCCATGTTGTTAGTTGTGGGCGAGGAGGTGGGGGTCCGCCGCCAGTCCTCTGAACCGCAATGTGGTGTCTTGAGACCACGGAATGCACCTTTCCCCGTAGGTCATGCCACCTTTCCTGATGTCATCCCTAGTTCTTGGGTCCTGTCCCACTGCGTTGACCCTGTCCACGATTCTTCGCCATAGCTCCATCTTCCTAGCTATGGAGGTGTGCTGCACCTGTGATCCGAATAGCTGTGGCTCTACCCGGATGATTTCCTCCACCATAACCCTGAGCTCCTCCTCAGAGAACCTGGGGTGTCTTTGCGGTGCCATGGGGTGGTTTGGATGATGTGTGGGGTGGTGTGTGTTGTGATGTGTGGGGTGATATTTAGAGGTGTGTTGTGTGAGGTGCATGGATGTTATGTGGGTGATGGTGTTGAGTGCCTGTGGATGCTAGTTTGTAGATGGTGGTCTCTCGCTCTGGCCTTCAGTCGCAATTGTGGTCGTAAGGAGTTTGTGGGTGATGTGGGTGTGTGTTTTATATTTTATTGGGTGTGTGGGAGTGGTGTGTGTATGTGTATCATGTGTGTGTATTTCGAATTGTCCAATGTCGTAGTGTTTTGTAAATGTGTGTGTATTTTGAGCACGGCTGTGTGTACCGCCAATGGAATACCGCAGTTGAAAGACCGCCGCGTGGATTCGTGGGTCGTGATAGTGTGGGCGTATTCCTGTTGGCGTGATGGTGGAGTTTAGTTATCGCCAGTTTATCACTGACCTTTGGACTGGCGGACTTGTGTGGGTGTCTAGCTTTTGCAGATTCCGGGCTTTGGGTCATAATGACTGTGGCGGAATTCCGCAGCTGCGGCGGTGTGTTGGCGGTCTTCTGCACAGCTTTAAGCGGCTTTTACCGCCAATGTTGTAATGACACCCAAAGTGTGTGACACGGAGTTGCATCGAAGTCCAGACATCACTGAATTGGTACCATGAATCTGGCTCTATCAACCTTTTCTAGTGAAGATTGCAGGTCATATTCTTAGGTCATAAACTGATTATCAAAGTAACCCTCTGAAAGTCATCTCAATTGTTGCGAATCTGAAATGAGTTCCTGATGAAGACAATTAAAATACAATTTTACACTGCACTCTAAATGTTCTGCTGGCCTGTGCTGACCTGCAATTATGTGATTATTTCATGGTTCCCCATTTATGTCCCGATCTTTGGTGAAGGCATGGGTTAAGTACAAGTAATTCATATTAAAAATGTAATTTCAGAAGTTAATTTGATCATATGGAATGTTATTAACCAGGGAATTAATAAAGCAAACTTATGATTTGCTTTCCTAACTTACAAATAACAAGTGCTCGAAAAAATGTATCTCTGGAAAAAATCTAATTAGCATCGGATGTAACACGGAATCTATTTCACAAAACATCTAAAATGAGGGCTGAAGTATATGAATTCAGTGTTTTGTGCATTAGAGGAGCAGATGCGCAAAAGCTTCAATTCCATGGAGGCTAGATTATAACCTGCCATCCCTATGCTTTATCTGAAGATTTAAAAATACATTTCTTTGTTGTTCATGAAAAACGTGAACCGCAGATGCTCTTGGACCTGAAGCAAGTATTCTACAAAGTTCTGCACTTCTGACCAGATCATGAAAATATCGTCTATACATCGCTTCCAATAGTTTATGTATGTTTTGTATCTGTTGGTCCACTGTAGGACAAAGTCAGATTCATAAGTATTTAACAGAGTTGGAGCAAAACATGCCCCCATAGACGGAACAGAGCATTGTTAATAAAATTGATTGTTATATTTGAAATAGTTGGATTGTAGTGCAATGTGCAGTAGAGAACTGATAAATTCACTGGGGACTCTAACTGGCTGGGGGTGGTGATTTAAAAGATTTTCAGTAATAGCTATGCTTTACTCATGGGGAATATTTCGGTAAAGGGAATCAATGTTCAATGTTACCAACCATTTGGTGTCCCTGTTAAAGGACATGCCCTCAATAAGATCTACCATGTAAGTACTATCCTTAACATAGGAGTACTTTAGGGGTACGTAGTCCTCAATAAAAAACTTGATGTGCCTCCCTAATGGATCCAAAATGGACCAACACCTAGATAAGATCGGTCTACCTAGGGGATTCTCATTGTTCTTGTGAATTTTGGGTAACTTGTATAGCACAGGTGTTCTGGGATTCTCATTATTCAGAAACAAAAATACATTTTCTGTGATATACCCTAGTTCCTTCCCTTCCAAAGTTACTTTTTAAATTTCAGTATGGATCCTATTTAGAGGATTAGTTGGTCATTTTGTATAGTGTGTCTCTTCATAAATCTGCCTGCATATTTCCATATTATATTTAACATAATCCTGTATGACAATACCCCCCCACCTTTATCCCATTGATTTATAATAAGTAAAGTATCACTTTTTAGGTCATGCAAAGCTTGTCACTCCGTAAATGACATGTTATACGGTGCAAACTGTCTACTAATCTTCATTTCCTCCAAGCCTTTCAAGATTAATTTCTCAAAAGTTAACATCTCTAGAGGCATCATGTTGTTGTGCGCATAAAAATTGGACTGAGGTCTAAGGCCTGGTATACATATAGGGTCATTCCTGATTGTCAAGAGTATTTTGAGTCTTATTTTGTTTTTAAAAAAATGCATCAATTCTGTCTTTTAGGTGAAGTAATTTGTCATTTCTGTGATTAGACAAGATAATCCTTGATTTAGTACAGTGATTTCAGCTGAAGCAAAAATGTGTTTGGATAAATTGAAAATGGGTATTGACAGTTCCTTTTTTCCAGTCACCTTTTCTATGGTCCTGCGTGCCCCCATCTGTACCATTCTCTTGTTGTCTGGCGTGCCCCTCCGGATTGATACCAAAGTTCAGTCCCTCTGCTTCTGTGCCTCTGTGCCACTGAGCTACAAGAGGCTGACCTGGGTGTGTATCCCTATGACTAGGTTCTTCTAAAGGATCCAAATCTTCGGAACCTGCAGATGAATAAGAAATGTGACTGACTGGCCCTTCTTGTGTCGGCCCCAGGTGTATTATTTGTCTTGGGCAAGGAAAGTAAAGAAATAATCATCCCTCAGATATGGAAATGCCCTTTCTTTTGAATAGTTCCTAATATCTTTTGTCACTTTGTCTGCTTTCTTCTTCAGTAAAAAGTTGTTGCAGGCTTCTATAGTCTTATTCAAATTCTCCAATAGCTGTTTGGCCTCAGTCACACCATGCCCTCCTAATAATTCCCCCTCCAAAGCTTCAGTTTCTATTAGTTCCTACTTTGAGTGTCCCAAAGCCATTTCAATCCCCAATACCATTCAGTGGCGAAAGCCCATTACTAAAATGCTACAGAATCCCCTTTAAACTTTTGATCATCCTTAAAGATACCAGGGACGTTTCTGACTACCAGCCCTGGGGGAATAATCCCAGCCTTCAGATATTCAGTTAAGATATGGGGATATAGTTGAGTTCGACAAGCTTCTTCTTGGTTTTTTCTAGACTCTCTATCAGAATTTCTTTGGGATCATTCTGTTTACTTAGTGAACAGTGAATCATCACTAGCTATTTTGGCAATATATTCACCACTATACCACTGGGCTTCCCTTTCTGTCATCCTATTTATCACATTACTTAAAAGAAACCTTGTATGTACACCAAAGGGAGAATAATCCCCTTGCAGGGTGGCCACCACACCATAGGCCCGATGTATGACCATTTCATTTTGCGAGTCACTAATTGTGATTCATTACGAATCACAATTAGAGACTCGCAAAATGAAATGTACAAATGTGCCTCAGACACGTTGAGTGATTCCCAATGGGATTGCAAATAACCTAGCTCATTAATATTCATGAATTATGTTGCAATTTGCAACCCCTTTGGGAATGGTTGCACTCACAGGGATTGTGGCCTACTGGGACAGCAGACCACAATGTCTGTGATTGCTTGTTAAATAAAGCAGTTTTTTTTGGATGCAGCTTGTTTTCCTTAAAGGAAAAAGGGATGCATTTATTAAAGAAAAAAGAAAATATTTGTTTGCTAGAGTTGTCAGTGGTCTGTGGGACCATTGCCCGCTCTGAAAAAATATTTTTGCTACTATTCACAAAGAGGAAGGGGTCCCTTGGTGACCCCTTCCTGTGTGTGAATGGGTTAGCACCGATTTGAAATTGTTGTTAAATGTGATTGTTTTGCAACCACATTCACGATCACAAAACAATCATAAATATCATTCAGATTTGGTATTTAGAAAGTACTGCCTGAACACACCCCTTCCTAATACAGAAACACAAAACCCAAATTGCGGTTAGGTAACAAGTTACTGATTTGCAATTTGGGCTTTGTACATCTCCAAAAACATTTTTCTACTCGCAAACGGACTGATTCTGTGAATTGGCCTGTTTGTGACTAGAAAAATGCTTCAAACATGTGGCCCTATGTTCTGTAAGACACAACAAGGGCAACCCTAGTAACAAAGAACGTGGGCTATACAATATACATCAAAATAGTGGTTCTTGTCCAACCATATAAGTGTATTCAATGAATTAGTATAGATACCTGGCCACTGTATTTTTTGGATGACTGGAGGGAACTTCATTACACTGACAAAAGACACAAAACTAACAACATTTCAAAAATCATTTCTACATTCATGTGTCACTTCCATCAAAGTGTTCACATATGAGAATCAACAAAAAGTATGAAGCAACTACAAAGGTACGCACATAAACTCTTCAGCAGGTGCTTTTAAATCACAAGTTTCGTAAGTTATTGCTACCCCCCTGAGGTCAGCGCCCCCATCTAGGTCACCACCTGTTGATGACTCACCGGTCGCACCGCCCTCAGTCGGCCCTGACCAGATGTCCACAGTTAGTACATTTTGCCTTTTTGGTGCTATTTTCACTGAACTTTGTAACTGACTGATAGGTGCCAAGCTACCCAAGGGGTGAGCACAGCTCATGTAGGGTTTCATTGTGACTTCAACCAGAGGAGAATTGTGGTTGCTGTTTGATCATGACTCACACCCCAGTCAACCAGTAACCCAATTTCTTACAGGGGAAATTTGGAAAGAACTCCGTACTAGGTAAGTTTCTTATGGCCAGTGTTTTAAAAATTACTTTAAAAATGTGGCTCATAGGTGTCAGAAATGATCAAAAGTGTTCGGTAGTTCTCTCTGGCATCACAAAAAAGCTTCATTTGCATTACAACATACATTTCTAATTTCCACACTAGTGTTTAGCCATAACATACACGGTTTCTTCACTCTAACTGTAAGGAGGGCCTTTAGTGTACAGTTTTTTCTTGTGCTGTTTTTTACAAAAATTAAAGCTTATCAGTAAAGTACTTGTAGTTTATTCCATATGTTATAAGAAAGGAATGCTATTACAATATCATAATGCTAAGCATTCATGGTGTGGTTAAACAATTTGCAAGGACAGAGAGTTGACTTTCAAACTAATTACAAACACAAACATGTCCCCTCAGAAAATCAGTTATACTATAGCTTACCTATCTATGCTTGTGAAAATGAAGAGTTTATTCTGAAACCTGGAGCAGTGTTTGAGACATTTGTCTAAAAAGTTCAAATTATATTAACGTATCACATTGCTGAAGCCATAGTGCTGTGCGAGTTCTGCAAGGTGTGTGTAGCCTATGCTTTAAGCAAGACCTCCGGCCTCAGATTCAGGGAGCTGAGACAGGGTGCTTGTTTTCAATCTCTACACCAGCTTGAGAAACAGGCCTAATGCAGAAGACCTGTGATATACTACTGCTATACCCCGCCCAGAGCCTGTTGGGTCCACAGCTCTCTCACCTCTTATGCAACTTTTCCAGACCAATGAGTAGAACTTACTGCACATAGGGGCATATTTAAGACCCCCTGGCACCACTGGAGCGTCACCTTTTGGAACGCTCTGGTGGCGCCAAGCACTGCTCCATATTTACAAGGAAGTGTAAAGCCACAATTTTCATGCTGTTACACCTCCTTGTAAATATGGGCCCCCCCAACACAGTTTTCTGCATCAGAGGGGTGTGCAATGGGTGTTGTTCTGGGCGTTCCACTGCAACACCCATTACTTTTGATGCTGCCTCAGATTTACGAGATGTTGTAAACCTGAGGCGGCGCCAAGAGCTAATGCCTCTCCAAGGGTGGTGTTAACATGGCAAAATGAGGAGAAATTAGTTTATTCCTCCTCATTTTGTGCTTTTTCTATGTGTGCTGCATTCTTCACGTTCCTGCACATAAACAATCATTCAAAATTACATTTTGGTACTGCTATGTGAGCTGCATTTTGCAGCAAACATAGAAGTGCCAAATCGCCAAAATAGGTTGTTTATGTGCAGGAAGGAACACCATAACATAACACATGCACATAACAATCTATCCCCTCAATGCAGATACCCTTGCACTATGTGCAAGGATGCCTGCGTTGGTGCTAGGCAGCTTAATTCAAGGCTAGCGCAGGGGGAAACCTAGAGGTGAGCCATATTCCTTTAAATACGGCGCACCCCTGCAAAGTGGCAAAGTGCTGCTATTTTTGGCACAGCACTGTGTTGCACCACTTTAGCATAAACCTGGGCCAGAGAATTTTACCAGGTCAAAGATCTCTCATGTTGTGGACGGTCCTGGGTCCGTGTGTGGGGTGCTCTGGCCCCTTCTCCATTTCTTCAATCACCAGCTTCTTTGGCAGGTTTTGCAGTGGGCAGGTAATTCCTCAGCCAATCACAACCAAAGGAGGCTCCCAAAGAAGAGAGATCAAGAGTCTCACTGCAGGTTTGTGTGTGGAGCCCTGTGGTCACTATGAGGAATTACCTATAATGGCCACTGGAACAGGTTTGTCAGTTGTGCATCAGTGTAAGGTACAAGCCTGGAAAAGAGCCAGCGTTGTGGACACCATGAGTCACTGAGAAACCAAACCTGCTGAGACATTTCTGATTGCTTGATTATCTCCGGTGCTCGTGTGATTCGGTAAAAAAGCACCAGATGTGTTTCTCTAATACGAGATGCACGATAATTGGCAGGGCTGCTAAAACAGAAGACGCGACTCTTGACCTTGACAAGACAACTAGATGTGGAATAATTCTCTTTATTTCTTTCCCCAGCTAACATGGCTTATTAATTCCGAACTTCTCTGTCATCACACACCAAAGAGAGTCCACCCAAAAATGTTGACCAGCATTAAAGCTTCAGGCATGACATGAGTATAGTCATGTTATTATTTTAGACATTCCATGCAAAAAACTACATTTTCCATTTTCAACAGGGTTTCCTCACTATAAAGTAAGGAGGTGGTGCACATGCCATGAATATATTTTTGGGAAAGCCTGAAAAAAGCATGGCTTCGCTTTTATATGTTTACACCTGGTTCAGCTTGCAGCTGTAATTAATCGAAATGTGGCCTTAAACTGGGGATTCTGTTGAAATTGGTTCTAAAATCATGCGCTTCTTTTGTATAAACGCTTTTAAAACCCCAAAACATGGTGAAAATCAAACGTGTGTATATTTACACGCTAGAGAAGAAGGAAAATTCACAGTAAAATGTATATGTATAAGATATGTATACGTAAATATAGTAGAAATGATACCATTTAGAAATGTCATTCAAAGTTCGGTCAGTCAGGAGAAAGCATTGCTTGTTACAGATGGCTCCATGGAAGAGGGGGGAGAGTTGAAACGCAGAAAACATGTTTTGCTTTTTTCCTCAGTGATGGTGACTGTCTTAAACAAGTTCCTAATAACCAATTACTATTCGATAAGTTTTCAAATGTGCATAAATATTGCATTATATGTCAACAACACAATTACAATGCCAACACGTACAAAACTGGCAGTCATTCAGTTCAAACAAATATTACTCTGGCTGGCGTTCCAAGATGTATATGTCTCCGATTTTATATGTGAGGGGCGTGTTAATCTTGCAGCATTGTATTTATGAGGGGTTGTTGAAATAAAAGAACATGTTCTGTTGATGTGTTCTAGAGGGAAATTAACGAAAAGGTGAAAAACATCTTAGTGAAACTCTTTAAAAGAACAGAAGCTGGTACCGTAGTGTGCTGACACCATGGCACCGAAACACTAAAAGCGCAATTTCCCTTAATTAAATTACATTCTGTAAAATTGTTTGGCCAGCTTTTACCCTTGACTCCTTTGTCATCCAGGATTCTTGCCATGCCTTTGCCTCTACAAATTAATCTCCGAAGTATTAACGTTCAGCATATTGCTGATGAATGCATTACATAAAAGTGGTTTCAAGGTGAGAGGACAGCGCGAAAATACATTAGTATATCACTTTTTACTGTACTTTATATTAGCAGTCAGCATTTTATATTTACTTCAAATGTTGTTAGATATTTTGTTTGTTGTGCAGTAAAATTACGTTTTATTGCAAAATACAAAAATTGTAATCCAAGGGGAGACTGTGGTTAAAAACTGGCATTTCTAAATTCCACTGTTGCCAGTTTAATTGCTCAAGCGCTGTATAAACGAAGAGGTGCAGCTAGGCCTCTTTACAGGGGTGCAACTAGATCCCAGTTTTTGGGGGACGGGGGCAGGACGTACTAAACAGTAGTGGTGGGAATAAAATGTGACACAATGGGGCAGGACCATGAGAAAGGCCAAAAGGTCCTGGTTTAATGTGCTAATGCATGCCTGTTCTTTCATGATTTAGCACACTAAAGCCAGATCTTTGAATTTCACCAATGCACTCTCCTGAGACCCTGAGCACTGCTGGAACTGAGGCCCTGATTTATACTTTTTGGTGCAAAACTGCACTACCACAGTTCTGCACCAATAAGTTTAGCACCGGCTTGCGCCATTTCTGTGCACCAGCTGGGCACCATATTTATGGAATGGTGCAAGCCGGTGCAAAGGGTTGGCTACCATAAAACATTTTTACATTAATCGGGTGGGGCTGACAGTATGGAAGAAGGGGGTTTTGCACCAAAAAGTGACTTTAGGCAGGTTAGTGAAAAAAAAAAAACTCTAACCAGATTAGCTTCATCGTATGGCGCTAAACCTACCCTGCCACATGACTCCTGCCTTAAAAAAGGCAGGAGTCATGCCCACCACCCCAATGGCCAGCACAGGGGACAAGGGTCCCCTGGGCATGGCCATTGCACCCTCTCAGGGCCCCTTATGGCACTTTAAAAAATAAAATAAAATACTTACCTGTACTTACCTGGGATGGGGTCATGGGGAGGGCAACTGTGGGCTTATTCCGTGGTGTTCTACTATGGAAATAGGCCCACATGTCCCCTAACGCCTGCCCGACCCAGGCATTAAATAATGGAGCAAAGCAAGCTTTGCACCATTATTTGACCCCTCCTCCTCTCTGTGTGTGATTTTAGCACAGGGGCATAAATATGGCGCTAAGGCCAAAGAGTCATTTTTTGCACGGGAACGCCTATCTTGCATCTCATTGACGCAAGGTAGGTTTCCACGTCCAAACAAATGACTGTAACTCCATAACTTTGGAGCTAGACGGGTCTAGCACCAAAGTATAAATATGGAGTTATTTTTACACCAAATTTGTGTAAATTTGTTTTTGCAAATTCAGCGCAAACCATGTATAAATATGCCCCTATGCTTTTTTTAACTTTAAAACTTTGCTTACTTCGGACATGTGCTGTACTCTGTAGTACACATGCAAAGTGGGCAAAGTTAGAAGAAATGAAAGCATTTCTACTTTTTAACACCTGTTTTCAAGTGGCATTTGTTTATTGCCACAAAACCCTGTCTACTATTGCTAGCAGATAGGTTTTTAGGTTTTACGTAAAAAAAAACATGGGTAGTTGCATGGGAGCCACCCATGGGGCACCCCATTGACAGAGAGTTATGCAAAGCTGCACTTTGCACAGCTTTGTGTTACTTTCACAACACAAAAGGATGATGGACAGAGTGCTCAAACTTTTCAAACTCTCAGCTCAAGTCATGAATCTCGGTTTAATCCATTGTTCTGTTGCACACCATGCCACTTCAGTTTAAAACCAGCCATATGCAAATCAGTCTTGACCCTGTTCTCCATGGGAAAAGTCAAGCCCGAACTGACCTGGACCGGAAATAAGCATCCTGGGACTGGTTTCAGGGTATCACCTTCATCAGCGAGGCTAGCATGAATCCAGTGGCACAGTGAGAATGGGACCCACATCTGGGCATACCCTTCCCACTTAGGGCAACGTTATCAACAAAAGTATTATAGACGGAATGCTGAAACTTTTCAAAAACTCACCCCCAGTCACAGATCTGGGTTTAATCCATTGTTATTTTGCTTACCATGCCACCCCAGTTTAGACCGAGCCATATGCAAATCAGTCTTGTCCCTGTTCCCCATAAGAACTGCCCTACCAAAACTACCAGTCCAGGTCCTCCTTGAGACCTGTTTCAGAGAATCACCATTCATCAGCCAGGCTAGCTTGAATCCAATGGCACAGTTAACACAGGACCCACCAGGGATACCTTTCCCACTTAGGGAAACTTTAGAAACACAAAAGGATAATGGTCGGAGTGCTGAAACTTTATAAAACACTCACCCCCAGTCACAGATCTGTGTTTAGTCCATCAATCTTCCACTCATAATGTCTCTCTGTTTGGACCCAGCAAGATGCAAATCAGCCTTAACCCTGTTCCACATGGGAACAGTCCAGCCGGTACTGCCAGTCCAGATCCTCCTTGACCGTAACCAAACGTCCTGGGACAAGTTTCAGGATATCGCCCTTCATCAGCCAGGCTAGCCTGAATCCAGTGGCACCGTAAGCACGGGACCCACATCTGGGCATACCCTTCCCACTTAGGGCAACGTTATCAACAAAAGTATTATAGACGGAATGCTGAAACGTTTCAAACACCCACCTCCAATCACAGATCTGGGTTTAATCCATTGTTCTTTTGCTCACCATGCACCCCAGTTTAGACCCAGCCATATGCAAATCAGTCTTGACCCTGTTTCCCATGGGAACAGCCCAGCCCAAACTTCCAGTCCAGGTCCTGACTAGACCAGAAATAGGCATCCTGGGACCAGTTTAAGGACATCACCCTTCATCAGTTAAGCTAGCATGAACACACTGAGCACAGGACCAACGTCTGGGCATACCCTTCCCACTTAGGGCAACTTTAGCAACACAAAAGAATGATGGCTGGAGTGCTGAAACTTTTCAAACAGTCACCCCAGTCACAAATCTGTGTTTAATCCATTTTTCTTTTGCTCAGCATGCCACCCCAGTTTCAACACAGCCATGTGCAAATAAGTCTTGACCCTGTTCCCCATGGGAACAGTCCAGCCCGAACTGCCAGGCAAGGTCCTCTCTTTACTAAATAACATTATGGGACCGGTTTTAGGGTATCTCAGTTCATCAGCCAGGCTAACTTGAATCCAGTGGCAAAGTGAGCATGGGACCAACGTCAATGCATACCCTTCCCACTTGGGGCAACTTTAGTAACATAAAAGGGCATACCCAGTATCAGGATGCTTGTTGCCTGTCCAGGGAGGACCTACAGGTTGGAATGTCAAGTTTGGTGTCTGAAGAAATGTATTCTAAAACCCTCTTTAATGGTAAAGTCAAATTTTAAGTCACAGCCGTGAAAATGCCACTTTTTGGAAGTTGACATTTTTTTTTCCAGCCACTTCGTGCCTGCAGCCTTTATTTTGGGTCAAATAACTGGGTTTGCAGTTCTCCGAGATAGTGAGAAAAGGGGGGAATAGCTGTTGGCAGAATGGGCCTTGTCTGTTAGGATGAGGGGGAGGAACTGCCACATAACCCACTTACACTTCAAAGACTCGGGCCCTCATCATTAACTTGGCGGCAATCACCGCTGACCGCTGTGCTGTCGGTGAACGAAAGACCGTCAGTGGCGGTGAACTGCACCGTATAATAATGCCAAAAAGACAAACCTCCAAAACTCCTGCAACCTCCACCCACTACCAGGGACAACAACGGCGGAAAGACAGTACACCTCACCCTGCCACCACCATGCAGACAAATCCCCCGCTCACCAAATAATGATGCACACATCAACTTGGCAGACAGTGAATGTTGAACAACCATTGGCGGTATGGACCACCACAGCCAGCAATGGGACCCGCCAACAGCAAATGCACACATTGGCAAGTTTGAAAAACACACCTGACACACATCCACAACACTATAAAAACACACACATACACACCCCACAATCCTTTGCAATGCCAATAACACAACAGATATTGACAATACAACACGCATACACTGAACTAACCGTCACACACACAAATATACCACCATAACACATACATTGCTCACCCACCATCGCAAGCCACACACCCAACCACACAACAGCACCCTCACCAATACACCTGCAACACACCACCCACAACATACACCATGGCACCCCCTAAGCACCCACTCTTCACAGACAGGGAGCTAAGGACCATGGCGAACAAAATACTCAGGGTCGAGCCACACCCGTTTGGGGCACAGGTGCAGCAGACACCCCTGGCCAGGAAGATGGAGCTATGGCAGAC
This sequence comes from Pleurodeles waltl, assembly GCF_031143425.1. Classification (NCBI taxonomy): domain Eukaryota; kingdom Metazoa; phylum Chordata; class Amphibia; order Caudata; family Salamandridae; genus Pleurodeles; species Pleurodeles waltl. The sequence continues at coordinate 521,188,010 of NC_090438.1, forward strand.
GATTGTCAACAAAGTCAATGCAGTGGCGTTGCCAGAGGACTCACAGGATATGAATATCCATACACATGCATCCCAGCTGCACCTTCGCAAACGTGCCCTCAGACCCAGATATCCCACTGAAATACCAGCCAAGACCAAGCCCAGTGCCAGGAATTGACTCTGCCATGAACTATCTCCCTTGTGTGCCACTGAGCCACCTCGTTGACATGCCACTGCCATCTCACCATCTTCCAATGGCACTATGGACGATACCCGTGTGCAACCAACAGCTGATCATATGTACCTGAGTATGTTGTTCACCATGTGCCCACTCCCTTTCACTGTCCCAACATTTACTTATATTTTGACATTGAATAAATACACCTGTGCACTCAAAATATATGTCCTTAATCAATATGAGAGATCAATTGTGAATGTGAATGCATTAGGCAGTTACCATCATAAAACCACTTTTATTGCAGGAGGGGATCCAACACACTCTATTGTCTGAAGTATGTCACACTGTACATACCATTGCGTGCATTGGCATCTGCCACTTCAGTCATGATTTTGTATTGTCACTGACAAAGAACACCACAGTACTCATTACATGAGTCAGACTGAAACAATGGAGTGAAGACATCAGCATCATAGAACAGTACCTGAGAGTCACTGAAAGTATAGCCAGATTAGCTGGGTCCTGGAGTTTATATCTTCCCCCTCTTCTTCCTCACCATCACTCTCATCCCTCCTCTGAGGGTGCAGGGCTGGCTGGACAGTGCCCTGCTCTTCTAGAAGTGGGATAGCTTTCCTCACAGCCAAGTTGTGCAGCATGCAGCAGGTTACCACTATCTTACACTCCATGTCAGGGACAGAGCACAGGGATCCTCCAGAGAGATGGAGGCAATGAAATCTTGCTTTCAGGAGTCCTATAATGTGCTCTATCACCCTCCTAGTACGACCATGGGTCTCATTATAATTCCTCTCTGCATCCTGTCCTGTGAATCCTCACAGGTGTCAGGAGCCATTGCATGTTGGGGTAGCCAGAATCACCTGCAAAAGTGGGTGAAAGAGGACTTGAACACACACATTTTACTTGCATACAGCCTGACTGCCAGCTATGTAACTGATCCAGTGTCATACACATGCAAACTATGAGCCAAGCTCTGTCCCCCTGCAGTTGTCCCATCATGTGTGGCACACTGCTGTTTCTCAGGACAAATAAATCATGGACTGATTGTGGAAACCTCGCATTGACATGTGAAATGTATTGATCATCAGTACACACTAATTGGATATTCATGGAGTGATAGTTCTTACGATTCCTATACACCTGTTCATTCACTCTTGGGGGTATGAGGGCTATGTGAATTCCATCAATGGCACCTCTCACATGGGGGCTGTTAGCAAAAGCATAGAATCCAGATTTGATGGTGGTGGGATCAGCCCTTTGGGGAAAATGGGCATAAGTTTGCAAGTGTTGAACAAATGCATCCAGGAAATTGGACAGGATGTGGCTGAACATAGGCTGAGATACCCCTGTAGCCATGCCCACTGTTACCTGAAATGAGCCTGTGGCCAAAAAATGGAGCACAGATAGCACCTGCACAGTTGTAGGTATGGCATGCTGATTTCGATTGGCCGGCTTCAGAACAGGATCCATTGCTGCACAGAGGTCAAGGATAGTAACTCGATTAAGTAAGTCAGTAATGATGATGTGACTTTCCTCCATGGTGGCCAGATCTACCAGGGGTCTGTAAACAGATGGGGCCCTCCCTCACCACATGGGCCTGTACCTATGGGTGATGAAGGAACACATTTTGAGTTTCGACATACACTTGCATAACATGGTTGTACTATACTTTTCTACAATAGGCAACGCACACACACAGGAAGAATGAGGTACACCATCAGGCTAATGTGTGCTGAGGTTTCTCAGTCATAATGGCATCTCAGTGTAGACACACTTCCAACCATGAGTACATGTGGGGATCACAGAATCATGTCAGTAATCTACGAAGGGGAGAGAGAATGGGGCCATGGATGAGGCCCCCAGCCAGCCTATGGAGACGTGGTGAAAGCAAAATGGCAGCCTCCTGCCATCCAGGTATTGTAGTGTGGAAGTGACTTAATTCCGCTGCCGTTAGTCGTCATGGAGGTAGGCGGTGTTCACCGCCGTGCCCCTGATCATTGGATTACATGGTTGTCAATGGGGAACCTGGGCTCATCATGATTGCTGCCGCTGGTGACGGTGCACACTGCTGCGGTATCTATCGCCATTTTGACAGACCCTTGACACTTGACTCCTGCAATACGTGAGGGGTAGAACTCTACTGCGTGACCTGCTGTGTCATGACTCTGGCCCCTGAGATGGTGCGTGTGACAGGGGAACGGGCCCTGGCCTTAACCGCGGAGGAGCTTGAGAAGCTGGTGGACGGGTTCCTAGCCCTATATGCGAGGTTGTATGGGGGACCAGAGGAGAAGGTGAGTTGCTATCTGTCCTCCTTAGATGTGTGTGATTGTGGCGGATGCCTGTATGCATTTTTGTTTGCTGTGTAACTGCTCAGCTTTAGTGTGTCTGGCACTTTCTGCTTGTAATTTGTTCATGTGCAAGTCTCCATGGGCCATGTCAGTATGAACGGGCATGGCATTTGTGTATGGGGCACCCACACTGATGTCTGTTTCTTTACTCTGTGTTTCCCATGCAGGTCAGTGTCCATCAGAAGAGGGGCCTGTGGCAAGCCATCACCAAGGAAGTGCGGACCCTGGGGGTCTACAACCGGCAGAGCACCCACTGCAGGAAGCGGTTTGAGGACCTGATGCCCTGGGCCAGGAAGAGCGGAGAAGCCCAACTGGGGAAGGCCTCCCAATGAGGAAGGGGTGCCCGTCAGCCCCCACACCCCTAATGGCCCACATTCTGGCGATGGCCTATGCGGATTTGAATTCGTGCTTGAAGGCAACACAGCAGCCACAAGGGGATGAGTACCAACACTGTTGTGATGCCACTATGATGAGTGTAGTTGGGTGCTGAGGGTTGTGTGCATGGTAGTGTCAGGCACTTAGACAGGTGTGTTCCCTGCAGTCCTGCCCCCCCACGTCCTTGTGATGGTGTCATAGCTAGTTTGGGCAGGGTCTGTAGGCCTGTGAAGGGTCCCATTTTTGTAATATGGTATTCATTGTGGCCTCATGAACTTGAAGATGTATTGGCTTGGTATAGTCCCTCATGGGTTCACTTCACAAAGTGTATCAGAGTTGTGTTTCAGGATGGTAATGTAGTGTATTCTGTGGTCATGCCTACTAGTTAGGGGAACAATCACAACGTGTGTTGTGTCTGCTGGGGGTTCGTGTCTGACCTCGGTGGGAATGTCTGTGTCCAAAATGTACCTATTTCCAGGATTTGACATACTTTTTTCTTGTTTTGTTTCTCCACCCCTGTGCTCTTGTGCCCCTGTGTACATTAGCATCATCTGGCTAGGGAGCTGAGGCACAGGCGAGTGTGGATGCAGAAGCCCACAGTTCCAAGGAGGCAGAGTCGGTTGACGCCAAGGGGACTAGTGGGTTGGAGGGCGAGGGGAGTACCACAGGGAGGCAACTGCCAATGGAGGCAGTGACTCAGATACCTCCTCCATTGGTAGCTCCCTGGTGGTGGTGGACCCTACTAGGCCCTCCAATTCTTTGTCATCTTCCGCCACCCCCCATACCATCACTGCCCTCCTAGTTGCTCCCCACCGAGTTGCCTGTGCCCACTCACCCAGGAGGGTGGGCGTCTCCTTCGTCCCAGGCACCTCATCCCCTACCCCAGTCAGTCCTGCTGCCTTCACGGAGGAGGCTATTGACCTCCTGACGACCATCTCTGTAGGGCAGACAACCATTGTGAATGCCATTCAGGGTCTACCATCCCAGATGCACCAATGCAATGCATACCTGAAAGGCATTCACAGTGCCATGTCTGGCCTACAAAGGTCTTTTAAAGCTCTGGCCTCCTCTTTGATGGCAGCCAATGTCCCTGGTCTTTCCGTCCCACCTCCCACCACCTCTAACCCTTCCAGCTCCCCACTATCTTCACCCATACCATGCACACATACAGACAGCCATGGGAAACAGATCAATACTCAAGAAGGACACTGAAAAACACAAGCACCACACTTCCCACCACAGGCATGCACACATCCAACATACAAAGGCACACACAACAACATCCACCTCCCCACTGTGTCAGCCGGCAGTCGGCTTCAAATAGCATCTAATGCCTGGTCCACTGTGATCAATTGAGTGCAGTTGGTACTAAAAGATTTTTGCCACTATTTTTAAAATGAAACTTTAAAAAACAAATCATATCTCTGCTTTCCCATATGAATTTTTGTTGGTCTGATGTAATTTTATTTAATACAGTCTACTTTGTTTTACTAAATTGGTTTGATATTTTGTTATTTGTGTTGTGTTTTTACTTTATTAGTGTTTAGGTACTTCATAAATTCCTAACACATTGCCCCTAAGATAAGCTTGTCTGTTGTGTGCCATAGCTACAGGGGGTTGAACTGAGGTTAATTTAGTGGCTTTGAAGGCTCACACTGGCAGGTTTTGTGTGTGAATCCTTGAGGTGAGTAATCACCCTCCCAATTAATAATCTAATTTCTCATACCTGGCCTATCCACAATTAACTTAACTGTAGCACTGCTACTCCTCCTCCTACCCTAGTGCCTATTCCCTACCCGTATCAGAGGGCTTCCACACCTATGAATACCAATCTCACTTCCTCATATAACTATTGGCCTAGATTTTGCATCAGAGTTGCATCACTTTAATGGTGTAGCCCCAACACAAAATCATTTTTGGTATTTACTAAGCCACACAAAGCCACTTTGCGTGGCTTTCCATGGTTTAGTAAATACAAAGTAACACTAGGTAGTGCATACCATTGCCTTGTGTTACTTTGCATTGGGGAGGCATTCCGTAAGTGAACCATGGGTGTTCCCATGCATCTTACCATGGGTGTTTTCCATGCATCTAACCAAGTTGAGTAAACCTGGGATTATGCCAAAACCTATGCCTAGCTGAAGCAGGTGTAACAAGGAGAAATATCTTTGATTCTCCTTGTTACTGCCTCTACCTATGCGGGCTGCAGAGTAAGGAAATTGCCTATAATGATTGTTTTTGTGCAGTAAGATATCTCTTATTGCATGAAAACAATCCTGCCTGTATTGCAGGCACTCTTTTACCATGTTACAAGGGTGCCTGCATTTGTTTTAGGTTGCTCACTATGCACCAGCAGTAGGAGACAGCAGAAGTGCAGCATATCTTAATAGATATGGTGCATTTGTGCTGTCTTCTTTTCATGCAACGCCACATACCAACTTGCTTGCTGCCCTGTGTTGCATGAAAAAGTAGTGAAAATTCCCCCATTATCTCCACCACTCCTATACCCACCTTTGCCTCTAACTATACACTAGTTCCTCTACCCCTCCCTATACCACAATCCCTTTATCTATACACCAGTACCTCTTTCCCAGCTCACATACTAACAAATACACCCTAGTACCTCAACCCTAACTTATATCCTACTACCCATATGCATACTTATGCCCTCCTACCTATAGCATAGTGCCTCTAGTCCTATCTATAACTAATACCACTATTCCTTTCCTCTCAATCTGCCAGCTAAAATTATTGAGAAAGCCATGAACCGCCAACTGACCCTTTATTATTGGAAATAATAATCTGCTGGACGATACCCAATTCGGGTTTAGGGGTGATCACAACACGGAGTCTGCATTGATCATGGCCTCTGAACAAAATAGAGCTACCTTAGATAATGGAGGAAGGGCAGCTCTTTTTCTCCTTGATCTGTTCACACCCCTTGGTACGGTCAGTCATGATTTACTGGTCGACTGGTTAGGCTTGTTAGGTATCAAAGGGACAGTATTATCCCTGCTTCACTCCTTCCTGTCTGGCCGTGGGCAGAAGGTGTTGCTAGGAGCCATTACTTCAGATCTGTTATCTGTTCTCTGTGGAGTTCCTCAGGGCTCTTCGCTCACTCCCACCTTGCTTAACTTATCATCTGGGTTCTCATTGGTATCTTACGCAGACGCTGCACAGATTGTGGTCTCTCTTACTAAGAAAGCTCAGAGCACTGGAGAAAGGTTTTGGAATTGTCTGACAACTGTTAGAGACTGGGTTGGCTGTTACTGCCTAAAACTGAATTCTTCTAAGACAGAAGTTTTCTGCTTAGGGAACAACCCACCACTCTGGTTCCCAGGTTGGTGGCCACCCGACTTGGTCGTTCTCCCCATAACTGTAAAAAAGGTGAAAATCCTGGGCATTCAATCCAATTCAATCAACAATTTCTAAAGAACGCTACTCACCTATAGGGTCTTAAGGCGCTGGCATCATCATGGATGATAAGCTCACTTTTAAAAATCAAGTTAATGCCATTCACTCTTCCTCTTTCTGGATGTTAAAAACTTTAAAGAACATCCTGCAATTCATTCCCTTTGATCTCCAGAAAACCTCAGTTTCTGCTTTGGTACTAGCAAGATTAGATTACTGTAATGGGCTCTTTCAGAATCTACAAACTGACTTACTAAATAAACTGAAAATACTGCAGAACTCAGCTGCCAGGCTCTTATTTCAGATCCCAAAGTTCCAATCTACAAATCAGGCCCTGAAGGCATTGCATTGACTCTGTATCAGACATCGCATAACTTTTAAAGCCTTATGTATCGGCTTCAAGACCTTGCATGGACCCGGCCCAGCATTTCTGAGACAAAGTTTTGCCTGGTATCAACCCTCCAGAACCCTTCTCACTGGCTCAACAAAAATATATCAGTGCCATCTTTCAAGCGGGGGGAATAGGCTTCGTCAGGTGCACTCCTTGGCAATGGAATAGACTTCCTCTGAAGCCCAAAGCCACCACCTCCCTATTCAGTTTCAGAAATAGGCTTAAATTTTTTTGTTTAGTTTCATAATTTACTTTTGCATAGACTCATAGACCCTTTTTCTGACATGCTACCCGCTCTGATCACATAGCGCCAAGACGCCACTTTGGCATTTGTTCTTTCTACAAAAACTCATCATCATCATCCATGTACTTTTTGTCTACAAAATGTACAGCCATTCTAGGAAGCTTGCCTGGAAAGTTTGTCAGTACACACATGAACGAGGGCTCTCATCACCTGACTAAGACTCATGAAGACATGGACATGAAATTGTTCTTAGTGGTATATTGTGAGAAATTGAGTTATTGGTTGGGGAGGTGAAAGCCCCACTCAGGCAAAAATCACAATCCTCATCAGAAAAAAAGTCACTAAATTAATTGATGCTAAACCCTCTGGTAGCCCTGCAAAAAAGCAGTCAGGCTTAACCTAGAGGCAATGTGTATTATTTATGCACTACACAAACAGTAATAAAGTGATAACACAACACAAGAAAAATCTCAAATCTCAAACCAGTTAAGGAAAATAGAGGAAATTGTAATACATAAAATGATAGCAGAATGACAAAATTCCAGTCAGTAGTACTGGAGATATTACATTTTAAAGATTTTAGTGAAGATAGAGCCTAAAAGCACAAAGCGCCTCTTGGGGTCATCTAGTAATGCTAGACCGAGTGAAACTCATAAGTGACAAATTGTGGGTCGGGTAAAGGGACCAAGTTAGCCGAGCTGAAAAGTTACCTTCAAAGTCTTGTGTGAAGAGTTTTATTTGCTGTTAAAGAGGCCACAAGCAGGAGGTGGAGAATCACAGACTGTTCTCATTGTAGAATGAAGAGTAGGGAAGGTGCCATACATGATTCTTGCTGTAGTTAGAAGACAAATTTTGCATTGCAGTATCTTTGTGTTGCCCGTCATTGTGCACTTCAGTAGCACGAAAGGCAAGTCTCTCATTGCTGGATGCCCCTGGTGGTCACTGTCGGCACAAAGAGCAGGTATCACTGTGGCTGTACATTGGCGGTCAGTTCCCATTCACAGTCACAAGAAGCCCAAACTTAACAATCTTTTAACTTTTTGACAGGGGGGTTACAATTTGATGTCAGCCAAGGGTCTGACATCAACATCAATATGATGTGTGACAAACTATCATTATTTCAACAAATCATACTACAATATTCTAAACTATCATATAACCCTGCCATCTTAGCACCACATAAGTATTGATTCGCCCTTTGTCATCTAATGCATCCGGAGGTGTCAAAACAAACTAGTGACATAAACAACAGAAATCAATTATGGAAGACAGGAGTACAGCGTGCTAGGAGGAAGAGCCTTGAAAAATATCAAAATGCTTCCTTTAACCAGAACAACATGTGATTCAAATAAACATTGCACATCTTGTTGCATGTTGTGTCAAGTGAGAAATATAAACAAACGATGAACATTCTAAGACAACAGCTATATTTTAAAAGATGGAGTCGAGGCCTAACTGAAGCCTATTTTATTTAACCTAAAACAGGATAACACATTTAAAGATATAACTATGTTGTTTTAATTTCAATAGCCCTATGTTAATACAAATATATAATTCAAATATGGAATACTATTCATGCGCATATATACCTTGAATGTGGAATAGCTAATATTAATGCACAGATATAATTTGAATGTGACATAACCTCCACAAAATCTCACAATGATGATTACATTATTAATAAACACTAGCTATTTAAAACGCAATAGGCTTCACTTTCTGTCCCTTGTGTCCAGATTCTTCCAACACTTTAAACTTGTGTTTTAATATTTTCCAACACAATATGGTCACACTTCCTTTTAAACACCAGTAACACCTATTTCTTACATCCACAATTGTCTCCTGTTTCAAAGAATACATTAAATAAAATTAATAGAACAATTGCACAAATTAACACAATAAATATAGCTTCCCCTCGCCCCAGGCTATCAAACCATCCCTTATAAACCGCTTCCAATCTTATCAATGAAGGAACCAACATATTCCGACAAACCATACACCTCAAGAGCTTTTATGAGCTTACTCTTACATGGGATGAAGGTACCACACTCCTGTACCCTCAAAACATTATAGACTCCACCCACCTTCACATGAAGGCTATCCAACGCAAGGACACTCAGCAGAATCATAGTATGTATAGCCTTAAACTCCTGATTTATTTTTGTTTGTCGCAATAGTTCGTATGACAGTGTTAGACATTGGCATAAAGTACTGCATTCAACTTCCCTGTGCCCCCAGTATACTTTTATATAATCTGCATGACAGTGGCTCGCAATGTGTGGAATCATGGACAGTGTTGACGTCAAAACCTATAAGGTAATGTGTTCCTTGAGACAACATTCAAAACAGCATTTAAAATATAGGCCCTCATTACAACCCCGGTGGACGGCCGTAAAATGGAGAAAAGTACTGCCAACTGGTTGGCAGTACTTTTCCCCATAATATGACATTGGTGGAATGTACCACTCCATCCACCACGGCAGTAACAGCCGCCAGGCTGGAGACTTCATCTTTTTCGGGTGAGACCTAATCTACTCATCTAGACTTTTTAAAATCTAAAACCAAACTCTTGCAATGGGGTATGCCTAAAGGGTCTATAATGTCCTCTTTAATGTTCAATCTTTCCTTGGTCCCACAAGCCTCTCTTCTTCAACAATACAATGTAAAAACCTGCCTGGATGCCAACAACACTCACTCATTTTGCTGTCTCTGAAACTCACCCAGCAAACATCCTTCTGTTTCACCCCCGTGCTAACAGTGAACCAATCCTAGATACGAACAGTGTTATTTAAAACTAAATCCGTTGGAAAACAGAAAGTCTCCCCATTTAAAATTGAATCAATATATGGGATCAAATTCTCTGGCCTATAATTGTAGCCCTTAAAACTGTTAAACATGCCCATTATCTGGGATTCATCCTAGGCTCAAAACTATCTTTAATCCCACAAATCTCATCAGTGACAAAATCCTGCCTTTTTCAACTGAGAACAACCAAAAAATTCCACTTCATCTCTTTTGCCCATAGTCACGGTAGCCACCTCTGTTATTTCATTATGGCTCACGTTTGGCAGTTGAGCCTATCTGAGTCTCCCTTAGAAAAGATCAACTATTTAAAAAATGCTACTATTGGGCTCAGTTTTAATCCTAAAAAATTTAAACATGTTTCTGCCTACTGTGTGTCCTTACATTGGCTGCCAGTAAACAAAATGACCCATTTCCAGGTCGCATGCTTAATGGACAGGGCATAATATAACTCCCTTCCCACTTTCTTAGCCAAGAAATAAAATAAAAAAAACGCTGTTCAATCCAGGAGCTATGATCAGGCATTTCCCTCTCATTCACAGCCATAAAATTAAATCTACAGCTTTTTGCATTCAATGCTACACCTGTGGAACTTCTTACCATTTACCACAAGAAAAGAACAAAACATGTTTACCTTTCAAAAAAAGCGGTTAAAAGATAGATTTTCACTCATATTCTGCCTCTTGAGTCCTCTCTTATCTCACAATCAAACATGAAGAGACTTTATCCATGAGTGATATCCTCTCTACAAAAAAACTAAAAATAAATGTACCTATCTTTACAAGCAGAGAAAGTGAGAAGGCATAGAGGGGACAGTTTATGGCATAGTACACAGGAGGAATGGCTCATATATTGTAGATGAATTAATTGAAATAGTGAATTATTTTACATGGCTGATTTATAATTTTTATTAATGCTAGCCTTAAGCAACATCTTTAAGTGTTGCTTCTGTGAAGAGACAAAGGAACAATGATGTTAGTGGCACGGTCTGAGTGTACCTGATGTGACATCAGGACCCATTCTTTAGTACCTGTTTAGCTTTCAAATATTAAGGCCAATGAAATAAGGTAGTGCAGAATGAAAGCCACAGTGCAATTAGGGTCTGCTGCAATGTGTAACAACAAAAACAAGTTACTCATTTCATACATAATCATGCTTTCTTCACTAAATGCCTATCTCATTTCAGCTCACCATACATGGTGTGCTGTTGATCATGCCTGCAAAGAATAATGTAACTACAACACTACTGAGCAAAGTGGGGCACGTGCTTCATGCTTGTGACAACTGGTCTTTGATGTCCACAAGGCAGATCTCCAGATCTGACAGCAAATTGCCCACAAGGTTAAAATGATTGACTACATGCATATCTCAAAGGAAGAACTTCTAAAAGCCACAGAAAATGTCTAGATTACTGCCATGTTCCCCCTTGCCCCAAAAACAATGTAATCTGCCCCTTGGGCCCTGGCCCACACTTGGGGGTGGGGGACATTTTCAACCAAAGATACACAGGAGCCTGTCCTTTTTTTTATAATTTGTCACAGATTCATGGATCTTCCATGAATATGTGGCAATTTGTTTTTTTTTAAAATGGACTTTAGATGGCTCCATGTAGGACCCCCACCACCATCGCTAACCTGCCCCTGAATGTTTTTTTCCCCTTATTTATTAGGACTCAGAACTGAGTACCAATTCAAAAGATAGCTGTTGCCACATAGTTGTTGGCTCAGCATGAGATCTGTCAGCCCGCAGCTCCTCCATTGGGTGATATGTCAAAGTTTTTGACCCTTCATTGCTCAAGAACTAATTAACATCAAATCAAAATAAGCACTCTTTCGGGACCAAAATTTAGCTTTCTGCCAACTTTAGTGTAAATTCATTCAGTCATTTGGGTTGTAGCTGTGTCTAAAGTTCTTACAAACAAATGAATGAGGAAAATGTGTTTTGGGACCCGCTTTTTCTCTGCCCCACTTGACGACTGACCTCGAAACTTTCTGTGTGCAAACTTTAAAAAAAGAGGCAGTTCTTTGGAAAGTTTTGTGGCGATTTGTCAAATGGTGCTAAAGTTATTAGCAGCACAAAAAAAATCCCAATTTCCTAAATTGGAAACACAATCTTAATTATAACTACCTAGTGGCGCCTGCCACTGGGGTACATCTATATCAATATCTATCTATTTAAAATCACTGAAAAAACTAAAGGTTACAGAAAGACTATAGTTAGGTTTTGAATTTACTCATACAAAACCACAGAAATTCAGCAGTTATAGTTAAAGTTCTTTCAAGAAACTATGACTTGCCTATAAGGTAACTATAACCTTGCCATGCACAGTTTTATTATCAATAATTTTATTGCAAATGTTGCAGTGATAGTATCAAAGATGCCACACGAGTTCTCATCAATGATATAATATGTGGAGTAATTAGCTGTGCCTGGCGAAAGCGCCAGTTATAGTTACTTGAAGGAGCCCTAAATATAACTGCAAATTCCACCCAACCCCATGCCATGCACAGCCTTTGGCTGTGTGTAGCGTAGGTTGGCCACAGGGCCTGTCTCTGTCAGTGGGACTGTGAGTGGGTGTGTGAGTGTCTGAGTGGGTCTGAAAATGAGTGTATGAGTAGGTCTGAGTGGGTGCATGAGTGAGTGTGTGAATGAGTGCCTGAGTCTATGAGTGCATGTATGAGTGAATGAATTAGTGTATGAATGAGTGAATGAATTAGTGTATGAATGAGTCTATAGTTTTTCTTTATTTCTTTCATATTTGCGAATATTTTGTGAAATTTGCAAAAATTCCCGAATTGTCATGAATATTGCATGTGGCGTCGAAAAATTATTTCAAACCCATAAATTTCATGAAGATTCTTCAAACTGTGCCAAAGATATAGGCAAGTCGAAAAACACTTTTTCTATGAAAACTAAAACTACCTAGTGGCAACTGTCAAAAACTACCAGCAGCTGCCAGCAGTTAGTTACAGTTAGGACCTAGTTTCCATAGGGAAAATCTTTTTTTTGGCAATACACTTTTGTGCCATTTGATTATTCTGTACGATATTGGGGAGTACCAAAACACGTTTTCCCCATTCATTTTCCCATGGGGTCTTTAGCCAGGCCTACATTTGGCAGGATGCTAGATTTCGGTGCACAGGTTGTGCTTTTTGGGATTTGGTGTAAATCCATTCAGTAGTTTTGTAGGTTTTAAAGAGGAAAAATATAGATATCTAGGGACGCAAATCCTCTGCAGGTCTATCAGAGGTGGATCCGCATATTCACACGCCAATGCAAGAATCTGATTGGCTGGCTGCAACCTGACAGTAAAATTGTGGCTGACATTTTGTTTTATCAGAGGGAGATCCCAGGGGTGAAATGTGGGCTGTAATGGAGATAAAGGGTCAGGGTAGAGGTTCCCTGATGCCAGGGAGTTCAAACAAATGCGGTAAAATTGTAGATCATTGGTTGAAAATTCATACAAACTATTTTTTTGACTGTTTTGAAAATCCGCTGATCCACCCCAGGGTTCAGTGTGGTCTCCGGTGTAAAACCACAGGTGGATCCATGGATCTTAGAAAACTTTACAATAAAAAAGTTTATAAGCATTTTTAACCTTTTACTAAGTGTTTTTGTCACATTTTCATTATTCACACCATGGGTTCAGGGGACCTCTACCCTGACCCCTTTATCTCCATGCAATATTTCTGCTCCATGAACCATTTTCTGCTAAAACAAAATGGCAACTGCAGCGGTCCCCTGGGCTGAAATGTGGACTGCAACAGATATGTTAGGATCACGGTAGAGGGTCACGACCCCATGGTGTTTATAGAAATGTGTTTAATCACTAGGGAGTAGGCTCAAAATGTCTAGACTACTTTTTTTTTTTTTGATTTCCTGAGATCAGCAGATATACCCATGGGGCTCAGCAGGGCCCTGGTGTAAATCCGCAGGTGGATCCGCAGATATCGGGAAACGTAAAAAATTATATACATACTCACACACCCACTCAATCATCCAGGGAGACACTCTCAGACCCAGTCCTACACCCAGACACACACCCTCAGACCCACTTTGAAACTCAGACAGACAATCCCACATTCAGACACACCCTCTTACATCCAATTTCATACCCAGAAACACCCTCTCATGCCTACTCTCTCTCACTCACACAGGCAGACACTCTGACACCCACTCTCACACCCAGGGTGAGACATTCACACTCACACACAATCTCACACCCAGAGCCACCCTCTGACAACCACTTTTACACCCAAACAGATACTCTCACATCTGCTCTCACACCCAGACAGACACTATCATGCCCAGACACACTCTCACACCTACTCTTGCACCCAGAGACATCATCTCACACCCACTCTCACACAAAGACAGACACTCTCAGACCCACTCTTACTCTCACACTCAGAGGCACCCTCTTACACCCATGCTAACACCCACAGACACCCTCTCACACCCACTCTCACACCCAGGATGAGACTCTCACACACACTTTCACATCCAGACACTCTCACACCCACCCTTACACACAGTCACTCTCACACCCGCTGTGCCACCCTCGGTGAGGCTCTCACACCCAGTCTCATACCTAGACAGACACTGTCACACTCAGTCTCGCATCAAGAGAGACACTCTCACACCTAGTCTGACACTGAGACACATCCTCTCACACCCACTATCACACTCAGTGACCCCCTCTTACACCCAGACTGATGCTGTCACCTCCACTCTCACACCCAGGATGAGACTCTCACACCCACATTCTCCCCAGATAGATACTCTCAAACCCACTCCCACACTCAGACACTCTCACACCCACTATGATACCCTGTCTCAAACCCAGACAGACACTTTTACACCCAGTCTCACACCCAGAAAGAAACTCTCACATCCACTCACACACCCAGACAATCTTACACCCAGACACACACTCTCACACCTACTCTCACAGGCAGGCACACATTGTGACACCCAGATAGACACACACTTTCACAGCCACACAAACACTTAAACAGTCTTGGCTGGCTGCAACCTGACATGAAATGCTCCAGCCACTCTTTCGCTATATTTGTAAAGTGTCCTGGGGCTCAAATGTGGGCAGGAATGGATATGAAGGGGTAGGGTAGATGTCCCCTGACTATAGGGGCTTGATTTAAATGTGGCACAATAATTAATAATGGGTGTAAAATTTGAGAACATTTTTTATTTTTTATTTTTGATATCTGTGGATGGATCCTCCGATCTGAATGACATTAATAAAAATAGTATTTAAAAATAAAAAGATATGTCTATGGTAAAAGGGTTGGCTCTGAAAAGAGCCTTTTTGTTTATGGTCTATAGTTGATAACTACACATGAAACAGGATGTGGCATATCAAGTTCTGCAGTTCTGTTGCTTTTCTCTGTCAGGTAAACTCCATCATTTCTATATATAACATCTATATCAAACCGTAAATTATTGTGGTATATAGAGCTCCTGTTATGGTCTCTGAGGGATGCAGAAACAGTTTTATTACTGTGTTTCCTGGATTTGTCTATTTGTGGACATAATTTGCTTGATCACTTCCACTTCTGCCTTTGACAAATGTTAGAAAATACAAAGGCACTGTGTGGGATAAGTGCCATTAATTTTCCAAATGTATCTTTCATTAGCATTTCAAATCCTGCTCCAGTAACTGTGGCCGGGTCATTACCACCACAGTGTACAATCAAGAGTTTTAGATGTTGGCCATCCTTAATGCTTTCAACCAAAGGGAGCAATTGATAACACTTTAACCCTCTTTGGCCAACCCAAGTAAAATCCACATTAGATAAACCAAGGTCCCTGTCAATACCACTTTTTCTTGCACTCTCTCTGGCCCACAACACAAAGCTGTGATCAACAATCCACACTCTGAGCATTCTGGAGGGAAACTAAAGCACCACACATGACATGGTTGCAGTTGAATGATGCAGTTTTCAAAGAAAATGCAGCTGAAATGAAGGCTACTACTTAGAATTTGAAATAACACAATTAATTGGTTGTTGAAAATATCTTGGTGCATGAAGCTTTTTAGTGATTTTGTGAGAAAAGTAAGTAGATGTCAGATTGTTTTCTGACAAATTAGAAAAAGTCTTGGCATTGGGGATATGTTTAATATGTTCAAATATTCAACCACACCTGTGCTAGCGCATCAGACCTTTGTAAGTAAACTTACAAGGGGACACAAATAGGTCGATGAACCTTTTGACTCGCAATTAAGAAGTTCATGCCATAGTTTCAGTACATAATCAATAATCAATACAAAATAATCAATAGTCATTAGTAATCAATAAAAATCAATAATCAATGGAGTCAGTAATTGTCACGCACCATGACCTTTCAGTCATGAATAACCACACCTTTAGTAAAAGCTTATTATGTTTATTTCCCTATATTAACAACACTAAGGTCATGTAGGTTAATCTCAAAATCAAATAAAACACATACAGAAACAACACTGGCTGTCCAAAGCGGCAGAAGAAACGCAATCTAATCAAAGCTTGAACTACAACACATTTTAAAGTTACAGTGCTAATCAATAGCAGAGTCAGCTACATCAACGAGATGAAATACATGAAGTTAAGCAGAGAAATCCATCAAGCATTAGTCTATTTTGTCATAAGTCAGAATCCTCAACTAACATCAGATTTGCATGAGCATGTTGGGCTTCATGCAAAACAATTTAGTAAAACAAATTTGGAAAACATCTAACTATGGCTCTGTCAAAACAGCGCAGCTGGTACCTAGAAAGAAAAAGCAAACATATAATCACATTTCAATTTATACCTATCCTCGGGATGGGTCAGCAAAGCAGAATCAGTCTTCGTCCTCAGGACATCAGCCGATCGACAAGGCATCAGGTTCTCAGTCAGGGAAAATGAGCAAAGTCATTTAAGCATTAAAATCAAGCATGTTTCTAGTAAAGACGCATAGGAAAGTAATGACCTTTTCGGTCAGGAAGAATAAGGGCACTGGCAAGAATGTCTGAATGAATCTCTGTCTCCTAAAGTCTGGAATCTTTTCCCTCTGCTGTGATGTTATATCAAAGTCACCTAAACCATCCCCAACTTCCCTATTGGTCAGTTAATCGTATGTTCACACTCTTTCCAATAAAACTACTATACTCAATCTATGAATTCCAACATTTCTCCATTCTCATATTGTTGATTGGTACGTTTTGCGATGTCCTCATCATCCGGCTTGTCAGGAATCAATATTGTTGCAGCTTCCACTCTAATCTTCATTGTTCTTGTCCTGGGAAAGTCAGTCCCACACATATTACACATAAAATGTTGCATTAGCAAGAACATCATCTCCTAGCAGTCGGTTCTCACGAAAGGCTTCCATTACGCGCATTTAAAAAATACAATAGACATTGCACAGTTTAATTCACTTGGTCAGTATTTCTACTAAACGCTAAGAAATACAGCTTTTACATGAGGCCTGGTAAAATAGGCCAATACACTTGCTAAGTTAAGGCCTACAAATAATAAGACTGAAGCATACTTCATAACCCTTAATATGGCATATTATTGCATTAGCCTAACATATATTCAATTTTCATAAGTATCAATCATTGTTTAATACATTTTGTTGACATTTGGTGGCCATCCTTCGTGATCACATTTTCAAATGCGTGCATTATTTTTCTACTTTATTTCATTTTCAACATAAACTCATTATTCAAAATACATAAACACTCATTAATAATTTCTTAGTAAAACACCTGCGCTAGCACCTGCTACAATTGCTTTAGAAGTAAGCATGGTGTTGTCAGAAACTATTATAAACTTGTAACCCTCTGCTGCAGGATAATGTTTCAGACTATGCTACCATGGTAGCACAGATACTGGAGCATGGGGTAATGGAATAAAAAAGACTAGACTGTGACTTTGTAGTCACAGTTCTAGTGGGAGAAAGTGATTAAAGGTATGATTCTGTGTGAATATATTTTTTATAGAAACAGGAGTATGTATGGCATTGTTTGACAATAAACAGCAAAAATTATTTTTGAACTTCCACGTGGATCCGTGGATCTGCATCAAGTTACATGGGGGCACACTGAGCAATGCAGCAGATCTGGCCAAAACCCCTAGCAAATTAGGGTATCGCTTTAGGAGTGTTGGAATGGGTCAACTATAGAAGCCATTCAGAAGAGGAATAACATAAGGGATTGTGATTGGTTTTCTGATTGAGTAACCTTGCAAGAAAAGATGAAAAGGTTGCCATTAATGGTTGCCTTATGTGATGTACCATTCTTCTGCTTGGCCTTTGTACATTTTCAGTGAGAAGAAATTCTAACTGATACTGAAAGGCAAACATATAGACCAACAAACACACTTAACAGGTATGTATACTAAACTGCAGTTTAACTTAAAATGCATTAGTAAAGACATGAGTGTAAATAACATGAACGAAAGTGAGTTTCATGTTCATAAAAAGGAAAAATAAATTTAAATTGAGGGTAGGTGACATAAACAAGGAAAAGTAGAATAATCACTGAAGAAAGAATTAAAGGCTCAAATTGGAATTAGAAAATCTGCTTCACAAGCCTTAACCTGTTCTTTTGCTACAGAAAACTCACCACTCAGTTAGGTTGAAGCCAGACCATGGAGTAGGATGCTTTGTGATTAAAAGATTAAACATATCCTTCTGAGTCTCAGTGACTTAAAAGTGCAGCTGCAGACTGATATGCCTAGTTATATATACAATCTCCCACCCATACTGCAACTCACATAGCTATGTACAAAACCATAAAGCCACTCACACACGCAGTCAGAAACTGAAAGAGGCACTTATACATTTATGCACACGCCCAGACAGCAAGTATTTATGCAATAGTGTCAGAGACAGTTGGGGACTGATACCGTCACTCCGATATGTAGAGAAGTAGTCAGACAAACAAGTTGCACATTTATAGAAGTAGTCCTTGAAACATGGCTTTGGCATAGTACTGTGGAACCTGAATGTGCATTTTTACTGCCAGCTTGACTTAGCATTCAAATGTCCTTTTCCAAGTGTTCAATTGGCCTTTTAGTACACAAAGCTGACCCTTCAGCTTGGCTGTAGGTAGCCCATAGTGCAGGATGCTTTGTGATTAAAAGGGGAAACGTGCTTCTGAGTTTCACTACATTAGATATACATTTGCAGAGCCCTATGCCCAGTTATATATGCTGACTGCCACCCATGCTGCAAGTCATACATCTATTAACAAATGGATCAACCCACTCACACACCCAGTCAGATACTGAAAGAACCACTTATACATTCATGCACACACTCAGACAGCAGGTTTGCATCCAGTAGTATCAAAGCCAGTTTGATACTGATGCAGTCACTTTGATATGTGGTGAAGTTGTCATACAACCTAGTCAACCATCCAGAGATGTAGACCTTTAAACATGGCTCAGCCCTACTACTACTACAAACCCTGAGTGTATAGTTTAACTGTCAGCTTGACTTGGCATTATAAAACATGCTTGACAAGCCTTAAACTGTAAATTTAACTACACAAAATGTACCATTCAGCTAGTTTCTAGCTAGACCACAGTGTACGGTGCTTTGTGATTAAAAGGTGAAACGTGTTATTTTGAGTTTCACTGACTTAGATGTGGAGTTCCAGTCTGATATACCTAGTTATATATGCTACAGCCCACCCATATTGCAACTCACATACCTATTTAGAAAACCATAGAGCAACTCATGCACCCAGGTAGACACTACAAGAGCCACTTATACATTCATGCACACGTCCAGGGAGCAGGTATATATGCTGCAGCATCAGACCTAGTTGGCACCTGATACAGTTACTTCAATATACAGACAAATTCTCTCATAACTTAGTCACTCATTCAGACAAGCAATCCTTTAAATATGGTTCGGGCCGACTGATGGTGAGCCTTAGTGTGCAGTTTGAGTGTGAACTCAACTTGGCCTTAAAAAACCCGCTTGAAAAGCCTTAGATGTTCTTTCTGCTACACAAAACTCTCCCCTTAAGTAGGCTGCAGGTAGGCCATAGATCTTTGTGATTAAAAGGTAAAACATGTCGTTTTGATTTTAACTGACTTCGATGTGCACTTGCTGTCCCCTATGCGCAGGTATATATGCAGTCTGCCAGCCATACTGCAAGTCATATACCTATTTACAAAAGGATAGGGCCACTAACACACCAGGTCAGCCACAGAAAAAGGCAGTTATACATGCATACACATACCCAGACAGCAGTTATGTATTCATCAAAATTAGTCAGTTGCACATATGGTTACACACCCCCTGTACTCATTTCATACAGGCAGCAAGCAATTTATATACTCAATTGCTTGCAGATTTAGAGGCCTATATACTTACTTAAAAAGTCAGATATATACTGGTATATTTACTTAACCATCTAGTGCCACACCCGTAGAGCAACTGATCAGTCACTCAAACATGTAGGCAAGTACTGATACAACCTAGTTAGCTATGTAGAGAAGTAGTCCTTTAAACATGGCTTGGGCCTACTACTGCACATCCTTAGTGTGCAGTGTTACTGTCAACTCAACTTGGTGTTAGAAAAGCTGCTTCATAAGCCCTTAACTCTACTTTTACTATAAAACCCCACTCCTCTGTTGGGCTCTCAATAGGCTATAGAGCAGGGTCATTTGTCATTAAAAGGAGAAACATGTCCTTTTGAGTTTCACTGCCTTAGGCATTCACTTGCAGACCCCTAGTCCTAATTCTATATCAATTCTATATCAATTTAACAATTTGTAAGAGTATTGACTGATTTAGACCTCGACAGAGGTCAACAATGCATAAAGCCATAAAATATCACAAAAGAAAAAAAAAAAGAAGAAAGGGTAATGTGCCAAATGTAGCATGATTATACACCACCTAGTGCTATGGTCTAGTATGAGCCCCAGATACTTTAGAGGACTTTGACATACAAAATTATCTGCAAGGGGCCTACACATAGCCAACCGAGAGCAATGAATGGGGTCCAGTGTAAAACTTAGTCTAGGCATTGAATTCCTCAAAACCAGCTCCAAGTGTGACAGTGTCCTAGATTTCAAATGGGTGATAGGACATTGGAATTTCTCTAGTGCCATCGCAAGATTGCTATTAAAGATATATAACCTTCTATCTCCCTAAAAGGTTTCATCTCTCAAAGTGCTCTCAGGGAGCCTTCAGTCACATGATTATAAGCCCACTTGATGACATTTGCCAGAGATCTAGAGTAGGCACTAGGCAAAGAAAACTCTCAGCATAATGCCTGAATGGAGTGGCTTGACTCAAGGATGTGGACTTATGGAGAAGCCTACCTTCAAATATGTTTAGAATTGACCATTTGCTGGTGAGAATATATTCAAGTGCATACGAAAGGATAGGAGGTATCTTGACCTGGTAAATATCAAGAAGGATTTTAAAGTGTCTCTTGCCAGAGGTGGAGAAAAATCTTTTTTTATAAAGCAATTTTATTAGTTTTATGCAGCAACATAAAACCCAACAGGTCACAATTGCACTTTGCGGACTGAACACTGCACAAGTCCAAAGCATATAACAGAGGCATACGATCAAGAACCGTCGTAGTAGTCAAGGACAAGACTCACAAAATTCCTACATCTAGGACATGCCTGCAGCACAATCTCCCCAGGTCCCCATCCATTTCCCAGATACTTTGTCATGCTTAGCAGGGCAGCCCCTTGCTTCTTAAATACACATTTTTCTTGTTGGGTGCACCAGTCTACCCCTCGGCGTCACTTCGCAATCGCAGGAGCTGTCTCTGCTGTCCAATTCAGTGCAATGTCTCTCTAGGCCACTAAACATGCCATTCCCACAAATGCCCAGTCTGCTCTGCTGGACCCCACCTCCTCGAGGACTCCCAGTAAAATTGGCAACAGGACAACCTCGACCTCCACCTGCAGGATTCTAGAGATCTCCATCACCACTGCTTGCCAGTAGCTTGCTATGTGGGGGCAGGTCAGCACCATATGGAAAAAGTCAGCATTAAGGCCTGCACAACAAGGACAATCAGCATGGGGCAGGAGGCCCGCTCCATGTAACCTGCCGGGAGTGAGGTAAGCTGTGTGGAGAAAGTAGGTCTGCACCACCTGGAGATGGGAGGTCATGGTCAGTGTTCTCGGGGCCATCAAAGCGTCCCTCCAGTCCTCGTCCTCCATCGGACCCACCCACTGTTCCCACCGCTCTCGAAGCCTGTCAAATATCTGTGCTGTATTAGTGACTAAGGTGCAATATATGCGCAACACTCCCCCTCTACCCAGGTCGCCCATCAGTGTCTTGGCCTCAACAGGGCTAAACTCAGGGAGGACTGTCCCTGCTTGAACATGCATGTGTAAAGCGTCTCTGAGTTGCAGATATTTATGGAACTGGGTCCGAGCAAGGGAAAACTGCTGCTGAAGCTCCTGGAAGGACCGCATTTGTGGGAACCCACCCAGATGTCACCCAGCAGCGAAATGCCTATGAGGTCTCATTTATGAAACCGCTTCGGTGCCGAGACCTCTTCCAGCCATGACCCTTGCCACAGAGGAGTCTGTTGAGTGAGACAGCACCACCACCTCGTCAAATGCAGCGCTGCCCTCCACCCCATCAGCCCATCAGTCACCTCTGGAACTTTACTCTGCAGGGGGTCACTGTACAGCATCCCAAACAGACCAGGAAAGCCCATTGTCAAGAGTTCTAGCTGGTATGCAGGATCCGACCAACCCCCCCAACCAGTCATTAACTACCAGTAGATGCATCGCAAGGTGGTAAAGATAGAGGTTAGACATCCCCATATCTCCCTCGTATACATCGCCCTGACAGGTGTGAAACACCAGCCGGGGCAGGAACTATGCCATAGGAACGTCCGCGCGACAGCCTCCATTTCTTTGAACCATCTCCTAGGGATGTGGTAGGGGAAGTTCTCGAGCAAATAGAGAAGCCAGGAAAGCACCATCATTTTATACAGTATTATCTGTCCCACGATGTTGAGGGGCAGAGACCGCCATCTCTGGAGGTCCTCCTTGACTCCCCGGGTTAGTGGCATGACATTAAGTGACTATGCCAGCTCGGGAAGCAGCGCTATATGCACCCCCAGATATGGGAAGCTATTGCTTCGGATAGGAATGGCACTTTGCCAATCATAGCAATCCCTGGTAGGGCATAGCGGAACCAAAAGAGATTTACTGGGGTTAGTTATCAAACCTGAAGCCTCAGCAAACAGCCCCAGCAGTTGCATCACCCTGGGTCCACTGCCGGCTGGTTTGGCCAGGAACAAGAGTACATCGCCTGCGTATAACGCGATGCGGTCCTCCCTCCCGGTGGGCCATGACCAACCATCAATCAGGCAGTCTTCCCTTATTAGCCTTGCGAGCAATTCCATTGCCAGTGCGAATAGGAGTGGGGACAGGGGACATCCCTGGCGGGTTCCCCGGCGACTAGAAAACTGGTCCGACACTGTCCCATTCAGCTGCACCCGGGCTGTTGGATTAGAGTAGAGGAGTCCCACCAGTGCTCGGAATCATGGACCAAACCCGGCGCTCAAAAGCACCCGCTGAAGGTAGGACCAGTCCACTGTGTCAAACACCTTTTTGAAGTCCAAGAGGAGAAGTGCCAGAGGAGAGGTCAAGAGGGCCTGATTGGCCAGTACCACATGCAGTCGCCTAATACAATGCCTGGTACTCCTAGCTGGCATAAAGCCACACTGGTGTGGGTGGATCAGCGAAGTCAACATTCTCTTCAACCTAGTGTCTAAAACCATAGACAGTATCTTAATTTCAGTATTTAGAAGCGTGATGGGGTGGTACGCAGAGCAGCGCCACGAGGGGGGCTAGTCTTAGGAATCACCACTATGGTGGCCTGGTCTAGTCCCGGGAGAAACCCCTGGTCTTTTCAGCCTCCTCGAACATGGCAAGTAGGTGGGGATTTAGGATATTGCAAAACTTGGTGTAAAGCTCTGCCGGGAAACTGTCTGGCCCGGTGTCTTGCCCGCAGCCAGCTCCAATATAGCAGTCCCAACTTCCTCGATGCCAATGGGTTTGTCTAGGTCTTGTCTTTCCACCACCAAGAACCTTGGAAAAGACACCTCCTCCAACAAGTGGGTCTCACTCTCCACCTGAGGCCTAGGCCGCTCTTCGTAGAGTTTCGTGTTGTAGGTGGCGAAACTCTGCGCTATTTCATATGGCGTCCGGGAAATAGTTCCCAAGTCGTCAACGACCTCAGGAACGACACTGCTTGCCATTTGTCCAGTTGCAAGCCAGTGCAAGAGCTTGCCGTTCTTGTCCCCCCACCCGTACACACGGGCCGCGGAGGCTCGCCTCTAATGCTTCGCTGTCTCAAGAGTAGTGTGCCTAATCTCTACCCTAACTAAGGCGAGCTGCCTTGTGACAGATGCATGTGTGGAATCAGTGAGCTGGCCCTCCAGACACATTGCCTTAGCCTCAAGCACCGGCACCTTTTGGTTACGCGCGCGCTCCGGCACATGAAGGATATGTTTGGCATGCCCTCTAAGGGTGGCTTTGCAAGCAGCCCAGACTGTACCCGGAGATGGCACAGACACAAGATTAAAAGCAAAGTAGTCAGAGATCCGGTCAGTGAGGGCTTGAGCGTAACCACTATCCTGCAGGTATCAGGCATTAAGTCACACCGTGCGCCGGACCGCGTCAATATCATCCAGCCGAAGAATGAGTGGTGTGTGGCCCCAGGCCCCATGCAAGAGTATTTCAACCCCTGTGACTCGGAGTACATTAACGGCTGGCACAAGAAAGAGGTCTATCCTGGTGTGAGTGTGGTGCGCCACCGACGGGTGGGTATATTGTCGCAATTGGGGGTGCCAAACCCACCACACATCGCAGAGATCGATGCCGTCCACCCATCTGAGCAGTCCTGTTGCCCTGGTAACTCGGCTCGAAGACAAAGGCCCGGTGATGTCAATCTCCAGGTTCATGACAGAGTTGAAGTCCCCCCAATATGGTTAGACCTGGGGGAAGTCCCGCTACCATGTCCACGAGGGCCTCGAGAAATCGCTCCAGCGCACCTGGAGGAGCATAGACAATAAGGATATTGATTGGGCCACCCTGAGCAGTCCGGAGATCAACACATATCGTCCCTACGGATCCAACTGGGAGACAGCAACCACCATAGGTAAGGAACGGTGCATCAAAATACCCACACCCCTAGAGCCCCTGGAGAATCCTGCGTGGTAAATCCTGTCGTAGCCCACCGTCGTGAGCATAGAACACCAGGTACCAAGCAAGTGGGTCTCCTGAAGTAAGACTATGGATGGAGCAAAGCGAAGGATGGTGCAAAAGACCGCAGTTCGTTTAATTTTATCCAGGGGTCCATTTACGTTCCAGGAGAGGACTCGCTTGGCCAGCTATGGCATGTGTGAGGAATCAGTAGTATTGGGTGCAATGTGCCCGTCCGAACGCCCCACCATGACCAACTAGTCAAGAACAAGATAGCGAGAAAAATCTTTTTAAAGAGCCTATATGGGCAGTAGTGTTAAGCCCTATGTAGAAAAAATGGGAGCTACATTCTAAAGTCTGCGAGAACACCCTCCCTAAATAAATATATGTTTCTACTGCTTCACCTGGACTTCCTCTCAATCTCCAGTTGTAGGGACAATACTGTACCTACCTTCTGTCCAAATGACACCACCTTGGTTTTGCATATGTTTACTTTCAAGAAGTTTTCCTCCAATTACTTAAATCGCACATCAACATTACGCTAAAGACCAACTGGAGTGAGGTCAAGAATGATCACGTCATCAGCATACATTAAAATATGTACATTTCTGAGAAGTTATTTTTGGTGGAAATGTCCTTGCTTTCAAGAAACAAACCAGTAAATCACTAAGAAATATGTGAGAAAGAAGAGAGGCTAAAATACACCCCTGCTTCAGGCCATTATGTGGAGGTATCCTTGGAGTTAACCCTTTATCTCCCCATTTAACTGTGAATCATGTAAATGTGGACAGTGCAGCAATTAGCCAAAGAAGAAAATAGGGGATACCCAGGCTTTCTAATTTCCTCCAAAGGGTAGGTCTATCGACCCTATGGAATGCAGTACAGAAGTCAACAAACACACCATAAACAACTTGTGATTTAGTCACTGAATACTTATCAATAACTGTTTGTAATACAGCAAGATTATCTGTTAGTGAGTTTTAGGACCGAAAACCCGTATGGACCATTGGAATCACGCCCCTAGAAAAGGCCCATTGCTTAAGGTGGTCCAAAGTACTGGGGGTAAACATCTTCCCTGTAGCATCAAGGAGTGCAATTTGATGATAGATGCTGGGAGATGACCGGGAACCTTTTTTGTGAAGAGGAGCCACTGTGCTTCTGGACCAAGAACGTGAGATGCTTCCTGTTTTGTAGCAATGGGATAAAGCGGATAAAGGAACTTGCTCCATCCTATTGGGTCACCCGCAGTACTTTGATGGGAATCTTATTGGGATCCTTTGCTGCTGAGTGTCACACTTTCCTTATATATGATTCAATCAGCTAAGCGGTTGGGGGTGTCACGTGCTGAGCTTCCTGGACAACAGGCAAAACAACAGAAGACTCTTCCTCCTTTGGTGACGCAGGGTTTGGCCCATACAATTCAGAAAAAAAATTTATCCATTCTTCTTGTAAGATAGCAATTGCAGAGTGCTTTTGGTAATTTATAGAAACTTAGATATAAGCTCCCAAAAAACATTGCTGTTTTTAGTGGGGCAGCTTTCTGCTAGTCAACACAGTTCCTATCCTTAGAGGCTTTTCTGTAGGGCCAACGCATTGTCCTTCGCCTTTTACACAAGGCCCGAGTTTAATTGCCCCTTGGCACAGAATAGACAATAAACTGCTGACGAATAAGTTGTTGAGTTTACAAGAAAGGACAAGATCTAAGAATCCTTTTTTTTTTAGGAACCAATTTATTACTAGGCACAGACCATCCTTGGAGCAGGAGAAATATACATTTCAGAAAAGAAGGATAGGATTACTTCCTTCTGGTGTATGACACCATCTCCGAGACGGGATCACTGAGTTCATCTTGGACATATTTTTAGAATTTTATACAATTCGACCCCAATTGTTGATAAACAATGCCTCACTATTGGCATCTGCTAACGACCACGACAGAGGTTTGTATAGATCTGTCACTAACCCTGAGTAAAGTGATGCGTAGTCACTGCTTTGTACAAATTATACTTTGACGGGCTGGATTTTATGAAATAGATTGCAACTGGTTATAATGTAGTCCAGTAGAGAAAGTCGGTGACCCCCTTCCTAGTGAAGGCTGCTGGGGTATCCACTTTTGTTCTACATTTAGCATCACCCCATCGATTCTCTTTGGGGATTCTGATATTATTCCTTCACGTTTGTCTGCCTAGCTAGTAACTGGGAAAACAGAGTCTGGAATAGACCATCCTTCCTCAAGCGCCTTGTTTTTATATGCTCAATGCAGGGCATTAGAGATTTTCACATTAAAATCACCGATTATTAGCCCTTGAGAACTACCACTGACTCCAATGTGGATTCTCATAGGCCGATCAGCTAGACCAGCAGAACATTGAATTTGGGGCCTGGAGGAGCATATAAATAAGAACAAGATATCAGCTGAAGAGGCACTTGATTTTGGAAGGTATATATTGATACATTGTATGTGATTGTGGGAAAAATGAATACGTTTAAAGTCCCATTGTATCACTGCAGTGAGCCGAATCACAAGACCTCCCTTAGCATGACCTTGTCTAACCTTAGAAGCAGAAACATCTATAACATAAAAGATGTTCCAATCTACTTTAACTGTAGACCAAGTTTCTTGGATTCAGATAATTGCTGGGGAAAATCTTTGCAGAGAACTCAACTTTGAAGATATAATGGAGATATTATTGTTAAAAAGGAAGTTTGGAACCACCATTAAATATATTTTTGTTTAGATTCCTTGAGAACCAGGACCAAGAAGCTACCCCAAGTGTTTTCTCCTCACTGGCAGTAGCAGGAGGACTGGCCTCTGGTAAGTCAAATCTTTACTACCTTATCCCCCCACCCCACCTGCATGCCACCACATACTCCCACTCTTACCCTCACACCCATCACCCCAACAACCGACAGATACCCCACCAACACAACCCACACATCCCAAAACCAAGCCCTGCATGTAACACCAATGCATGGACACCCATCACCCAAGCATGTCCAGTACAAAGACTCACTCATGCCCCAAAATCACCAATCACACAAGGACCAAGGACCAAGCCAAAAATGCAAGCACTGGAGCAGAGGGTCACTCACTCATTGCACACAATGGCACACACAGATACAATAACTATGCATTTACACCCCAACAGGACCCCTGACCAACATCACCGGACAGGAGGTGCCAGACATATCCAGTCCCCCCACAGAAGAGGCCCACAGTGATGACAGCAGCTCTGCACGCCTGGATCAAGATGACCAGCCCGGCCCATCTGGGAGCTCGGGACACTTGGTTCCCCTGCCACTGTCACAAGCCACCACAGAGCCTCCCCCTCAGGAAACACCAGCACAGCACCCACCCAGCGGGCCCATCCCTCTGTCCCCAGGACACGTCAATCAGCAGTGTGTCCACCACTACAGGGAACCCAGGCAACCTCACTAACACAGGACGATCAGGGACCTGGGGCCAGTGGTAGTGGGCACACGGTTCAGGGGACAGATGCACAGGATAACAGGGAACCTGGGAGGACTGCTTTGCAACAGGGGGACAGGCCCAGGGAAGCGACACTCCACGGGGCACTCTCCAACATCATGGGAGCTTACCATCATTCCCAGGAGACCATGGCAACGGTACTGGCCAAGTTTCAGCAGACCCAGCGGCTGCAAGAGGAACACTACCTGGGGATCAGGGAGGACTTAAAGTCCATTAACACCACCCTGGTCACCATTGCAGGGGTGCTGACAGACCTTCTCAACACCAGGAGGGACATAGTGGCACAACAAGGGGCCCCGACACTAGCCTGGACGTTGAACAGCCCTCCACCTCCGCCGGTGCTAGTGGACAGGAGGCACCGCTACAGGAACAACAGGCCACCAGCACCCCACCCCCTGCAGATGGAGAACCACCCCGCAAACGGTCCCTGAGATCCAGGAACAAGACAGAGAAGATTGCCAAGACCCCCGCCAGTATATGAGACCCCCCTGAATGTCACCCTTCTGTCCCACTATGTCACCCTGTCCATCCTTAAACTGCCATTGCTCCACTTCCTATGCCCCTTTGGACAATGCACCTGTGAAACAAATAGAGTGGACTCTGCCATGGACATCCCTCCACCATCACCCGACATCCCTCCACCATCACCCCAGCCCATTTAACAACCCACCTCCACTTATTTGCACAGGAATAAAAACACTTCAATCACAAGCCAATCTGGAGTCAGTCTGTGCTTTCACAAATGTGTAATTGCAATAACTATGGAATATAGCAATGTCAATGTACTTGTTCATATACCAATGTAACACAGCTGTAGGCTAGGAGTAAACCGAGCAGAGGGCACAAAGTAGGACCCAGATCTGTGAAATGGAAAGTCAAAGTGACAAGTCAGGGTCCATACACTGAGTGAAAATGACAGACTTATGCTAGCTCAAACAACAGTATAAGATGTGGGAAGCAGTTACATCTTCTTACCGTGTCTCACTGGAAGTATTGCATGATGATGTTGTTTGGGTTGTCGATATCCTCTTCTTCTGCCTCCTCTTCTTCACTGTCCACAGGCTCCACAGCTGCCACAAGACCACCATTTGGCCCATCCTCCTGCAAAAAAGGCACCTGCCATCGCAAAGCCAGGTTGTGCAGCATACAGCACGCCACGATTACCTGGCACACCCTCTTCGTGAGTAGTAAAGGGAGTCACCTGTCAGATGGAGGCACGGGAATCTGGCCTTCAGGAGGCCGAAGGTACGTTCAATCACCCTCCTAGTTCGCCCATTTGCCTCATGGAGGCGTTCCTCTGCCCATGCCCTGGGATTCCTCACTGGGGTCAGTAGCCATGACAGGTTGGGGTAACCAGAGTCACCTGCAAATGTCGAGGGATATCTGTTAGACACATACTAACTCTCAGGGACAGCCCCATACCCAGACACCTATGTCAACTGTATTGGGACCTTGGCCTCACCTATTAGCCACACACGGTGCCTCTGGAGTTGCCCCATCACATAAGGGATGATGCTATTTCTCAAAATGTAAGCGTCATGCACAGAGCCAGGATACTTGGCATTGACATGGGAGATGTACTGGTCTGCCAAACACACCATCTGCACATTCATCGAATGGTAGCTCTTCCAGTTTCTATACACCTGTTCATTCCTACGGGAGGTACAAATGCCACATGTGTCCCATCAATGGCACCAATGATGCTGGGGATATGTCCCAGGGCATAGAAGTCACCTTTCACTGTGGGCCAACCCTCCACCTGAGGGAAAAGGATGTAGCTGCGAATGTGTTTCAGCAGGGCAGATAACACTCTGGACAACACGTTAGAGAACATTGGCTGGGACATCCCTGATGCCAGATAGGTGTGACACAGTTAACATTCATCCCATGTGGCCTCCTGAAATGGCGGCTGCCTGACCTGTAAGGTGGGACAAGGGGATATGATGTAACTGCGCTGGTGTTGTACACCGTTGCGATGGGCAGTCTAAGACCGCGGCGCAATTCTGCATTGGTTAACATTGGGCCCTATGGGTCCCAGGAGCCAATGACGATGTACGCGGGCGGTGACGATACGCACCGCTGTGGACGTGACCGCCATTTTCTGTCTGTTCCCTCACTTGATACCTGACCTTCAACAGGAGAGGACCTACACTGCAAGTGCTGCTGTGACCTGTGTCTCGAAGCGACGATGGCTACAGTGTCTGGGGAAAGGGTCCCAGCCTTCACTTCAGAGGAGTTGGAGAAACTAGTGGATGGGGTCGACCCCCAGTACACGCAACTGTACGGTCCTCCAGACAAACAGGTGAGTACACTGTGAGCATGCTGCATGGGCAATGCCTGTTTTGAGTGGTGTGGATGGAAGATACATGGGGGGCTGAGGCCTGCATGTGCGTATGGTGAATGTATGTGCGTCAGGGCATGGGTGGGAACTGGTGGGCAATGAGTATGACTGTCCGGACGGGTAAGTAGTTTCCTTTCCCCCTGTACCATTCATCTAGGTCAGCGCCCACCAGAAGAATGGTATTTGGCGTGCCATCGCCAAGGACGTCCCTACCCTGGGGGTCTACCAGAGACGGAGCACCCACTGCCGTAAAAGATGGGAGGACCTGTGCCGCTGGAGCAAGAAGACGGCGGAGGCCCAGCTGGGGATGGCCTCCCAACGTGGGAGGGGTGCCCGTCGCACCATGACCCCCCTGATGTGCCGGATCCTGGCGGTAACCTATCCGGAGTTGGATGGGCACTTGAGAGCATCACAGCAGCCACAAGGGGGTGAGTACACTCTCATTCAGCTGACTCTGCGTGCATTACGAGGTGTCTGGGTGGGGGAGGTGGTTCCCCTAGGCCAGGGCAAAATTGGTAGGCAAGGTCCCTTGTGAGGCAGGCTATGTGGCACCCTAACCCCACCAGTGGTAAGTGCCATCTACACCTAGTCAGGCTTCTGTGACTTCCAGGTGTGCAGCAATTGGTCTTAGGCCTCGTACCCCATGGTCAGCTTAAATTTTGTAGAACTGTCAGTGCATGGCGTAGTGCAGAGGGCTGCTCCATGTGTGTTGTGTCCGCCAACGGTAGTGGTGTTGCATGCACTGAACATGTCTTTCTTCTGTCTCCCCCCCCTTTTTGTGGTCTCCCTGTTCCTGTGTGCAATAGCATTATCAAGCGGAGGAGCATTGGCACCGGAGCAGGAGGGAGCTGCAACCCACTTGGCCCTGGAGGGTGAAGCAACGGAGTCTAAAGCCACCAGTGGGACAGAGGGCGAGGGGAGCTCCACGCCGGGGACAGGAGCAGACAGTAGTGACAGCGACTCCTCCTCTGATGGGAGCTCCCTTTGCAGTGGCGGGCACCTCTGTGCCCACCGCATCAACAGGTACAGCCGCCACCCCGCCTGCCAGCACCGCCCTCCCAGCAGCCCCTCAGCGTGTGTCCTGTGCCAGCTCACCCAGGAGGGTGGGAATCTCCTTCGCCCCAGGCACCTCAGGCCCTGCCCCAGTCAGCCCTGCTGCCCTCAGTGAGGAGGCTATTGACCTCCTGAGATCCCTCACTGTTGGGCAATCTACCATTGTGAATGCCATCCAGGGTGTAGATAGGCATTTGCAACAAACAAATGCATACCTGGAGGGCATTCATTCTGGCCGGGCAGCCCAACAGAGAGCATTTCAGGCTCTCGCTTCAGCACTGATGAAAGCCATTGTCCTTGTGTCCAGCCTCCCCCTCCAACTTCCTCCACCCAGACCCAATCTCTTGTAACTCAGCCTATCCGAAGCACACCATCAGACCAGCATGCACACACATCAACACACAAGAGTGGACATGGCAAACAGAAGCACCACACATCCCACAGGCACTCACACAAGCACCATCCCCATGCAGACACAGCAACATCCGCTGCCTCCACTGTGTCCCCCTCCTCCACGTCCTCCTCCTCCCTCCCTGTCTCGTCTCCACTCACACCTGCATGCACTACATCCTCAGCCACTACCTCCATCACCAGCACGCCCATCTCCACACACCGCTCACGTTCACTCACCACTCCCACTACCATTCACACATCCACAGTGTCCTCTCCCAGTGTGTCAGTGATCCCTCCTCCCAAAGTACACAAATACAGGCACACACCCACCCAACAGCCATCCACCGCACAACAGCCTTCAGCCCATGCACCTTCACCCAAATCCAGCAGAAATACACCTCCTACAAACACTATCTCTTCCTCCACTCCCAAACCCCCTCCATCTTCCTGTCCCAGTGTGTCTAAAAAACGTTTCCTGGCAAGCTTTGACCTCTTCCCTTCACCTCCCCCCCTGTCCTTCCCCTAGGGCCAGGCTTTCCAGGCCCCAGCCCAGCACCTCAGCTACCAAATCCCCAGGCACAGTGGTGCCAGCAACTGCGGGCTCATCGAGTGCGCCACCCATCAGGGCTGCCAGTATGCCACATAGCGAGGGCAAGGACATTCCACCACCTGCCAAGGTGAAAAAGGTGCCCACATCCCAGAGAGAGGAGCCGAATCTACCAGCCACCAAGCGCTCAGCAAAAACAAAAGGGGATAGTGGCAAGACAACTGTGGCCCCATCAAAGGTGGGGAAGGGCCAAAAGCAGAAGAGCAGGTCAGGAGAGGGCATGGTGGCACGGACTGAGGGACCAGTGTCACACCTTCTGTCCACGACCACGTCAACCTGTATGCGGCGAACACCGCTAGCTGCACCACCACCACAACCGCCACCTGCACCGCTACCTGCACCGCCCCGGCACATCTACAGCCTCAGGGACAGTCCCCAGCCTCTTCCCCAGTGGGCAGCCATCCGAGGCTGCAGGAGACGTCCTGCTTTGTCCCTCAGCAGGTGCTGACCCATGCACTTCTGCCAAAGACACCGCCGCAAGCACCGCCACCGGCCCGCGGCGTCCTCGGACACTGGCACCACCGCTGACATGGCTATCATCCCCCCGTGGTCAGTCATCAGAGGCTGGAGTTGAGTTCATGGACCCTGGGCAGCTTCCATAAGGCATGACTTCCATCACTGTTTGCACCTGCAGATGGAATGCGAAGTTGCAGCAGTGTAGGGTATGTCGCTGCCTCCATGGCGTATCATGCTACCTGATCCTCGCCAATCTCGTGGCACGCATACCCAGGTGCGGGAATTGTACCGGCCACACTGCACGTGTAGCACTCTGGGCACCAGGCCCCCTCCAGAACCAGTGGAGTATCACATCCACTACCTCAGTCCTTGGCAGGATGAAGCACTCTGGGCACCAGGCCCCCTCCAGAAACAGTGGAGTATCACATCCACTACCTCAGTCCTTGGCAGGATGAAGCACTCTGGGCACCAGGCCCCCTCCAGAAACAGTGGAGAGATACATCCACTACCTCAGTCCTTGGCAGGATGAAGCACTCTGGGCACCAGGCCCCCTCCAGAACCAGTGGAGACTATTATCCATTTGAGAGACTGTGGCTTTGCACTCCCCAGGATAAAGCAGTGGGCAAACCACCCACTGGAGAGACTTGAGAGACTGTGGCTTTGCACTCCCCATGATACAGCAGTGGGCAAACTACCCACTGGAGAGACTTGAGAGACTGTAGCTTTGCACTCCCCAGGATAAAGCAGTGGGAAAACCACCCACTGGAAAGACTTGAGAGACTGTGGCTTTGCACTCCCCAGGATAAAGCAGTGGGCAAGCCACACCCTGGAGAGACTTGAGAGACTGTGGCTTTGCACTCCCAGGATACAGCAATGGGCATGGAGCCCCCTTGTACAGCAGTGGTGTTGTGCGTTCATCAGGCTGAGGTGCCCCCTCTCCCCCTGAGGTGCCTGTGTATTTTCGATCTGATGCCCCAGCAGTGTTCTCTCTGTTTTGAGTCAGGTATCATGTGTGGGCTTCGCCCATATATTTTGGGCCCAGTGGTCCACGGACAATGATTGGTACACTATCCGGACTTGTGTAGTTGGTGTACATATTTGTATATACTGAATTTTGACTTCTGACTAATGGATTTTTAATGATTACACTTGTTGCAATCATTTCCTTTTGTCCTTGCGTTCTTCCGGGGGGTGGGGGGTGGGTATGTAATGTTGATGCATGTATTTTTGTGTATGTTGTTGTGTGTGAGGGTGAGGGTGGGGGTGTTGCATGTGTGTGTCACTCTCTTTCCTCCCCCCTCCCCTGTGTTGTAGGTGCAGTACTCACCGTAGTCGCTGCCGCCGCCGTTCGTACTCCTGGTAGAAGAGGAGATTAACCAACATGGCTAACACCTGAAGTTCGGGCTCCATGGGATCCTGGTACCTCGTTGAGTGTCGAGAGGTGAGTGTTTTCCCTTCTGTGTACTGTTTCCACCGTGCTTTTGATAGCGTTGGTTCAACCCCGGAAAAGGTGGCGGATAGGCGTCTTGAAATACGGTGGGCGGTACTTTGTCTTCCGCCTGTCTGTTGCCGGTTACCACTACGGTGTTTGTTTCTACTGCTGTGGCTGTCGGAGTGTTAAAGTGGCTGTCTATGTTGGCGGTTTCCACCACGGTCGTAATCCTATTTTTTTTTCCGCTGGCCTGTTTGCGGTATTACGGCTGCTTTAACACCGACCGCCAGGGTTGTAATGAGGGCCATAATGTTTAGCCTTTCATATTGTCTACATGTATTCCCACCTTGATCCCAAGTCAATGTGGCCCCACCTAAAGTGTTCCCGAAATTCAGTGCATGTCCTGCTCGTTGGGTCTTGATGAGACTTTCTAAAACAAAGTCACACTCACAATCATAGACATATAACAGGCGATTAAGAAGGAAAATCAATTCTTCAGTATTTAGATGTCTCAAATATTCAGGAATTAATCAGCGCCGCATTTAAGTATAAGAAGGAACACAGTTCAGTGTTTTAACCACACTGAGAGGATTGGGTTAATATACTAAAGCTCACTTTTGTATGTAATTGGTGTCATCACTGTTACATCACAGTGACAATTGAACATGGAAATAACAGACATTTGATTCACATTTGAAACTTTTGTGTGCCAAGCACTGAGTGTTTGAAATCATAGGCAATGATTAGTATCACAAAAATGCTACATAAAACTGAACTACAACAAACATGTTCATAATACATCATTAAAATAACAATTGTCCAACATACACTCAAATCTGTACTGTCATTGCAAGCTAACAGAAATGAGCGTTATTATTCAGCAGACAGCAAGTATTCAAGTAACCAAGGTCATTGATTACATGCCCTTCTACTTCGAGCTGCCCGTCTGAACATCCGGCAATCAACTATCAAAGGTAACCTGTAAGAAGCCTTTCATGCACGTGCAGCCCGTTACCATCTTTTATGATGCTGGTCTTCTTGATCTCTTCTTTTCTAGGATTGGCATCCGTAATGTTGGGCTGTGGAATAGATGGTCTAGGAACAAGTGCAAAGGAGCAGAGCATCCCGCTGTCCATCTGAAGACCTCTGACAGCAAGCAATCACCTAAAGACTGGAGTGCCTTTAAATACCTGCTGCATCTGGCCATGCCCAGTCTGAGTCACCTGGCCACACCCAGTCTGCGTCATGAGGCTACTGTACCTGGCCACACCCAGTCTGAGTCATGAGGATGCCACAAGCTCAGGCAGCAAGTTGACACATGCCCCAGATTCCTACATGAGTTCTAAAACAAGCATTAGCTAAAGGAAACATTTCTCAAAGGCAACAACAATCATTTGCCCATGCAAAGGCTGGTGATTTGCTTAGGGGCACACTTTACTAAATACCAGATGTGTGTTCAGGAGCATATTCAGCGACAGGAGGGTCTACCTTGTTCAACACAGAGACCAACTATGGAGGCTAAACAAAGCACCACTCCTTTGATGGAACACAGCAGCACCTGTTGATGAGAGGGGCACAGGTACACTATTGTAGTGAATGGAATATAGTGCTTAAAGTGGCCTCCAAGGTAGAAATGTGGCGGAGCAGGTTAGTCAGGAAGTAAGTACATGATGAAATGAAGAAACAGCCCTGAATCTGGTTGAGCCCAAGCACCACCACAC
The DNA here is from genome assembly GCF_031143425.1 of Pleurodeles waltl. Taxonomy (NCBI): domain Eukaryota; kingdom Metazoa; phylum Chordata; class Amphibia; order Caudata; family Salamandridae; genus Pleurodeles; species Pleurodeles waltl. Next base: position 521,224,434 of record NC_090438.1, read on the forward strand.
CTCTCTCCTTGGATGGATATCATGCTTGATGGAGAGGGGGCCATGAGAATGCTAAGAGGGTAGGGGTAAGACAATCTTATCAAGCTCAATGCCTAAAACAGGCCTCTGAGATGGCTTAATGCCCTAATGCTGCCAATAGTCAGAGAGACTCCAAGAATTCTCCCAAGAATGGGAGCGGGGGAAAGCCTGGGGTAGTGCTGGCATGTGGAACTAAACCAGTAGATACAAGCCACACCAGCCTATTGCTAGCTGCCTCTGTTCCCACTAGGTATGGACCACAGACCTGCAGCATTGCCTTAACATGCCCCCACACTCCCTGTGGGGTATGCCTCCTTGCACTGTGGAAGGCTGCCTCGCTCCGATGCACTCACCTTACCCTTGCTCCGTGTAGGTTGATGGCACCCAGGTGGATTAAACCTGCTCCCTCTCAGATTAGTTCTGCTCCCACTGGAGACGTAGAGCCAGCATGGCTGCAACTGGAAAGCAGGAGGCTCAAACCTCTGAATCCTCCCATGCTAGCCCCCGTGGGAGAGCAAAGAGACATATAACTCATGCTCCCTAGAGTTCTTGGCAATGAACACACTCACACCCAGCAATCCACAAGCACACTCACAGTATATCCTAGTTATATATGCAGTCTCTAACCCATACTGGAACTCACATACCTATTTACAAAGGCATACAGCAACTCACATATCCAGTGCAACATTGAAACAGCCACTTATACATTCATGCACATGCCCAGACAGCAGTTATGTATCCAGCAGTATTGGCGCTAGTTGCACACACAGTCACAAACCCCTGTACTCACCAACAGAGCCAGTAAGCGATTCATATTCTCACTGACATGTACATTACATGTACATTTGGAGACCCATAGAGTTAGTAAGCGAACCAGTTATGTATGGGCATACTAATCTAAACATCTGGTGATACACCCATAGAGGGACTGATACACTCACTCAAACATGTAGGCAAGTACTGACATAAACTTGTCACCCATCCAGAGTAGTAGTACTTTTAACATAGCTCAGGCCTAGTACTGCATTGCGTAACTGTTCAGTTTTACTTTCAATTCAACTTAGCATAAGAAAAACTGCTTCACAAATCATAAAGACTGCTTTTAGTACCGGAAAATCATCCATCACATAGGCTGTAGGTAGACCATAGAGCAGGATCAGTTGTGTTTAAAAGGTGCAATATTTTCATCTGAGTTTCACTGAGTTAGACGTACACTTGAATCTTTTTGCTCAATTACATATACAGTCTGCCACCCAAACTGCAAGCCACTTACCTATTTACAAAAGGATAGAGCCACTCACACACCCAGTCAAACACTCAAAGAGCCACTTATACGTTCATGCATACATCCAGACAGCAGTTTTGTATACAGCAGTATCTGAGCTGGTTGTACACACAACTACATGCCCTTGTATGCACCAACACAGCCAGCAAGTGATTTATATTGTCACTTACATGCACATTTTTAGGACTATGAACTTACTAAAAGCCCAAGGCCCATATTTGTACTTCAGTTGCGCCAAATTTGTGTCATTTTTTTATGCAAATTCATCGCAAGCCTAATTCCATATTTATATTTTGACGTTAGACACATCTAACGTCAAAAAATAGAGGTTTGCACGATTTTTTGGATGCATCGTAGCTACCTTGCGTCAATGAGATGCAAAGTAGGTGTTTCCATCTAAAAAATGTTGCTATCCCCATAGTCCCATATTTATCCCCATGCTAAAATGATGCATGGGAGGGAGGAGGGGCTAAATAATGGAGCTGTCGCGTAGGCTCTCATTATCTTAATGAGACTACTGGATTTTGAGCTACAGAATTGCCTGCGGTGTGGGAGACTGAGTCTAACCCACTACAGGTGACACCAGTCGCTCCTATCCGGGTTTTGCTCCAGCTAACTAGCAATTCCTCAACTCCATCCAATGGTGGGATGATTGGGCTGCCGAGCGCATGACATAACTGGTTTCTCAGCCAGAATGCTAAACTAATCACCTGGAACAGAGTAGACCCTAGACACCAGGATTTCAACCACGGCTCACAGCACGCAATTATACCCCCATAATATTGAGGGAACCCCATGCACGCGCAGGCACAGTAATACTACCATTTAATATTTACAGATAAGGTACTCCATTGTTTAAGACTGTTACTGTTCTTTATTTGTTATTATTCCAGGATTAGCATTTATATACGAATGTGCCATTGTCAGCACAGTTAACCGGAAAGGCAAAAGAGCGATGGGATGACTGGTGCCTTGTGTTTAGTCCCAGAGGCCCATCTAACTTTTGTGCGAAATGTCTATACGCGGACTCAGTTTGATTTAGCTGATGGGACAATGTGGTATACGAGTCTGGATGAATAATACATTCTCCTTGTTGTGATCGTTATATATCTACTAATCACTGTTGGAAAGCCTCGCAAGATGGTACACTGTATAACAGCTGTATTGGTCAACTGCGTTACTATTAGAATTGAATTCAATTGTTCTGGTGTATTTGAAAAGATAATAATAAAAAGATTCCTGGAAAAAAATAACTGGTTTCTCAGGGAAGCCGTGGCCACTCAGGTCTCATCCGTTTCTCTCAGTTACATTAGTCTCACAGACACAATGTCAATCAGAGGCAGTATATGTTTCAATAATGCTTTAATGAAGCACCTGCATCTTTGATAGCAAAGCATGGGCTGCAATAACCAGGATGATACAGCATAACAAGATTAAAATTGTGACAACAAGAATAAAGCATAGAAATAACGCTACCATATTGTCACTACCGTCAATAGACTAATTCCTACCTAGGCTTAAATAGAGCACAGCGGGTTAAGCTCTATTTCTGCTCTTCAGGTTCCCCTGGGAAGACATCATCCCCCATACCTGAGCAAAGGCCAGAAGTCTGCATAAGCAGCTGTAGCGAAGCATTCAGCAATCAGCATACAGTTGTGGTTCTCTAGCTGGAATCTCCCTCTAACGTGTAAGGGACAGGGAAGTGTTTTTATAATAAAACAGCTGATGTTCTGAAAAAATGTCCCTACGTAAGGATGTGTGTTTTCTATGAATGTCAGAGACAAAGCTTTATGCCACGTTCACCTGCAACCTATCTTACTGCAGCCTTGGAAGAAGCACAGAGTGAGCAAGAATGTCTTTTTTGAGAACAGAGTGCTGACCTAGGCAAAAACAGTTAGATAGAGAGAAATAAAACAAGACCATAAAAGTGGCTGTTGTAAAAATAATAAACCGAAGCTGAATAAAATATATCTAGGTTAAAGTGCACAGCCGCAGGCCTAGTACGTTAAAATAACGTGCATAGAGCTATAACTAAAATGGCTACACAACACCCTCCTCTTGTCGGTTGAAGGTGGTTCAAAGCCTAAATATACATCAAAGCTACTAATACTCAATCTAAGATATATATGTAAAAAATGTCAATAAGGACAAGTTAAAAGGAAACATGAGTGAGTAAAAGAACAATTTAAACTGTTGACATGTGGCATAAAAAGACCACATTTTGAAGAATCAAAGGTATTTTTAGAATTTCCAATCCATTCCGGGACAATGGAGAACAGGAAATCTTCCACTTCAGCAGGTGTTAAAGTTGAAAAGGCATCGCCGAGAAAGACCAAGGAGCAGTTGTATTCCATAGCCTGAGCCTCAGCCAAGGCAGCATTCGTGGTGTGCCCAATGATGAGTAAAGAGCCACATCCCCCAGGAAGGGCAACTAATAAGTAGCTTCCTTTAGTGAATACACCCTCAACGCGCATGTCTGGCAATTAGCCCTCAGCGAGAACATCAACCGATCAGCGTCCAATGAAAGCACGAGCTGCGTAGAAAGACAAACCTCCAGTGCATGTTCGAAAAGGCACCAGTGGCACCGAAACACGGGCTGCACACAATGTACAACCGGTCTGAATGATAGGGACCAGTCACACTCCAATTGCTCCAGGAGTGTTACTTCAAAATACTGCATCATGCGTTCAAGACACAGCTGCGCTGATGGGAGCACTTTCATTCCTTCTTGTTGCGGCGGGACAGCCATTGCGGATAAAAAATAGCAAAACAGCAACTATTATAGCCAAAGTTATTGGAAATCCCCCGAAAATACTGGAGAATACTGAGTGGATGGCTGATGGTATTAAACCGAATATGGAGGAGAAGGTGTCAACGAAACCAGAACCAACAGCCTTAAATAAATTTGCGATTCCAGTAGTACTGGACGCATTAAATGTCCATCCCACAAGTTCAACAAAGTGTCCCGGAAAGTTGGTACTTAAAAGGGACTGTATCTCTGCTGACGACCTTGCCACCTGAAGTGCGTAGGTCTCGCAGGCACATGTTTTTGAAACAATAAAGTCTTGAGTCTGCTTAACTTGTCAAAATTCAAATTAGAAGTAGTAATATGAGGCCAAATATCCACTACCTCTTTTATTTTAGTTAGAGGAAAAATTAAGTTCCCGCAGCACGTAACAATCTTAGAGACCGAAACAACATAAACTATTCCAGCTCGCATCCCACGACAGTCTTCACCATTAAGGAGGACATAGTTGCCATTTGAAAGGCCCTGGAAAGTAGGTTTAATCAAGCAGACTAGAATTCCTTTCAGATAACAAGCCAAGTTTGCTGCAGACGCAGTAAACGCCCCATTAAAGGGCAGCCGTTTACAAACCATTGAATGGCTGACAGAAGTCTCGCATTCACTACCGCTAAGAAAGACTTCTTTCATGCCACTGAGACATTTGTACGAGAAGGGTAGCTCCCACACCTCATGGATGTAACTATCTCCCAGCCTTTCATATCTGCCTACCGGAATGTGTTTTAAACAGGGCGTGAATTGTAATGTGGAAATAGGCAGATTAATGACCCGGTGTAATAACCACTCAGCAGATGATATCTCATCCACAGTAAAAGGCAATTTTTCTAACTTTTCAATGTTTAGCATGACATAAGTCACTTCTTTCTTAGCCATTAGTTGTTGTTGTCGCATTAAATTGAAAGAAGAAAATATTTCCCTTGCGCTGATGTGCTGCCAGGGAACGCAACCTGCCTTCACTGTTTGTAGTGTCCAACCCAACTGCATAATGGACCTTAGCTGACTCTGACAATGATGTAAGGAAGACATATCTGTTTGTATGCTGTCTATTGCAGAAGAGACAATGTTATTTAAGGTGTATATCCGGTCAGACAGGGTATTAATCCCATTATCTAGAACAGCTAATGCCTTTTTTTAATTTTCCTGGTCTATTTGCCTTAATCGGGCAGCAGCTTCTTGTCGTGAAAGGTTCCATATTTCATTATATACTTCATATCAGAAGCACTTTCTGTATTGTTTTCTGGGGCCTAACAGGATGTCCTGTAAGTTGGTGTTATGTGACAGGAGACTGAGGTGTTCTCTAAACACATCTAGTGAAGAAGTCTTTAACCATTGCTGGCATAATTTCCCTACACTGTATGGTGTGACTATACCCACATGTTCGGTTGATATATAGTGAGGGTCTGGCCTCCTAGTTCTAAAACCCCCCCAAAGAGTTGATGAAACATTTGTGACACCCATTGGTATCTGTTGGCCACAAATCCACTCGCCAGGACGTGTCAGTGAAACATTAAACATGCCATTCTGGACCAATTCATCGAGCTGATCTTCAGTTGCATTTATATATTTTTGCCATTTGTAAAATTTAGCAGGGGCAGGTATGCTGGGCGTATTCAATTCCTTAATCTTTGCTAAGCCTAAACAACTTGTTTGTTGTACAGTTTCATTTAAAAATATCATTTGAACCTGTATCAGGCACACTCTAAATAAAGCTTCCTTTCCCCATATTTGCAGAAGTCTAGTTCCCCACACACTTTTTAAGTAAATAGACTTCAGCCTATATTAATAGACTTCTATAGTCAACCAGGAAACAAAGGAATCCAAATAGATACATTTCGTATTTGTAAATAATATGAGTATGTTTTCTGTAGGTGGCAATTTAAAATAATACGACTCACCATTTTTAACACCGTGTCTAGAAAAATATGTAAACTTTTCAGAATAAGTTTTAGCGCTCCCTTGTGGTGGAGTCGCACAATGTTCCCATTGTGTATAATTGAAAACAGTCTTTGGTGTACTTGCTCTGTGGATGAAATGGTGCCCATAATAATTATAGCAAAACATATCACCATAATTCTCTCTAGAATGATAAAGATCTTTGTTTTCAAATACAGTATAGTACTGTAATTCAGTCAACATAGAATCAACTGTTTTCACATCCCAATCATCAGAAACAACTCTGGGTATTACTATATCGTTCATTGAAAGTTTAAACACATATGGTATTGTAATGACCTCTGTAGTGCCATATATATTGAATGTTACTTTATTCCAAACAATTCCATCAGGAATTGGTATGTCCGAAATGTTCACAAAAGACAAGCCTCTGTGGACTTTGTGAGAAGAAAAATGTGGTTTTAGGACCTCATCCACCAGTACAACTGCTGATTTTTCAGGAAGCAAATGACCATGTATTAACAAAAAGAAAGTGATGACAAACCCAGTCCAAATCAGGAATGCTAGCATAGTCAAGGAAAACCACAGATGGTTCCATGGAAGAATAATGTATGTTACTTTAAGCAAGTTTACCAGCTTACGTGCTATTGACAGTTCAGGTGTCGAAGAGGCAAATGAGTCTGAGACGTCATCATTGATGTCGGCAAAATATCCAGAAGCAGTTTGTGCAAAAACTGGAGCCATGTTAGTTGGTGTGTCCCGTGGTGGCACAGAATAAATGGCACCATCCGTCTGTGGTAAAGTTGTGTCAAATCGATCGATCATCTCTGTATTATTTGATGTCAGTGGAATTAATGCAAGATCATTTTCCACCCTCCCTAAGCTCGGAGAGGTGTCAGTGTTGCTGCTTACAACTTGCAGAGGAACTTCTTGACCAGTAGTGAGAGGGATTCAGGGACTACTGGCGGTTCCTTTTAGTCGGCTGTGCAGGATTGGCCACATGGTGTAGTTTGACATTGTCAATGGAGACAAAACTATTTTCTTTGGCACCTGCCAACGGCGGTAGAATGACAGTTCTGGTACTGTGTATCCCCAAGACTGGGACTGGTGCATGATAAGAAGGACCAAATTCCTTTTTCACAGCAACCTTTTCACATACTAGATCCCCCACTTTAGGAATCCAGCCTGTAGATGTTACAGGTACATTCTTAATTCCTGTAAAGGCAGCACTGGCAGAAGAGTTGTTGTCATAGAACTGTTGTGGTTTCTGTAAGACAGTGACACGATCATTTATGTCAAAAGGTGTTTCTGCGGCCCCCACGCCAGGACCATCAAGATCTGGAACATACATTTGAGTTCCGAACAGGCAATCATATGAAGTACGACCCCCCAGGGACCTTCTAGGCATATTGTAAAGTGCTCTCAGCCAACTAAGACCCATACCTCAGACTCTGGCTGTTAAGGATTACTTTAGATCACAGATTAATCCACTACACTATTTCCCTTGGGATGAAATGGAGACGAGTACTGGAGTTGGACCCCCAATTAAGCCATGGCATCCCTGAATGCCCTTGAGGCGGAAGCAGGGCCCTGGTCCGAGTGGAAAGCCACAACTGCATATGTACCGATAAAGACTCACAATTCTTTAATAACAGTCCGAACGTCAGCCGAGCATTGTGGCCACACCCATAGAAATCTGGAGCAGGAGTCAACAGCGACTAAGATGTATTTGTATGCACTGTCCGGTTTTAGGGGACCACAATGGTCCAAGTACACACATTGTAAAGGTTTGTTAGAAATTAGGAGGGGTGTCTGCGGTGGGCGCTTAGCAGTGGAAACTTTAATTTGTTGGCAGATGTCACAACAAAGGACATACTGCTTGGCCTCTTAGTATAGGAATGGCCACCAGTAAAGGGTTTGTAACAATGATATTTTAGCCGCCACACCAGCATGGACAGATGCTACCCCCCATGCGCTGTTTTCATGAACTTTGTTGGGAATCTCTTTAACCTCTACGCCTGGTATTTTTACTTTGGCATTTAGGCAGCCTCCCATTTGGTAGGAATAGTTAGCAGGACATGCTTTTGTCTGGTTTCGCACTTAAGCAGGTTACTGCAGCAACAGTGGCTACTGCTGACTTTGCGGCTTCATCAGCTAGTGTATTCCCAGCCACATGTATTCCAACACGCTGGTGTCCAAGTGTATGCACAACATGGACATTTGGTAGCGTTTCCTTCAGATCCGCTACTTTCTCCCACAGAAGTCTGTGTTTAATGGTGTTGCCTTTTTAGAATCTCTGAACCCATTCTGGTGCCAGTAATGCAGGTATTCATTGAAGGACTGAACACAATAGTACGAATCACAAACAATCAGTGTTAGCTGTGCTGGACCTGTATGTTCCAGTGCCATCAACAAAGCTTTTAGCTCTGCCAGTTGTGCTGTGTAATCCCCTAGGGTTTGCCTAAATGTATGTTGGGGACAAAATGTATTATCCTCCATGTAGCCACTTATGACTGCGCAAGCAGCAGAGTATTGGTGCTTTGTGCCAATTGCAGGGTGTGCTATGCCATTGGTGTACATGACTCTTTGATATTGTTCAATAGGTAATGTGTTTGCTGGAACTGGGCATTCTAGTTGGTATTGCAAAAATTCTTGTGTTTGTAATTTTGGGTCAAAGATGTAATCTACATCAGTGGCTGTCAAAGACGTGGCCGATTGTATCCACTGTGGATATAATGCTTTAGCGTTAGGAATTCTGGCTTTTGTCACAGCCTCAAGGGCTCGGATGAGAGAAATGACTATAATGTGTTTGCCCTGGGCTAGATGTCTTTGTTTAATGATAGCCATCTGAACATCAGTGAGAGTATTCTCAGTGGGAGCAAAGCTTTGTTCTTCTGCTGAGTTCAAATGTGATTTGTAAGCAATCGGGACGGTCTCACCCTCATTAAAGGTTACATAGGTGAAGCCAATGGCACCAGCAATTACTCTGATGATCAAGTGTGTTTTATTGTCCCTTGTGTGGAGGCGTTGTGCTGCAAGCATGTCTTCCTGCAGGTCTCTGAGAATGCGTGTGTGTTCGACTGTCCAAAATTTACATGAAAAGTCAGGACGTATAAAGTCATATAAAGGTTTTATGCGTGACGCATAATCTGGAATGTAAATTCTGCCGAAATGTGGGAAACCCAAAAGAGATTGGAATTTTTTAATCATATTTGAAGGTTGTAATTGTGCGCATTTTTCTAAGAATTGTGGCACTAGGCTCTTTCCTTCACTCGATAGCTCATATCCCAGAAACAGGACACTGAGGAAGGCTAGTTCTTTTTTTTTTAAGTTGCATTTGTAGCCAAATTCAGCAAATCCCACAACAATCCAGGCTACCCGTCTCAAATGTTGTAGTAATCCATCACCTGTAAAACAGATATCATATACATAGGTCAATGCTTCAGGGTCAATGTCGTCCAAACTTGCAGTCACACGAGCTGCGAACAGTCCTGGGTTGTTTTTGTACCCCTGGAGTAAATGACAGAATTTTTTCTGAGAGCCCAGTGCGCTGAAACTTGTTAGGTCTCTACTCTTAGACGCTATGCGGGTCATTCCGACCCTGGCGGTCGGTGGCCGCCAGGGCCACCGACCACGGGAGCACCGCCAACAGGCTGGCGGTGCTCCTACGAGCATTCTGACCGCGGCGGTTTAGCCGCGGTCAGACGCGGAAAGCCAGCGGTCTCCCGCTGACTTTCCGCCGCTCGTAGGAATCCTCCATGGCTGCGGAGCGCGCTCCGCAGCCATGGAGGATTCCGACTCCCCCTCCCGCCATCCAGTTCCTGGCGGTTCTCCCGCCGGGAACCGGATGGCGGGAGGGGGAGTCGCGGGGCCCCTGGGGGCCCCTGCTGTGCCCATGCCTATGGCATGGGCACAGCAGGGGCCCCCATAAGAGGGCCCCTAAAAGTATTTCAGTGTCTGCAAAGCAGACACTGAAATACGCGACGGGTGCAACTGCACCCGTCGCACCTTCCCACTCCGCCGGCTCTATTACGAGCCGGCGTCATCGTGGGAAGGGAGTTTTCCCCTGGGCTGGCGGGCGGTCTTGCGAAGACCGCCCGCCAGCCCAGGGGAAAACTCGGAATACCCTCCGCGGTCTTTCGACCGCGGAGCGGTATTTCGGAGGGGGGAAGTCTGGCGGGCGGCCTCCGCCGCCCGTCAGACTCAGAATTAGGGCCTATATCTTGGCAGAAAAAAACATTGGAATTGTCCAGTGTTGTTTTGTATGTTTTAAGCACTATATTGTTCATCAGTGCTGTGCTATGTGAGTTTTGTATAGCATATTTGCATGTATGACTGTTTAGATGTCTGTAGTCTAAGACTATTCTGTATGAATGGTCTGGTTTAGCTACTGGAAATAAAGGATTATTCATTGGGGACACACAGGGTTCAATTACGTCCTGGTACTCTAGTTGTATGGGAATTTCTCTAACAGGTGCTTTAGCATCATGTTTTATTGGATATTGGGGTTGAGGTTGTGGTTGATTTTTAAAAGGAATTACATGGTAGGGGGATTCTTTATCCCATCCTACGTGGTTGCAATATAACGTGGGTGCATGCGCCAATGCCCAATCGATGGCATAGGATTCAGCGAGTTCCTCCGGAACATGGGGTGAGAAAGAAGGTTTAATAACATCTTCCCCATATGGGCAGGTACGGACAAATTCAGGTGGAAAATCTTGTTCAGCCAACACGATATCATATATATTTACAGGCTTTTTTTGCCTCTAACCATGCTAGCTCTAATTTCTGATGCACAACTTCCTCCTTCCCTTCCGCCACCCCCACCCGGCTAGCGTCCTCTTCAAGGACGCTAGCCCAAGTTTAGCACCAGCCTGGGCCATTCATTAAATATGGCCCCCGGCTGGCGTTGTTAAATAGTGCAAGCCGTCGCTAAACTTTTTGTTCCAAAACTGAGTTAGCACAGTTTTGCAGCAAAAAGCATAAATATGGGCCAAAGTGTTATTCTGGCATATTTTCTTAATTATCAAGTGACACAGCCATAGAGGAACTCATGCACTCACTCTGTTATGTAGGCAAGTACTGACACAACCTTGTCAGCTATGTAGAGAAGGGGTTGTATCATGGCACAGGCCCACAGTGTGCAGTTTTACTGTTAGCTTGACTTTGTATTGCAAAACCTGCTTGACAAGCCTTAAAGTCTGCTCATACTACAGATAACTCACCCTTCAGCTAAACTGTAGGTAAACCGTAAAACAGAGTACTTTGTGGTTAACAATTAACATATATAGTTTTTTAATTTCTCTAAATTACAAGTGCACTTGCAGACCTCTATACAGAGTTATACATTCAGTATCACATCCATACTAATAGATCCAGCTAAATACTCATGCATACACTGACATAACCAAACATAGACTCATGCATAAACTATAACAGTCAGAAACACACTAAGGCTTACACTCACAGACTCACATATACATTGATGCATAGAGCAACATATCTTGGTACACACTGGTGTATACACTGACACACCCAAGCATAGACTGCTGCATACACTGACATACCAAGGAACTCACTTTAAAATACACTAACACTCCTACATACATATTCATTCATATACTGACATACCCAGGTACGCACTTATATAGGCACTGATCTACTCATGTGCACCAAGGTAGACACTGGTGTATACACTTACACACCCAGGCACACAGTGATGCATATAATGATATGCTGAAGCACACACTGATGCACACACTGACATATGAAGACACAGAGTAATATAGACACTGACATCCAGACACACACTGATGCATACACTGACATACCCAGACACACACTGATGCAAGCACTAACATACTGAGGCAGACACCTGTTAGTGAGAAAGGTGGGAACACAGTGCATCTTATGGATACAGTAACTACTATGCCCATTTTGAAAATGTATACTGAGAGATTCCTTCAACCATTTAAACACTTAAGTGACCACTTATGTAGTTAGTTACTTACTGTATCTAATTTTATACTGTATTCTGGAGAGATAAATGCATTTTTTTTTTGTTTTCCAGATATCTACTTTCATTATAAAAAGATTGACAATGTCTAACAAAACATTAAGAGGAAAGAAACAGAAACAACAGTACCATCTGGTAAAAACTGACATTAAAAAGAAAGATAAGGTGGGAAAGGTGCAGAGAAAGAAAACACTCTCTGTAAGGCTACCAAGGATTTTTTGAAAAAATATGGCGTAAAATGCAAAAAGTTGTAAGGGGTCAAAGAAAAAAGGAAGTCTTAGATGTACTGATAAACAACAAGAAGTGATGGTGTTAAATGTAGGCAATCTAATAAGAAAACAGAGACTTTGACTTGGAAATAGAAATAGTTTAGGGAGTTAAGAGTAAAAATGTTTCGAAACGGGATAATTCAAAATTTGGTGAAGAAGATGAAGAAATATAAGAGGAGAATTGACAAACTTAAACAAAAACAACATATTGAGAGTATAATTGACAACACATTTGCTGTGAAGAGGAAACTTTTTATCTTAACAGAATGAAGACACTAGACAGAACAGTATTGTGCATGAGAAAAATAACATTAAGAAAAAGGCTTATTAACAAAAGTATTTCTTGTAAAAATTTTAAAGGTGAATGGATGCACAAATTTAGTAATGAACTATTTTTTAACCCCTTGGGTGCCTTGTACGAGCTGGTCTCACCCTCTGCCAGGGTATTCATGTGCCGAGGATGAGACCAGGTTGTCCTGCACATGGACCACCCACACCCCCTCCCCCTCCCCCTCAGGGATAGAAGGGGTATAGCTTCACCTTCCACCCCGATCCTCCCCATTGACTTCTGATGACGTCAGCACGCAACCGCTTGCTGACCTCATCAGAGGTCATTCCCCATTGTGCTGGAAGCATGTTGAAGAGAAGGAGGAGGGGGCAGGCATATGCATGAAAGGAAAGGCCTTTCCTTTCATGTCTCTGCAAGCATTTCTACTACCTGATCGCGGTGCGATCGGGCAGCAGAAATGCCGACTAGACACTAGGGTTTTTTTTTTTTTTAATACTTACGCATAAGGGGAGTGAGCCCTTGGGCAAAGGACTCTCCCCAGGGGGGCAAAATATTTTTAAGCCTTTTCTGTCCCCCGGGTGCAGATCAGCCTATTATAATTAGGCCGATCTGCCCCCGGGGTGCACAAACCCTTAGACACCAGGGCTATTTTTTTTGTTTACTTTATTTTTTTATATGTGGGGACCGACCCCTTAGGCAGGGGTCGCTCCCCTGGGGGGAAAATTGTATTTTGGCCATTTTAGCCAGCCTTGGGGGCAGATTGGCCTATTTTTATTAGGCCAATCTTCCCCCAAGGGGGGCAGAAATCACTAGACACCAGGGAGTTGTTTTTTTGTGTAAGTTTCACGCAAGAGGAGTGACCCCTTAGGTAATGGTCATTCCCCTGGGGGGGAAATTTATTTTAGGTCATTTCTGCTCCCCTTGGGGGCAGATCGGCCTATTTCTTTTAGGCCGATCTGCCCCCACAGGGGGTAGAAACAAATAAGGCACCAGGGATTGGTGTGTGTATGTGTGTGTTTTGGTTGGGGGGCAGCCCCTTGGGAAAGGGTTGCTCCCCATGGGGGCACATTACTGTTGGCCTATTTTTGGAAGGCCCATCTGCCCCCAAGGGGGTCAGACAGCCCACCAGGGTAGATTTTTTTTCAAAATAATGGCCATGCCCCCAGCCAAAATAAATGAGGCAAAGTTCTTCTGCCCACGAGTGAGCAGATGGGGCAATTACCCCTTATTCATACCCCGGGGGGAGAAAGTCCACTAGATGCCATGGAATAAAAAATAAAAAAAATAGTGTGGATGTGGCTACCAACCAGTATGGGCATGGTTATGCCCCCACGCCAACTGAAGGGGGTAACAGTCTTTCAGCTCTCCCTGAACACTAAAACATCTTATCCCAAAGCAAGCAAGAGGACATTTGATTATTTTGGGTTTTGGTTTTACATTTGGGCCATGAGTGCTTGGTTAACTCTCAAAATCGTCCCACTTGGAATGTTGAGGGCTGCACTTTTTGGACTTTGAGATGCTGCCATGTAGAAAAATTCACAACACTGAGACACATTTGAGAATTAAACATCTGGGTGAGTCCAGGGTGGTGTGCTTCACATACACCCCACACCATTGTTTTACCCACAATGCCCTGCAAACCTCCAGCTTTGCTGGAAATCACAAATTTTTTCCACATTTTTGTGATGGAGCCCTCCAGAATCTGCAGGAATCCACAAAATTCCTGCCACCCAGCATTGTCTCATCTACACCGATAACATTTTTGCCCCACTTGTCATCCTAAAAATGTTTTTTTTCAAACTGTCCTTTTGGACCCGCTTTGGTTCCCCCTCAATTTCAACATGTTTTTGGCACTTCTCTGTCACAGGCACTTGGCTCACCTACACCAGTGAGGTATCATTTTTACTGGGAGACTGAGGGGAACGTTGGGTGGTAGGGAATTTGTCCCGGTGTGATCCCACACAGAAATGGGATAAAATGTAATTTTTTAGTTAAATTTGAGGTTAGCTGAGGATTCTGGGTAAGAAAACATTGTGGGATCCGCGCAAGTCGCACCTCCCTGGATTCCCTCGGGTGTCTAGTTTTCAGAAATGTTTGGGTTTGGTATGTTTCCCTACATAGCTGCTGACCCCAGGACCAAAAACGCAGGTCCCCCAACCACAAAACAGGTAGTTCAGTATTTGATCATTTTGATGTGTCCACGTTGATTTTTGGGGCAACTCATGTAACGGGCGCTAGGCCTACCCGCACAAGTGAGGTACAATTTTTATTGGGAGACTTGGGGGATCGCTGAGTGGAAGGAAATTTGTGACTCCTCTCAGATTCCAGAACTTTCTATCACCAAAATGTGAGGAAAAAGTGTGTTTTTGGCCAAATTTTGAGATTTGCAAAGGATTTTGGGTAGCAGAACCTGGTGAGAGCCCCACAAGTGAGCACATCTTGGATTCCTCTAGGTGTCTAGTTTTAAAAAATGTGCAGGTTTGGTAGGTTTTCCTAGGTGCCCGCTGAGCTAGAGGCCAAAGTCTACAGCTAGGCACTTTGCAAAAACAGGTCTGGTTTCTTTCAGAAAAAGTGATGTGTCCACGCTGTGTTTTGGGGCATTTCCTGTCACGGGTGTAGGCCTACCCACACAAGTGAGGTACAATTTTTATCAGGAGATTTGCCGGAATGCTGGGTGGAAGGAAATTTGTGGCTCCTCTCAGATTCCAGAACTTTCTATTACCAAAATGTGAGGAAAAAGTGTTTTTTGGTACCATATTTTGAGGTTTGCAAAGGATTCTGGTTAACTGAACCTGATGAGAGCCCCACGTCACCCCATCCTGGATTCCCCTAGGTCTCTAGTTTTCAAAAATGCACAGGTTTGGTAGGTTTCCCTAAGTGCCGGCTGAGCTAGAGGCCAAAATCTACAGGTAGGCACTTTGTAAAAAACACTTCTGATTTCAATGTAAAAATGCGATGTGTCCATGTTGCGTTTCCTATCACGAGCATTAGGCCTACCCACGCAAGTGAGGTACCATTTTTATCTGGAGACTTGTGGGAACACAGAATAGCAAAACAAGTGTTGTTGCCCCTTGTCTTTCTCTACATTTTGGGGGTCATTCTGACCCTGGCGGTCACCGACCGCCAGGGCCAACGACCGCGGAAGCACCGCCAACAGGCTGGCGGTGCTTCCATGGGCATTCTGACCGCGGCAGTACAGCCGCGGTCAGAAACGGGAAACCGGCACCGACACCTTATCTTGTGCCCATATTGGAAATACAAATGTTTTCTTGATACCTATTTTTCATATTTCAGCAAATGAATTGCTGTATAACCGGTATAGAATGAAAACCAATTGCAAGGTGCAGCTCATTTATTGGCTCTGGGTACCTAGGGATCTTTATGAACCTACAAGCACTATATATCCCCACAACCAGAAGAGTTCAGAAGATGTAACGGTATATCACATTTGAAAATCTGACATCGCAGGAAAAAATTACAGAGTAAAACGTGGAAAAAAATAGCTGTTATTTTCTGTAGGAAACTTTGTAGGATCTACACAAATTACCCCTTGCTGAATTCAGACTTTTCTCTACCTTTCAGAAATGTTTAGGTTTCTGGCATCCAGCATTGGTTTCAGACCCATTTTTCTCACTAACTGGAAGGAGGCTGAAAGCACAAAAATAATAAAGCAGGGCACAGCCTGAAGCCATGCCCCGCCTCCAAACCCTATAACCACCCAACCCAGTGTCACACTCAGCCTTTGGTTGCAGGGCCATGGGGTTGGCTATAGAGCCTGACTTGCGGCCAGGCCCTGTGATCAAACCGCAATAACCACCCAGAGAGAAATTGAAAGAAGGAGGGAAAGATCTTTTTCAGGCTTTGATGAATGGTATGCTTAGAATGAGCTATTTTCACACAAACTGAGAAGAAAAATGCATTTGTAAAGACAGTAGAGTGAGATCACCTTTTGGTATGTACCTTAAACATTTGAAGTTGAAAACAAATCAAAGTATGTAAATGACCACAGTCACACCTAGACTAGAACACACAACCTTCAATGTGGCGGTCTGAGACCTTAACCACAATGTCACAAGTGACATTACTTTACAGTTTCCAGACATCACTATAACTTTCAACCGTCAGATTTTGATGGTAAAAACACATGAATGTTTCATCACAAAGAATATTTAAGATTGAAAACACTAGTCAATAAAGAGACACACAGCGTGAGATACCAGGACTTGAACCTCCAGCCTACGGGGTGACAGTTCAATAGCTTTCCCAGTAGGCCATGTATTGATTTTTTTTTTTTATTGTACAGGACCTTGGGGGGAGCATGAAGGCCCCTGCGGTCCTAGCTGGCTCCCGACTCCTGTGGAGCAGGAATAACCGCTCCCTGCTTGGGGGAGCTATGTTTTCATGTGTTTCCCTGCACACATATTTGCATGCAGGGAAACAGATGAAAACTCTGCTTTCTGCATGAGGAAGCAGAAAGTGGATTTTGTTTGCTCTTGTTTGGTGGGAGCTGTCAGCTCCTACCAAGGAAAAGCAAACAGATATGTCCCGAAGGTGGGCACCCCGGGACATAGCAGGAGCTAGCCCGGGGATTGCAGTTCCCAGAGCCATCATTGGTGCCTTGAGGGTGGCCGCACAGCCCCCCCACCAATGTGAGCTAGCTTAGGGAAGGTGGTGGTCCCTGAGGCTGTAACAGACCCCCTTCCTTCTTTGAATTCAGCTGGGGATTTGGGGGGCTGCATGTGCAATTATGATTGAACCCAGGGGAGTTGAAGTTCCCCTGGGCTGCATAGCCCCCAGCATTCATTTTAATTAAATCCCTGGGCAGGTGGTGGCCCTCAGGGTTGTGGGGGGCCATGCAGGCCCCTGCAATAATTTTATTTACAGCCCCAGGGAGGTGGCAGTCCCCAGGGCTATGTGTGGCCATGCAGCTTTCTGCATTCATTTTCATTAAAGTCCCAGGGAGGTGGTAGTCCCCGGGGCTGTGAGAAAGCTGTGTGGCCCCCACATTCAATGCCATTAAAGCACTGAGGAAGTGGTGGTCCCTGAGCAGTGGGGGGGGCTGCATGGCTACCCTGCATTAATTTTTTTTAAAGCCCCTTGGAGGTGGTGGTTCCCAGAGCTGCAACACAACTCTATCTGGTGTTTATTTTCATTAAAGCCCTTGTAAGGTGGCAGTCCCTGGTGCTGCGGGGGACTGCACAGCCCCTGCTTAATTATCATTAAGGTCAGAATTATCATTAAAGCCCAGGGGAGGTGGTAGTCCCCAGGGCTGTGCGGGTGCGAGCAGCTCCCAGTATTCATTTTCATTATTACCCCAGGGGGGTGGTGGTCCCTGAGGGGGGGGGGCTGCACATCCTAACTGCATTAAGTTTGTTTAAAGCAGAGGGAAGTGGTGGTCCCTGGGGCTAAGGGGGGGGCCGCATGACCCCCCGTATTTATTGTTATTACAGCCCCGGGGAGGTGGCAT
Source organism: Pleurodeles waltl (assembly GCF_031143425.1). Classification (NCBI taxonomy): domain Eukaryota; kingdom Metazoa; phylum Chordata; class Amphibia; order Caudata; family Salamandridae; genus Pleurodeles; species Pleurodeles waltl. Next base: position 521,242,477 of record NC_090438.1, read on the forward strand.
TAAAGCCCCCTGCATTAATTGTCATTAAAAGCCCAGGGAGGTTGTAATCCCGGGGCTGTGGAGTGGGCCACGTAGCCCCCATACATTCAATGTAATAAATGCTCCAGAAAGGTGGCGGCCCCTGGGGCTTCAGCAAGCCCAGGAGGGGGGCCCTGTGCACCCCCTCTTTATTTTTGACATGCCTCCGGGACATGGCCCACTGGGGATCTTCATTAAAAACAAGCGCAAGCTCACACTTGTTTTTTATTTTATTTCTGCCACTGATTTACAACCCCGTTGTGAATTACAGGCAAAAATGTTTAAAAAATGCTTTTTTGACCGGGGGGCTCTCTCTGGGACCCCAACACCAGAGCTAAGGGGTCAGGGTGTCCCTACCAGTGGCGGCTGGCAGTTTTTGGAGGGAGAAGGCTGGCGGGAAGCACACGCATACTCATTCTTTCACATACACACGCACGCATGCACATCCATTAACAGCACTCATCAACATTCAAACATACACGCACACACCAAACATTAATTTAAAAAGATCACACACACTTACCTTCAGCCTCAGAGGTTCCAGGAGGCTTGGGACTGCTGCCTTTACTCGCTGGCTGACCTTAGGTCAGCCAATAGGGGAAGGCAGCAGTCCCAACTTCGTCACAGAGTGCGATGGGGTCAGTGAGACTGCTGATCCCACCCACTCTGTGACTTAAACCTGAAGCACCCAGGTCGAGGTCAATGGGTGACACTTCCCTCGTCACCCGGGGAGGGTCTGGAGGCACCTTTGCTGAGCTGAGGAGGTCACGCCCACAGGAGATGTGACCTCTTCAGCCCAGCAAAGTTCAGCTCAGGCAGCCAGGAGTCTGTGCAAATCGTGTCTGTCTTGCTCCTGGCTGCATGAACTGAACATGAAGAGTGTCTGTCAGGTTGACCTTTGTTTAGCTTGACCGGCACTCTCCATGAGGGGTAAAAGGTAGGGGGGGGCGTGGCCCCTCCACCCTAAAGGACGAGCCGTGCCTGGTACCTACCCAGGCCCCTTCTCTTATGTTTTACCTTTTTTCGGGGACTCAGCTGAAGCCGAATCCCAAGATGGCTGCCAACACTTCCTTGTTGAAGTGTTGGTAGCCAATCTTTAATATTTCACAAACTACTGAAGGATTTACACCAAATAACAATAAAGGGTACTTTCTGGATCAAGAGCTACCTTTTGGCCAAATTTGGAGTAATTCTGTCAAATGGTTCGGGTGCTATTCTTGTTCAAAATCCCTTTCAGAATTAACAGGGAGACCTAGTGGCAGTTTCATATATATATATATATATATATTGCCTTTATTGTTTTGCTACTAATTTCCACCAAACTTAAAAAAGTTTCTCTCTTTTGCTAGTTTGTGCATGGAAGGTTGCGGGGTGATCCGTCAAGCGGGTACCCAGAAAAAAAGGAGGATCCCAAAATGCAAAATCCCCATGCATTTTCCATTAAACTTTTATTTTAAAGAAGCACTACCACAAAAACTGCTGAAAGGAATTACACCAAAATTTGTCAGGAAGCTTGATCTTGTAATTTAGTATGAATCAGTTCAGTAACTTTGGAGATATTAACCTCCAAAAACATTTGCATATCCGAATCAGTGTGTTAGAATTATACTTGCGAGAACCCCTCCAACCCAACTTTAAAAAATTGAACATTCCGATAGACCCTGAGGGCCTTTATACCCTTCAACCAACTTGCTTTTGCGCAAGGCTCTGATTGGCTGTAAGCAACATTAAGAAAAATGTTTACAGGACTCAAGCAATTGGTGCCAGATTTATTGAAAAGTGGCGCAGCACGGTGCTATGCCAAAATTGACAGCGGCGCGCTGCGTCACTTTAGAAATGCAGGGATGCACTGTATTTAACTGAATACAGTGCACCCTTGTGATTCCCCCTGCGCTGGTGCTAAATTGAGCTGCCAGCACCAACGCAGGCATCCTTGCACCATCATGCAAGAATGTCTGTGTTGAGGGGTGTGATTGTTTACGTGCAGGAATGTGTCCCTTCCCGCTCATAAACAATCACTAATGGCGCTTGCAGCACACAGAAGTGCCAAAGCGTAATTTTCAAATGATTGTTTATGTGCAGGAAGGGACACCTTCCCGCACATAAACAATCCTTTCTGGCATTTTGCTTTTCCTAAGCGTGCGGCAGAATGCAGCACGCATAGAAAAAGCAAAAAACGAGGAGGAATAAAAGTATTCCTCCTCGTTGCGCCCTGCTAACACTATCCCTGGGGGTGGCGTTAGATTTTGGCGCTGCCTCAGGTTTACGTGATTTCATAAATCTAAGGCAGCGTCAAACTGCGATGGGTGTTGCTGTAGCATGCCCAGAGCAACACCAATTGCACGCCCCTTCTACGCACAGTGCTGCGTGGAAAGGGGCCGTATTTACAGGATCACCCTGTAAATACGGTGCTGTGCATAACGCCACAGGAGCGTCACAAAAAGTGATGCTCCTATGGCACTACGGCCCTTAGTACCCTGTTCTTCAATATTTTTATCCAAAATATTAGAAATTGAGGGCTAGAGGGGCGTGGCCATGCTGGCATCTGAGATGGCTGCACAGCAGTGAAGCTCCCTCTGAGGGTGCCCAACAAACATGGCTACTGGGCACTACAATGCACCTTGTCTGCCAACAATCCTGAGGCACTAGAGTATAAGGAACATTGGGCCTGATCCTGTGCCTTTGTGGGCCCTGATGGTGACCCGGGGTCACAATTTCACCTGGAACGGCTGCAGAGAGGCTGCATAAATGCTATGGACTTGCACAAGATAGAGACATGACTGCTACAGCTCAAGACACACCTAACATCCTTTCATGCCTCACTTCCAATGTGAGGGGTTTAAACAACCCACGTAAGAGAAAACAGGTACCAGACACAGGGCTAAAATTGTCTTTCTCCAGGAGACCGCCAAGCCGTGGGGCAGTACAAATACTTTTCCAGCTATAGCTCCTATTCCAGAGGAGTATGTACACTCATACATAAAACGGTTCTCTTTACCCTCATCACTAGCTTTGTAGACAAAGAAGGTAGATATATCTTACTCCATGCTCACCGTCTTGGGTATGAGGTCCTATTAGTGAATGTTAATGCACCAAATATGGATTCCTCTTATTTGTTTTACACTATCTCCTCCTTTATGGACAGGTTTGATGTCGCTATTACCCTAATTGGGGAGATTTCAATGTGATACAGAACCATTCATTTGACTCTACTGGCTTACACCCAGTAAACCACAGGCTGCTAGGGTTCTTCAGGATATTAAAGATACCTTTCATGTCCATGATGCATGGTGTCACTTACACCCGCCACCCCTGCATTCTTCTTCTATTCTGCCCCACAAGCAACATGGACTTGCATTGATTACTGGCTGCTGTCTGTTCACCCCATTCCTTGGCTCCATACAGGCACTTATCTGCCCCTTACACTATCAGATCTCGCACCAGTCCAGATAGTCCTCAATATTCTGCTTCGATTTAATTTGGAGAAGCGGTGGACATTTCCTAGTCCTGCCAGCTAGATACATTTTCCATGCCGAGCTATGGGAAGCAATTTTAGAATACTTTCGGTTGAATTCAGGAACAGTGGTTCGTCAGGCTACTCACTGCGTTGTGATTCCCTCACCTTTATCTGCTTCTTCTATTGTATGTAATATATCTCACTGGGTTGTTGGCTTGATCATGTTCAGTTGGGGTAGTTATGTTAAGGTGTAATGTTTACAGTTATTTGGCCAAAGCTTGTTGCATTTGTAGATTGAAATGTATGTACACCATGTTTTTACAAAGGCTTCTTTACCCAGTTGTAGCCGGGCGCCTCCGGACGCCGCGGCTTCCGGAGAGAAGACGACCGCCGACGGATACCCCGGGGGCATCCGAGGAACTCCTGACGTGATGACGTCTAACGTCATCCGTCAGGAAGAAATACGGAAAGAAGAAGACGGACAGGAGACGAGAAGAGGAGAAGAGAGAGACGCCGACACCACGAGGAGCACCTCCGGACACAGCAACCCCCTGCATCCGGAGGATAACCCTGCCGCAAGAGGAGGAGGACGCGCGAAGAACGGAACACCCAGGGCGCCTCCCGCCCCTGTAGAAGACAAGCCGGGAGACTGTCTACAAGCCGGCCGTGTCCCTGGAGGGGCGTGGCCCGACCAGGTACGAGCGTACCAAGGGTGGAATTGGGGTTACGGGTGGCTGACTGGGCGGAAGGACACCAAGGAGAGGGAGTTAAGGTCCTGCAAAGAGGGGGAGGTGGTATAAATGGGAACCCAGACCCTGCCTATAACTACAACCACGACCTAACCCAGAAATAGCAAGAAAAGCTAAGAGAAAAGGGGTCACCAAGAGGACACTATAAGGAATTAGGCGACATAGCTTCACCTATCCCCCCCCCCACTACCTCGTCCCTCACTCCCTACTAACCATAAAGGAAACAGGAGATAAATTATATTCCCCACTTACCTGTGCCTTGTTTTTCTTTCTTCTTTATTTTGGGGAATCCGGTCCCACTGAGCCTCGGGGAAACAAGGTCCCCCTCCACATCGGAACACGCCATTCCCGGAACTCTCGACCCTGAAAGAAAAGGGATTCATATTGGTTTCTGGACTCTGACAACACCAAAAAGCTTTGTGACACGAGCTAGTGTCCCCTACGAGTAGATAGAAATAAAAGCACTAACCCCTTAAAACCCTGAGTCTGTCGCCTTCTTCCAATATCCTTTCGACTCGGGATAAAGAACCCGCTACAGTGGTGTCAGAAGTGGGATATTGGAATTGGCGACAAGGGCTTCTAGAAAATGGAGGAACAGTGTAGCATGTCTGATATGATGCAACAGTTGGCCTCAGGACAGAGACACCTACAATTGTTGTGGGAAGAGCAACAAAAAGAGTCTAAGTTGGAAAGAGAGACACTACAAAACGCACTCAAAAGCCAGGCTACTATAATGGCCAACAACCAGTTGGTTCATGAAACCGCCATTAAAAATCTCACTGATACAATAGCCGCTACTCGTGTGCACCCAAATGTGCCTAGTTCAGTCCTACAACGATATCAAGAAGGTGAAGACCCCGATGCCTTTTTCACCAATTTTGAACGAGTTGCTACTTCCGCTACCTGGCCACCGGAGCGCTGGGGCCAATATATCGCCCCCTTATTAACGGGAACACTCCAAGCCGCTTATCAGGCGGTAAACCCCGGCGGAACAACCCCATATAAGGATATTAAAAAGAGCATCTTGGAACGGGTGGGATTTGACTCTGAACATTATCGTGTCCGATTTAGAAAGGCTAAATGGGGACCCTCCGAAAATCCCCGGGCTCTATACTTTAGGATTAAAGATCTGGGTCTCAAATGGTTGGGCCCCATAGGGACTAATCGGGAAGACATTATTGAGATTGTGCTCTTAGAACAATACCTAGACGCTCTACCGCCTTCTACGCGTAACTGGATCAAGCAACATCCAAACCCGGATACCAATACCACCATCGAGCTAGCCTGTGCTTTTCATCGCTCCCTCGAATTCAAAGTCACAACCCCTCGATCCACGCCTAGTCCCCTACGTCAAGGTTCTGGGATATCTTCATCAGGGAGCCGAAGAATCAATGAAGAAATAGGGAAACCACGGGGTCTTGAAAGGCCATACATACAACAACCTCAGTGTTTTAGCTGTGGAGAATGGGGTCACATCGCTCGCGGTTGTCCCCTGAAAACAGAGAAACCGGAACCCATGGAAATAGGGGTCACGAGGGGAAGGGTCTTTTACACTGGGAGAAGGGCAACCCCTTACAAAAAGACACTGCTTATCAATGGGAAACCCACGGTGGCCCTTATTGACTCAGGGTGTAGCCAGTCAGTAGTCAGGGCTGATTTGATTAATAAAAGTCTCCACACGTCAGGGCTTACGGTATCAATCTGCTGTATTCACGGAGAAACCAGAGAGTACCCCCTGATCTGGACAACCCTCATCTGGGAAGGAAAAGAAAACCCCATCAGGGTGGGGTTAGTAGAACAGCTGGTTGAAGAGGCCATTATAGGGACTGACTTTTCGGAGTTTTCCAAACTCTTGGAGAGTGTTCGCCCGGCCGAAGAACCGAATACCTGGTGGAAAGATGCTCCTTTTTCCACCAGTCCTCTGTCACCTCCGACGGTGCGACCCAAACTCTCCCGGAAGGAAAAAAGAAGGATCAAGAAAACCTACAACTCGGACAACCCCAGTCTCGCGAGGGTAATTACAGAGGTTTTTGCCCTTACTACTCTTCCCCCCTTCCGGACCTCTCAAAGAGAAGACCCCAGTCTAATCCACGCCTGGGGAAGCGCACGACCACGGACCCCACAAGACAAGGGTCCCTCGTTCACTGTAATTAAGGATCTATTATATCGAGTCACTAATCAGAACCAAGAAGAAAAAAAACAGTTGATAGTTCCCGAGCCTTACAGACAACAAGTCCTACACTTAGCGCACAGCCAGCCAGGGGGTGGCCATTATGGAAGGGAGAAGACAGAAGAATATTTGTTGAGGAAGTTTTATTGGCCGGGGGTTTTTTCACAGATTAGGAGGTTCTGTCAACAATGTCCAAAATGCCAATTGATTGATCCAGGTTCACGGAGGAAGGCCCCCTTGCAACCTCTTCCCATCATTGATGTTCCCTTCTCCAGAATAGGGATGGACCTGGTTGGCCCCCTTTTACCCTCATCCAGAGGTTATCGTTATATATTGGTATTAGTGGACTACGCCACTAGATATCCTGAGGCTATTCCCCTCTCTAGTATTAGCACTAAGAGTGTCGCCCACGCCATGATTGGGTTCTTTTCCCGAATCGGGTTTCCTCGGGAGATCTTAACAGATCAAGGCACCCAATTCATGTCCAACTTGATGACACAAATATGTCAATTATTAGGGATTAGACAATTGCGGACGTCGGTCTATCATCCACAAACCGATGGTTTGGTGGAGAGATATAACCGCACCCTAAAGACACTACTAAAAAAATCCATCTCAGAGACAGGTAAGGACTGGGATAGAAAACTTCCCTTAGTCTTATACGCAATCAGGACCCACGAACAAGCATCTACAGGCCATAGTCCTTTTGAGTTGTTATTTGGGCGACAACCCAGGACCCTACTAGACATGGCCGCGGAAATGTGGGAAGAGGAAGAAGGAGAAAAGACCCTTCTAAACTATACCCGAGACTTAAAAACTCACCTACATACAGTATGGGAAAGCGTTAGGGAACACATGGAAAGGGCCCAGGACAAACAGAAAAGGAATTATGATCGGAATACCCAATTAAGGTCTTTTGCCATAGGGGATAAAGTATTAATCCTTCTCCCCAGTTCAGACAACAAATTGTTAGCAAAATGGCAGGGACCATACCTTATAACAGGCATAGTAACACCCGTAACCTACAAAATTCAGCTCAACGATAATCCTAATAGATCACAGATCTTCCACGTTAATTTGTTAAAACGATGGGAAGAACCTCCAGCCGAACAAAGGCCAGGATGTCTAGTTAACACTGTTAAGGAGTTGGAGATAGGATGGTGTCCCACTGATCCGCCTGGCGAAAGGGAAATTCCTGTCATAAATACAGACCTCTCTTTTCACCAAAATAGACAGTTAGACAAACTCCTCTATAACCATATCCCGGTGTTCTCATCGATGCCCGGTAGGACCCGATTGGTACACCATCAAATCATCACCCCCCCAGGGAAAACAGTACGGATAAGGCCTTATCGTATCCCTGAAGCACGGAAAATCCTCGTAGAAAACGAAATAAAAAAAATGTTAGACCTAGACATCATAGAGCCTTCCCAGGGATATCACATTGGTAAAGGCATACTACGTCCACAAATGAATAAAATCGAAGCCATCCTACACACTAAGGCTCCCACCACGAAGAAGGAGGTTCGTTCCTTTTTAGGGTTAGTGGGGTACTACCGAAGGTTTATTCCTCACTACTCCAGTTTGGCGGCCCCCTTGACAGACCTATTAAGGAAAGGGCAACCAAACAACATCACGATCCTAAACCCGATCCAACTACGTAGTTACCGTACTTTACAAAGGTGTCTCACCACTCAACCGATTTTACGGTGCCCTGAGTTTGATAGTCCCTTTCATCTCCAAACAGATGCCTCCGACGTTGGAGTAGGTGCCGTCCTTTTTCAAAAAGACGAAGACGGAATTAGCCACCCCGTTGTCTTCATTAGTCGTAAGTTACTTCCCAGAGAACAAAGGTATCCCATTATAGAGCGGGAGTGTCTTGCCATTAAATGGGCGATCGAAAGCCTCCAATATTACCTCTTGGGACGGCCGTTCCTGTTATATAGGGATCATGCACCCCTTACCTGGCTCTCAAGGTATAAGGATACCAATAATCGGATATTAAGATGGTTCATAGAACTCCAACCTTTCTCCTTCCAGGTTTGCCATCTCCCTGGTGACCTTATGGGTCAGGCTGACTATTTATCCCGGTTCCCGGGTTTTGCGGGGCTCGAACAGCCCCCCGCATGTGAGGGGATGTGTAGCCGGGCGCCTCCGGACGCCGCGGCTTCCGGAGAGAAGACGACCGCCGACGGATACCCCGGGGGCATCTGAGGAACTCCTGACGTGATGACGTCTAACGTCATCCGTCAGGAAGAAATACGGAAAGAAGAAGACGGACAGGAGACGAGAAGAGGAGAAGAGAGAGACGCCGACACCACGAGGAGCACCTCCGGACACAGCAACCCCCTGCATCCGGAGGATAACCCTGCCGCGAGAGGAGGAGGACGCGCGAAGAACGGAACACCCAGGGCGCCTCCCGCCCCTGTAGAAGACAAGCCGGGAGACTGTCTACAAGCCGGCCGTGTCCCTGGAGGGGCGTGGCCCGACCAGGTACGAGCGTACCAAGGGTGGAATTGGGGTTACGGTGGCTGACTGGGCGGAAGGACACCAAGGAGAGGGAGTTAAGGTCCTGCAAAGAGGGGGAGGTGGTATAAATGGGAACCCAGACCCTGCCTATAACTACAACCACGACCTAACCCAGAAATAGCAAGAAAAGCTAAGAGAAAAGGGGTCACCAAGAGGACACTATAGCTTCACCTATCCCCCCCCCCACTACCTCGTCCCTCACTCCCTACTAACCATAAAGGAAACAGGAGATAAATTATATTCCCCACTTACCTGTGCCTTGTTTTTCTTTCTTCTTTATTTTGGGGAATCCGGTCCCACTGAGCCTCGGGGAAACAAGGTCCCCCTCCACATCGGAACACGCCATTCCCGGAACTCTCGACCCTGAAAGAAAAGGGATTCATATTGGTTTCTGGACTCTGACAACACCAAAAAGCTTTGTGACACGAGCTAGTGTCCCCTACGAGTAGATAGAAATAAAAGCACTAACCCCTTAAAACCCTGAGTCTGTCGCCTTCTTCCAATATCCTTTCGACTCGGGATAAAGAACCCGCTACACCAGTGTTGCCCAGTGTTGCTTGATTTTATCAGGGCTTGTTTACTCAACCGCCACGAAGTTCTTTGGAGTATCTACGGGGTTAATTAGAAACACCTGAGCCCCTGCACATTGTAGGACAGCTGCCTTCTCTAATTGCTAGACAGCACTCCTGTTTTCAAAAGCCATGTGCTAATCATGACTCATCACTCATGACTTGTGTTTCAAGAGCCATGTGCTGATAGTGACTCATCACTCATTCCTACACAAGCCATAAAAAGCATCATAAGCATTAGTCAGCGCTTGACTTTGTTCCGTTTCTTCTTGAAGCCGATATTGAGAGCCTGCTCCTGGAAATTCCCTGCAAAGCTTCTCTATCATTGCTGGGCAACAAGAGAGGAAACAACTGCTTCAGCCTCTGTGCGCTGTTCACATAAGCTAGGTGGAGGAAGCGCCCTCTATTGAGAAAATGTTTTTTTTTTAGATTAAAAACCTCAGTGTGTAACTAAATGCCTTTATTTTCAAGAAAGAACAGAAGTTTTGAGGTTGATTAAGAGAGTGTATGAAAACACTTAAAGCTTTGACATTTATAGTGCATCTGTTCTCTGCCTTGTTGATTCATTTTAAAATCGGAAAAGACATCATCACACAAAGAGAGTGTTGTGAGATGAACAACCTTCATATGTGTGTGACTTTGCTAATTACGTGTGTGTCGCTTGTTATGATAACAACACTCTTTTTGCAGGAACTCTTTTAGTATTGTCTATAATTGATATTAGTGATTCCTCATAAACAGAAAAAAATGGTTTTCACTTGAATGTATAAATCAGTGTACATTTATTCCTTTTTGAAAAGAGTTTTTGTTGTGTGTTCGTGTGCTATAAGTTTTCAGTGTGAGCAACTATACCAAGAGTGATTATGCTAAGCAGAGAAGATCCAGGAAATAATGGTGCATTCCAGTAAGCACAATTGAGTGGAAAGGAAGTGTGAGGAACGTACTGAGTGACAGGTGATTAGCTGAGATAATAGATTGTGCATAAATACTGTACAAGAGTACCCTCAACACATCACTCATCCCCGTCCTTTCCCTTATAGCTCTGGACACTCAACCACTATCGTTGACAGTGATTTCCTGCACCCCAAAGCACCTGGAGTCCAGCTGGATCAGGCAGCAGAGACAATATCTTTCTTCTCTCTCTCTCTCTCTCTCTCTCCCTTGCTCTCATTCAATCTCCCCACCCTTTTGTGGACACTTGCCAGGACTCCTGTATTACATCAGCAGTGCCAAGAGGTGTCCTGCAGAGATGGGGGAACAGTAATCATCCCTGCAGACAACCTGCCTTTCAAGCTCTTCATAAAGCTAAGCGAAAAAATACAGGGCTGCCCGTGCAATTGACTTTCTGGTGGTTACTTTTCATGGTCTTTCCCAAGCCCTACACTCTTCTGAGGAAACTTCTTCCCCACAAGAGGTCACCAGGGCCTTAGCTGTTTGGCAACATGAAGTAGCTTTCCTTTTGAAGGAGAACTAGTCCTTGCAAGATGAATTACTCAAGATACTCTGTGGGTTAACTCTGAGGGAAGAATAAAATGCCTGGTTTTGCAGCCTCCTCATTTTTGTTGCCAGGACTCCAGTATTACGTCGGCAGTGCCGAGAGGAGTCCTGGAAGGATGGGAGGGAACAGTCATTGCCCCTGCAGACAACCTGCCTTTCACATGAGTGGTCAAGCTCTTACACACTGAGGGGGCACTACTCACTGAATGTTCGAAACTAATTGAGGTGTTCCACTCATTGGCGGAGCGGAAGGTTGCCTACTTGGGGAAATATGCAAGGGCTTGCTGCTCTGGTGAGGGGGAGCCACCCGGGCAAATATTAGCTTACCTTGTGCGCCCAACTCAGCATCCTACTTACATAACGGAGCTTCACACTCCTGAGGGCACAGGGCCACTGACACCAAGCGCATACTCAGGTCGCTGCTGCATTATTATAGTGGGCTCTACTGCTCCACTTTATCTGGGGATGGTATGGCTATGGCGTCCTATTTACAGGAGGTGGCAATGGTATGGGTAGATGATGCAGAGTGCCAATTTCTTAGAGAGCCAATTTTGACTGAGGAGATTGGGCAGGATATTGGTGCATTAGATGGGAACAAGGTCCAGACCTCGACAGCCTCACAGGAGCCCTCTTCTAAAGCATATAAGTATATAAGTATAAGCATATTAGTATACTAATCTCGTACCTTTTAGAGATGTACACTGATGCCCTTGAACAACGAGAACCTCCGTCTGCCCTATTTGAGGCAATATGTACAGTTATTTTAAAACCACATAAAGATTCCAAGCTGTACTAATCATATCGGCCCCTCTTCTTATTAAACTTTGATAATAAGATCTTAGCCCAAGTCATCTCTGTAGGGCTTGCATTATTTATCAACAGGATTAATTCCCCAGTGTAGATGGGGTTTGTTTCCCATTAATCCACAGCTTTTAATCTTTGCAAAGTTTTCTTAGTTATAAACTGCATGTGCCAGCGGCTGTTGCACTCCTGGATGCAGAGAAGGCCGTTGACTTCTTGGAGGGGCCTTTTTCTTCGGGTGGTGCTGGAAAAGTTAGGCCTCCCTAATGGATTTATAACACTAATGATGCTCTTCTTCTCCCACCCAACTACGTGTTTAAGAGAAAATGGGGTACTTACACATGCATTCCCCATCACTCTGGGAACCAGACCGGGGTGTTCCCTGTCACCCTTGCTTTTTAATATAGCTATCGACCCTTAGGTCCGTCACTTGCAAGCCAAACATATGCAGGATGGGCTTCAGTTTAAGCATGGCTCACTAATACTTACAATCTATGCGGATGACATCTTAGTATGATTCATCACCCAATTTACAAACTACACCACCCTCATCTCTGAAATTACGCAATTTGGGGAGCTTTCAGTGCTGCATATCAATTGGATAAAATCTGAGCTCTTTCTGCTGACCCCTGCCCCTTCTGTGGAATCTAGCAACTGCCCACTGAAGTGATGAAAAGACACGGCTAAATACTTGGGTATTATTATACAAAGGAACAGGCATCAAGTGGTCCACCTGAACTATGGGCCAGCAATTGAGAAGTTAACTATACAGGTTGAGAGATGGATAAGGATACCTCTCTCTCTGGCTGAGTGGCCATTATCAAAATGATTGAACTCCCTCAGTTTTTACACCTTTTTCAAAACATTCCAATACAGTTAACAAAAGCCTTCTTCGCCCAGCTTGATAACCTGCTTGGTTTGAGCTGAATGGTGGCCAAGCGTTAGGTTGGCAACCCTGGTTCTGCTATATTTCAAGGGGAGTTATGGAGTACCAGATTTTCAAATTTTATATCTTGCTGCTCAAGCCCAATTTGCTGCATACTGGTTTCACTAGGATACCAGGGTGGCTCACATCCTGCCTGAGAAGGACCATGCTGATCCCATTCCCCTATCCTCCCTTCTCCCACAAGGCATCAACCAGGACTACGGTGACATACAGCCGCTTTCCACTACATGCTGGGCTTGGCAGAAGCTTGATTGACTACTGGGAATGGTCCCTTTATACTCTCCTGCACTCCCGTTACTTAACAATCCCTGGATTCCTGCCACCCAGGAATTAGTGGTTCAAGGTACCATTCTAAAATTTAATATCACCACAATTGGTGCCTTTTCCTTAACAGGCATGCTCTGGTGCACACTGGGGACCCTAGATTTGACACAGCCCCTCCAATGGATCTCTTTATCTTTAGACAGGTGCATGCTTCGTTTAGGAGTGTATTCCCTCTTATCATCTGGTCGACCGTATAGAGTTTGCTGTGATAGGCCCGTGCAGGACGGGTTGAAGACGACACTAGCACTGTAAGACAGATCATTTTCGCAAGGAGCAGGGCCACGATAACCTGCAGTAGAGGTGAGCTGAAGGCGGCGTGTGATAGGCAGGAGGGGTTGCTGACATATTGCTAGACCAGAGAACGCACATTGCACCCCTCATATTGCACTACAGCAAACACCAGTGCAGGAAATGCCCCAGGCATAGCTCCAACTGAGAAGAGCTGAGGATGTAGGAGCCTAAGCAACAGGGCCCAAGATTGGCACAGGGATATAAGGGTGCCAGGAGGATCGCACTACCACAAGGCCGCTCAACAGGGGAACCCTCCTATACAATCACTGTCACAAGGGCATCCCACAAGCCAGCCACGACACGGGCCATGGGCAAAAGTGATAAAAACCAACCCAAGTTGCACTTCGACCAACCCAGAGCACATAAAACTGTAGGGGAGAAAATGGCCACGCCACTTCCTACAGTTGAGGACACGACACAGGAGGGAGAACCGGAACTGAAGCAAGTACTGGCTGCAATGCAACAAAGCCTGGCTCACATAGACAGTAAGATTGCCTCTTTGTCTTTCAGAATGTATAGGATGACTGAAAGATTAGACAAGCATGTGGAACATTTAGATCAGTCGGAGAGACGCATTTCAGACATAGAGGATAGCCACAAAACATTGACCGCCAATCAGGCAAACATGAGTAAAAGGCTAGCGGCCCAACAGATGAAAGTCTGGGTCGCAACACGTTTTCAACATGTTTGTGGTCGAGAGAGCACACCGCTCCCTGGCGGCCCGCCCCCCCCCCCCCCCCAGGGGTCCCACTGAGGCCCATCTTTGCCAAACTAATGAACTACCGGGACCAAGATGCTGCTCTGCAGCGAGCAAGAGAACTCAAACCACTCCAACATGAAGGACTGACAATCTCGCTCTACCCGGATTTTACACAGCAAGTACAAGAGGCAAGAAGACTATTCCTCCCAGGAAAACGCCAGCTACGTGATCTGCACCTAGAATACTGCATGTTTTACCCAGCCAAATTACGTGTGTTGGCGGATGGCCTGCTAATTCTATTCACAGACCATAAATTGATCATCCAACTCCTGAAGCGACAGATGGCCGGGGGACGGACAGGAAGAAGTGGACGTGCCCCCATGAGAACATTGGGTAAAGAATATCCAGAGACTACAGTTTGCGGTTGTGGAGGGTGGCGCGAAAAGATAGAGGGAATGGAACTGTGCCTGGAGTTTTGGGGGGGGTCATTGGGCCGATAATAATGCATTGTGGACATATAACAGTATGATTTAGACAGTATAGCCTGTGCACTGGACTTTGGCTATGGAAAGAAGATGCATGATATCAAATTTGTCATTGGGGGAGCTATTAGGTATGACACATAGAAGCACAAGAATAGGCCAACTATACAAGGCAGGTGGCCGGCTGAAGCGTAGGATAAGAAACAGCTGAACAACATCCACTATAGCGTGTGTTACACTTAGTTCAACAAGGGCTAGTTAATCTGTTCAATGGGAGGGTGGGAGATGGCGTACGTACCTGAAGATGGGTGGATTGGGAAAATGCCTGCTGTATACTTCAAGGAGTTATTGGTTGGGACTGTCACGTTGGTATGGCAATTGCGGATTTACACATGGAACATCGCGTGAATCACAGCTTGTACACCACGTGACACATGACAGACCATAATTCAGAACCAGGAAGCGGAAAGGGTTCATGTACTGTGAGGATGGTAACATGGAATGTTAGGGGGTTAAACAACTCCAGAAAGGTGCGGAAGGTAGTAGCCTATCTTCAGCAGCACAAGGTGGATTTGGCTATATTGCAGGAAATACATTTGACACCAGATAATGCATGCTTACTCCCAGGAGAATCCAAGGACAGTTTCTAGCAGCAGGGTTCCCGTCCCATTCCAGGGGAGCATTGATATGGGCAGCAAAACAGGCTTCTGCCTTCAGGAGCTCGCAACGGATCCAGACGGCAGACATATTGTGGCTCGCTGCAGTAAAGGAGACCTCACGTTTCTCATCATTGGGCTCTATGGTCCCAACTTCGATAATCCCCAATTTTACTCTGAACTGGCTGCTAGGGTGGCTACTTGGGTGGGGCCTTATGCTGATATGGGGAGGAGAATTCAATTGCACCATAAACCCACTGCAAGATAGGTCAGGGGGCACCTATAGAAAGCTGGCCTCTGCAGCTAAGGTGGTGAACAAGATAGAGGCAGAACTTGGGTTAGTAGATATATGGAGACACAGACACCGTACTAAGGGAGGGTTCACTCATTACTCAACAGTACATGATTTGCATACATAAATTGACCTCTGGTTGGTCTCTAAGAGTTTAGTCCATCGTAAACAGGTGAAAAACCCCTGGCCTAGAACATACTCAGACCACCCACCAGTCCCACTTGAGATAGAGGTGGGCCCCAAGAAAATTCCTCCATTTGCTTGGAGGTTTCCCACATATTCGTTATTGGACTCAGTGTTTTGGGATGACTTAGCCACGGGCATTTAAGAATTTTTTCAAGTAAACATTGGCTCAGTCGATAGTATGTGCACGGTATGGCAAACATTCAAAGTGCACATTTGTGGGATTACTATAGCTAAGCAAGCAGGGCTCCTGAAGTCGATATGCAGACATCTGGCCCATTTGGAGAAAGAAATTGCATGGTTAGAGAAGGAGCACCTGCCAATCACCTTCTGGGCTGCATACATGTGAATATAGTTGACTTTCAGGACACAGTGCACACTGAAGCGCAACACATGGGGATATATGCGACTGGCAGTATCTATGGGGAGGGAGAATGTTCTGGGCGGTACTGGTGGGTATAGCACGCCCCCGTAGAGAGAAAGACATGATTTTGGCAATACAAGATGAAGATGGTGTTTTGCTTTTCACTAATGACCGAGATGACAAAAATCTCTGGAATGCACTTCTGAATCCAAAGAAGACATTTATTATTTCACCATGCGAGGTTCCTAAAAGGAGATTAGCATGTTGAAAGTACATGTTTAAAAATAGTCACAGCAATGAAATGAAAACTTACCGACATGATTCTCCACTGCAATATACACAGCAAATATATATATATCTATATTATAATACAAAGCAAATAATGAATTAAAACTGCATCACCGTAGGGCCTGAGAGGTGCTTCATCTTTCTCATGCCAGCAAGCCGATGACCCCGTTCGACTGAGAGAAAGAGAGGTCTCCGCCCTCATGGGAACTCCATATGAGGCATTTGACGTCTGAATCCTGATTGAGGCCACTCCAACCCTCACTGTCGCACTGGGTCTTTGTATATTTTAAAAAAAACAAAGGAGCTTTCTGGAAAAACCCCTCATTTTGCGATTTAAACAGGAATGCTTTGACAATAACACATTGAGATTTGACCACAATCCCAAGATGTCAAGTCAAAACAAGGCCGTTCCCTGCTGTCTGAGTACATCCTTACGGGCAGCCTTTAACATGGCAGTGTCTAATGCCACGATAAAGTCAATAGGCAGAATTAATCTAAGGCTAAACTGAATACAAAATGTAGTCAGTAACTGGTGAACACTGGACAGCTAATCCAGGTGCAAAGTGGTGCAACACAAAGTCAGTGGTCAAAACACATATTTCACTACCTTCTGTTCTTTGATGAATGACTTTGGGTAAACTACAGATTGAAAATCAACTTATTTTTTCTCTTTTAAAACATTACATGCAAATCAGGTATGCATTGTACACAGCAACATAATGAAATGATAAAAGCAATCACTATAAAGCAATGGAAGTGGATTAACCTCTTGATCTTATAAACAGTTAAACCAGAACCACCCGCAATGAAATGACTTAAGCTTCTATATTTTGATTGGGATAATAACTGATTGAATAGTGTCTCTAGGATAGAAAGTTGTTATAGAATTAGATAGAAACATCCTGAGTCCTAATCATGTAAAGGTACACAGTCCACCTGTAATATTTGCTGGAACATAAGTGTTCCCATATGAGAATAGTCAGCCAACTGGTAACTTTCTTAATGAGACTGGCAGCAGTCATCAGATGATAACAAGCCATGGCTTAGTTCAAAGAAAAATGTAATCAAACAGGTTGACAGAACATCCATGGTGCTCTGCATTGTTCCCATGCAGAACTTTGATCTGTGAAGCACAATTAGTGCTAAATTGATACTTTAAAAGCAGCAGGAGCGTTGCACAAAGGTGATCAATCAGGTTCAAGTTGGGGGTGTTGTCCCTCCCCCGACCCCACACGCAAACACCCAAAGGGAGGCCACATAGCACACTCATGATCAGTGGCAAGTAGACGTAAGATATGTAAAAGAAACAAGTATGATTTTTCTTGCAAATCACATTTGTCATCTGAAATATGCTCCCATTTTTCCTTTCCTTGTTTTATGATCAGTAGGACCTTATTGGGGCCCTTGACTATGATTTCTGCAGGTTCTGGAGAGACATTTGGGGATTCAACCCACACCTTAGCACTGGGGTTTTTATCAGCTGAACCACAAATTCCTTTCCTTGCATTGTCAGAAGGGCTGGGGCAGCCCTCTTCCTCACCAATCCTCCATACTCTGAATTTATGACAAGTTGGGCAATTCTGTCTCCAATCTGTATGAATAAATCAGCTTCTCCACTATTTAACAGAATAGCTTTGGTTTCTATCTGTCCTGGTAACTTTCCTCTCCCCAATTGACCTTTGACTGTTTGTGGGACAGATATTTGATGTGTGTGCTGACAAATAGGACATTGCAAAATCACAGTTTTTATCTAATCTAGGGGAATATGCATCCCTCTAATCTCTGTCCACCTGTAAGTGGCTTTTTCTCCCAGGTGTCCACATTTCTGGTGCGCCCATTTAGCCATCTCCACCAAGTTAGAATTCTGGGTTACCACTTCTGCCTCTAAAATGTTGGCTTTGTCGTCTGCAAGGGAATTGAACCAGTGTTCTAGTGAGTCAATGGGACAATGAACATCTATGACTTTACTTTGTTCTAACATTTCCCAAATTTCCTGCCACAACTCTTTGCTCCACAACTCCTTTGTGTGAATGAACAAGTTATGTGCATGCCATGTGGGAAACCAAATGGCTAATTCACACCCCATCTTACTGGTGACTCTTCTACCTGTGGTACCTCCTACATCCTCTCCTCATCCTGTATAAGGGCTTGTGACACCTGTTCATGTAGTGCTTGCCAGTCCTACTCGACCCTGTCTTGTATGTACCATTTCCAGCGTATGATACTAGCCTCTTGTGCATGTCCTATACAGTGAGATTTAGGTGAACTCATAACCCACTGCATGATTGGTATTTCAGTTATCAGAATTACATTATGACCTAGTGTCTTTTGCTCAGTATCCACTCGAGCCCAATAACAGGCCAAAAGCTGTTTTTCAAAGGAGTATAGCGCTCCCCAGAGTCAGGTAGTTTTCTAGTCCAAAATCCCACGGGCACCCTTGTCCTCTCTTGTTTCTGCCACATACTCCAATTTGCATTTTGTCCCTGAACAGTTACATATAACTCAATATCTCCCTTTTGCACTGGCCACAAGTCTAAAGTCTGTTGAATTATTTAATTTGCCAAATCAAAAGCAAAAGCATACTGCTGCTCTTCATCCCATTCAAACTCATGTTTTTTCCTGGTAACTTTGTAACAAAGGGTTAAAATTTTACTCAGATGAGGGTTATGCTGTTTCCAAAAATCAAACAATCTCATGAAACTCTGTGTCACTTGCTTAGTGCGAGGAGTAGCAAACTCCAAAATCTTTCGTTTTACCTGTAACATCTCTCTATGTTCTGGATTCCACTGAATTCCTAGAAACTGCACATTTTCGAACAGTCCCTGTGTCTTGTCTGAATTAATTGTATACATCGTACTCTACAAAAGTTCTGTGAATAAATCGAAAACATCCTCAACTTTTTGCTGGGTGTGATCTTTTAAACAATGCATTTCAACTCCAGCCAAAAACTGTGGGCTACTCTGTATTTTTCAGCCAAATATTGGCTGCGCACAAACTACGTTCTGCTCATGCAGCTCACACTGGCCCCCACCTTTTTAACCTCCTCATTACTGGAATGTGAAAAGTCAGATTACCCTGTAACAGCTTGGTAGATTTCAGCTTTATCTTGTAATAACTTGTTCTGGCTAAATTGCTCTCTTAATTTCTTATTTTCATATTCTAACTGTTTACATCTCTCATGCATTTTTTCCGTAAACAGACAAAAGTATCCAAACCCTCCTGTCAAGAACAAAAGGGATAACATTCCATTCAAAAAGCACCTTTTTTAAACATGTACAAACATTCAACAAGTTTGTTTTATTCAAGCACCCATCCCAAAATTTAGAAAGTCGTGATAAACAACAAAACACATATGCCAAGACATCATGAGGCATTTTAATTTCACATGCATTTTCAAACATGGTTTGCGGTGCTTCCTTTAACTCTCTGAATAAAAACATGTTTACACTTTTAAATCATGGATGCTCAACCTCCAACCTGTCTTTTAGACTGTACGATATATGCCAAAATGTTTTTCTTTTCACTACTGACCGAGCTGACAAAAATCTCTGGAATGCACTTCTTAATCCAAAGAAGACATTTATTATTTCACTATGCGAGGTTCCTAAAAAGAGATTAGCATGTTGAAACCACACGTTTTAAAAATAGTCAAAGCAATAAAATGAAAACATACCAAAATGATTCTCCACTTTAATATACACAGCAAATATATGTATATGTATTATAATGCGAAGCAAATAATGAATTAAAAATGCATCACCATAGGGTCTATGAGGTGTTTCATCTTTCTCATGCCAGCAAGCCGATTACCCCATTTAACTGAGAGAAAGAGAGGTCTCCGCCCTCACGGGAACTCTATATGAGGCATTTGACGTCTGAATCCTGATTGAGGCCACTCTAACCCTCACTGTCGCACTGGGTCTTTTCATATCTTCAAAAACCAAAGGAGCTTTCTGGAAAAAAACCTCATTTTGTGATTCAAACAAGTTAGCTAGTTTAGGTATGCTTTGAAAATAACACGTTGGGGTTTGGCCACAATCCCAAGATGTCAAGTCAAAACAAGGCCATACCCTGCCGTCTGAGTACATCCTTATCAACCAAAGCCCTTGGTGAGAAAAAGCACGAAAACAAGACAGAATGCACAGTTTGCAATGTGGAAAATTATGGGCAGCCTTTAACTTGGCAGTGTCTAATGCTACGATAAAGTCAACAGGCAGAATTAATCTAAGGCTAAACTGAATACAAAATGTACTCTGTAACTGGTGATAACTGGACAGCTAATCCAGCTGCAAAGTAGTGCAACACAAAGTCAGTGGTCAAAACACAGATTTCCCTACAGATGGTAGTATAATCATGGACTACACATCTAAAATCGCTTCAGATTTAGGCCCCACATTGGATTATTTGATACATGTCGCAATGCCATAGTTATTGAATGCAGATAGGGAGTTCCTCCTGGCACCTCTAAATGCTGCAGAGATAAGTAAAGCCCTCCGGGTATGTCAGAAGGGAAGGCCCCAGGGCTAGATAGGCTAACCTTATATTTTTATAAAACCGTTCAAGATCTGTTGATTCCTCACTTGATCACAGTCTATGAGGAGATGGTGAGGGCTGGGGTGATGCCACCATCCATGAGGGAGGCGTTACTCATCACATTGCTGAAATCTAGCAAGTCTCCTCTGCAGTGCTCATCTTATAGGCCTTTATCATTAATCAATGTCGACACTAAAATATATGCTAAAATTCTGGCAGACCGGTTGGCAACATTAATACCCACATTGATAAAAGCAGAGCAGTCGGGATTTATCCCAGGCTGCAATCTCACGGCAAATCTCCGTACAGTGTTCAGTGCCATGTGGCACTTGAACTCTGAGATGGGAGCTGTCACAGTCTTCCTAGACAAAAGAAGGCCTTCAATTCTGTATTGTGGCACTTCCTGATGGTGGTCATCCACCGTTTGGGGTGGGTGACGTCTTCTTACAATTAATGGTTCGGTATCAAATGTACTACACATCACCCGGGTAACCAGGCAGGGGTGCCCATTGTCACCCCAGTTGTATGCAATTGTCTCAGAAACGATCGCATGTGCACTGTGGGAGTAGCACGGACACTGAGGCCTCAGATTCCATGGGTATAACTTGGTGATCTCCAGATATGCGGATGACACATTACTGTATATCCGTGACCCGAATTGTAATCTTTCTCCGACACAGCAAGAGGTTATAAAGTAGGGTGCCCTTTCTGGTCTGCAGATCAACTGGGATAAATCTATAGTGTTCCCCCTAACACCAGCCACAGCTCCCATGGACATGGACTTTCCCCTTAAATGGGAGACAGGATCCATTAGATATTTAGGAATCCAAATTTATACAGACTCTAAGATAGTAATGACAGATAATTATGATGCTGCAATGAACAAACTGGCGGGAGATGTGGAAAGATGGATTAGGCTGCCACTCTTGCTGGTGGGATGCATAGCCCTCATCAAGATGGTGGTACTCCTGAGGTTCCTATTTCTCTTCCAGAATATTTCTATGCCATTAACGAAGTCAGTTGTTGCAACATTGCGGGCCCTATTTCTTAGACTAGCCTGGGCAGGAAAGCAGTCGAGAGTACAGTGGCGAGTGCTGAGTTTGCCGTATGAGCTGGGTGGGCTCAATGCACCTGATCTACAGACATATTGTAGGGTGACCCACTCCATGTTTGCACACGCCTGGATCCATGGCTCCCCGGAACTGCTGTACCTAAAATTGGAATGCAAGATGGCTGCCCCACACTCATTGCCATATAGGATATTCCTACCTCTGCCGGTAAGGGGGAGTTTGTTGCCATAAACATGCACACGTGGCATGGTCTAATGACTAAATAGTGACTCTCACTACAGTACTTCCCCCACATACCTCTAGAGTTGTGTACGTGGTATGTGCTGGGAAGTGACAAAAATGCGGTGGCCGCATTGCAGAAATTTAACATCAAGATGATGGGAGATTTTTTCCATTAGGGCAATATGCGTACCTGGACAATGATCACTGAGCAGGTGCAGTCAGCAACCCCACTCATGCAATATCACTATTATAGAGCCAGCCACGCAATGCGTGTACTAGGAGATGAACTGCAGGAGCCACCAGATATGCAAGCCCTTTCCATGAATATTGCAGATGCACAACCAAGTAAGCTAGTGTCTAGACTTTATACACATATGCAGAAGACACGTGGGAGCAACTTGATGAAGGCTAGGGTGGACCGGCAGAGAGATTTGGGGACAAAATTAACTGATGAGCAATGGCAATACTGCTGCTCAATGATTCATAATATCCCCCTAAATGGCAGGCACTGCTTGATGCACTTCAAATCAATTAACAGAATATATTACACACCACTTAAACCTTTCAAATATAGGTTACTCAGCGAGGCAACCTGTCCTAGATGTGGCGAAGAACAGGTGGGTTTTTTCCACATGGCATGGTCCTGCCAGAGCATCCATCAGTTCTGGAGAATAGCGCTTGGTGAGTTAGAAAGTATAGGAGGACACCGACTGGAACGCACGGCCGTCCTGCTGGGTTATGACAGGGTGGTGCAGACAGTCGATTGATGCTTTATATCAGTGGGTCTGCTGCTGGTAAAGCACAGGGTGGCCATGAGATGGGATCGGGGCCACTGCTGATGTTAAAGGAATGGCATGCTGACATGTTATACTGCAATACCCAACAGATATATGTAATGAGCTAACCCTGCAACCAACCAATCCAAACAATATTGGGGAGCTTATCAGAAATATTTAATTGGGAAGAAAATGGGAGAGCTCAAGGGAGATAAATCTAGTTTCAATGCCGGGAGCAGTCCCAGTAGATAACCTGCAAACTCCCAATATGCACCAGGTACCATGAAATGGAGGAGTCGCACACTGTATTAAAGTAGGTGGGTTCGGGAAGGCACCATCATTATATAGTACTGTTTTGTGTGAACTCGCTAGTCTAGAAAGAGATTTTACATAGATAGCACTTGATTATTGGCTGTACAATAAAACTGTAATGTGCCTCTTGTTTAAAGAGGTATAATCATAAAAGCATAAATAAAAAGATTAAATAAAAATGTCACTGTTGGGTTTTATTTTTTTATTTTTTATTTTTGTTATTCAAAAATCAATAGAAACAGTTTAAAAAAAAGAAATTGCAGGGTAGTAATACCCTGCCCACAAGGCCCTGCCCACCTACCCCCAGAGGGCTCCCCTGAGCAAAAACATAAAAAAAAATCTGGGGGCATATTTATACTGTTTGCGCCTGATTTGTGTCATTTTTTTTACCAAAACCGGCGTTAACCTAACTCCATATTTATATTTTGCCGTTAGACATCTCTAGCGCCAAAATATTGGAGCTAAAGTCATTTTTTGCCTGCGGAAAACTACCTTGCGTCAATGAGATGCAAGGTGGGAGTTAATGGGCAAAAAATGCCCCTGAGGCCCTAGCACCTTATTTATCCTCCCGTTAAAAAATCACTCACGGGACGTGGAAGGCCTTAAATAATGGTGCTAACCCTGCTTAGCACCATTATTTAACACCTGGGTATGGGCAGGTTTTAGGGGTCCCGTGGGCCTTTTTCTATAGTCAGAGACCATGGAAACAGCCCACAGGTGCCCTTCCCTACCCCCAGGGACACCCTCACCCACCCGCACCCAAACCTGGAGGACACCTATCCCAGTTAATTCCAGGTAAGTATATATATATTTTTTTCAAAGTGACATGGGGAGCGTAGCTTGGGCCCCCCTACATGGCAATGTGCCCAATGGCCATGCCCAGGGGACATATGTCCCCTGGGCATGGCCACTGGGCTGGGGGGCATGTCTCCTGTCTTAACTGAGACAGGAGTCATGTCCAGGACCAGCTCAATTACTGTGTCCCAGTGAGCCCACTCACTGGACACAATAGTTTCCTTGCCTGCAGGACTGTGGGCAGAAAAAACATATGTTTGCTTCTGCCTGGGAGAATCATTTTTAAATCTCCAGAGGAGCAGACATGCATTCCCTGCCTGCAGGAGCACAGGCATGGAAGTCATGCCTGTTCTCACCTGAAGGGAGATTTGAAAATGCTCTCACTGTGTGGGGGCATACTTTTGTTTTCCTGCCTCTGTTCCTGTGGACAGCAAAACACATATTGCTCCTGCCCGGCGGGAGCATGTATAAGTACTTGACCTCACTGGGCAGGAGCAATACCAGCTTCCACATTATGGGGGGAGCTGACTAGGGCAGCAGTGGCCCTGGCGTGCCCCCCATGGCCACTATCTTGCTGCTTAATGTGTGCCACGGGTGGGCATTGGAGCACCCACCTACAAATAAAACAGGCCCAGGGGATAGGCTCTTGCCGTCCGTCCCCTCTCCTTTAAGTTAACTGCGGTCCAGGGGCATGTGGTCACAGAAAATTATTAAGGCATGACCCCCCCACCTCCTCAGGGTGGGGGGGTCATGCAACCCTTCAGTATAATTAAAGGATGCCCTTTAGGGATAGGGTCCTTAGAGCTCATTTAGGGATCGACCCCCCCTAAAATAAATGTTTTTGGCTCATGGGGATGGCATTCCAGGGCCTCTTAAGGCTTGGCCATGTGCCCCCTTTCCTATAATTAATGCATGATCCCGAGGGATAAAGTCCCTGGGGCCCATTTGGTTTGGGGAGAGGGACCATGTGCCCCGTCCCCTAATGTCAGTGCTTTTGCACCTGGTGAACGGTGTTGTCGTGGCCTCTACAGGCTCAGGGAGGGAGGGCTCAGCACCTTCTGCTGCCAGGGAGCTGGCTGCTTGCAGGGGGTTGGATGCAAGTCCTGGCCACAGGCCAGGCCCTCTGCCATACATGGCATGGGTTGGCTTTATGAACGGTAATAAACTATTACTTAACGTTAAAAATAAAAAACCCTAGAAATTTGCCGAAAAAAGCAATGTTATAGTTAGGAGAAAATTTTGACTAAAGAAAACACTGAAATTCACCAATTATCATAGTTATAGTTATAGTTATGTCAAGTAACTATAACTCATGCTGTAAAGTAACTATAGCTTGCGCTCTCGCCAATGCACTGCTAATTACTCCACATATTACATTACTCATGACATTTTCTATGACATCATTGATAATATCATTGCAACATTTGCAATAAAATTATTTATGAGAAACTGTGCCAAATACTTCTGACAGCAATGCAAAATGCATTGGGTTTGATTCACAAACATTTTGCTGTGACTTCCTGTTGAAGTACTCCTGGATCAGTTCTGAATTTAATAAGTAATCAAGAACACCTGGCTTACTCATAGACTTTAGGTGAAGGCAGAAGTTATAAAGTGTATGTCACAACTCCTTATGGATAAAAAGTCATAAAACATTTTGTTGTTGACAAAAAGCAACTTTTACTGCTGACAAATCGAAATACCACTAATGCAAATCTGTAACACCCAATAAGAAACTTTTTTCATGGCCCAATGACTACTAACTCAATGCAACATTGAGTTTATAGAGGGAGCAGTGATAGCCTTGCAATTTGCAGACATTTTACCCGATTAACGAAAATGAAAACAATGTTGTTTACCCTTGCAGTACTCCTGGATTACTCAAGATTAAGCCATGAGTACTAGAACAGTCACATCTGTTTCTTGTTAAAAATGGGCCTTTTGTGTCTCGTATTCAGAGTAGTAAAGTTGCCAGCATTTTTTATTTTTTTAGTAGAAAAAGTGCTACAAATATAAATTGATTATACTGATCAGTAATTATGCATATAGAAATAATTACTTATTAAACACATACACACCACACACACATATATATATAGTTCGTAAATCCACAGAATGAGAGAATCAAAGCTTATGGTAAGAGCAAACATATAGAAGCATAACATTTCTATTCTCACCCAAATCCATCAATTTTTTAATATGGTCCCAGATACTGGCTAATTGACAGTTCTCCCTTTCCAATTCTAACATCATAATCTCAGTACCACCATAATCAATAAATGATATGTGACAAGTAATTTGTAGCTCCTTATCAATCCATCAATATCCTAATACAATAGTTTTTTTGGTGCGTGATACATTTGAGCCAGTAAATGTCAATAACTCCTTTCTTGGAGGCAAATGCGTGGCACAAATCCATAATGCCTGAATTACTGGGAGAACAACAGAAATGAATCTCATTGACTTAATAGTATAAGACATGTGTAATTTTAAAAAGTTGCAATTTAAGGAATGTTGTCTTTTCTATATTCTGTCCTCCTTGTAGACTATCTTTCGGATCAGCCAACAATTTTGACTTCCCAAATTTTTGGTACACTGATTTACTGTTAATCATTCTTGTTTGCGTTTGCTTTTGCCCAGTTATAATTTGCAATAGGGGAATAGTGGCCAAGTATATCTTCCTTACTTCAGTTGTTAACTAATCGTTCCCAATCAGTCAGCATTTATAAAAATCAGCCATCAGGATATTGTATTTTTTCTGAAAGTTACTAAATGAACAACATGGTGGATTGGTAAATAATGGCCCTAGGCAATAAATATGAGAGTAGGCCAGAGACCCATTCCAGAGTTCCCTAAAACTTAGGTAGAATTATATTGTCCCTCAACAGAGTGTATTTCGTGAATTTAGGAATATTGAGAAATTTTAGACATGTTGCCATGTCTGCAAAACCATATTGAGCCCCAGATTTATGAAAAGTGGTGCTGCACCTAGTGCAGTGCCACTTTTCTTGTGGCCCTTAGGGCCCCCTAACACCACCATGTGTATGCCGTATTTAAAATACGGCACACCCTGGTGGTAGTTGGGGGGACTAGTGTCATAATTTTTTACGCTAGTCCAACGCTGTGACGGACTAGTGTCAAAACTTTGGATCTAATCCTGCGAAGCACCCAGATGCCCATTGAACACAATTGGAGCTTCTTTTTAATACTTGCACCTAGCCGGCATTAACAAATGCAGATAAAAATGGTGATGAGGAATCTAATAGATTCCTTTGTGCCATTTTACAGCCCCCATAGTGCCCAAATGCCCCCTTGCATACATTATGTCTGGGGCAGGCATAATGTGGTGCAAGGGGTTACAAAGTGGCGCAATTCAAGCATTAGCATAAAAACATTACGGTAATGTGCCGTTTGAATGGTGCTAGGCCACCAAAAGTCTGGGCCTAAGTATTTTAACTGTAAATGTTTGCAATATAATAGTTCAAATAAATTCATATGAAACTTTATCCCCCAAATAATCAGTTCAAAGATCATAATATGAAAAGTCAAGAATTAGTACCCTACATCTGTGACATTCTCTCCCCAAATGAAGCCCAATAATAGAAATTAAGTCTGTAAGGCCCAGTCACCATGTTCAAAAGAGAACTTCAAGTAGCAAACTGTTGATATATCTTGTAACAGCATACGAAGCTGTTCACTGCTGAAGCAATCCATCCAAAAAATGTCAGTGAAACTAATAAACGTGTTGCTCAGCAAAGGTAGAAAAATGTAGGGATAAAAAATATTTTAACAATGTTCTAAAGATCCATTATTTCAAAGGTAAATCTATTCCACGTAAGCAAACTGGCAGTACATTACTGTGACACAGAATCATAATTCTTTGACCATTTTTGTAACGCAGAAAGATCTCTGTACCAGAAAAATGTATCCGATTCCACATATCTGCTATTGACTTTTCAATGTTTCTTAATATACAGTATTTGTGTTCAATAGATATTTTGAGAATAAAACAAAAAAAGATCTCAAGTCTACCTCTAGCTCAACAATAGATGGATGGACAACAGCATCATTCGAGTGGAGAACAGTTTTTGCTACTATAAAGACCACTGGAAAAATTCCTCGTGTGCTTTGAGGTATCAAAAGAAATGCTGTAAATATAGAGCAAAACGTAAAGAAGATAGGGGACACCTTTGAATAGTACTATAAGATAGTACACTCAATTGCTTCGAACCTATACCTGTGCAGACAACACATGGTAGTAGTCCTCTATGATGAAGTTGTATTCATTTGATAATTTGATACAATTAAGGCCAAAACCCATTATAATCATTGTGAACCAAAGGAAGAAAAAGGAGACCCTATTGAAAACGTTCTCAGCAGCCAGTAGGTCCGTTCCTACACTAAACCTGGTCTTTGATGCTAAATCAAAAATGTTTGTAGGGATATTCACATGAGCCTTGGTGTCTCAATGAGGTAGAAAGCCAGGCTGCATAGGGAAAACAATTGGATGAAAAATCGTGGCTATAAGAGTAGCCAGAAATGTCTTTGGAAACTAATCATTTTCCTGGTCCCTGTTGAGAGTTAGCTTTGCATCTATCTGGGCTTGTCTCCTGGTAGGTCTATGTATATGGCTTTGTGGGAGGCTGAGCCTTGGCCCATACCTTTCATCTCAACTCCCTTTGAGATTTGTGATGATAGTGATGCCCAGGTTCCCAGAGAGATAGTGTGTGATTAAACTTCTGTTCAGGTCCATGTAGAAGTAGTGTGTTAATAACAATCATATTTAAACCATTGTTGATGTAATGTGTTAACTTAGTAATTTTCAAATCCCTTCAGAGATAGTGTGTGACTATAGTTACGCCTAGGTGCCCATAGAGATAGTGTGTGATTATAGTGATAGCCCAGGTCACCACATGGATGGTGTTTAAACTTGTGTTGAAGTCCCTGTAAAGATAATGTGTTAATGATACTCATATTTATATACCTTTTGAGATTGTATGTTAAATTCATCATAGTCAAGTCCCTGCAGACAATGTGTGATTATAGTAGTGCCCAGGATCCCATAGAGATGCTTTTTGATTAAGCTTTTGCTCAAGCCCATATGGAGATAGTGCATTAATAATAGTGATATTTAAGTCTCTCTTGAAAAGCCATCTAACGTTAGTCATTCTCAAGTTGCCTACTAGTGCAAGGGGTTCGCCCTTCTCTGTACAAAGACCTCAGACCATATAGGAAGAAGTTGGCACAGAAATTGAAATAAAAGACAAAGGGGGTCATTCTGACTCCCGCCGGCCGCGGTAACCGCAGGGCCGGCGGGAGCCACCAGAATACCGCTGCGCGGTCAGAAGACCGCCGCGGTTATTCTGAGTTTCCCGCTGGGCGGGCGGGCGACCGCCAGAAGGACGCCCGCCCGCCCGCCCAGCGGGATACCCCCTTCCACGAGGATGGCGGCTCCGAATGGAGCCGGCGGAGTGGAAAGGGTGCGACGGGTGCAGTTGCACCCGTCGCGATTTTCAGTGTCTGCATGGCAGACACTGAAAATCTTGGTGGGGCCCTGTTACGGGGGCCCCTGCAGTGCCCATGCTGTTGGCATGGGCACTGCAGGGGCCCCCAGGGGCCCCACGACACCCCTTACCGCCATCCTGTTCCTGGCGGCCAAAACCGCCAGGAACAGCATGGCGGTAAGGGGGTCGAATCCCCATGGCGGCGCAGCAAGCTGCGCCGCCGTGGAGGATTCCCCAGGGCAGCGGGAAACCGGCGGTACACTGCCGGTTTCCCGTTTCTGACCGTGGCTGTACCGCCGCGGTCAGAATGCCCAGGGATGCACCGCCAGCCTGTTGGCGGTGCATCCGTGGTCCCCGGCCCTGCCGGATTTTACCGCCAGGGTCGGAATGACCCCCAAAATGTATTAAACCTCAAGAGGCAGGTAGGAGGGGCTAACAGTTTTCAAGGGCTAGTAGACACATTACTGTCTGTTACTAATTACTAACAGCTGCAGACCTTAATGGGCAGGTGCGAAAGTGGGGGATGCAAAATATAACTTGTCACTAGACAGATTTTCAAGAGTAGTTAACAGGAAGGTAGGACAGAGCACAGGGCGAGCAGATGGCAGCATGTGGCAGAGACAATGGCTGCCATGAATACAAATGGATTCCGCTAAATGTTCACAATAGTTGCTAAATACAAGATGTCTTCTGCTAATGCTTAATCTAATCACTACTAAATTACAACAAAGTACCCACAGAAACAGTGTGTATTTAAAATTGTGCTCAAGTCTCTATAGACATAGTGCATTAATGACAGTCTTAGTTAAGTCTCTGTTGAGATAGCGTGTTAATGTAGTCATTTTTAGTCCTTCTTGCAAAACTGTATTAGGTTAGTCAGTCTCAAGCCCCCAAAGAGATAGTGTGTGATTATAACAATGTCCAGGGCCCCATAGAGATAGTGTGTGACATAGATGGTTCTGGCAGTGGTTACTAGTGAGTGCTAATTGACTGCCCTGTCTGCGATCATGTCTTTCTGTTCAACCTTCCTGCTTTAGATCACCTCTAGTGGTTTGTTATATAAAAGGTTTTCTTTACCCGTTTCTTCCCAAACCATTTATAGTTATTCTATGCTTAACATGTCATTGCATAGCTCCTAGAAACATTGTTGTATTAGATACTTATGAATCCTTGCTCTCATGATCTCTGTAACCCTTTCCACAGACTCTTCCCTCCTCCATCCCCCCTTTACTCATCCTAAGCCTAAATCCTATAACTCCCAATTAATACTTCTGGATTCTTCCCCCCTCCACCCCTCCATTACTCCAGTCAATCCAAATAACAAACTCACATATCCGCGGCTCAAATTAACTCATAATAATACTAAAACTGTACTCATATTTCCCTAAACTAATCCACCACTATTGCTTTTGGGTTCCGGAGTAGCGTGCTACTCGCCAAAAAGCACTTCAACGCCTCGTCAGGGGCAGTAAGCGCTATATAAATACTGTTACAATATAATACAATACAATAAGCTTATAACTTAACAGTTTTTGGCATCTGAGTTAAGGAGAAGTTGGGTGATGACTGCATTTTTTAGGTATTTCTTTTGGGGGGGAAATTTACCATGTTGGTCTGCTTTCCAGAAATGAGAGCCTCTTGTTCTCAAGGAACCTGTTTATCAACTCCAGAAATGTCTGGGCCAGTACGTCTAGAAAAGGTTTATAAAATCCAGATGGAATTGAGTCAGAGCCTACAGCTTTACTCTCAGGAGTCCCTTTAATAACATTCCTCATCTCTTCCAACCGAAAAGGACGATCTAGTATTGGAGCTTTTTCCCCATCCATAGGTCTCCTATCTACCTATTTCCTGTATTGTTGGAACAGTTGACCATTCAAACCAAGTTCTCTGTATGCAGCTGAGCACACAATTCTCTGTCATATCTAAGTACGTCTCAGCAGTACCATCATCCCCAAACTTCTCACATCCCTACCAGCAGTGACATTTTAGATTTTTGCAGCCCATCAGTATGCCTTCTTTTTGTACTGCTTTATGTTCTATGTGCCTCTCAAAGGGCCTCCTATCAACAGTCAAGCAGTTCTAGTACATACAGATTCAGCGCTACCCAACTGTTGTTGCTACTGCATAGGTGCCACTAGCAACAGTGGTCTGTTGGAAGATGGGCTCCCGGCAGGCACTCCTTGGACCCACAAACATGGTCCCACAGATGTTTATTCTGTCAGAGTCACCAGATCCTCAGGGTCCGTGCACGTTCCCAACACCTCCACCACAAGAAAGCTCCAATACTCTGATTAGATGTATCACAGAGTCTAAGAGAGCCCAAGTGGGGAAAAGGGGATTAGGACGGGAACAGCTGGGAAGGAGACCTGCAGGAAGCAAAAGGTTAAAACACAAGATCAAAATTACATCTCATGAAATCAGTACCATACTACAACTCTAAGCTTCGTCTTTTCCCAAAAAACATGAACAACCCTAGAATAATCCTAAAACTGACTAGGCTTTAGATGACCGAATACCTGAGGAGGAAACAGGAAAAGTTAAATAGGACTTTCAGATTCGAGTACTTTCTTTAGCATGAGAATCAGGAAACACTCTGAGCAATTTCTAAACAATCATATGAATCTCCTTTTAGGAATACATATCAGGAACACACAGCATTACATCTAGAACTCTGGTATTGTTGTGTTCATCTCAGAAAAAAAACATTGGGAAGTAAATTGCGCACATTGCAGATTTTTATATGAGTATTAAACACCATAAAGGTTTGTGCACCATGAAATCACACAATGTAGATTCAAGGAATAAATAACGCGACGTGTCAACTTGAAATGCTACCAAGAAAATGTCTTAGAATGGTAGCGCACAGTAACTTACATTATTTATACACAAGGAAAGAATTGCGCGTCTTGCCGATTCAAATGCCACCATACAAAAGCAAAGAAATGGTAGCGCACAATGAATAACATGAAAAAACACTCAAGGAAAGAATCGCGCGTGTTGCCGATTCGAATGCCACCATGTAAATGCCAGAAAATGGTAGCGCACAATGAACAGCATGAATTACACACGAGAAGTGAATCACGCGTTTCGCAGATTCGAATGCCACCATGTAAATGTCAAGAAAAGGTAGCGCGCAATGAACAACAAATTTAAATGCTCATGAAACGAGTTGCACGTCTTGCCAACTCGTAAAACATCATGTAAATGTCAAGAAATATCAGCGCGCAATGAACAATAATGTAATAACGAAGTCAAATCTTTATGGAATAAATTGCGCATCCTCCCTATTTGCAAACCACCATACAAATGTCAAAAAATGGCAGCACACAAGTAATCTGTTATTCATTTAAGAATTTAAATAAAAAATATGAAGATTCTCAATTACGGTGTTGGGAAATGTCCAAACACCGTCTTACCGCCTGGAAACAGTGATCACCAATGAGAGATGAGTGCAGAAGACTGGAAAATCCAAATAGGCCGCCGGGACAGGAGCTCAGGAAGAAGCTGCTGCTCTGCACCAGGACCTCTGAATAGTGAGCACTGGAAGTTGGGCTGACTCTCTTTTATAGAGTCTTGGCCCAGCCTAGAACCACGCCCAGGTATGTTGCAGGGAAAGTCTCCAGAAGGCCCTGGAAACACACTCTGAATGTCTGCAGCAATACATTGTAAATGTTCAGTATTTATAAGCACCTTAAAAATTAATCTTTTGGATGGAATTCTGCAATGCAAAAGTTTAAACAATAACATATCATCACAATGCATAAATTACTTTACCTTGCGAGTTTTGGGTTTTTGCATTGTAGATGCCCGTAGAGCGCGCACTGTCCTGGTGTTGACAGTACTCCCCTCTCCCAGGTGCGCTCTAGGGCCTGGTTTATCTGGATTGAGACGATGAAAGCGTCTCACAAGCACTGGAGCATGAACATCAGATGCGGAAACCCATGAATTACTTTCAGGGCCATAACCTTTCCATGAGATTAAGTACAATAGGTTACGCCCTCTCAGTTTAGAGTCCAGCACTTTGTTGACTTCATATTCTTCTTCCCCCTGTACTAGAACAGGAGCTGGATGAGGGCGGACCTTTTGGACTGCCTTTTTTAAGAGGGAAGTATGGAACACTGGATGAATCCGTAATGATTTTGGCCATTGTAGTTTATAGGTCACAGGATTGATTTGCTGAAGAACAGTGTAAGGATCTTTAAATTTGGGGTTGAACATGTGCTTCGTCTTGAAGTCTATATGTTTTGTGGAAAGCCACACTTTGTCACCAGGTTGATACTGCGGTCCCTCACAATGTTTCTTGTCATAATGCTTTTTGTATTTTTGTTTGACTTTTTCTAAATGTTGTTGAATCGATTTCTGAGTTTGATGCAAATGTTGAATGATTTCTGACACAGCTGGAGTGAGAGAGCTTTCTTGAGGAATTGTGATGGGCAAGGTGTCAGGATGATAGCCAAACAAACCAAAGAAGGGTGTAACGCCAGTAGAAGTGTGCAAGGAGTTGTTGTAGGCTAACTCAGCTAACCAGAGCATTGATGTCCATGAATTAAGTGCTTTTTCAGCGTAAGCACGTAGGTATTGCTTCAAAGTCTGATTTAGTCTCTCCGTTTGACCATCTGTTTGAGGATGGTGGCTAGTAGATAGGGTAGATGTCACTTGGAGGGTTTTACACCATGTCTTCCAGAAGTTGGAGGCAAATTGCGATCCCCGATTGGAGAGGATCACTTTTGGAAGGCCATGATAACGAACCACTCTATTCAGTAAGATAGTTGCCAGTTCACTAGAGGTGGGTAATTTCTTACAGGCAATGAAATGTCCATATTTCGTGAGACTATCTACTACCACCAGAATTACTGAATGCTGTTGAACCACTGGCAGACCTGTAATAAAGTCTAAAGAGATGTGTTGCCACGGACGACTTGGGGTTGGGAGTGGGTGTAACAACCCTTTCGGTTTTGAATGACTTGTTTTAGTGCGAGCACAGACTTCGCAGTTGTTTACCATTGTTTTTACATCCTTTGTTAAGGTAGGCCACCAAAAATAGCGTTGGATTAATTCAAGAGTTTTAGGAGAACCAGGGTGACCTGCTGTAGGTATAACATGCAACCAATGAAACACTATCTTGCGAAGTTTGGTAGAGGGCACGAACAAACAAGCATCGTAAAAGGGTAATCCTTGCTTGATTGATCTTTTCGGATCTGCTTGGGCCCACGCCTGCCATTTTTCAACAGTGAATGAATTGCGGATGTCTTCAAAGAAATCTTCTGTTTTTATGATACATAGGACCTTGTCAGGAGCAATGATAGCTCTGGAGGTTTGAACTGCAGGCAATGTGGTAGACTCTTGGCGGGACAAGGCATCAGCTTTGCGATTATCTTTACTAGGCCGGAAGGTTACCACAAAATCAAACTCGGCAAAAAAAAGCATCCAGCGTAATTGCCGAGGAGTCAAAAGTCTGGCAGAACTCATGAATTGAAAATTGCGATGATCAGTATATACTGTGACAGTATATTTAGCTCCCAAAAAATGATGTCTCCATTCTTTAAAGGCATCACGAATCGCCAGAAGCTCTTTTTCAGCAATGACATAGTTCTGTTCGGCTTCATTCAAATTCCGAGACATGTAAGCTACAGGATGAAGCTGACCAGTGTCTTTGTTTAGTTGTGACAAGACTGCTCCTATCGCCACATCTGAAGCATCAGCTTCCACTATGAAAGGTCGATCCGCATCTGGATGAGTCAAGACTGGGGCAGTGGAGAAAGCTTCTTTCAAAGTTGAAAAGGCTTGGTCTGCTTCTGGGGACCATACAAATTTTTCTTTCTTTCTTAATAACTTAGTAATTGGAGCCACTGTCTGGGAGAAATGATTGATGAACCTCCGGTAAAAATTTGCAAAGCCCAGGAAACATTGTACATCACGAACAGTCTTTGGGATGGGCCATTCAGATACGGCTTTTACTTTCCTTTCTGCCATCACCATACCTTGAGGGGTAAGGATAACCCCTAAAAACTCAACTGTGGTAACATGAAACTCACACTTGGTTAGCTTGCAATATAAATGGTGTTTACCAAGGGCTGCCAAAATTTTCTTGACATGTTGAACATGTTCATTCTCATTGTCTGAGTAGATCAAAATGTCATCAATGTAAACTATGGCAAAGATATCGAGGTACTCTTTAAGAACGTCATTTAAGAAAAATTGAAATGCTGCTGGAGCATTGCACAGACCAAAAGGCATGACGGTGTATTCAAAAAGGCCATATCTTGTTTTGAATGCCGTTTTCCATTCGTCACCCTTTCTCATTCTGACCAAATGGTAAGCACCTCGAAGATCAAGCTTCGTGTAGATTTTTGCTTTCTTTACTTTTTCCAGTAAGACCGGAATTAGAGGCAAAGGCTTGATGGTGATTTTATTCAAGCCCCTATAGTCGATACAAGTTTGAAGCTCTTTGTTCGCTTTTGGAACAAAAAACAAAGGAGAAGCTGTGGGAGACTTAGAGGGGCGGATGAAACCGTTCTCTAATAATTTGTCCAAGTATTTGTTGATTTTCTTGTTCTGACAGGGCATACACACGACAGTTGCAAAGTATTCCCCCTGGGACTAGATCAATTTGACAGTCATAAGATCTATGAGGAGGTAAGTTCTCTGCTTCCTTCTCATCAAATACATCTTCATAAGACGAATACTGTTTGGGCAACTGAACTTCTTTCTCTGCGGCGTTACCTATGTAATAATGGCGAACTTCTGATTCTTGAGTCCTTTGGAGACAATGTTCTTTACATAGCACTGATGAGAACACGATCTTTCGTTCTGCCCAATTAATCTCTGGATTGTGATGAGTTAACCATGGCAAGCCAAGGATGATCCCATACTGGGGAGCATGGATCACGTCAAGGATGAGTTCCTCTTTATGTTTCTTTCTTTGATTTTTACCTTCACAAATTGTTGTCAAGGGGACAGTCTGAAGAGTTATCGGACCTCCAGTCAAGAGTTTTCCATCAACTGCCTGGATGGTTTCTGGAGTCTTCTTTTCAATACATGAGATCCCCCATGCACGAACCAATTGGGTGTCAACAAAGTTTCCGGTAGCCCCAGAGTCGACTAGAGCCTTCTTGAAATAGGTATTTTTCTTGACCTGAACTCTTATTCCCAATTTTAGATGTTTGGATTGTGAAGGATCCACGGTGACACCCAAGAGCAACCCTTCTCTGCAACTTGGGTGCTTTAGATTTTCCAACTCGACTGATGCATTGGTTGCAACTTTCTGAACTGGGCCTCGCTTGCTCTTTGTTTTGATTGGACAATCTTTGGCGAAATGACCTTTCCGCCCACAATAGAGACATTGCCCATTTTTTCTGCGTAGGTCCTTTTCGTCTTTGGTCAAAGGTCTCCTGATGGTTCCAATTTCCATCGGTTCCGGCGTTCTTTCTCTCGGAGTTCTTGAGTCTTTGTTATCATGAGCATGCCAAGAATGTTTTTCAGTCTTTTTACGCGTTCCTTTTCGTTCATTTAAACGATGATCAAGCCTCAAGACAAGGTTTATTAAATCTTGACAGTTTGCAGGTTGTGGGTCGATTTGTGCTAAGACGTCTTTTAGCTCCTCTTTGAGTCCCCTGTAACACAAGGCCGCTTGTTTTTCTTCAGGCCAGGATGTCTCAGCGACCAGCTGATTAAAGTTGGCTAAATATGACACTAAGGGGGTTATTCCAACTTTGGAGGAGTGTTAATCCGTCCCAAAAGTGACGGTAAAGTGACGGATATACCACCAGCCGTATTACGAGTTCCATAGGATATAATGGACTCGTAAGACGGCTGGTGGTAAATCCGTCACTTTTCCGTCACTTTTGGGACGGATTAACACCTCCTCCAAAGTTAGAATAACCCCCTAAGTCCTGATTCCCTTGGCGTAAGTCTAATAATTCACGATCTGCTGACTGTGTTACAGTTCTACGATCAAAAACTCTCTCAAATTCACAAACAAAATTTTTCCAGCTGTACAACAGGGGACTATTTTTACGCACAAGAGGAATAGCCCAGGTAGCTGCATCTCCAGACAGATATGACAACAAGAAAGCTACTTTAGACTGGGCATCGGGGAAAGTATGTGGTCTGCAGGTGAAGTGAAGTTCCACTTGAACCAGAAAAGATTGCCCTTTCAAGGGATCACCTGAGAAGCGTTCTGGGGGAGCTAAAGGAATGGCTGAAGGAACATTGAGGGAAATGTTAGTCGGACTACCTCCAGAAGTCTGAGAAGAAGTACCTGGCCAAGACACACCTGTGGGACTTTGTTCTTTCTTCTCAACCTTATTCTGTAACTGACTCACCCTCTCAGCTAGACTATTTGTCAAATCCTTTGATGATACCACTTTTTATTGGAGCTGGGTGATAGCCTTGACTAGCTCGTCCAGTGTGGCCATGCTGAGAACATACACAAACCAGGAGGATAATAATTAGTGGGCTCACTATTCTGTCAGAGTCACCAGATCCTCGGGGTCCGTGCACGTTCCCAACACTTCCACCACAAGACAGCTCCAATACTTTGATTAGATTTATCACAGAGTCTAAGAGAGTCCAAGTGGGGAAAAGGGGATTAGGACGGGAACAGCTGGGAAGGAGACCTGTAGGAAGCAAAAGGTTAAAACACAACATCAAAATTACATCTCATGAAATTAGTACCATGCTACAACTCTAAGCTTCGTCTTTTCCGAAAAAACATGAATAACCCTAGAATAATCCTAAAACTGACTAGGCTTTAGATGACCGAATACCTGAGGAGGAAACAGGAAAAGTTAAATAGGACTTTCAGATTTGAGTACTTTCTTTAGCATGAGAATCAGGAAACACTCTGAGCAATTTCTAAACAACCATATGAATCTCCTTTTAGGAATACATATCAGGAACACACAGCATTACATCTAGAACTCTGGTATTGTTGTGTTCATCTCAGAAAAAAAAACATTGGGAAGTAAATTGTGCACATTGCAGATTTTTATATGAGTATTAAACACCATAAAGGTTTGTGCACCGTGAAATCACACAACGTAGATTCAAGGAATAAATCACACGACGTGTCAACTTGAAATGATACCAAGAAAATGTCTTAGAATGGTAGCGCAAGGTAACTTACATTATTTATACACGAGGAAAGAATTGCGCGTCTTGCCGATTCAAATGCCACCATACAAAAGCCAAGAAATGGTAGTGCACAATGAATAACATGAAAAAACACTCAAGGAAAGAATCGCGCATGTTGCCGATTCGAATGCCACCATGTAAATGCCAGAAAATGGTAGCGCACAATGAACAGCATGAATTACACACGAGAAGTGAATCGCGCGTTTCGCCGATTCGAATGACACCATGTAAATGTCAAGAAAAGGTAGCGCGCAATGAACAACAAAGCTAAATGCTCATGAAAAGAGTTGCACGTCTTGCCAACTCGTAAAACATCATGTAAATGTCAAGAAATATCAGCGCACAATGAACAATAATGTAATAACAAAGTCAAATCTTTATGGAATAAATTTCGCGTCCTCCCTATTTGCAAACCACCATACAAATGTCAAAAAATGGCAGCGCACAAGTAATCTGTTATTCATTTAAGAATTAAAATCTAAAATATGAAGATTCTCAATTACGGTGTTGGGAAATGTTCAAACACCGTCTTACCACCTGGAAAAGGTGATCACTAATGAGAGATGAGTGCAGAAGACTGGAAAATCCAAATAGGCTGCCGGGACAGGAGCTCAGGAAGAAGCTGCTGCTCTGCACCAGGACCTCTGAATAGTGAGCACTGGAAGTTGGGCTGACTCTCTTTTATAGAGTCTTGGCCCAGCCTAGAACCACGCCCAGGCATGTTGCAGGGAAAGTCTCCAGAAGGCCCTGGAAAGGGACCACACCCTAACACACTCTGAATGTCTGCAGCAATACATTGTAAATGTTCAGTATTTATGAGCACCTTAAAAATGAATCTTTTGGATGGAATTCTGCAATGCAAAAGTTTAAACAATAACATATCATCACAATGCATAAATTACTT
The DNA here is from genome assembly GCF_031143425.1 of Pleurodeles waltl. Classification (NCBI taxonomy): domain Eukaryota; kingdom Metazoa; phylum Chordata; class Amphibia; order Caudata; family Salamandridae; genus Pleurodeles; species Pleurodeles waltl. The sequence continues at coordinate 521,282,044 of NC_090438.1, forward strand.
TATCTTGCGAGTGTTGGGTTTTTGCATTCTAGATGCCCGTAGAGCGCGCACTGTCCTGGTGTTGACAATTCAGAAAAATGCTCGTAGTAGAAAAAGTGGGGTCATACACCCTTTGACCTTAATGACATTCCAGGATGTGATACAATATGAACTATGACCCCAAGTGTTCCCAGAAAGCAGTCACATGACTTTAACCATTCTGGCATCACAATAACTGACATTGCTTAAACCCCATAATAATTGCATGATTACTATAATAGCACAACACAGACAAATGCCTATTTTAGATTTCATTAATGCTGGGGAGCAGGTAAGACATGGCAATCTAGCATTTCTCACTTCTTTCTGCATTACTAATGTGTTAGTTTGAAGAAAATATAGGGCCACAAAATACAGAACAGCACTGAGACCCTTAATTATTTATTTCACAAAATGTCATGATTTAATCGTTTACACAGTGTACATTGTAAGAGAACTGCATTGATAAATCACAGGAAGAAAAATAAAAGAGAGCTAAAAAAACTCAATATCAGTTATAGCCAAATGTATTAATTGCTGTAGGTCGGATTTTGAATATGATGTATGTTATTGGCTTAAATTATTGTTAATGTATTTTGTTCATCAGAGGAGCACTGTCACTCATGAGAAAAGGTGAAGTTTATATGCAAAGACATTATTTTTCCTGTGTTTGCTATAATTAAAGGATATCAAGTTACCTGAAAATGTGTTTGTTTTTACTGCATTTTTATTTCATCAGAAGAGCACTCATTGCACTGCTGAAGTTATTTGACATAAACCTGAATAATGCTCCTGCCCCTGTGAAAGATGCAGAGTGTAACCGGTGCACAGTTACATTCTGTTTTGCTACTGGTGGGTGCTGACCTTTAGAAGTGGAGGATAATACTTGTCATGAACTGTAGCAAGTGAACTGGGTGAGTAAGCCTAATCTTTTCCAGTAAAGGGTTTGGAGAGTGCAGAAACATTTGATGAGATGGGGTCAAGTTGTTCATTTTAAAGCACAATTTTCAAATAAATTTGCCCATAGGCCCTAGGCTCTGGAAGGACACTCCACCCCAATGAAATCTGAGGCTCCCAAGGAGTTGACCCCATTATTCTGAAAATGGGCAATGGGTGCCCCAAATGTCAAATCTATAACTCTTATGTCATGGGCAGCATTTTGTATGGGCACCCACCATATGCCATTGGTGCCCCTCTTCTTAGACCAACATTTACACACATTTTCTGGGTCCAGAATGACATTGGTGACCCCTATAAAAAAAATACCTTTAGAAGGTCAGGGACAGCATTTTGTCATGGTTGTACTCCTCCAATATGCCATGGTTGTGCTTGCAGTGTCCCGAAAACAGACTGGAGCACCTGAAACAATTGATGCCATTATAATTCCATTTCAACCTTAATAAAACCATATTATTTCACCACTGGTTCCTTCCTACACACTTGTTCTTCATATGTAACACAGCACCTTGGAAGTCAAGGGGCACACTTTCCCCGTGGGGACTACCTGTGTCTGACACCATCTACATCTGCGGCAGCTAGTGTAATGGATACCCTACTGGGGGCACCACAAGCCTCAGACACCCCTCCCTCTGTAGCAGAACGTCCCCACAAACATGGACGTCCACCCAGACATCCGGCTGGAGCAGATCCTCTGAGACATAACTCCATTTTCCCATGGTACAAGGACACTGGACCTGTGTAACCAACTGGTGTAGCAGCTACTCTGATGAATCCATCTACCATGACCTCACTCATTACCTTTTATTTTATTTTATGCACCTCTATTTTGATTTATAGCAATCTGAAATGCACAATAAATCACAGTTACTGTATATCTGTCTTTCATGATACATCAACAATTGTTATGTTTGCCATCTGTTGCCTGGTTATGCCCCCCGCATCGAACAGCCAGTGTGATGGTCATCAGAGGGAGCATCCCCCAGCAATAGGCACATGACAACAGAAATGTCACAGGAAAGATTTCAGAGAGGTTGAAATCAAGGGCAACACAACAGAATATTCAGTACGCCAATCTGCAAATAGAGCATGAGAGAGAGTACCATCAAGATGGAAGGCATGGTGGAATCAAATGCACACATACAGGTAATAAAAGACATGCCCATGGTCAACTACCTACAAGGCAGGGCACCCAGAATGGACCTATATATCACCAGGTACAGGCTCTTCACATACCCATACCAGAGCTACATGATAACTTACCCCATGGAACACGCAAGGAACATCATTGAGGAACCCAGTACTTAAACCATACACTAACATAGGCCCCATACCTGTAGGACTGTCATTCACCTTTGTCAGTATACAGTTACCTGCACCTTGAACAGCAATGCCAGATTGCAAACACAGCTGGTCCCATTGTCATTACATTGTACCCTACTCATTGTGAAGCTAGAGGCCTTGATCTAATCATCTCACATGGGCCACACACGTCAACTGACACATAATACACCATTTCACATCACCCCAACCCCACTGGCAATAGGAAAGGACTAAGCACTCACAACCCCACTTGTATGAAGGAAGTACTAACAAGGTTCTATCCCACAATAACTATATCCATTTTACCAGCTATCTGTCAGGTACACCACTCATGTCTTTCAGCAATTACCATTGGCTATTGACAATTAATACCTTCAAACCTAGGTTGCAGTGCCAAACACAAAATGGCAATTTCAGTGAGTGGAAGAAAAAGAAGTTAGGTGATTGCAAGAAACATACCTCAATACGAAGTAGTCCATTACAGAAGTGTATGTTAGGATCAGATATACCAATAAATGGTACAGCACACCATATTGTCCACTACAATTTACAATCTATCATGACACCCCACTGATAAATCAAGTCAGGAGGTGTAAAGGCAGACATCAACTTCAAGTTGTGCATTTTCAACACAAGAAAAGGTCCACTTCACATACCTGTATGTCAGTGGAAGTACGGATTGATGAGATCTGCCCTATAGTCACATGCTCCCTCTTCCTCTGGCTCCTAATCACTTGCCATAGCAGCATTTCCAGCCACTTGTCCAGCTGCCTCCCCCTATTCTGAAATGACCCTGTGGCCAAGAAGTGTGGTACTGACAATACGTGACGATGGGAGGTATGCCATAGGGATTGCAAATGACAGGCATCAGATCTGGCTCCATCTGATGATTCAGATTATATGATTGGATGACATGTCTTTCCTCCATGGTTTCCAAGTCTACTAGTGGATGGTACACTGGTGGTTGTCTCACTCTCCTCATGGCAGAACAACTATGTTAAGAGAAGACAATATACTCTGAGTTATGCAGTATGCACACATCATTAACACATTGTACATCACCTGACACCATAAATCTGTAGAGGATGCGTAGCACTTCTGACATATACAGTACAGCCCATAGATATGCACCTAAATCACCCTCATTGCTGCACATTGGCTAACATGTAAATGGGATTGTACATATGAAACTAATGTTGGTGTACATGTGTGTAAGATTTAGCTGTCCTGCATTATTCACACATATGTTTTGGATTCTATCAATTACTACCCATGGCCTTTGTATCTCAGAGTAGCGTTACTCAGTTTTCACCATATATTCTTCCTCAACATGGTATATTGTCAATATTGGCATAATATGTAGCATAACCATGATGGCACTACATACGGATACATAGCATTTTGGGAAAGAAAGTGATTGACGCAGATAAGTAAGCACATCCATCGATGACGTACTCAAAATGGCAGGTGCCTGACCTATTGTAGTGGACAGATGGAAGTGACTTAAGTCCACCAGCGGAAGTCGTCATGATGGTAAGTGGTCGCAACCGCCGTTCAACTGCCATCAGTTACATTGCTGCCTTTGGATGACTTAGGCTAATGGCCATGACGGTCCTGTATGTGGTGGCCGTGACCGTCATTTTCTGCGGTATTGCTCACTTGACTCCTGACACTGTTGACAGCAAGACCTCCACAACGTGAACCTCTGTGTACTGCCTCTAGGAGCCATCATGCCACGTCCTCCAGGTAATTAGGCCCCTGCCTCCACCCCAGAAGAGCTTGAGAGGCTGCCGGAGGAAGTCCTGCTCCTGTATGAACAGCTATATGGGGCACCAGTGGAGCAGGTGAGTCCAATGCTCTAGACATGTGTGATAGGTGTTCAGTGTGACGTTGCATTGGGCATGTGAACTTGTGAGGGTGTAGATGCATGCAGAAGATGTAATGTAAGTCTGTGTGAGCAGAGATGATTGGTATGTGTGCCTACTTGCTGCAACAGATGTGTACTGACCACTCCCACTGGTGTGGTGCATATGTATATGACTTTATCCTTTTGTCTGTGTTATCCATGCAAGTCAACGCCCATCAGAAGAAGGGGATTTGGCATGCCTTTGCCAAGCAACTGCCGACCTTCGGGGTCCATAGCCGGAAGAACACCCATTGTAGAAAGGGGTGGGAGGACCTAAGACACTGAGCCCGGAAGGTCGGTGATGCCCAGTTGGGGATGTCCTCCAAGCGAGGGAGAGGTGTGTCTGTCAGACCCTGACCCACCTAATGGCTCGCATTTTGATGGTTGCCTACACTGAGGTGGATGGGCATTTGAGGGCAGCACAGCAGCCACAAGGGGGTAAGTACTGACTGTATCCTTGCCCTTGGCTCAGGTAGTATGGTGTTTGTTGTCACACTTTAACAGCTGTGACTATGTAGTAGGTGCATTATGTATGTAGACTAGTGGGAATACATAGTACTCACATTACCTGTCTAATAGATAGAGATCTGGCATAGGGGTTGGCAATGTGGCCAAGTGTACATTTAGATCACCTGTGTCAAGGTATACCTATGACTGCATGTGGAGACGCACAATTGACATTGCCACATGTGTGACTCCACACAGCCATATATATGTATGTAAGCTGCTATTTCATCCTACCCATCTAGTATTTCCAGGTCCATACATCTGAATATGTGAATATGTAGCTCTAAGGTGCCAGACCACTCCCATCTGTGTAGATCACATGTATTTGCCTCGAAGTGCTTGACATATTTGATACCTTATTACCTTATGTCCTGGTACAGGTATTGACTCCATGTGAGACTGGCATCTCAATCAGTCAACTGATATGGCCAGTATAGGACCGTACATATGGATTTGTGGAGGTGTCCCTATTGTCCTTCCCTTCTCATGCCATGGGGTATGTGAAGGTTGTAACAGAGGGACACCCAACTATGGCTGTCTGTTTGTTAATATTTAACCTTACTGTGCATTTACATGCCATTGAACTGTAGGCGATTCACTATTATCCCAATGCCCTTGTTTCAGAGGAGGTAGGTGTTTAGGCTGTCCTACTCTATGACAATGTCAAATATCCATAAAAAGAGTGCCAATGGCCTACCAATACTAGTGCAACATATGGTATTACCCGTGTACATCATGTCACAATGGTTACTTGGGAAATATGTTGTTGAGTGGGACAATCCTTGTTAACCTTAGCCTAGCTGCTGTGGACAGGTTAGACAGTAAATGGTTTTGGGTCATTTCTTACTTCGAGATCTTATGGTTTGGCTGAACTAATTTATGTCATACAGGTGTTGCTGTTGTTGGATATGTTGTTATTGCAATGGCAGTCATATAGGACCATGTGTACATCATGTGTACATGTCTTTTCAGTGGGATATGTGTGTTGTCTGGCCTTAGGTACAGGTAATCACATGTCAGGAATGGTGTGAGTGATGTTGGTTTATTCATGTTGTCATGTTGTGGAACTGTATCTGCATGGCAGGTGGAATGCCATGTGCACTTTTATGATTTAGTTGGCAGGCCTTTGTTTAATTGGTCTTACACTGCTCTCTGTGATTGCCAGTGGATGTCTCATGTGTGCTATGTAAGCCACTGTAGCTGTAAATGCATGTATGATGTGATGTGGTGTATCTGTGTACAGTGACTGCAGATATTCCTCAAAGATTTGGTACATGTAGTGACATGGCTTTTCTCCAGACATGGATTCTTCACATCAGATAGCACCTGTATGAAACTGCCACGTGTTGTGTCTTTATCAGAGATTGTATCCATTTTGGCATATATGTACAGAGATTTCAGCTAGGCATGTGGTTTGAATGGCAGGTGCTGTGTCATCTGTGAATATAGTTGTTTCTACTTGCATGGGACATGACTTATGGACATGGACTGGTCTAGTGTTGAATCGGAACATGCATGATATGGTGTGATCAGTCAACTGCGATGCCTAAAGGCAATAGGAGTATGGAGAGTAATGACCAGGATTAGGATGGATTTTCACCTTTAGCCAAGGAATGATGAGCATGCTGACATAGCTTTACAGGTGTTTTGATTGGATGCTCCAGTTTTGCTACCTTACATGGATTATGATGTCAGTGAGAGAGATGACATAAAGGGGTGGATAGAAGTAACATACTGTGACATTATGTAGGTTATGTGATTTTCAATGTTGAATTGCCTAGCCAGGAGATGCATACCTACAGTGTGTATGTTGTAATGTGTTTATGTGAAGAATGTGATAACCCTCTCTCTCCCTCTCTGTCTCCCCCTCCCTCTCTCTCTATTTATGTGCATCAGCATCGGCATGTGAAGGAGACAGGGCACAGACAAATGGGGATGCTGTTTGCCACGGGACCCAGAGTGATGATACCACAGACAGTGAGGGATCCAGTGGCCTGTAGGGTGAAAGGAGTACCACAGGGGAGAGAGGATCATCATCCTCAGTATCCTCCTCCATTGGATACTCCCTGGCAGTGGTGGACCCCTCTAGGACCATCCCAGAACCATCTTTGTCCGCCACCCCTCTCATTACCACCGCTCTCCTTGTAGCTCCCCACCCAGTTGTCTGTGTCTGCTCACACAGGAGGGTGGGCATCTACTTCACCGCAGGCACCTCTGCCCCTGTCAGCCCTGCTGCCCTCGGTGAGGCTATTGACCTCCTGAGGTCGATCTCTGTGGGTCAGTCGACCATTGTGAATGCCATCAAGGGACTGGCAACTCAAGTCCAGAAGAGTAATGCGTTCCTGGAGGGCATTCAGGTTGCACTGGCTAGCCTACAGAGATCCTTTCAGGTTCTGGCCTCCACACTGACGGCAGCCAGTCACCCTTTATCTTCCATCCACCTCCACCTTCCTCTTCCCAATCCCAAACCCCTCTTCCCTGACCTAGCCAAAGCACACAAACAGAAAAGCATGCATCCTCCTCAACATCCAAGGTACCGCTGATGAACACAAGAACCACAAGAGCCACCACTGGCATGCATACAAGCAACACCCACCTGCAGACACACCAAAACTCACTACCTGCACTGATTCCACCAACCCCACCATCACAGACACAACACTGGTCATACCTGTAGGCACAACATCAACATTCACCGATCCAGCCAAAACTCCTATCCTCCCCACAGTCAGCACAATAGAAGACCCTCAGGAATCCACCCCAGTCACCACACCCGCAGACACCACAACCACAAACATGCCTATAAGCAGCACATCCACCATGCCTGCATTCACACCCACAACAGACAGTCACCCATCCACCGTGGCATCTCCCAGCACCTCCATCCCCTCATCCCAAGACACATAAATGCCCAAACTCACCCACCCAACAGACACCCAGCACACACAAGCATACCTTGCACACACATGCACCCACGACGTCCCCTAAAACACCTCTCACCACCACTCCCTTTCCATCCACTCCCAAACCCTTTTGCCATGACCATCCCTGTGTGTCTAAGAAATGTTTCCTCTTGGAGTTGAACATTTTCCCTACTCCTCTCCCACACGGGTGACCCCCAAATGCTCTGTGATCCTCCCCAAGTCCAGCCCTTCCACTTCCAAGACCTCCCCAGTCCCCCTGCAAGTACCCTTGCCCATCTCCCACCAAGAAATCAACCCCTCCCAAGAGTTCCCAGCCCTCTCCTAAGCCTCAACCTAAGCCCCCCTCCAAAGCCCAAGTCCAAATATCCCCCTCCTAAACCCAACCCAAACCTTCCCGCCCCCCCAATCCCTGAGGTGCCTGCATTCCCCCTTGATGCCCCTACCTGTGGAGGTTACATGGCAGTCAGGAGTCAAGTATAATTGGTTTCCACTAGGGTTTCTGTGGTGGTGCGACTGCAGTAGGAACCTTGGCAGTGTGCAGCCTCATAATTTGTCTAGCGGGAACATGGTCTCTGCTGGCCTGCAGGTGCCTGACGTCGTCCATGGCAGCCTGACCGCTGTGGCAGTGCTGGCGGTGGATTGGCTGTATTCTGTTGGGAATACCGCCACGGTCATAATTTGGCAGTCTTCTCCGTCAGCCTGTTTGCGGCACAACCGCCACCACCAACATGGTCATGAGACTGTCAAACTCATAATGACCCACCAAATCTACAAAACTGTGTACCCACACTTTCCCCCATGTTCCCAACTCTTCAACTGTTGAAAAGTGACAACCTGATAGTTAATGGCATGTCCATCATCCACCATCCACTACTATCAAAAAAATAACTCTCCCACACCATCTAAAAAAAAAGGAAGCCCTTTTTCTTTCTCAATTACATTGCAAACTCCAGTCAGATTTTGACAAAGGTGACCCTTCGCAGACATCTTCTTGAATTGCCCTGAGTGCTCACAGGACATCCCTACATTTCTTCAATTAGATTTTATTTGTAAGTCTAATTATAATTGTGTTTATATAGCACTTACTACCACTTACGAGGCATTGAAGCACTTTTCAGAGAGTATTATGTTACTCCAGAAACCAAAATAGATTAGTGGTGGATTAGCATAGGGAAATGTAAGTTGTTAATTCGAGCAATGGACAAGTGAGTCTGTTAGTTGGATTTAATAGGATAAATATGGGATAGAGGAGGGATGAGTCTAGGAAGTTTTATTTGGGGGAGCATAGTAGTAAAATGAGTTATGAGAAGAGTCAAAGGAGGGGTATAGGAGGGAAGAGTCTAAAAAAGAATATGACGAAGATCATAATAAAATAAGGTTGGAGAAGATTTAGAGAAGAAAGAGAGAAAGGAAGAGGCTAGAAAGTGTTACTTGGAAGATCATAGTAGTAAAATGAGATTTGGGATGAGTCAAAGGTGGGCTACAGGAGGTAAGAGCCTTGAAAGGATTACTGGGAGACCATAGCAGTGCAATGATGTTTGAGATGAGTGAGAGAGTGGAGGAAAAAGATATATCAAGAGCGGTATAGGATGAGATACAGATCAGTGATGACTTTTTAAAGTGAAAAGGAGGAGAAAGGAGTTAAACAAACAAAGATTTTAAAATGTTGCCAGGTTGACAGAGTCAACTTTCACAGTACAGAGGGTATTTTAGAACACAGCATTCACATATGCTGTATGAGCTATTCAATGGAGAGCAATAGCTGCTATTTAGGATCGACAGTCAGTAGAAGTTGCATAAAACCACACTTATGTAGACTACCACCCATCTTATAACACTTCCAGCACTGCACATCTTAATAGAAGTCTTAAAGGCATTTCACTGGTTTATCATTCTTAGGTTGGAGGGGCATACAGTGAAATGGGGCTGAAGTGATAGAGGGGTATTTCAATCTGCAGCAAACATGGGCTAAACTAAGGTGAGAGCCTTGTCTGAGCTATCAAATGAAACCTGCTGTGTCTGCGCTATCAGCCAGGCTAGAGGAGGTGCACAAGCAGACGATAGGCAAGCAAATTCCAGCATTCAGAAAAGTTGTTTTTTTTTAACTACAAGAGAGGCATTGTACTGCCCAGATTTGAATTTCAGATCTCATATACTGCCTGCCTGATGAACAGCATTTACCTGCTGTTTTGTAAGTCATTTAGCATTTAAAAATAGAAATCTCAAATCTCAGAAAAAAACTTCATAAACGGTCTCTTGAGGAACCAACCAGCATATATTCAGCTTTCCCAATCCCCCCAGGAGCGAACCCACCAGCAGCTGTCCATTATTTATCCACAAAACCTGAAAATGTAGCAACTGTGGCATGTGGGCACTGAATGCCACATCTATGAGAAGAGTACTGTCCAGTTTCTAGATGAGCTCCAGCACCAGCTCGATTATCTCTTTCTCAGACATGGGCATACCTATTAGCTGCATCCTCATTTCTAGTAATGGGGTGCTCTGGATGGAAGAGCTTCCTGCGGGTCCCATTCCTCACCTCATCATTCACTGCTGGCTCCTTGGCCACATTTGGAGGACACACCTTCTGACTAGATGCCTGATAAGAGCTCATCACCTAAGAATTATGTGAAATATAGTCAATGTGCAAGCTGTAATACTTACACATGATCAATTACCAAGTCTATGGTCTTTGGATGGTGTGTAACTAACAGAAGCTTCAGTCATGCCATTGAAATCATTTTCTATCACAATCACAGAATAATGCAAGAACAACACACTAATCAGCCCACATAGAAAAATCATTCTTAAATGAAAAGAAAATTGTTTTCTGGCTAAACCAGGCTAAAAGTCTTTAATGGTGACAGCTTTGTGAAGTAGTAACCTCTCACCTCAATACCATCCTTACTGATATTGGTAATTTAGTTCCCTCCTCCATGCTACAGCTGGCCAGACTAATATATTCCTGTGTCCTCGACTCTTATCGCCCCTTAGGTTGCCAGTAATCAATCAGTGACTGAAACCTTATTGTCTTCAAGAAGTGGCCCTTCCATCAACTCACATAGCCAGGAATTAAACAAAAGACAAAATAACCCATGTAGCACCACAAAAATACAACACACAGTGCTTAGAAAAATATATAATATTTATCTGATGAATGCAGGTCAAAACGATTAAATATGCAATAAGTAATTGTTGAGATATCACTGAAAAGTGATATAAAATGTCTTAAGTCTTTTAAAAGCAAACAAAGTCTCTTTCAAGCACAAAGTACCTGGTTCACGTGACAAATCTCCGCAAAGAACTGCAGAGTAGGAGATGCGTGGAAACAAAGGGGTGTGCATCGATTTCTCGGGCCGCACACGGCGATGCATCATTTTGTTTTCACGCAGGGATGGCTGTGCGTTGATTTCCAGTGCTCAGGAGAGGATCATCTTCGGGTTGCGAGGTTTTCAGGCTCCCCGGGGACAATGCGTGGATTTCCTGTGCTGGCAGGACGAAGTCACAGGAGCTGCATTGATTCGGTGGACGTTGCGTCTAATTTTCTACTGCACAGCAGGCGCTGCATCGATTTCTCTCTGGAAGTCGGGCTGCATCGTTCCGGTTGAGCTGTGCGGCGATCCGGTGGGCCGTGCGCTGCATTTCTGGTCACTACGCTGGCGCTGCATCGTTCCGGATTAGCATGTGGTGAAATTCTCACCTCGGTGCAGGCTGTGCGTCGTTTCAGCCAGGCTGTGCATCAAATTTCACCTCACAAGTAGTCCTTCTTGAAGAGAATAAGTCTTTTTGGTCCTGAGACAACAGGGAACAGGAGGCAACCTCTATCCAAGCCCTTGAAGAGCACTTCTTCACCACAGCCAGAGAGCAGCAAGGCAGCAGTCCTTCACAGAAAGCAGACAGGTGAGTTCTTCCTGGCAGGATGCAGCTTCTAGTTCCAGTTTCTTCTCCAGGAAGTGTCTAAGGTGGTAGGGGCAGAGGCCCTGTTTCAATACCCAAATGTGCCTTTGAAGTGGGGGAGACTTCAAAGAGTGGCTTAGAAGTACACAAGGTCCCCTTTCATTTCAATCCTGCCTGCCAGGGTCCGAGTAGGGGGTGTGGCAGTCCTTTATGTGAGGGCAGGCTACTGTCCTTTGACATGCAATTGTCAGGCCCTCCACCCTCCCAGCCCAGGAAGACCCATTCAAAATGCAGATGTATGCAAGTGAGGCTGAGTATCCTGTTTTTGGGGTGTGTCTGAGTGAATGCACAAGGAGCTGTCAACAAAACCCAGCCAGATGTGGATGGTAAGGTACAGCAAGATTTAAGTGCAGAGAAACGCTCACTTTCTAAAAGTGGCATTTCTAAAATAGTAATATTAATTCAAACTTCACGAGCCATACTAAATATGACCTTCCTACTCCTTTCAGATCAGCAGCTACCACTCACACAATGTTTGAGGGCAGCACCCACGTTAGCCTATGAAGGGAGCAGGCCTCACAGCAGTGTAAAAACGAATTTAGGAGTTTTACACTACCAGGACATGTAAACTACACAGGTACATGTCCTGACTTTTGCCTACACAGCACCCTGCCCTATGGGTTACCTAGGGCATACCTTAGGGGTGTCTTATATGTAGAAAAGGGGAGTTTTAGGCTTCGCTAGTACTTTTAAATGCCAAGTCGAATTGGGTATGATCCAATGTTACCATGTTTAAAGGGAGAGAGCATATGCACTTGAGCACTGGTTAGCAGTGGTAAAGTGTGCAGAGTCTTAAAACCAGCAAAAACAGTATCTAAAAAGTGGAGGGAGGTGGGCAAAAAGTTAGGGGTGACCACCCTAAGGCTGTCAGGTCTAACAATAACTCTACTTCAGTACGGCAGTTATTTCTACCACTGTTACAGTGAGGCCACACAGGTGTGTGTTGTAGCATTTTGCCTTTATTCAATATAATATTATTGCTTTTCCTTCCTTTGCAATATGGTCAACTAAAGTGCTCGTTGTTCCCCCGCTTTTCCCTTTCCTTTAGCGATCTTTCAATCACCCCTTATTACTGTAGATTAATGGCACAGCCTCAGAGTTTGGGACAGGCTGTTTTAGAATCTTGGTATTTTGATGCGCTGCTGATGTATGTGAGAAATAAAGCTTTCTCTTCCTTTTGTGATTCATTATGATTAAAACATATGTCCATGTTAGTAGAATCCAAGAAGATGTCTCAGAAGGGTCACCTTTGTCAAAAACTGACGGGAATATTCAAGTACAATATATGTCAACTTACCCAAGTGCCACAAGGACACAATAACACTTAATATCCCATTTTTTGCCTCACCTTTAATGTGATTAGTGCCCTTATTAAAATAAACAATAAAATGTAAACTACTGCTAGCTCCAATGAGGGATAGGCCTAGGTTCAAAGTTTTGTTATAGACCATGGCATGCCTTACTGGCAAAGGAACATGATAGCTCAGCAACAAGTCCTCTGTCAACAGCACTTTGCCAGCAGCAAACTATGCTCTACCAAACAGACTCTTCCATACTAGGCCTGATCACCCAAATTTACTTAGGGCATTAGTTGAAACCTAACTCTTCTCTTAAACACCTTGGGCCCACTGCTTAATTTGTTAATAAAGAGGTGCCAGTGCCCAAATCCCTCCTCTTAAACACACAGCTGCTGCATTTAAATGTGCGTACACGGAATACTGAGACAACGTAATCCTGAAGCCATCAAGGGGCTTTTCAATCCATTTAAAGCCACTCCCTGCCGCTTCAGCTCACTCTTGCAGCTTTCTGCTTTCTCCCATTGTGACGCTTTTTTGTTTTTCATTTCCCTCATATTTCCCATATGTGTCTTTTGCTCGCAGTAAATGCTTGAGGCAAAAAAATAAGTGCCAGCCCTCAAAAATAAGTGCAGGTGCTCCGCACCGGAAACAACAAGCACGAATTAAGCACTGCTTGAGCCCTATTCAAAAAGGTACACTTCGTTGTAGATGTACATTTACAACCAAATTACCTTTCATTGTTCCATCCAGGAATTTACAAAGGAAATTGTGGCAGGTGGAAACTCATCTAGGTGTGTGGAGACTCTGCTACATGTCAAAGTTGTACACACCCTTAAATCCCATTCAAGGCGTGAGAAAAGGAGTGTTCCCAGAAATAATTAGCTTTGGGAGTTTGTAAATGCCCATGGGATGTCACAACCCCCTCTCAGTCTCCTTTCTACCCTGGAAGGAGTAGGATTTTTACTCCAGCCAACAGCTGAAAGAAAGGTGATGGATCACCCACAAATTTGGTGGAGGTGGAGGGAATAGATTTCTTCAGAGGGAAAAGTATTTTCCATGTAGAGTTAAAAAATGTATGTTTGCACAGAGGATTCTATTTCTCCCGTGCAATGTTGTCCACTGTGGAGGAGAGCTACTTGCAGGGGAAATATGACTCCAAAGGGAATTTGATATGTTGTCTACAGAAGAACATTTGAATACCTCTGCCTGGCTCAGCTTTCCAGGCGTACTCTGTAATAGTTTTTGAATTCCAGAAAAGTGGAAGTACATCCAGGCTGAGGCATAGAGCTCTCTGTAATTTTCCGACTTACTTTTTCCAATGAGGGTCTCTTATGCGCCTCCGCCTCCTTTTGCCTTAAGCAGGTACTCCATATGTATTAAGAAACAATTTCGTCCAGACTTTTACTATTCTAGGTTTAATAGACATCATTAAATTAATGGTATAAGTACGCTATAAAAGTGATTTGTGGGTCTACTAATATAAGTGAAATTTAAGGATATTAACATAGCATCCTAAAATAATGAAATGATGAAACACGTCAGCATTTGAACTTCCTTTATCATTCTCAGTAATTGATCCACTTTGTGTGTCTTTCAGAATGACTGTGTTAAACAAACTACTGCATTTTCAGCTATGGTCGAAAAGGAGTGCTGTCACTCTAACCACCATTCAGGCGCGTTTCTTGTTAGTGACAATTCAGAAGACATCGAATGAATTAAAACCCCTTCAGAGTTCTGACAGTTAGTTGGTTGTCCAGGAGCTCTGTGACTTTACAGTGACCTCTCCACTCTGCCCCAGCCCAGTAAAAGAGTATCAAGCTAACTATGCTGCAGTATACAATTGCACATACTTATGTTTTTTCTTTGATGGTTTCCAGGTAAGAGGCGGATTCATATTTCACTGGGCTCTTTTATGTAATCATTTTAAACTATTTCAGTCCTCGGAGAAGCTCTTAACCCACAACCTCTCCTTACTTGGTTTTCTGTGTTGTGTGGGCGAGCTGCACTACAGGTAGTCCGGCTGGGTTAGAAATAAATCCTGTGCTAATAGAGGAGAAGGTTTTTACCTCAAAGGCAGCTTATCTGCTTTCTGCGGGTGATATTTATTCAGAACTGAGAAGCTTTTTATGGCTCTTTTTTGCTGCATGGATGCTGATTGTTGGAACAGTTTGGTAGAAATGCTAATCCCTTGTTGAAAACACGTGCCTTTGTGTAGCCTTGGCGCGGCTTAGTTTCCTTCTATGAAACCTGCTGCCTTGTGGCTTAACTGGAAGTGCCCAATGCTATTTTTTCAGATTTTTCTGCTCATGACGTGTGCGACAGAATCTAATATTTTCACCTATGACCTTTGGCATTACACAAAGGCGAATTAGTAGTAAGGAAGGGCTCTGAATTCCAGCGACATGTGGCAGGTAAGTAGTCTGTGGCCTTTGGAAGGTGCTTCTTAGAAAAACATTTGTAGCTTTTCTTGTCTCAGAATTAATTGGAGTCATTTTGAAGAGAGTCCCGCAGATTTCGCCTCGTCGCATCCTGCACTCTGCACTAAAGAGTGTGTGGGCTTATTCAATAAACAAGCGCCTGGTGCCCACAAGCTGCAATTCTTTCTCCGGTTGTCGTTCTTCTTGTAGCTGTTTAATGGTCTGAAAAGTAGTATTATTTTTTATCTTAGGGCATGTGAACCACATTATTAACTTTCTATAGCTTCCGTTTTCGACTCCTAGTGAACTATCAATTTTATTTAAATGTAATCTTCTAATTTAATGAATTGTGCTTTGCAAATTACCTTTCCAGCTTCGTGTTGTAGTCACAGTATAATACTGTGGCGTTTATGCTGACATAAACTCAATGTTGGAGTCTCCTTCCTTGTCTACTGTGCAAAGAATTGTTCCTGGGACCATAGGGACCTCTTAGCACATGTAGATATCCACCTACAATCAATCAATCAAAAAATGTATAGAGCGCGCAACTCACCCGTGAGGGTCTCAAGGCATGCGGGGGGAAGGGAGGGTTACTGTTCGAACAGCCACGTCTTGAGGTTTTTTCTGAAGAGCAGGAGGTCCTGGGTCTTGCAGAGGTTTATGGGGAGGGAGTTCCAGGCCTTGGGGGCAAGGTAGAAGAAGGATCTGCCTCCTGTGGTGGTGCGTTGGATGCGGGGTACTGTGGCGACTGCGATATCGGTGGAGCGGAGGTGGCGATTGGGAGTGTGGAGGTTCACTTGGCCTTTGCTGTTGATCATAACAAGCAACTAAATGGTCTGCTTCCATACTCGTCCAGTGAAGCAAAGAAGTTGGCAATATAGTGGGAGTTGGCAGAATTTGCTAATGCATTGATGGTGGAGGCATGCACCAAGGGGAATCAGAAACAAGCATTTGCAATGCCTCGGGTCTTGCATTTGCTTGTGTTAGAGCTATTAAAAGTACAAACTCCTAACCAGACTTTTCTTGCCAGATATACTAAAAATGAAAAGTAAAACAGTTTCACATATGCGAGCGGATGGTTGCAATGAGTGTGAAAGAGACACAGAAAAGGATACAGGTCGCTCGCAGTGAAACTTATCGGCAAAAGTGCAATTATCCATGTTACCAGCAAAAGTGGAATGATCCATGTAACGGGGCGATGTCATGTAAAGTGCTCGACTTCTGGCAGCGAGATCGTGCTACGCAGGAAATAAAAAGATAAAGTAGTTCAGAAAACAGCTGAAAACACGGATCCTCGAATGTTTTCAGTAGTTTACTGGTGGGCTCGAGGAGGGCTAGACACTGGAAAAGACATGACGTATACATGCCTTTCACAAATGGAATCAATCGATTTTTAAAAGGCAAGCCCACGAACCAATGAAAGTGACGGCATGAAATGGGCGTGGTTAGAAGCCCACAGAGAGATTACAACATGGCCCATAGCGCTCAACACTAAAAATGTGGAGAAGGAGAAGTTTTCCAGGATTCACGTGGCAAAGTATCTTTGTGGAGGCAGACCTGGATCTTATGCACATCCCACCCCAATCAATGAAGTATGCATCTTCACAATATATTCTAACCTGCCATCATGTGGTGGCATTTCCCAAAAACCCTAACGTAAGGACAAGTAAGAAACTAAACTGAACTACCTATCCACTACAATCCAACTTCACACTCATGTCTCACTTTCCTCCCCAAAGATAGGAACACATTTTTTATGTCTCACTCATACTCCGCTTTAACCCCTGCCTCCTTTATTGCAGACATTTATCACATTATTCTCATTACATTCCATCTTCTTTTTATTAATTCTGCACATTAAGGGTGTGGATAGTTAGCTGAGATAACTCTAACTGCTGAATTTCACTGGTTTTGTAAGTGTGAAATGTGAGTCTAATGTCCCTTTAAGCTTTGTTTTTTTCAGTGAACTTCTATGTTTTTTAAAATTCTATTTCCTAACTATAATGTATTGGTAACCTTTATTTTTTTCAGTGAATTTCTTTATGTTTTTTAACATAAAATCATTTTAATTAATATACATTAATCCAACCACCACAGTGCACGGTCTTGAGCCATGCGCAGCAGCCGTTGGCCGCAAGGCCCGGCCTGTGGCAAGGCCCTGTGGCCACCCGCTATAACCACCCAACAGTGTTGCAGCGGGGTTTGGCCGCAAGACCTGGCCTGTGACCAGGCCCTGTTACCAACCCCTATAACCACCCAACCCTGTGTTGCGCACAGGCTGTGGCCGTGTGCAGCGAGGTTTGGCCGCCACGCCTGGCCCGTGGCCCCCCTCCCCAAGCCAATCTCAGCCTGGGTGTATCATTCCCAGGGGCCTGGCCTAAATAAAAAAAAATTGTGGGGGGAGGGGGTGCCATGCGGTTCTCCACCCTATGCCTATCTTGGCTCCAGGGACCCCATCTCTTAGGGCCCGGCCTAAATATGAAAAATATTTCTGGGGAGGGGGCCCCATGGCCCTGGCCTAATTAATGGTCCTGGCCTAATTAATATATTTTTTTTCTAGTAGAGGGACCATGTGGCCTCCTCCCCAGGGCTGGTCTCAGCCCCAGGAAGCCCGTCCCCCTGGGAGAGGCCTAACAGTTTATTTGGGGGGAAATTGGGTGGCCCCCTCCCAGGGCCGATCTCAGCCCTGGGGATCCTATCCACTAGGTCCCAGCCATGTGACCTAGGTGCCCCTTAGGGCACCCAGTCACAATGTTGGGGACCGCAGGGGGAGCCTGAAGGCCCCCGCAGTTCCTGCCTTCTCCCCACCTTCTGTGGGACCCGGCATTGCTGTCACAGAGAGGGAGCTGCTTCCCGCTGTAAGGGCATTTTATCCTCTGTTTCCCTGACTGCCTCTCCGTGGGCAGGAAAACAGAGGAAATCTCTGCTCACAGTGAGGCAGATCTGTTTGACAGGTCTCCCTTACTGCGAGCAGAGTGTTTTCTCTGACTTGGTGGGATCTGTCAAAGCTCCTGCCATGTCACAGCAAACAGCTATGTCCCAGGGGACACAGCAGGAGCCGGCCCTGAGGGGTGGTGGTCCCCAGGGTTATTATGGCTCTTTGATCGGGCCTTGTGGCCCCCTCCAACATTACTAGCCCTGTGGAGGTGATGGTTCCCAGGGTCTGGGGGTCTGCAGTGGATCCCCATATGTCTTTTTAAATTAGCGCCAGGGAGGTGGTGGTCCCCAGGTTTGGTGGGGGGCAGGTGCCCATCTGCCTTTGATTTCTTTGAGGACCCAGGGAGGTGACGGTCCCTGAGGATATGGGAAGGGGGCGCACAGCTCCCCACACATATCTAAATCTTCACCCCGGGGAGGTGGTGGTCACAGGAGGGGTGCCCCCTCCTTATTTCTTGCATGCCCCCTGGACTCGGCCCACCCGGGGGCCTAATGAAACGGTTGGGAATCATCCATTTTTTAAAAATAACATTGGAATAATCCACAGATCCAGATCCCAAATAGACGGATAGCTAAAAAAGTTAGAGTACATCATCTCATTTCCACATCTGTTCAAATACATATATTTGTTAGTATGGCTGAAATGCCACATGGGTGCAATTTCTGGTACCAAATAAACAAGGGAAGTGAACAGTAGAATAAAATTCCCTTATCTTGTGCTGCCCTTTCACCTCTGACTGTGGCATAGCGATAAAGTGGTGCACCCAATCAGCTGGTTATGTCTATTAGTAATGGACCCAAGTAGAATGATTAGCTTGCCTCTGGTTATCCCATGGTGTCCTCACTGACCCTCTGAAAATATCCAGTTATCAGGAAACGGAATGCAGTCAGTATTTTGAGATATGAAAAAAACATGTTTACCAACATGATTAAAAAAAAAGTGTTGGTTTGTAGACTTATGGATATGGGCAGGCTGTGTATGATTGGTTGATGTTGTAGTGGCTTTCATAGGATGAGAGATGTGGTGGAATTCTGACTCTTGACTCCACCTTTGCAGTAGCAGATGTGTTGAATGTGAAGCTGTGTATTCATGCAATTTATGTTGAAATATGCCACAATACTCCATGTCGTAAGAAATCAGGTTCTTGGTTGAGGGGTGTAAAAGCCCCACTCAGGCAACAACCACAATCCTTTTCAAGGTGAACCAAAAAGTCACTAGATAAATCTCTGCTTAACACTCTGATAGGTTGACACAAGCAGCTAGGCTTAACTTATAGGCAGTTTGTAAAGTATTTATGCAGCATACAACAGTAATACATTGAAAACATAACACAACAAAAATCTCAAACCAATTTAAAGCATGGAGTAAATTTTAATAACAAAAATGATGCAAAAGTAACAAAAAGCAATCAGTTAACCAAAGATATTAAATTTTCTAAGTTTGAGTGCCATTTTCTGTCATCTGGTCCTGCTAGACCGGAGGAAAGTTACAAGATCAGGATGACTGTGATTGAGTGCAGGCCAGATACAGGGACCAGGTTAGTCCTGATAAAAAAGTTACCTTCTCAAAGCTTGGCATGAAGAGTTTCAATCGCAATGGAGGAGGCATCAAGGAGGGAGGGCATTACAGATGGTTGTTGCTATTGTGTGAAAAGCCAGTTGAGGGTCAGTGATGGTGGTTGCTGGAGCTTCATGTTGGCAGTCACCCTCTGCTGTCATTGTTGTAACATGAAGTGCAGATCTCATGTTGGCGGTTGCTGCTGGCGGCTGCTGTAGCATGATTAGTCGGTTTCACCGGAGCTTTACATCGGTGGTCATTGCAGCTGGCAGTGTCTCAGAGCGAACGGGCCAATTTGCGGTCAGGAAGAACCCAAAACTTCAGCATTTTACCTTTCTTCTCAGAAGGAGCTCAAATGATGGTAGCAAAGTGTCCAGACCCGTGGAACCACCACCTGGGGATCAGGAACTTACTCCATCAGAGACCAGCAGGACTCAGACAGGTCAAATTGCAGATCCAGACAGGCCTTGAGCAGCAGGTCAGCTGAGCAGTTGCAAGGAAATCTCTGAAGCTTGATGTGTCCCTACAACTCAGATACAATGTCAGACAACTGACCCTTGGTGTCACTCAGTTGGCCTGGGATGAAGGGACCAGGTCCAGTTTTCCTTTCCAGAGAGCAAGGCAGTCCTAAAGCAGCTGAGCAGTCCTGTGGTAGCAGCAGGCCAGTCCTCTCTTGGCAGAGCAGTCCTTCCTCTGTAATATCCACAGGTACAGGAGTTTACTAAAGAGTTGTTGAGAGGGTCCAATATTTATACCTGGTGCCTGCCTTTGTGTGTGAGGGTGGCCCTGTCCTGCCTCCACATCTGGTTCTGGGATGTTTTTCCCTTCCCCTGTCAAAGATCCAAGCTGTCTGGGGGGAGGATAGACTGGTGCCAGGTTCCTTTCTGCTGGAGGCAAGCCCTTTGTGTGACTCTCTTAGAGGAATACACAAACCCCAACAGCAGAGTGATTCACATATGACCCAAGACACTGACAAAAGGGACAAATGGTTAGAGCAAGAAAATTACAGCTTTCTAAAAGTGGCATTTTCAAAGTTGTGACTTCAAATTTGACTTTACCACTAAAGAGGATATTAAATTTACAATTCATTTGTGTCCAAACAGCAGATATATTCCAAACCTGCTCCTATTCCAAAGGTAGCACTTATTAAATGTAATAAGGTCACCCAGTGTTAGACAATGGAAGAGCTGGGCCTTACAGCAGTGAAACATGACATTAGGAGTTTTGTAGTACCAGGAGATATAAAACATAAACTCATGAGTTCTACCTTAGTATTATGCAGCCTGTTCTATTGGGCCTACCTTAGGTGTGACTTGCAGGTATTAAAAATGAAGCTTTAGGCCTGACAAAAAGGTTATTTAACTAGATCAAGAGGTAATTCTAAAACTGCACTGCAGGGTGCAATGGCAGGCACTAAACATGTTTTAAAATGCTACTTTAGTATGTGGCATATTAAGTGCTACAGCCTCACTAGTAACATTTAATTTACAGGCCCGGGGTACATGTAAGTACCATATAGTAGGTGTTTAAAGCACATTAAATATGTAATGATGCTATTGACTAATTTTACCATGTTATAGATAGAGAGAGAGAGAGAGAGAGAGAGAGAGAGAGAGAGAGCACACACTTTAAAACTGGTTAGTAGTGGTAAAGTGCAGAAAGTCCAAAATCCAACCAAAACAGTTTCAGCAAAGGCAGGGATTAATGGCAAACAGTTTGCAGTGATCCTGAAGAGAGAGCCAGGTCCGGCACATGTTACTTAGCCTGCAGCTATTTTGATTATATTTGTGTTGCCCTTAGGACCCTGTATACCTTACAGCTGCTAACCGTTGCTATGCCTGTGCTCTCTCCTTAAAAAACATGGTAGAAATGGCTTATACTCAATTGCCATATTTAACTTACTTATAAGTCCCTAGCAAAGTTGCACTACATGTGCCGAGGGCCCGTAAATTAAATGCTACTAGTGGGCACCAGCACTGATTGTGCCACCCACTTAAGTAGCACTTTAAACATGTCTCAGGCCTGCCATTGTAGAGACTCTGTGTGCAATTGTAAACTGCCATGTGGAGTTGGAATAGGAAACGTGTCTCCAGGCCCAACCCCTCCACTTTACTGCATTTGTCACCCCTAGGGCAGGTCCTGGACAGCCAAGAGGGCAGGGTGCAGTGTATGCAAAAGGTAGGACATATACGTTTAAGTTCCATATGTCCTGATAGTGAAAAACTCTTAAATTCATTTTTCACTACTGCAAAGCCTATCTCTCCCATATGCAATCTTTGGAATTACCTCAGTACATTTTATAAGTGCAATTTCCAAATGGGAAGAGATAACCAGTTCATGTTTGGTGTCTCTGGAATCATAATTTACAATCCCAATTTATGGTGAAGTCAGATTTTAAATTGCAATCCTAAAAATGCCAGTTTTAGAAAGTTGATATTTGGTGCCTGTAGCCTGCATCTGATCACATGACTGGGTGTAGTTGTCTGTTGGGCTTTGTGTATTCCTCCTAGACAGCCACTCACAATGGGAGTTTAGGTGTGTATTGATGGGCCATCACTGGCAGGATAGGAGGGAGGAGATGGGCCCAGCATCACATACATCTAAATAGATTGTGTCCAGTCTCCACACAAAGAGCAGAATACCCCCTGTAGTTAGTTTGGAGCCCTGGCAGGGAAGACAGGGCATCCATGTACTTCAAAGACATGCCTGTAGAAGCTTCTCACCACTTCAAAGGCACAACTGGGTATACATGAAGGACCTCAGACATCAACTCTTCAGAACACCCCAGGACCTCTGGAATCCATGCCAGGAAGAAGGATTGCTGTGCTCCTGAAAAGACTGTCATTTTTCCTGGACTGCAATTCTGATGCTGCAGTGCTGTGCTGACCTGTTGCCTGCTGCTCACCTCTCTGGGGAAGAAGAACTGGAACTGCAGCTCCATCTTGAACGCAGGACCACAGAGTGACTCAAAGGGCTAGACTGCTGGCCTCCTGATCTGATCCTCAGGGACATACAGGCTCCCCTACTGCTTCTGGACCCGTCTTCAGTGAGTTCCTGACCCCCAAGAAGTCCCCTCCTTGTTCTGAACTCTTGGTGCAGTTCTTAAGCTCTTAAATTCAAGATTTTGGGCTCTTCTTGACTGCAAACAGGCCTGTTTGCACTGGAACTGTGCCTCTCATACCAAAAATCAACACAAGCCACCTATGGCCTGTCTCTTCACACAGCAGCATTGATCGCTCGTGGGGGACCACCAGAGCAAAGCACCAGCCCTCCTGTCTGCGATGCCAGGCCTGCTCCTCATGCCACACCAACCACCATCCGCTACACTCTCCTTGTGACTCTCTCCAGTGAGAGCGGGACTCGGCAGATTCATCAGGACTAGCCTGAGAGTGTATCTGACCCGCGCTCCATCATTGTCTGCCTGAAATTTTGACTTGGACCTGGTCCAGAGTGACCAGATAGCCACTGTTGGCGCTTTATACATTTTAGTGCTGTATAGCAGTTTATTCTTTAAAAGTTCATAACTTCGGTGCTACTGATTGGATTTTTGACATTTTGGTCTTGTTTTATTTATGACATGTTGTTCTATGTTTCTAACATGGTGTGGGATACTTTTTGTGTAGTGCTTTCACTGTTTTAATGTTTGAAGTGTTGCACAAATTCTTTACACATTGCCTCTGAGTTAGGCCTGACTGTTCTGTGCCAAGCTACCAGAGGGTTGAGCACAGATTCATTTGGGGTTTTCTTGTGCCTTAGCCGCACTAGGATTGTGGTTGCTGCTTGACTAGATCTCACACCCCAGTCAACTAGTAACTGGATTTCTAACAATAGTTTTTCCATAAAAAACTATATTCACTTATATTGTCTTTTTATATCTATGCAGTGTTAGTGCTATTCCCTGCTTCCATTTATTTCTGAAAGAGTGCCTTGCAGTCCAGTGATTAGCCATGCATGGTACCTGATTTACTCCAAGGCTTGGTCAAAGGTAATATGAGTCTGTATTTGTCAATAGTACTATTGGACTAGATGCAGCAATACTTATGGTGAATAGCTAGTTGCTCACTCATGTGTAGAAGTGTTTTTATATTTGCAAATGCCTCCCTAATCCCCTCCTTAGTTTTCAATGATATCCTCTCAATTAGCATTACATTGTCATTATTTCCCAAATTTGTGCCTAGTTAACCGGAAACCTAGGTAACATTATTAACCAAATTAATTTCCTGAAACTCGCAGGATGAAGAAGACAGGGAGAGTCTGGTCGACATCTCCTCATTTTCTACCATGTTTCATTCTTTGCATCATGGTATGTGTCCTCAGTATGACAGACATTCTGCCTTTTCCACTACTTGTTTTGCTTTTGAATACAACTAGCGCCTCCCATGTCCACAAAAAAATTAAGGCCACACTTCCACTAATTACATTCCTGTTTTTCACTGTATAAGGCAGTTATTCCTAGGACCCCAGAACTGAACAGGTCACTTCTATATTTTGTCTGTCTCTTTAGTCCCAGTGTTGGGCATGGTCCTTTTATGTTCCTGATTTACAATTGTGTCTCTTTAACTCCCCAAATGGGAATTTGGATGCAGAGTTTAATTTCCAGAAAAAAAAGACTCCAGGCCACTGTTAGGCTTTTTGTTTAATTAAAAAAAACCTGATCCAAATGCAGGCCACTCTTCATTCTTGGTCTGGTGGATGTAGCAGCATAACAAGTCTGAAGCAGAAATGTTTCAGCAGGCATCAGCACAAGTTCCCTTGGCAGCACATAATGTCAATGTTAGATGTATGGAAAGACTAGTGGCAAATTAAAATTGACCATAGACATTAAAGAGGTATTCCACAGATATGTTTGAGCCAGAACCTGCAGTGATAGTGTGCAAGCCTACCCTCAAGCTCTGTTTCACAATGGGAAGGAGGCAAAGCATAAAAACTTGATGAATTAATGCATTCAATGAGAGAGAAAGGAAAACAAGAGAGAGTAAGAGTGAGAGAAACAGCAAATACTAGAGTGAGTGAGTACGTGTGTGTGTGTTTGTAAACAGGTGGCCACCATTTAGTGAGCCGATCAATAACCTTTTCCTTCTTCATGCAAGCTCTACACAACCAGTTGGACTTTCCTCTTTCTAATACTCTTCTCAGTCTCATGCTTTGTCAGTTTGTTACTGAGGGTTTCATTGTGATTTCATCTACGCCCTTCAAGTAAGTGAAACACATTTTGTGTGGGGCTTCTTTTCTCCTCATTCTTTCCTCACAATGGAAGTCCTGTACAAGCAACTGTGTCTTTTCTTTTACTCCTTCCTTGCACTTTGCATCTGCCTACCAGCTACCTTGGCTCATCATTTGACCAACAATGTGTGCTTCTTTCCTGTCTGAGTTTTATGGTTACTGAACTACATATTTTGCTAAGCTATTACTATATCTATGGGGTTATTCAAGTTTTTGTATACTAAGGGTCAGATTTACAAGACCCTAGTGCCACCAGAGTGTCACTTTCAGTGATGCTTTTCATTGAACCATATTTATAAGGAGGCGTTAAGCCACTTTTTACGGCTTAATGCTTCCTTGTAAATATGGGCCCCTCCAACGCAGTTTTCTGCGTCAGAGAAGTGTGCAATGGGTGTTGTAGTGGGTATTCCACCGCAACACCCATTGCTTTTGACCCTGCCCCAGATTTACAAGAAGGCATAAATATGAGGCAGTGCCATAAACTAACACCACCCCAGGATTGGAGTTAGCCTGGTGCAACAAGGACGAATACTTTTATTCCTTCAAATTTTTTGCTCTTTCTATGCACAAGAAGGTGTTCCTTCCTACACATAAACAATCATTCAAAAATGACGCTTTGGTACTTCTACTTGTGCTGCATTTTGCAGCACCCATAGAAGTGCCAAATCGCCATTGTAGATTGTTTATGTGTAGGAAGGGACCCCTTTCTGCTCACAATCTATCTCCTCAATGCGGACACCCTTGCACTATGGTGCAAGGATGCCTGCGTTGGTGCAGGCAGGTTAATTCAGCACAGGCGCAGGGAGAAGTACAAGGGTGCGCCCTATTCCTGCATTTCAAAAGTGGTACAGCGCTGCTATTTTTGGCAAAGCACTGCACTGCTCCACTTTGTTAGAAATCTAGGCCCAAATCTGTTGCTACATGCCTTTCGCCAGACTCTCTTAAATTGAAGACACAATGGTTTGGTTAGTTTTTTTTTCACCAGTGGTTGATCGCAAGGGCAGAGTTGCTATTCTTTGCTTTCCTATGTCATAATTCGTTGACTCAGCATATTGTTTCTATAGAGTGTGATAGTAATGGTAGATGGGTGCTAGTCAATATTCTTTTGGATAACAACACTTGACTTTGTTTAATGTTTATGGCCCTGTCAAGTCTGATCCTGAAGTTTGGCATTCTATTTAAGTAAAAGATGCAAATAGTTCTAATTCTAACACCATCCTTGCTGGCGGCTTTAACCAATTGCTAGATCCCTGTAATGATACACAGAATCCAAACATACATTTCCACAAGATATAACTAATAAGGCTTTTCAATCTGCAATTACCTCTAGAACCTTATTTGATGTTCGATCCTGATACATTTTGTAAGAAAACCTGGCTCTTTGCAGATGCCGCCCCATCTTTTGTCCCCATTTGGACTCCTAAATGTTGGTTTTTCGACTCTAATAGTGCACTAAGATCTCCTAAACAGGTACCATTGTATGTGTTCTTTTCCAAAATTATTTGTTGACATGGTAATTCCCTGATTGGCAAAGCTTTACCCCCTTGTAGGCCCTCAGTAAATTGTACCAAGGGTACCCAAGGCATAGGTGGTAAATGTGTCTGCAGGGTTGCAGCACAAGTTTGTGCCACCCTAGGTGACTCATGCAAACTGCTGATGGCAGGCCTTATTTGCAAACAGAAGGCATTCACTTTGTCTGCAAGGTGAAGAAGGGTATGGAGCCTCCTGCTGAAACTTGGGCATTGGTGAACAGTCTAAATTCTTCTGGAATGTCCATTTACTGAGCCCAGCCAAAATAATCAGCAGTTCTTTTCTCTTAAGCCTGATCCAATGTTGTCATTTACTTCCTTAGTGGATGTTGGTACAGTTCTGACAGATTTTCTCCAGGGATGCCTAGGGTTGGGGTTTCTTTGGTGACGAGGGAGCAGAAGCCACAACATCCGAAGCCACCACGGTCCCACCTCCAACACCGCCAGGCTGCCGCTAGCCAGCAGCGTGGCAGTCCCGGCAGTTGTAATCTGCCAGGGCAGCGCTGCAAGTTTACACTGCCATGGAAAGGCTGGCGGAATGGGGCATCTGGGTGGGCCCTGCACTGCCCATGCACTTGGCATGGACAGTGCAGGGGCCCCCATGCACAGCCCGTCATACATTCCACTACCCGAATTACGGGCAGTGGAATGCATGATGGGTGCTGCTGCACCTGCCGCACCACCACATTGGCGCCGGCTCCATTAGGAGCTGGGGTCAATGTTAAGACCCTGTTCACCTAATAGGGCTGGTGGGTTCAGGCCGCACAGGCGGCCAGAAAGCAGAAAGAGTTTGGCAGGTGGCCCTCGCCGCCTGCCAAACTCATAATGAGGCCCACAGTGTGTGTTTCTGTACAATTAGGGGTTTCCCCTTCCCTTCTATCCATGTGTACCTATCTATCTCAGTGTCCAAGATCTCCTGACACAGGGTATCTACACTGTTATTTAACCCACCCCTACAAAACCCATTTCCCTTCATCTCATCGAGGTGCATGGCCCTGTACTGAAACTCTATTTCTGGGGTCTGCTTGGTGTTAATGAAGACAGCCCTAGATACGTTAAGGGCCATTGGCGGACCACTGATGAAAGCAGGAGTGGACGTGTTTCTGCAATAGTTATGAAGTTTAGCTACCCCCAAGAATCTCTCCTCTGGAAAATCTTGGGGCCAAACAATATCCTACCATATGGCTTCCTTTCTGTGCATCCTATCTAGCTCAGTTTGGATATCACTAGGTTCAGTAAGAATGTACAGAGCTGTAGGGTTGGTCTCATAGTGGGTCAGATTTACTACTACCCTATGGGGATCCACTCTATTAGGTTGTATTTTGGCCCTAATCCTACATAGTTAAAGACAGAGAAGGCATTTTGCTTTTTCAGGGGTTACCTCTTATCTGCGCCTACTGTATATGAGATCAGCAAACAGATTTAACATGACCCGGCTGATGTCTGGGAGCCTACCACGGTCATGTGCTGATACTATGAGTTGTGTAAAAGGGCACTGCGTAGTGCATGTGGAATGCTAGTATTGGTCTCTGTGTAATTATAGGTAACTTGGGAGAGGTCGCTACGGAATCAATGTGGTGATTTTTGAATAGTCTCCATTAGACAAGGCTGCTTTTTGGAAATGCATGGATGTGGTAGCATCCTTAGTAAATAGAGGATGTATAAATGCATAAAACCTATATGGCCAGATTTACTAAAAAGTGGCACAGGGCTGCACCAAAATATGCAGTGCTGCACTGTGTCACTTTAGAAATGCAGGAATGCGCTGTATTTACTAAAATGTACGGTGTACTTAGGTTTGCAGATGGAAATTTTGCGGGCCTTGCCCCAGTTGATCGTTTTCTGCTTGTGGTGTGCGTTTAGTCAGCATCTGTTGGCCATCTGGCCCATGCTGTGGCAATTGTAGCTTTGAATGGGATTTGGCTGCTGCCAACCTCCCTGCTTTCTGTCATTATAGCTATATTGAAACCCTCTAGGATTTTGTGGTGAAGCACCCTTCAGAACTGATGCCATCTGCATGCTTGCAGCCAGTGTGGCCCCGTTGAGGGTGGTTTACCTTAGTATGTGTTGGACCAACTTGGCGGTGTCTCTCTAGGATTGTTCCTCTTTTTCCCTGTCCTTTTCCTGTTTCTTTTTATGAAAGTGCAATGAGTGTGCTTGTATCTCCCACTAGGGTTTGGTGTTCAGCCCTACTACACTGTCCAAACTGCTTTCTATTTTGGTGGACAACTCCTTTTTGAAGATACTGTAAAAGAAGAAGACCTGAGGGCCTGTATCAGTCCATGGCTGTCCTGTCTCCTGTCACCACCATTCTCTCATCCTGTCTTGAAAATCTGTCATGATCTCTGCCCTCAACCATCCTACATCTGGACAGTCAGGGAACATTTCTCTCAAGGCTGTCCATATTTGGTGCCTGTATGACTTGAATGTGGCCTGTCAATCTCCATGTTTGTCAGTGTGATTGCTGGGATGCCGGCACCGATAATGCTACTCAGCTGAATTTTAACAGTTCCATACTTATCGATAGGGTTATTCTTGCTGTGTTCTTCTCAAAGCATGAGATCCATTTCCCTGCCCCATCCAACAATGACAGCAGTTTGGCTCTTAGCCCTTCCTCATCCATCAGAGTCCAGGGCACATAGATGGTACTTGACGTGTCCTTCTGTAGTAGCAGATGTATTCTTGCTTTGGCAGCTCTACTGGCTTTCCCTCGACATAGCATTTCCATCTCTTCAGACAAACCTGCATTTAAGGGACATTCCTCTTGGGTTCTCCCCCTGCATTCCAAATGCCATTTTCCACAACAGCTATGTCCTCTGGTTCGAAGGATCCCTCCTTCATTTAGGGTCTATCATACGGATCACTTTCTTCTGTCCAGCGAGCTAGCAGGTGACAAAAGGGTCACACAAAGATCTCACCTTCCTCCAGAGCTACTACTTCCCTTGGCATTGGTTTACTTGTCCTATGCGTTCGGGAGGAACAGTGGGTGTCTTTGTCGCTGCTCTCCCCATGCTCATCCAATGGTGCCTTCTTTGTTCTCCTGTGCCTAAGCTGAGTTTGAACCAGGCTACCTTGGTCCCTGATTTACTGGTCTGCCCCTCTCCTTCATTGGTGCTCTAGTGAGGCACAGACCCCAGTGTCCCCTAATACATCATTGGATTCTTCCTCAACTGGGGCTCTATATCTACACCTGCTCTCTTCAGGTAGAGGTCGTGATGCTCTACTCTCCCATTGGACTTCAAGGGTGCAAGTTCTCTCTCTCTCCCTCTCCTCAGTTCACGTCTTTCATCTGAATCCCACCTAGATTGCCTTCTTCTTAGTCGGGGGCTGCACTCAACCTCACTCTCTGCTCTTTCTTTGGCTACCTGAGCTTACCCTGTGTCTCCCTCCTCTGCATCAGGTCCCAGAGGACTGAGACTCCTTCCCTCAACCCTGCTACTTGTCTCACTGTCCAGAGCCGGTATGACTTCCCCTGTCACTCTGGAGCATTCCCTGGAACCAGTGGGAGTGTGTGTTCTCCGTGCCACTGAGGTTCGGTGGTCTGAATGTGACGGACGGATGGGGGGGGTCAAACTTTGAGGAGCTCTAGCGCTTGATTGGGGTGGTGCCAGGA
Organism: Pleurodeles waltl; assembly: GCF_031143425.1. Classification (NCBI taxonomy): domain Eukaryota; kingdom Metazoa; phylum Chordata; class Amphibia; order Caudata; family Salamandridae; genus Pleurodeles; species Pleurodeles waltl. Next base: position 521,312,211 of record NC_090438.1, read on the forward strand.
GTGCCTGGGGTTGTTGGCCTGTTAGTCTGTCATGTCTAGACCTGACAGTCTGTTGTTCAGTAGGGGCCCCTGGAGTGGTAGATTGGTGTAGCCTAATGTAGGTTTAGCAGGCACTAGGGAGAGATTACCTCCATACCTATATGCCGTGGGGGAGATGCAGTTGCCTTCCTTACTGATTGTGGGTTAGTGTCATATTGGCCTATCCTTCCTTCTAGTAGTGTCTCTCTTTCTTCCTTCTTTTGTCCTGTACATTTCGTTCGTATATATGTTCTTGTGTGTTCAATTATGTTGGTGTCAAATGTTTCCTCTTTGTGTGTGACTTAGTGTGTGTGTATAATTCATGGCAAACTTTGCTACGTTTTTTTTGCTTGAGTGGGAAACTTGTTCTTCTTTTTTTTGGAGGTGATTCCATCATGAATTTAGGTAGTCTTTTTTAAGGGATAGTTACTCTTTTAATTTTTTGTGCTTTTAGGGGAGCTTAAGTTATACGCATACTAACTTCTCTCTTTTTAGAGGATTGTTATGTTTTACTCTGGTAACACCGAAATGTGCACACAAGGATTACCAGTTCTACTTGGTAGTAGGAAATATGTACACGGGGATTACCAGTTCTACCCTGTTAATGGTAAATACATACATGGAGTTTACTAGATTTAATGATCTCAACGTTATTCACAGATGCATCAAAAACATTTAACAACACAAACATTAATGCATATGAAGGATCACAACCTAGGAAAAAGTGCAATTGTTAATTCAAAACAGCCTGAGATTTGGCATCAAAATAGCAAGCCTTATTTTGGCATCAAAAAGCAATTTTAAGACTCAGCAATGTCTCCACAGTACATTAAGACATCGACAAAACTCGACACTTAAGGCAAAACACAATTACATAAATTTACTGGTACAGTACATTGAGTGATCAACAACCACAACACTCAAGATAAAACACAGTCGCATTAATTTACCAGAGTCACAATATCAGAATGACACCATTTTGATTAGCACAAAGAAAAAGTGACAAGGCAAAAAAAATAAAGGAGGACAGCCTGTCAAAAATACCTTAGCTCGCTCCTGGTACATGCTATTCTGTGACCAGGAGAAGCTCTGCTCAGTGCTCAGGACTAAGTGAACTTGATAATCTTGTTGATAAGAGCTCTTGGGCAAAGATAAGAGCAATTTGTATAGAGAAAGAAAGGAATAACTTCAAGAACCATAGGGCCCTCTTAACTAAACACAACCTATACCTAATTTCCTGAATCTCATTCGAACTCTAATGTCCCAATTATATCCTATGCCACACCCGGGGGTCCTGCATAACATCTGTGTCATGGCCAGCAGTCCAAGTGTACAAACCTCTCTCTCACATCTTTCTGATACTAGCAGTGTTAAGAACTGGTAGCACTGAGAAAATCTCTTTAGCCTAGTAAGATTGACGTGTGGGCACTATATCACACCCAGAACCTATGCGTACCATCTGTGTCACGCCCAACAGTCCAAGCAAGCAGCAACACAAAGCAAAAAAAATAAACTTTCATTACACTGATAATCAACAAAAGGTGACTTTCGTGAGCCATTCGGGTATGCTTTTTTTCCTAGTTTGCCACAAGCCAAATGCTAGGACTAAGGCTCTAAGAGCCACTTACCCTTCTGATGGCAGCATCAGGGTGGACCTCCACCCCAGGAATTCAGCAGATTTCAAACAATTGCGGCGTTTGTTCACCTTTCTTGTTGCACAAATGTGAATCCATCGGGTCCCCCTCCTCGGTTGCAGTCGGGTTCGAGAAACCAATCAGCTCTTATCTGACACGCCAAAATGTTGCTTAAATGTGGATTCAACTTAAAACACAAAAGACAAGATGCTTCTGCAAAAAACAGGGACAGTTTGTTTAATTAAACAATACAGCTGGAAGAGCAGTTACAAAACCGAGGACTGAGGACTGTCTCTCGATGTACGTTTGTTTGCAGTAGGTGTTCTTATACATTTCTCTAAATACCATAAAGCAACAAAAACATTCCTTTCTAGGTAAAAATGTGAACAGTTGTCATGAGTCATAAATACAGTACCAACCAATGTATCCAAATGTAATGTTGATATCTGTTTTTTTTATAAGAAGCAAATGTTGATGATGATATCTTGGCATGTGTGAAAAAACCTGGGTGAGTTCTGTAATTTCTTCTCCAGAACAGGGAAGGAAATATAGTGGGGCTATCCTCTTTTCTCACTAGTTTGCATTTTACTATTCTTAATCACAAACAGTACTCTAAAGAGTGCTATGTTTAATGCTCTTTTTAGAGTTTCAAAAATAACCTCTTCTTTTGCTTCATATTTATGCTCCCACTCAAGATAATCCTAACTTTTAGATGTCAATATCTTCAGATGGCCGTTACTTTAGAACTGCACCTCTTATTGAGGGTGGTGATTTTAATGTAATAGCAGACAGCAATTGTTGGGTAGAATTTCCGCAGTTAAATTAATTCCCTCCAAATCCTTTACCTCACTTAAAACATTTAAGCTAATGCTAAATTGGTTGATGAATGGCACCTTAATAATCCCATTAGAAAAGACTTTAGCTTTTTTTCAATGCACATTTTACTTATCCCTTTATTGATTATCTACTTCTTTCTAGAAATATATGCCATATGATTTCACATCTCAAAATAGAACCAATAATTACATTCAATCATTCTTTAATCTCATTCCCTTTCACTTTAAAGGATATTCCTTTGTCCTTACCTAGATGGATAGTGAATACTGATATTGTCCTTTCTGATGCAAATAGACCAAAAGAATTAGCTGTCATTTCTGATTATTTCCAAAATAATAAGATTGAAGACAATAATAAGATTGATCATTGGGAGGCTTTCAAAGCCCGTATTAGAGGAGCCACAATTGCTATAATGACACATGAGAACTCAATTCCAAATTACATAAATTGGAATATCAAATTACCAAAACTGAGAAACTTTTTATATCCTCATTCAATATGCAATACAATTACAGAAATGTTGCTGTGAAAATAATGCTCTACTAAGTAAGAGAGCAAACCTTGTTATTTGTTTTCAGAAAGGTAATTTTCACTTCACTGGCAATAAAACTAGTTTTACCTTTGCTATTTATTTATGAATTTAAAAAGACAGAAATCAGATAGATCTCAGATGGTCAATTACTTTTGTCGGCTAATCAAATGGCTAATGAATTCTCTCTTTTTTATTCAAATCTCTACCTCAAACTCCCTGATGCATGTGATGATATAATTAGACAGTTCTTACTTAAATGCAACTTACCGCCATTGGCACAGGATGATAATGATACTCTTTATGCAATTTTCACTATTGAAGAAGTTCATAGTCCCATTAAATCCTTAACTAAAAAACCTCTTCTGTTCGTGATGGTATTCTAGCATAATTTTATAAGTCATTCACTCAACAAGGATCCCTATCCTTTTATCCATATTTCAGAATTTTGGTTATAGTGCTTCGGTTGACAGACCTTTCAAACAAGCAATGATTAATATTCTCCCCAAACCAGACAAAGATCACACATCAGTCTCTAATTACCCCCAATTTCTCTTACTGATCAAGATTTTAAAATACATGCAAAAATCTTAGCCTCGAGAAGTTCTCAGATGTTATCTTACATTACTCACTCTTTCAGGAAAGGTAGACTGTTGTCATATAACAGTATATTACTCTTTCATGCACTTAACTCTTCAAGCCACATTAAACACCCTACAGGTGTACTAGCTCTGGGTGTAAGGAAAGCGGTTGATAAAGTTAGTTGGTACATTTTTATTCAGAACCATGCAGGAATTCTGTTTTCGTACTGTTGCTAATATTTGAAAAGTCTATGTCAACGTGCACCATGGTGTGTTCATATAGCAAAACGAAATCGCACCTCTATTATCAAATTAATCTTCCATGAACTCTACATCAACCTAACTCAGAAATATGTGGTCAGGCAGGTTCTGATGCCTAGGCCTGAGGTTACTGATTGATGGGTCACAGGTGGGGCAGCACATAGCCCGCAGACAAATGCAAGAACAGAAATTCAGATGAATCCTGCAGATAGGTGCAGTGACATCACAATGGCCCCTGGAGATTGGTTCCAATAAAGCACATTTGGCCGGAGGGGCGCGCTCTTTCCCAAAACTCCATAAACTCAGATGCCACGTGAAGTTAGGAACACTCAGCCAATCAGAACACAGTACCATGCCGTGTTTTGGTATGAGGATGTTATTTATGACTCCAAGACAACAACACACATTCTTTACCTGAAAATGAATATTGTAATTGTTTTATGGTGCCCAGAGAAATTTATAAAACACTGCTCAGATCGATTGTACATTGAAACAGTCCTCACACTCAGTATCTGTAACTGTTCTCCCAGCTACAGTGCTTAACTTAACCAACTGTTCCTGTTTTGTCAAACATCTCTTGTCTTTTGATTTTTCAAAGTAAATTGACATTCCAGCAACATTTTGGTGAGCCAGCCAGCAGGTCATTAGTACCTCGGTTCCGACTGCAGGCGAAGGATGCGGACCCCACCCAGATGGATTCACATTTGAGCAAAAAGCAAGGTAAGCGGACACTGCAATTCATTGGAAGTTCTGTTGAATCCATGGGGTGGAGGTCCATCCTGAAGCCGCCATCAGAAGAGTAAAAGACTTCTTCAGAGCCTTAGTCCCAGCATTTGGCATATCGAAAACTAGGAAGAAGCATAAAAACGTAACCCAAGTGCCCTACCGCTGACAGAAATCTGGCATTTTACCTGTTATATGTGTCCGAATTGAGTAGTCGCAATGTATTCTAGGAGATAGTGCTCTGGGAAAGGTGAATGTTGTTTGCCGCTTGGACCGCTGGAGGTGACACAGATGGTATGCCTGGATGTGATATAGGGCCAGCACCTCAATAAGTGAGAGGTATCTTTTGCTTGAACCCCGAGTGTGACACAGATGGTACACCTGGGCTCTGGGTGTGATATAAGGAAAGCACCTCAACCTTGAGAGGTGTTGTTTGCTTGGACCGCTGGGCATGACACAGATGTTTTGCACAGGCCCTGGGTGTGATATAGGGATGGCACCTCAATTTGAAGAGATGTCTGTTGCTTGGACTGCTGGGCATGACACAAATTGTACGCTTGTCCCCTGGATGTGATATAGGTTTGAGGCCTCACCATTTGAACCACTGGGCAAGACACAGATGGTATGCAGGGCCCTGGGTGTGATATAGGGCCGGCACCTCAATCTTGTTTTTTGTAGTCTAAAAGGGTTTTCTCAGTTCTACTGGTTTGTTAATGTAGGTTGGTGTCTGAAAGAAGTGAGAAGTGTTGTTCGCTTGGACCACTGGGTGTGACACAGATGGTACGCATGAACCCTGGGTGTGGTATAGGGTGAGATTCGGATGTTAGAGAAAAATATTTGGACCTGAGAGATTAGGTGCAGCTTATGTTTGGCAAAGAAGGGGCTGTGGTTGTCAAGTTATTCCTTTTCTCCACATAAATCGTTATTATGTTTGTTTAAGAGTCAGTTTTGACAGACTATCAGGCTCACTTAGCCTGTGCACTGTGCAGAGTTCGCCCTGGTCACAGGATAGCCATGCGCTAGGAGCGAGCTAAGGTATTTTTGACGAAGTCATCACTTTTTGTTTGTCCTTTCTTCTTTATTCTAGTTGAAAATTGAAGTATCTTTGATGTTGTGGTGCTGGTAAATTATTGCAACTGTGTGTGCTATATGAAAGGGTTGCTATTTATCACTATTACTATTTAATGCCAAAGTCAAGTTTACTATTTTATGCCAAATTTCATGACATTTGAATTAGCCATTGCACTTCCTTCTAAGTTGTGACCCTTTATATGCATTGCTATTTGTGTTTATGAAAAGTTCACTTTGATGCATCTATAAATTATGTTGGACTCACAGTAAAGTAGTTAGAGCTACCAATCCTCATGTATAGATTTCCCAACTACCAGATTAAAACTTAAGGTTCCCTGAAACCAGAAGACCTAGAAGTGCATCAGTCCCCTAAAAACTGCCTAACTTATCATGGAGTCTCTACTAAAACACATGCAACCCAGGATTCCCACACAGGCTAAAAAACAACACATTTTGCCCTGAATGGCACACACACAACCACATTAAGCCACGTGCATTTTCCCGGCCAAAGGAGGGAGCCTCTGACATTAACATAATCAAACACATGAGGACACGCATACGGACCTTTATTAGAACTGTGCAAGACAGCAAAGACCGAACTGTCAATGACTGACATCATAATCAATCAATCAATCAGAGAATTTATAAAGCGCACTATGTACCCGTCAGGGTTTCGAGGCGCTGGGGAGGGGGGGTGCTGCTAGCGTTCGAAGAGCCAAGTCTTGAGGAGTCTCCTGAAGGTGAGGAGGTCCTGGGTCTGGCGTAGTGAGGTGGGGAGAGAGTTCCAGGTCTTGGCGGCGAGGAAGGAGAAGGATCTGCCGCCAGAGGTCTTGCGCTGGATTCGAGGGACGATGGCGAGGGCGAGGTTGGCAGAGCGGAGTTGACGTGTGGGGGCGTAGAAGTTGAGTCTGGTGTTGAGGTAGGTGGGTCATATTGCGACTATTACAATCTTTCCGGTCATTGGCAGTTCAGTCTTTGCTGTCTTGCACAGTTCGAATAAGGGACATTGGTATGAGATCCTACATGGATCTTTAAATTAATTTGGTGATTGCTTGTGGAAAGCATTATTAGGAAAACATACACTGGACTTTGAAGCTGTTCTGATTTGAAACTTGGATTGATGTTCTATATGGACTCATGCTCGCTATCCGGTTTGGATAATGACTCATGTTTGATGCCATTTGGTTTGTGCGGAGCCTTGAAGAAGTCCCTGGGTAGGGAGGAAACGTGTCAGCTGAACTCTTCTTTTGACCCAGATCATCAATGCATTAAAGATTGTATGTATCATGCAGATTATACTGATTTTGCATTGGGAAGTCAAGATAAGGATGTTTTTCTGTGAGAAAACAGGGCTGATTGCAGAGGCCCCCTAACATTTTGCCCCCATTTTCCACTTTTGGCTGGTGTTTTCCTGACTCTGATGGTGCCCTGGGTACTGCTAACCAGTCCCAGGGCCTGTGCTCTGTGTAAAATCAATATGCAAATTAGGCTAATTATAATTGGCTAATTCAACCTACCTATAAGTCCCTAGAATATGGTAGGGCATGTAGGTGTAGGGACCACAGCATAGGTAGTGCAGCCATAGGTGCACTGCTGAGGTGCCCAGTGTCATTTTAAAGGCAGGCCTGCCTTGCTGGTTGCTTTTAAATTAAAGTTATATGCAAATTCGACTTTGGAATTAAAAGTAGTTCCAAAGTCTTAAACTACCTTATTTTTACATATAAGTCACCCCTAAGGTGTGCCCTATGTGCCCCTAGAGCTGGGTGCCATGTAACATTAAGCAGGGACCTTATAAAAATAGTTTTATAAGCCCTGGTGAGGTAAAAAAACAGCCAAATTTGTTTTTCCCTCATTGTAGTGAATGGCCTTCATAGGCTAGAATGGGGAGACTTTATTTTAATTTTAAAAGTCCCCTTAAGTGACAGATACAACAAGTTTGGTATCAAATTAATTGTTATAATAAATCCTACAACTTCCAGTTGTTGGATTTAATCTAACTTGTTCAGGTAAAGAGTTTTAAACGTTACCTGAAAAGTTGCCAATTTCAGCCCTGCATTGTTTTTGCTGCTGTGCTCTGATTGGCCAGCCTCTGGCAGCCTGGCCAGGCTGCCTTGATGAGGTGTGAAGTGGCCTGGCTTCACACAAAGAGATGTGCCTGTGGGAGGGGATCTCCCCTCAGCAGATGGTGAGGCAGGAAGGGGGAGGGCTGCCAAACTGGTCTTCAAAGGCAGAGAAGGACATTTGGAGCAACCCAGCAGCACCCCCACATCCTGCAACCCCAGACAACTAGGTGCCCCCTTGATTAGATTAGGAGAGGGCAGGAGAGGGGTGTGTTTATGATTTTTAGCCACACCAGTGGGTGGGCTCAGTCAGATGTAACCTCCAAAAATCATTTTCAGCCATGATGGATTTTTGAAGAATGTTGCCTCCTGGGATTGATTTTTGCTACACTTCCCAGAAAGTGGTCATCACAGGGGGAAGGACCCTGCACCTGATTAGAGAATCAGGACCCTCCTGTTTTTCACCCAGGAAGAAGGATAAAACTGGCAGACCTGCACCCACACCTTTGTTCCCTACCACATCCCTACCAGGAAGAACTACAGAAGAAGAAGGACTGCCCTGCTGGACCCCTGGCCTGCACCTGGACCCTGCACTCAGAAGGACTGCACCAGCTGCACACTTGGGCTTCACCACAAGAAGGACTTTGCCTAGCTTCAACTGGTTCAAGGAGGGACTTCCTGTTTGCTACAGGTGAAAAATTGCTAACCAGGGTCTCCTTCGCCAACTCCTGAAGAAATCAACCAGCTGACCACTGCCCAGTGGCCAAAAAGGAGTTTGCGCCAGGTGCATTCTGGGAGTTGTAGTCCGCACCCCCAAGGATCCAAACATATGGAAGTGTGCATCGCTTTTGCATAATAAAGAATAATGGAAAGGCAGCATAAACTTTAAATAGATCAGGCCCAAACTTCCTCATCATCTGTGTCTATTTACAACCATACATCACCAGGAACATTGACATGATAATGGGAGGATAGGATGCTGTTGGTAATCATAAGGGGTCAGAGCTGATAGGTACCCATGCAAGCCTGATCAATATGACTGTCACCTACACTGTGAGTATCACATCTACCCGTAAATTGGTATTCCTCTCCCCAAGCCTAATGGGGGATGGCCATGCAATCCATCATCTCAACTGTCCTGGTCATCCACCAAGGCATGCCCACTCACACATGGAGTCAAGGAGTGGACCATATTTTAGGAGGGCTGACAACTAGAAAGCTGGTATCCATAGGTCTATCCCACTTACATTCATGTGTCCAGGTGTAGACACCCATCAATACCTGATCTGCCACTACTATTCCTTACACACCCATTTCCATGCCAGCACACGTTTGGCCTTGACCTCCATGAAAGCCAATTACATTCCACATAGGTGTAACATACATAGAGTGCAAAAGACGGAGCACCATGCTGGGGCATACTTGCCAACCCAGTCCTCATCTTCATAACAATGCAGGGATGCACCAAATTGGGTTCAATTTGGTGCATCCCTGTGTTGTAAGAGGGATGGAGTGCGCCACTTCCAATATTCTCACAGCATTGCACTCTGTCATTCTTAGTCACATATGGCCCTACATGTTGCTTGTCATCACCTTGTGTACACAATGCTGGCCATTGTGCACCACGAACCTCAAAAGATGTGATCCTCTGGTGATACATGGTGATCCTTTAAATGGGCCATAATGCCAGCATCCAACCTACTTTGATATCTGATCATTGGACAGCTTCTCACATAAGGCATTGTATTCAAGACACATGACTCACTCACACCAAACCCTGGATTACTTCACAGGACACACATTATAAAACGTATTGGATACATCTGGGTCCTCAAATCTCACCACTTCACCGATTGTGTAGGGGGCAGGTCCACCTGTAAGACATGAATGGAAAACCATGTTTAGTGTCATGTCACAGACACTGCGAGTGGACAACACATTTCAGTGTGAACTAGTTGAGAGGAGTGAGCTAGTTATCCTAGTGGAAAACAGTGCAACAGACACACCTCTACGATCACACAATGACACAGACACTCAGGTGAGTTAGAGCCACACATCTGAATGCTAACACTGGTACAGAGACCCATGTAGTGCTAAACCCCTCAACAACCACATATGGGCTATCTATAGAAGATGGAACAACATGGTATAAGGGGGAGTTGTGTAAAAAACATGACACTACCCTGGCGCTTTGCAAGACATATGACTCAGGTACTCACGCTTGTCCTGCAAGGCACCCAGAGGCTCTTTGTGATAGACGTGGCGCTCAATTTTAAGTCTGAAATGATCATGCATTGATTAATCCATGACTGATGTGGCAAAGTTGTCTAATGGTATCAAATGCCCCATATACATTGACCCCTAAAGTGGGTAAGCCTCCTTTGCTAACATAATGGCAGGGTCAGGGGTCATGTCCGTGAAATGATGACAAAGTTGCGTTATACATGCATTGCCCAACTTTGTTGACACAATACAGCGAAAATATGGTAGGCTAGCGGTGCCTTGGCATTTCATACATTACACGATGCCGGGGCAAAGGTGTCACCATGGCCTCTAGAATGTGTGCCTACGTGATGGTTGTGCACGACTCACCAGACGTCTGACCTGCAGTTGTATCATGGTTGGACATGTGAACTCCAGGCATAGACTGGCTCAGACACACTTCATTCTGGTTGCATACAACCTGTCCTCAAGCATTACATGCAGCACTCCAACTCATCTGCTACTGTCATTCAAGAGCAGTGAACAGTAAATAGTATGCCAATGAGAGACTCACCAAGAGGTCCGTCGATCCCAACACCAAGGTGATTGAGCAGATCCTGCTCCCAGGCTACCGGATCTGCCTAGCGATGCTTGAGCTAGTGCTCATTCCTACCACTCCTGTATACTCTCTTCAGGTGGTGAAGCACCTTGCCCCACCGCAGCCACCTGGCCTCAGTCCAGTATCCTGGATGACCCGGCCACCCATCTCTAGCAACATAGGCAGGTAGTTAGTGGCATATCAGCCACACAAATCCACATAGCTCATCCTCTGACATCCTCGTCAGCCTCCCTCTACCAGACATGTTGTATATGGTAAAAGTTGACCGCAAATGCCAAGAAATAATTTTAAAAAATGGAAACTTAACCCCACTAACTAATCCCAACTATCCCAAATGCATAACTACCCCGGACAGACACCCCACAGTACAAATACAAATATAGACAAAAACACACAAGATCACAAATACTGGGACAAAATGCACACAACATATCACAGGACATGACATGAGGGACACCCAAAATGTCAATACACATCGAAGACAACCACCAGCTCCAAAACACACCCACACAGTCAGAAAGGCACAAACTGTAAAGGGAAAGTGAAACTACACCCACTATACCATGCTTGGAGACAGGATTTCCTATTCCATTACTTCCTGTCCCCATGCATCACATTTTTCAGTTATGAGTGTATTTATTTGATGCATTTTATATTTGCTTAGGTATTTTTAGATGCATGATGCACAGGTGTTGTTAATATAGACGCTTGACGGTTATGCATCGATTTCACTGAAGGCAGCATTGAGAGAAGTGCAAAGGTGGAATTCACGCTAAGGGACCATGTGTCATTTACTTTGCATTTGCGGATGTTTTAGATGCATTTGCGTCATATTGTTTGACTCACTACCTGATTGTGTGTTTTTTTGCCTTGTCCTTAGATGCACCTTGAATCAACATACATATGACATGGGCTTTGCTGCAGTGTGGCATACTGGGTATGGCCACATGTGACTGTCCATGCAACCATGTGTTTAGGGTGTGATTGGTCTGTTCCACCAATGTGTGTGTTACAGAGTCAACAGCATGCAATTTGTTGCAAGTCGTGCATATAGATGCATGTGTGACAACAGTGTAATCTACATATGTTTGGCATTCAGTACAATGCAATAGTTCTGATTTGTGATTGTGTATTGTGTAATGTGTTTTTGTCTGTGATGTTGTCATACAGAGCATAATATTTAAAGCTATATACACAGGTCAGGCATTGTTGATGATGGGTGAACTATTGCTACCTTGGAAATATTACCCGACAACTGTCTCTGTATGTAATTTTGAGTTTAGGGAGACTTGCATATTTGTCTGCCCTGTACATCTTTGGTACATAGTGTTTATGACACACTGCCTACATTCCACCTAGAATATGTTTTGATCACAAAGTTTGATTAAACTCATTGCAATTACCAATGGTTGTTGGTTTTGTGTGCCAACAGCTACATATGTCTCATCCATGCTGATGTGCATTCCAGAGACGTGTCCGTGCAATGTGTGAGGTCATGTGTACCTTGTGTCAGGATTGTACCCCAGCAGGATTGGTTGTATTAGAGAAGTGTTTATTTACAAAACTGACAAGGTGAATTCAGTGATTCTTAAGAGTAAAAGTTGTCAACTTTGTGCTGTCTCCGGAGTACCCCAGCAGCTGTGTTGTGCTGTTCCCCCTCCATATCGTCACCGGCCATCCTCCTCCTCCTTCTCCTCCTCAGGCAGGCCATCTACCCGGTCATACATTGGAACGTTCATCACACACATATGTTGTGAAGGACAGCACATGTCAGGATGATTTTGCACACAATGTGTGTGGCATATAGAAGGCTGCCTCCTGTGAGGTCCAGGCACCTGAATCTTGTTTTCAGTATGCCAAATGTTATTTCCATGATATTGCGGGTCTTACGGTGTCCCTCATTGTATGCACTCTCTGCTGTTGTGCTTGGGTTTGCAAATGGGGTCATCATCCACGGCTGTATGCCATAACCCTGGTCGCCGGCAAAAGATAAAAGGTGTAAGTTGTTGTTTAGGCTTGCAACAGGTGTGTCATGTAGCATGGCATTTGCTAGTTTGAGTTGGTTGTGACTCATACGTGTTTTTGGTCTGGTGTGAGTCACTGGCCTTGTGCAAAGTTTTCTTAGCACTGTGTTGTTGAACATGACAATCTTGGGTATTGGCTCAAGGACCTGGGACATATATTTTGGAATCCTAACTGATGCTCATTATGTATGTACCATGTGCTGTATAGTGCACCTTTGTCTCAGTGTGCCATCACTAGAGGGGACATTACATATCCACACAACACAATGGGGTCCAATGTGGTGACAACATGGTAGCTCTACAGAGCGTGAACATCCCAGCCATTTTGACACGATGAAGTGCAACACTTAGGCCCATTTTAATGAGTAAGTGACAATGCATAATACAGCTCCAACATTAGCAGCACTGTGCTGCAACATTTTCACTATGCAGGAATGCACCACGTGTGACATGTTACTAGGCAACCCTTTGTTTTCCCCTGCGCTGGTGCCTAATATGCAGCCGTGCACCAAGACTACTAACCTTGCAGCAGTGTGCTTGGCTAGCTGCCCTGTGGAGGTGGATGTATCTATGCAGGAAGGGACACCTTTCTATACACTACATTTTTAATGGACAATTGGCTCTTTCGGTGTGTGCAGCAGTATGCAGCATGCATAGGTGGCACATTCATATGAGGTCAAATCACAGTTTATTTCCTTATTGCAGCCTGCAAACTGAACCCCTGGGGTGATGTTTGATGTTGGCACTGCCTCAGGTTTTAGGTGAAACCTACATCTGTGTCAGCATCATTATGCTATGTATCTTGTGGTGACAGACCTGCAGCTAAAAGAGTTGTCATCCACAAACTTGTACCTACTGTCCAGGCCATGACAATGGCACTGAGGGCTCTTCCATAGGTCCCTTAGTGATCCTGAGTAGCGCTTGATGTTTATGCCAGCCATCAAGTCTCCAAGGGTGTGTATCCCATTGTTTCAGGATGATCAACATCACCACCAGTGTCTCTCTTATCTTCCAAAATATGAATCAGCATTTATACTGTCCACACATGTACAGTTCAGGCTATGGGATGGAGCTCAGCTACTTAGCAAATGTGTCCCTTAGCACAGTGCATGTAAGGTCAGTGATGTCCTAAATACTCCAACAGGGTCCCACTATTGCATCCATGATTTGTACTGTCTAACAGTGACTCTGCCCCATGGTGAGCCAGTTATTATTTAAGGTACAGACATGATGGTGTGTGGGTCAGTAAGTGGTGCATGTGAAGTGACACTAGAGTAGTTGTGGTGCCACTTCTCACAAATGTGGCACATGGTATGTGATGGCCATCAATGTTGTGTTCTTATGTGTGTGACCCAGTGCACCAGGCAGATGTGTATATACATAACTGGTATGTCCGGAATGTGTTGATGAGATGTAGTTGGCATTGGTACCAGGTGTCTGGCATTTGATGTTTGTTCTGGCAGAGACTTGCATGGCATGACTTGAGGGATCTGTGCCTATGTGTGACTTACGTTACATGAGCATGATGTATGCCATTGACATTGCTGTGCTATTCCTTGTTTGGTGTACTGTGTGTGTGAATTGTACATAATAGGCAACATGTGGGCACTTGTAGTGGTTTGCGTACATCTTCGGTTTGCAAAGGGTACATATCTGCACCTGTCCTTCATGTGATGTGTCTGTCAAGTTGTGGGTGTGTTGTGTACATATGGGTGTATGTGTTTGTGGTGTGCATTAATTGTGCTGTACTGCAGTATGGTGCATATGTGTTGTTACCTGCACGTCTGTGTTACCCTGACCATGTGTTTTTGGGGTGGTGCATGTCTTGTGTGTCCTACAGGGTTGGTGGGTTGTGTGTAAATTGCTAGATTTGTTGACTTACCCACAAGTAGGCCATTTCCATATTGTCCATCCTGAAAGTGTTCATTAATCCTGCTGTGCATGAATATATATGCGTCATGGACAGTCCCAGGATACTTGGCCAAAATGTGTGTGAATAGTCCCCGGTGGTCCACTATGGCCTGCACATTTATGGAATGCGTGTGTTTGCGATTCCGGTATAAATGCTCTGTTGCTGCAGGTGGAACAAGTAGGACATGGGTCCAGTCAATTGCACAGAGCACATGCGGGAAGCCATAACATTGGTAGAACCCCTGTTTTATCTCCTGCTGCATTTGCTGAGTGTTGGGGAAGCTGATGTGGCGGGGTGTCAGAGAGATAATTGCATCTATCACCTTTGGCAGGAACACTGAGAATGACGGCTGTGACACACCAGCAACCAGGGCACACATTTTTTTAAATGAGCCACTTGCCAGCATGTGCAAGACAGCTAGCAGCTTTGTCACAGGTGGTATATTATGTGGGGTCTGCAGGCTGGCTGTGATCTGTGGCTCAATGTGGTGCAGCAGGTTTAGGATGGCTTGCTGGTTGAGTCTGTATGTCCTTACAATGCCTTGTTCCCTGAGGCCAAGGAGGGTTGTCCTTGTTCCACATATCCTCTCCGGCCTTGTGCATTGCGTTTATGGGGCCTGTTGTGGGGGTGGTGGTTGGTGTTGTTGTTGCTGTCCTCTGCGTCGTCTCCCAAGCTGGAGCAGTATCACTTCCATCTGGTCCAGGGGGTTGGTAATGTTGCTTCTGAATGTTTTCCTTACGTAGTGATGTGTGGGCTCATTTTAATGCCTGGTCTGACACAGGCATTAAAATTTGACGCAAATCGAAGTTAAAGTAATTTTTTGGGTCCGTCTCCCACTGTGCGTCATTTTTGCCCAGGTGGATAAATATGGCGCTAGGGGCTCAGAGTAATTTTTGGGACGGGAACGCCTCCCTTGCATCTCATTGACGCAAGGTGGTTTCATGCATCCAAAAAATGACATTAACTCCAATATTTTGGCACCAGATGGGTTTAGCGTCAAAATATAAATACGGAGTTAAGTTTGCGTTGAATTAGCATCACAATAAATGACATTAATTCAGCGCCAAGCAAGTATAAATCTGGACCTAAATTTACTATTCCCACTCCAGCATGTACAAACGTAGGGAATTAATTGGGCTTTGGATGGGTAAAGTTTACTGTTCATTCTCCAGTCTGTACAACAGTAGGGAAAGCATTGGACTCCGTAGGGATAAATTGTTCTATTCCCACTTATATGTGCAACAGTAGGGAAAGCGTTGGATTTTGTAGGGATAAAATGTACAATTCCCACTTAGCTGTGCAACAGTAGGGAAAACATTGGACTTTGTAGGGGTAAAATGTACCATATCCACTCAGTCTATGCAAGAGTACAGAAAGTACTTTCCCTTAAACACAAAGTATATCTAAATAGCCCTATTCATTTTGAACAAATATAAAACACGTAATAAGACAATTATTAATTAACCAAAGAGTAATAACATATACAAATAAAAAACAATTGAACAATTTACATGATCCTTGATGTGGGTTTACTGTTTGAAGTGCTGCATAAATACTTTACACATTGACTCTAAGTTAAGCATGACAGCTCTTGTGCCAAGGTAGAAGAGGGTTTAACATAGATTAGTTTGGGGATTTCTTCTGTCAAACCTTGACAGAGGCTGTGGTTGCTGTCTGAATAGGGTATCACCACCCTCAGCCAGTAACCCAATTTCCAACAAACTGGAACTGGGAGACTGTAAACAAGGAACAAGAAAAGATAGACTAAAGTAGCAAGGCAGATAATTGCAATAAAGAATGCCCAAATCCATGCTTAATTTTAGACGGTGGATGCAGGTGGGGCCCACCGCAATCATGTTTAATGATAGGCACTTATTTTTCCTCAACACACTTTGATCCAGGGCAAGGAAGAGAAAACACTAAATGGGGAAAGAAGGAGCAAGAGAAAGAAGTGAAAGCAGTGACAAAGGGAGAAAGCTTAAATAATAACTTGCAAGAGTGAGATCAAGAGTCGCAAGTATCTGGTGATGAATTAAATAGATATGAGGTGAAATAATGACTCTGCAGCCTTGGTGTTCGGCACCCCAACCAGCACTTATTATTTTAGAAATTAAGCTCTGACCCAAAGCACACAGGAAGTAGGAGCAAGTCTGAAAGCAAAGCAGTAGGACAGCACCAGTTCGCTCAAAGTCTCACCAGTAAAGACAATTGCAAAAATGCCAATACAAAGGAAGAAATAGCTGGAAGATAGGGAACCATATATGTAATTAATTAACAAGGCTGTATGAATACACACTGTATCAATTCAGGAAGGGCTGCACTGGTACTGTATCAGGAAAACCAGAAGGCACAAGAAGGGAAGAAGGGAAGAAGGGAAATCAGGAACAAAATATTGATTACAGGAGAGAGAGAGAAAATTCATGCCGTGATATAGGAAAGATTTGACAATTTAAAAAAAAGGACCTGGATGCATCACAGGTATGATGTGAATGTGGATCAAAGTGTGTAATGTACTAGAGATTGTTTTAACATAAACCATTAAAAAGACACTACTACATAGGGCCTTCATGAGTGCCACCAGGTGGTAGGATGGCAGAATCCTGACATTAAGGAGGGGCTTCCATCTATCAGTGAGCCACCATCTTTGTGAAATTTCAGCCTACTAGAAATAGCACAAAATCTTTCAATTCTTTCTGACTCAGTGGGTGTGCATGATATTCCATGGCCTATCACATGGCCCAAGAGTAGCTCCTAGGTTAAAGGTAGGTTAATGGGGATTTTTCCTGCTACATGGACTCAGGCCCTGGGGGCTTCATATTTCAAAGTGCAAAGTAGTCACCAGGAGAGGGATTTCTACTTTTGTCTGTAATGTCAGCCTATGTGTGGATTATCCATGAGCATGGGAGCTTGGGTTAAATGTTTTATATTTTGGGAGGAACATAAAATTATCTTATTGATACAATTACACTGTTGCTTACCACTTGACCGTATTTTGGTGAGTTTGCTAGATGGTGAATCATTGAGATACAGACTAGATCAATATTCACAGAATGTAAGGACTGTGATGTTGAAGAAGATGAAGAGGAAGTGCCATGATTACTTAAATCGATTAGATGTGTTGTGGCTTTTAAACCCTCATGAAGATGGAGAGTAGAGCGGCTAGTCGTTTTTGAGGTGGCAGCTTAAAGGTTTTGGCAAAGGGAGCCTACCTCAGGAAGTAAGTGCACACCTCACTGCATTTCCCTTATAAGATGAGAAAAACATACATGGTCAAATGAGATTACTGGTTAAACAACCCATGAGAGTGAACAGCATCATCACTGCTTGCAAAATATACTGGCCTCCAATGCACAAACAAGAACATGGTGATCTGCACATATAAATTATGTTCACTTGTGCCTTGCTTCTTTTTTCCATTCTAGATGCGAGATGGCAATTTGACAATGCCAGGATGCTTGTTTTCTGCTAAATCCGATGAAAATCAGCATTGGGTTTTTAAGTAAGGCAGATCCCTGAATGATAACATAAGCTACCCGTCCAAAGAGCACTGTGTAAGGAATGTGAGATGCAGTGCATAAAACAAATAATGTGTTGATCCACTCATCAATAGTTTAGCAAGGCAAATTAACAGAGTGAGGTGCTGCAGCAGGAGTTCTATGATTAATGAAAGTTGAATTGAACACCATGTGACACATGCCCTCCCAAATGACATTAAAGGCTTCAAACCCTAATCTCTTTCTTAGTCTCTCAAACACTTCACATTAACTACTTGGTGACCAAGAAAATGAATTTCACAAATATTGATGCAAAAATACTGTGTGGCATGAATATTGTGTCAAACCCTTCATTACTAAAAAATATTGTAGAACAGAATATCTAAAGGAACAATAATTTTTTGTATATAATATAGTTTTAGGAATATTGTTATATTTAATATTATTTACTTTAATATTTTTTTAAGAAACACCATTTTTAATGAATGTAATCTATATTAGTATATTAATTGTGGGTGTTATGATTATTAGTATATTTGATATATATTTTTTAATGTATAGTTTGTAACTTGAAATGTGTAATTTAATTTTTATTTGAATTGATACAGTGATATATAATTATAGTGGCGGGTTGTTGGGTTTGCAGGGGAATAGGATGGGAAGGTAATTAACTTATAATTTACTTATTTATCATTCTTTGTATAAATAGATTAAATGTTATTTTATGTATTTAAGTTTAATTTGTTAGTTTTAAAGTATATTTTATTTTTCATGATTTAATTAGTAACATATTTAGTAGCAGGTTTTGTGGTTTTAGGGAAATAGAATGGAAAGTTATGTAAGTTATCATTTTTTAAAGTCATTTTTGATATACTTAATGTCTAATTGTTAATTTTTTATTTTTTAAACTGATCATTTATTATGTACATTATGGCCCTCATTCTGACCTTGGCGGGCGGCGGAGGCCACCCGCCAAAGTCCCGCCGTCAGGTTACCGTTCCGCGGTCGAAAGACCGCGGCGGTAATTCTGACTTTCCCGCTGGGCTGGCGGGCGGTCGCCTTCAGGCCGCCCGCCAGCCCAGCGGGAAAGAGGCTTCCACGATGAAGCCGGCTCGGAATCGAGCCGGCGGAGTGGAAGCTGTGCGACGGGTGCAGTTGCACCCGTCGCGTATTTCACTGTCTGCGCAGCAGACAGTGAAATACATTTAGGGGCCCTCTTACGAGGGCCCCTGCAATGCCCATGCCAGTGGCATGGGCACTGCAGGGGCCCCCAGGGGCCCCGCGACCCCCCCTACCGCCATTCGGATCCCGGCGGTCGGACCGCCGGGATCTGGATGGCGGTAGGGGGGGTCGGAATCCCCTCGGCGGCGCAGCAAGCTGCGCCGCCTTGGAGGATTCAATGGGGCGGCGGTACACTGGCGGGAGTCCGCCAGTGTTGCCGGTCCGACCGCGGCTTTACCGCCGCGGTCGGAATCCCCATTGGAGCACCGCCGGCCTGTCGGCGGTGCTCCCGCGGTCCTCCGCCCTGGCGGTCTTTGACCGCCAGGGTCAGAATGACCGCCTATGTGTTTATTTGAATTATTTATTCATTTATTGATAACTATAACAAGAATGTGTATATTTTTACATTTATTATTGTATTTAATTATATTTGCATTATCAAAGTACTATTTTAATTGTATTGTTTTTAATTTTGTATTTATTCTTTTGGTGTCCGTGATTTTATGGGTAGGAGGCAGAGAAGTTAATTTTACTTTAATTTAAATATGTAATTTATTTGCTAGCTTATTTAGGGAATCAATATGAGATGGCGGTCGGATGAGCCGACTGCCAAACTCATGGGGAGGATGTCACTGTCATATCGGTGGCATTCACCCCAAGCATATTACAACGTTCCCACCAAGCTGACTGGTGGGAACATTCTACTACGCGTTTTCATTGTGCTGACCGGCGGGAACAATGCTGCGATATTGGTATCGCCTCCCTTAAGCGAGCTGAGTCCAATACCGTGGCATACCAGCACTATCGGAATGTGCACTGTCTGCACAGCAGACATTGCACACTCTGATGGTGCTTGGCATGGGAGCCACCGGCACTGGCTTTCTGATAGCCTTTCCATGGCGGGGTCCCCACCAAGGAAAGACTAGTGGAAAGCTGAGTTGTAATCAGCACGGCGATGCTGAGTTCAGCACCACTGAGGCTGAGTACAACTCATACCCCTGTCAGCCAATCAGTAACAATGTTTCTGGTAGGAATGGCAGCCCCCAGGCGAGTGCACCCACCAGGGTTGTACTGTGGCAGTCGGACCACCTGGAGTGCGGTGGTCTGACCGTTACTGTGAGTATGGCGGTCCTCGGAATGCCACACTCGTAATGAGACCCTTAGTATTTTTTATATTTGTATTTTATGTATTTTGTATTTAAAATATAATTTAATAATTTTTTATTATTAAATCAATAAAGGATTTTACAAAATGAGTTAGAATGCTATATGGAACACTGCTGAACTTCAAAAGGTTACCTGCTGTTGCTTAGATTGGAGTGGAAATAGTCAATCTAACACCTCCAGAGTCCAAAACTAAGGCCTGATTTAGAACTTGGTGGTAATAGTCCTGCAGTTGGTTTTCTAACTGAAAACCCATCAGCCGCCTTGACAGTCCGCCGTCAGATCTAAATGTTGGCGGTCCCAAAGGCAATAGTCTGCCCAAGTCCCTCTGACTCCGCCAAGGATTCCCATCCATGTTGATAGCACCTTAGGAAATAGTGTCTGGTGGCAGGACTCCACTACCTTTACCGCTGTGCAGATTTGACTGTACCTTACTACCAAGTCAATTGTGGTGGTCCTCCTGTCACATCTAAGTTGGGCAACTGGGGGTAAAATGAGGTAAAAACTTACCCTTTTCACTGAGTCCACTTATGATTTCGACTGGACATGACTGGAAAACGCATTCTGCCACTGCTGCCGCTGGACCATGGAGAAAACACAACCCCCACCGCCAAACTCATAGATAGGGAACCCGCATTGCCTGTGTATGTTTAATTACTGAGATATGCATATGTCTGGGACACAATTGGGTCAGACATGGATGGGGACAGACTGGTATATCACACGTTTCGCACGCATATATAACTGTCATTTTGGTGTCAGTATTCATTGCCAAATGAATGCTGGCACCACAATCATGGTACCATCACACTTGTCAAATGTGTCCATGTGTTCACATTACAAGGGTATCTATACATGTCATGTTGTGCTTCCAGTTGTGTCTGTGAGTCAGTATGTGTACGTGTGTGCGACACGATTGGTTGGTTGAAGTGGAGGGAGCTGAAACGGGTGATGTGGTTGTGTCAGTATGTGTGCCACTAGCATATGACTTTGATGTTGTTGTGTATGTTGTGTGTTATGTTGTGTTGCCACGTGCTCCATTCAGGTGAGTGTTGTTGTGTGGGGATTGTTGTCTTGTTGTGTGTAGTTGTGTGTGTGTGTATATGTGTTTGTGTAGATGAGTGTGTAGTTGTGTAGGTTGTTGTGGGTGTGTCATGTGTGGGTCCAGTGTCAATAGTGTGTTCATGCTGTCATAGATGTACATCAATGTGTATTTGCGGCATGTACCTGTTGTGTTGTGGTAGAATGGCAATGGAAATGAGTGTGTATGTGGTGTGTTGTGTAGTGTGTTGTGCAGGGGGACACATATGGTTAAGATACAGTGTGTGTGTTTGACTTATCTGTATTCCATAGCCACTGCTATTGTCCGATGTCCATTGGGTCCAGCGATGACCTCCCTCTGTCAGCAACCCACCGGTAGCACACAACCTGTAGGACTTTAACATCTAAATGTGGTCTGCGGGAACCCGACAGCCTAATGGCTAGTAAGAGCACTCTGTCATGGCTGTCGGCAGCTCAGTTGCAGTATATCTAAATGTGTCAGAAAGAAAACCATTGACTTGATGGTGTTCTCGGGTCTACTGCCACGGCAGGTTACCAGTAAAACTGCCAAGATCTGCATCAGGCCCTAATTCTAATCTCTCCAGAGTCTAGCACTCTCATTATTGTTGCTTAGACTGGAATGAGACTAGCAAATTTAACCCCTTGAAAGTCTATCTCTTGCCCTACTGTTTCTAAGATTGAAGTTGAAAAAGTAAATCTAACCCCGTCAAAATTAAGCAGTTCCCCTATTGTTGTTTAGATTGGACTTGGAATAGTAAATGTAGCCCTTTTAAAGACCAACACTTCTCTAGTTTTGTTTAGTTTGAAGTGAGAATAGTAAATCTAACTTCTCTGAAGTCTGACAGTTTCCCTACTGTTGATTAGATTGGAGTGGGACTAGTAAATCTAGCCCTTCTGTAGTCCAAGAATTTCTCAAGTGTTGCTTTGATTGAAAATGAAAGGGTAAATCTAACCTCTCAGAAATCCTACACTTTTCCTACTATTGCTTGGATTGGAGTGGGAATAGTAAATCCAATGCCTCAGAAGGCCAACAATTTCCCTGTTTTTGCTTACGTTAGTTTGAGAATTGTAAATGTTATGTATAACATTTTACCTATTTTTGTGTAAGTTGGAATTATATGAATTATTTATGGTACTTTTTAAAAAAAAATTCATTTGTTCATTTTCTTGATTATTTGTTATTTATTATTTTGGAAAAAAATTATTTTTTATATATTTATTTTGATTACTTTCTCAATATAATTATTTATGTATCTTTTTGATATATGTTTTTATTGTATTTTTGTTACTATTCATGTTCAAATAATCAGATTATTTATGTATTTTTGATTATTTAGATGCTTTTTAATACATACATACATATATATAATTTACTTACAATTTTTGTTTGATGTATTAAAACTGTTTTTACATGTTTACTTTATTATTGAAACTAGGTTACATTCTCATGTTGGTTAATTTTAATTTTAAGTTATTGTTAATAATTTAAATTTAGTTTATTCAATCTATCAGACTGCTGCATAACTGAGTGCTGTGATTGGCTGCTAGCAACATGAGAAAAATGTTGCTGGCAGCTATAACAGAACTCGGGGACTTAGGACCTCATTACAGGTTTGGTGGTTGGAAAACCCGACTGCTAGACCTGCGGTGAGGAGACCACCTTGGAGCTGACAGTCTCCCTATCTGCACTATTAGGAGTTTTCTATTGGGCCTCAGCCCAGTGGAAAACATGCACCAGCATTGGACTCTGCTCCATGTGGAGCCAAACCCAGTGTCAGTCGCAAACGGGGGCCTCCCTAGCACCCTTGGAATGTGGATTGTCGGCTGATCAGCAATGGTGCGGGAGAGGGGGGCCCTGCACCGCCCATGACAATGTGGCCCCCGGCAGTTGTTCGCTGCCAGCCTATTCATGGAGGTTGAACCGCCATGAAAAGGCTGGGGGAGAAAGTGGCTGTAACAACAGGGTGGCGCTGACTTAAGCACCGCTCTGGCTGATCACAACTAAGACCACCGTCAGCCCGTCAGGCTGTATTCATAAAGTGGGGGCTGCCTCCAAAAACACCAGAGAGCCCACCCATGGGGCCCAAATTAGTTTATATAGGTGGAGGCCATTCAATAGCCTCAAAAGAGCCCGGGGAGACCACCCTGGGACTGAAATTAGTTTGTATGGAGAGGTGACCGGGCTGCCTATCTCGCTGAGCTGCCAGACTCCCCAGGGGCCGAGCTTACTTTATATGGCGATGTGTACCACAGATGTCCACATTCAAGCCTGTCCCACTCACATGAATTCCACGTGGCTCCAATGGGGCACTGCTGGACCACCTCTCTGCCTGAGCACTAACCTCAGTGTTAGAGGAGAGACTCTGCGTTGGCACCAGGACCAGAAGGGAAGGAGGGAATTTGATTGACAAGAGAGAAAAATGTTGCATATGGATCATTTTTACCTGGTCAATGGGCTGCTGCTTTAGCCCTGATCAAAGCTCAGCTGCTTCAGCACCCCAGAATGTTACAGAGCTACTGCGTAGGGTATCTGTCAAGGGAAAATAAGCAATTATCTCTGTGTTTATGTGAGAGTACAGATATTACACATTATCCTAGTGTTGCTCTGTAGTCTCATTCAAAACACACAGGATGGCGAAAATAACTATACCCTGTTCTTCTCAAGGTTCACATGCATTGGCGATTCATGGAACAATGCGTAATTGAAGGAGTAGTGCCATGATTTAAAACAAAAGTGTTTGAGCTGTCCGCTTTTACCACCAAACACACCCTTGGATTAAAGTTCATGGATCAAGGGTTAACAACATGGCAGTATCACAATCAGAACACCAGTTCCTAGTTCAAATATATTGACTAGTATTAATCCTAATAACTGGTATTAGTTCTTTGTTATTCAAATATCCTAAATGTCAAAAGTTCACAGTCTTAAAATCTCAGTGTGGAGTAATTTGTGCTGCATGCAATATGCCAAATGCCAAAGTCTTTGCTTACACATGCAAGTCTCTGTTTTGCGAATCTCAGTCTTTGTAGTGCTAATGGTTACGATTAAACTGTCAACAACCAAGGCCTTTCATTATAAATGTGAGTCTGTGTAGCGCTAGCGATTATAATGCCAATGTCCAAGGACTTTCTTTGTAAATGCGAATCTCTGTAGCGCTAGCGATCATGTGGGTGGTGGTCGAAGCTATTCATTTGCATCAAACCTTATTCATGTCATGTTGTTCTTTGTACATTCTCTTACAGGAAATGGAAGACTACATAGGCTGGAGTCTGAAGATGCAGGTCATCGGAAGGAGCCACTGTCGAGGAGTTGTACAGGGAATCATCATGGCAGCCAGGAGCAGTTGAAGCCACAAGCAGGAAAGTGTAGGAGGTGTGACAAGGCCAAGCACTGTCTGATATGTGGGAGTGGCTTGTATAGCTTGCTCACAAGGTTGCCTGAAGCATGTGTGACCACTGGAGCATGTGCTCGAGCAGCTGGGTGTGCCCGGTGTTGCACATTTGTAAGCACTCGTGCAAGCAATGTGGAAACCGGCTCATTGTTTAAAAAATGTGCAGAGTTCTGTATCGCAGTTATACCACTGCCACCAGGGATTTTTACATAAACAGTGAAACAGTGAACTCAAGAGTAAATTATAAGCCTACCACTGCCACCAGGGATGTTATGGCATTGAGGCATAAATATGTATATGTAATAAGTCTTTCAGTGAACCCCGGGGAAGGGGGCACTCTTTTTAAAGAAACTGCTTTATTACTCTAGGAGTCTTAGTTTACAAGTTGTACATTAGAGGGATATGCAGTAGTGAGTGCTGGAAGCCTAACAATGCTGTCCCCCTTCCCAATTTCCATTGGAGCCTACCATCTGGGCCAAAATTTACAAAATGGGGGGTCATGCAGCCTTCCTTCTCCAGACATTAAAGTCCCTAGGAAGGCCATCTCTGGGGCTGATTAGTTTAAGGGAAGGGGGCCTAACGGACCCCTCTCTGAGCCATGAATGACCACAGGGAGCCCATCTCCTAGGCTGGCTCACTAGCTATGTCCCGGGGACCCCAATCCCAGGACATAGCAGATTTCTTGCCTATGCAAGCAGGGAATTATGTGTTTGCTCTTGCTTGACAGGAGCATTTTCAAAATTCCCACCAAATGGGAGAGAAACACAAAGTATGCTATCCAGCAGACAAGTGCTTTGAAAGTGCTCCCTCTGAGTGGGAGCAGATGTTTGAGCTGTTTCCCTGCCCATAGTGATGTGGGCAGGGAAACAGATCAAAATATTGCTCCCACTCAGAGGAAGCTGCATTAATAGCTTCTCCCTCTGGGTGGAAGCAAAGCTGACTCCCACTGCAAACAGGGAGCCAGCTCTGGCCACAGAGGCTTTGGGGCTCCCCTGTAGCCACAAACAAGCATATTGTGGGTGCCATGGGTGGGCAACTATGCGCCCACCTTTAAAAAATGCTGCCACTGGAAGATGGTGTTCCCAGGGCCGTTAGCATCTTGGGGAGGGGGCTGTGTGGCCCCCGTCCTCTGAAAATACTACACTGTTCTGGGAGATGGAATCCCCAGGGCCTTTTAAATGCTCCTGTATGTGGGCCATGTGGCTCATCTCCCCTTAATTTTCTGAAATGACCATGGGGTCACCATGGCCTAATAAGGCTCATAGGCTACACAGCCCCTGTCACCTTTATTTTAAATGAGTGGCCTTGGGGATGGGTCTCACCAAGGCCTAACAAGGCTCAAGGAGGGAGATGTGTAGCCCCCTCCCTTTTTTTTAGTAATGGCTGTTGGTGATAGGGTCCCTCGAGCCTAACAATTTTAGTAGTGGCCCGGGGGATGAGTCCTAAAGGACCAGCAAGGCTCAGGCAGGGGACTGCGGGCCTCATCCCCTCTAATTATAAAAACAGCACTTGGGATGGGGTATCCAGGACCTAATAAGGCTCAAAGAGGGGGAAAACAAAGGGGGAGCAAACTATAACTGGTGAATCTCAGTTTTTTACTTCAAAACATCAGTGTTGTCACTGACAAACTCACCTAACTATCATGTTACTTCAAACTTTGTTTTTTCAAATATATGCATGTGTGAATATATGTATGTATGTGTGTGTGTATATATATATATATATATACATATATATATATATATATACATATATATACATATATATATATATTCACACACCCACATGCACACCCATACACACATATATACGCATATATATGTGTGTGCGCGCGTGTACGTGTTTACACATTTTACTGCTACACAAGGAAAGAAATTCAAACGTCACTCCACAGCATTGATGTATGGTGTTTATTCATGTGGAGAAGTGAAATGCTTTGGCTCCAACTGTTTAAATATTGAATAGACATAACATAGAACAAAATGGCGTCAAGGAATCTCTTAAAAGGTTTCCACACTTTCAAATTTCATCATAAAACATAATTGACAGAGCTGTATTCACTCACAATTATAATGACCAATTCACAGTGTCTAAACATAGGTGATTAATCAATAAAGAACATTTATTCCAATTATGGTACACACAGTAGGACTACATTGCAATGACTACCCATAGACAACAATATAACACTATGTAATTGTCAACCCTCAGTGTATCCTCTCACTTATATTGTATCGTGTTAAGGTTTCATCGGTGAGGCTGTGTGCTTTTTTTAAACAAATCTGAGTGGTGGTCAGGTCCAATGCGATACTTATCTGATAACATATCCGGTAACAAAATGAAATATATCTGGTTCAAAAATACATACCACACTCAGTAATCAAAATAATGTATGACCCCAAAACACAAATACAGATGATTAGGATAAGAACTCAGCTATAACTCACGTGATTAAGTCATGCTGCAAGAATGATATAATGATGTGTGATATCAAGCAGGTCATACCCATCATTGTGATATTTCATGACCTAAAGTAGCCTACTGAAAATTCACAAATACAATGTATGCTAATCTTAGGTCATGGCCCAATATTTACAATGATAATTAAATGACTCTACTTAAAATGTGGAACGTCCTCTGAATCCTCTCCATGTAGACAAACATGTGAACTGTAGGAGTCTCAATAATTAATTAATGAATATAAAATATGCTAAAGATAATGACAACAAAGAAGAATATAACATATCTGGGAAACAGGTGTGAGAGAAATGGTATATAGCAAGTTGAGTGTTAACAAATTGACAGGTGAGAAGGTTGATCAATCTGCGGCATAGTCTTACCAGTCCATGAAACCAGGTTTCATCATACTTCATGATACTACCCCAGATGTAAGTTCCTTGTCTAAATTTAATCCCTTATGGACTTTGGTATCTAGATCAATAATGAGCTGAGATTCAGTGATTTGTAGCAGCCATTCTCTATTCCCAACATGTAACATTTTGTTACACCTGGTGATACCAATAGATTACAAAAATCAGGATTGCTGCTCTGGGTCTGTAGGAAATGCCTGGAAACAGGATATGTCACACTACAGTTCCTGATAGCACATAGGTGCTCTAGAATCCTTTTCTTTAGGGATAAAATTGCGTTCCGCACATACTTGAAGACACACAGACAATCCAAAATATAAACACAAAATGTATTTCTACAAGTAATAAACTGAGTAGTGGGACTTTCCTCCCCACTCACTGATCTATATGTTTTCCAGCTTGTGCCTTGCTTGCATATTTTGCAGTGCCCACATTTGTAGAAGCCCCTCAAGGTACCTAACCTTGTTATGTTAGCTGGTGATTTGAAATAGCTGTGTAGTAAAATATCTCGCAGATTTAGCCTCATTGGTTTTCATTTTTTTTAGCCACCCAAAGAGCTTTATCTTAGTAACCCCTAAATTTTAATTTGCATAAGATATTTGCTTCCTAAATCTTATATGTATGATCTGTGGAACAATTTCTCTTGGCCCTTGCCCTAGGGAATGCTCCATTTCAGGTCAACAGGATTATGATTATCAGCATATAACACACTTTCCCCAGCAGTTTCTTTCCTGAACAATTTGATTGTGAGTTGCCCCTTGTCCACCAGCAATGGAATATCTAGGAATTCAATGCTGTAACTACTTATTTTGTGGATGAAGCTACTACCAAGATTGTTGATCTGTAGCTTCTCCACAAAGACGTCTGCCTCTTTATGACTGCCATTCCAAATAACAAACAAGTTGTCAATATATCTGACCCATAATGTGAAATTGGAAGTACAGATGCCATTTTTAATCCAGACTACCTGCTTCTCTATTCAAACCCATTAATACATTTGCAATGCTGGGGGCAAAGAAGTATCCATTGCAATCCCTCACACTTGATGGTAGTGTGTATTGTTGAACAAGAAGATGTTTTGCTCTAAACAGAACGTCATCATGTTTTCAAGAATGTTTGTGTGATCTTGCAACTTTGATGTTTATATATGTATACATTTTTAAAATAACATGCAATATGTTTAAATGTACAAATGAGGTAGATGCCAATTGTGCCATGTTTTAGGGAGAAGTCATCTGCATTTTTCTGCCTTAGTGACTGGGGCACTGAGAGGGTAAGAATGCTGTGGAAAATGTCTAGAGGTTTTTGGCTATTTAAGAATGCAAGTGAGAGACAAAGGTGCCTGACATTGTTAGACCGCCTGTAGGGCTACACTGTGATCACTTGTTGCATTTTCTTCACATTTGTTGCATTTCTCCTGATATTCAATAGGGTTAGCCTACTTCCAGAGAAACCTTTTGAATTATGCAACACAATTATTTTCCATTTATTCCTTGTTTCATGGTTCAGCATCACAGTGCGTATTTTTTCCATGGTGGATGGATTGATTCCTGGTGGCCCTGAAGCTTGTCAGATCATTTCTCTACAGAAAGGACAGAAATGGATTATGGATGGTTAATTAGTATATGTATGGGGCCTGATTCAGAAAGGTAAATTTACACTTTTGTGGAAGTTTACGTTTGTTTTGGAATTCACAAACTCCAATTTTATAGTAACTTTATGAATGGCAAGACTCCACAGTCGGGGAATAGAACTCAGCATGTAAAAAGAAATAACATGCCTATCTTTCTATATGCATGATTGTAAGAACCTAGCAATCAAGACTGTTTGATCAGAGTATCCTTACTAATCCAAAGTTCACCCATACCT
Organism: Pleurodeles waltl; assembly: GCF_031143425.1. Classification (NCBI taxonomy): domain Eukaryota; kingdom Metazoa; phylum Chordata; class Amphibia; order Caudata; family Salamandridae; genus Pleurodeles; species Pleurodeles waltl. Next base: position 521,341,754 of record NC_090438.1, read on the forward strand.
CTTACCCCATATTAGGAAGAGGAGAGCGTTGGAGGGAGCAAGATCCAGTGGAGAGTCCTACGGTGAGGACTACCTGAGCTTGGTATGAGTAAACTGCTGTGCACTGATTGGTCTCCTTGCACTGAGTACCCAACTGTACTATTCCCTTGATCCCTAATGCTTATTTTTGTTGTCATAGGCAAGAATATGTGTGTGCACCATGACATATGTGTGTCTCACGGATTGCGGTCTTGTTGGACAGGAGGGGTATCCAAAGAGCTACCACCTTCACCAAAAGTTAAACAGCACAAGTGCCATGATGCAGCATACCGTGTAGTGATCAGTAGGAGTGAGGAGGTCCTTTTTACCCTTTGTCACCAGAGGGAGGACTACAGACTGACTCACCTTTTCAAAGTGCTGCTGTTGTGTGCTCACTCAACCTAGACCTACATCAGTTGGATGTGGAGTTCCTCACAGCGCAGTAGTAGTGAGTCTGAGCTGGATGCAAATGTGTCTGGGAAAGGGAAAAGTACAGAGGTAAAGCATTACTGTGTAGTACATGTGGTAGTAGTGCATGTGATGAGCATATGTATGCCTGCAAAGAATATATTACATGAGAGATGTAGTGCTGTGCAGTGTTTGCACAATGAAAAGCGTGTGCTGCATGTATGTGTGCTTGCTAGAAGTACATTACATGAAGGGTCATGTATTATGAAGTGTGCATATGGGAATATGTGTGATGGCAGTATATGCATTTGCAAATAACACACCCTGGTATAATACAGAAAGGCTACACTACTGAACAGTGTACATAGATTGAATGTGTATGCTGAATGTATGTGTGTCTATAGTGGCACAATGGGGGTTATAGTGCTAGACAGTCTGTATTCTGTGAATGCATACTGATTGTAAGTGTGCCTGCAATGGTACATTGCATGGAGAGACTTGGGTACCATTTTGGGAAGCCCGGGCCTGCCTGGTGAAGACATGAGGAGTAGAGAAACCCTCTCAGAAAGATCTGTGTACTGCTATATTACTTTGAGCTGGGTGGAAGACACACTGGGAGAAAGGGGGAAAAAGACTCCCCCTTTACATTTCAAAACTATGCTCTTTGATTCAGTGAAGCTCACAAAGAAAGAACTTGGACACATCTCGGGAAGGAGCTGGGGCGTATAAGAGAATCATGAAGAGTAGGGCTGGGAACCCAGGATTAAGCTTTTGATACACATATTACAGTGGCCGACATCGAGGTGTGAAACCTGGTCACTCCTATGAACTGTGCCCCTCAATAAGGAAAAAGAGAAGGGAAGATGTACACTTGAGAAGAAGCCCAACCCCAAGATAAAACTTCAAAGACTCAGACCCTAAATCACATTTGGTGTTGGGTATGAGAAAGGGAGGTTGAAATCCCAAATTCTGTCATTTACCAAGCAGCCAGAAGGACTGTGTGAGAAGGGGAAGCTCTGCAAGACTTCTACCTGTGACCAGGACTGGGAGTCAATGCCTCCTAGTCTCCCTCTTGGGTGAGCTGACATTACCCTGAAACCATGACCACCTGTGTTGGAGCCTAGAGCACTAGGGCCTGCCTGCTTGCCAAGAACAGTGTGTCCTGTGAAGAAAAGGTGGGCGTTGGAGGAAGCAAGGTCAAGTAGGGAGCCCAATTGAGAGGACTGCCTAAGAGAGTGTGAAGGAGTGGCTTACACCGACTAGGTTGTTGCCCATGTACAGTGTTAACTTCACAACCCCCATTTGCCAGGAGAGGGCTGGCATGGACTGCGCCAGGTACTAAGCACCATCCAGGACTAGCCAAATACATACCAATGCATTGCAGTGACCCCATATGCCAGAGGGGGCCATGGTTTAAGTTACTGTTGCAATAGTGCTGAGACATGTCACCACTGTGTTGGAGGTGATTGCAATGGATGAGTCTGCACTTGATTTGTGAAGAACCTCTGGAACCCTGTATGCCAGGATGGTCTGCCGGTCCTGACATTGTCTAGAAGGTTAGGCCGTTGACTGAAAAATGACTAAGGTTGCACTCAGACGGTCCAGCCCACATGGCGAGAAAACTGTTCCTGACTGACCCCTGAGGACTATAGGATGCTGAAGATGATAGCATGCCCTCGCCGGGGTCCAGTCACGAACTGAAGGACTGTATTTTGCCATCCCTGTGTGGGGAAAACTGCTATCTCTTTGCAGGCTGGGTTCATCTCTGATCACTGGGAAGCTGGCAGAACTGCTTTGGAAGGCAGCCTACTCGTGCTGAGTGCTGTCGCATGTACTGCAAGCACCCTAACTTACCCAAGCAAGACCAGAACTCGAGTGACCATGGTGTCGGCACTCACTGCAACGCTGACATCTTCCATGCTGCAGGAGCTGGTAAAACTTGAATTGGACTGGTGGGGCCCTGGGATACTGTCTTATGATGGTGCTGAAGCATCATAGACACTTTTGACTAATTCTAAAGAGTCAAAGGGGAGCTCTTAAGTATGGCCTAGTAGTGTGCTTTCCCTGGATGTGGCCAACAGTGAATGGCAAACAACTTAAACCATGTTGCAGTGAGAAAGATGAAGGACAGAGATTTGCCTAACAAACGCTAAAGCCCCAACCTCAAGGGAAATGTAATGTGCCTAATAGATGTCATTATTCATTTGCATGCATGTATGTATGTATTTGTATTTGTAGAGCGCGTTCCGGCCGTAGCATCGAAGCGCTGAGCAGCAACAAGTAAAGAGTGAAGAAAACACCAAGAGAGGGAATAGGAAGCTACTAACAAATAGCAAGAATTAATGTGGAAAGAGCCAAGTTTTCAGCTGCTTCCTGAAAGACATAAAGTTATGTTCCTTCCTAATGGACAAGGGCAGAGTGTTCCAGCATTTATCTGTTGCTATTATAAAAGCTTTGTCACCCCACCTAGTATTATGACTACGAGGGACAGAGATCAAATGGAGTGCTGCTGACCTAAGCTGCCGACCTGGCACATACAATTGTAAAGAGGAACGGAGGTATTCAGACCCTACCGAGTGAAGAGCCTTATGTGCTAGACAAAGAGCCTTGAAAGTAACACGCTATTCAACAGGGAACCAATGCAACTGCTTCAGGCTATCGCTAGCCAAAGCTGAGGGGGGAGATCTAGTATCAGTCGGGCAGCAGAATTCTGAATCAGTTGCAATTTGTCAAGCGAGTCTTTATCAATATTTAACATCAGCATGTTACAGTAATCTAGTTTGGAGATCAGCAAGGCAAGAGACACAGAAATTCTAAGTTCCTTCTGTAGGTAAGGGAAAATTTTCTTCAAGGTTTTTAGAATCCGTTTCAAGCTTTGGTGGTGGAATTTACTTGGGACTTGGAGGACAAAGAATTGTCAAACATAATCCCAAGATTTCTGGTAGAAGCTATGGGGGCAGGCAGGTCACCGCAAGATTGCGGCAACCAACCAAAACTCCACAATTCACTGCTAGAGCCAAAAAAAAGGATCTCTATTTTATCACCATTCATTTTGAGCCAGTTACGGCCCATCCATTTATTGATCTCACTCATGCAGAGATGGAATCTACCTGCTACTTCCTCCCAGTTCTTATTAACAAGAATAATTAGCTTAGTTTCATCTGCATAAGAGGTGGCCAGAAAGTCAAACAAACAGATTAGTCTAGCTAAAGGGGCTGCATAAAGATTAAAGAAAGTAGGGCTTAGGGAGGAGCCCTGTGGGACTCCGCAAGGTAATTGATACGAGGGAGCTCTTACATCACCACAGCTTACTATGGTAGATCTTTCGCATAGGAAGGACTTTAAAATTCTCAGTGCTCTTCCTCTGACACCTGCTTGGTGGAGATGTTGTGCCATTAAGTGTGGCAAGATGGTATCAAATGCGGCAGATATATCCAGTAACACTAAAATAGATCCATTCCCCTTTATTGGCCAGTCTGGGAAGTGGTGATAAGGGCGGATTCAGTGCTATGAGCTTTCCTAAAGCTGTGCTGAGAGGGATCCAGGCAACCTGTATATTGTAAAAATTTAGCTAATTCTGTGTTAAGATGTTTTTAAAAGATTTTTGTCTGGAAAGGCAGCAAGGCTAAGGGGCGAAGATTTTTTAGATCATTCTCAGCTCCACTAGGTTTCTTTTTCAAAGGAACAACAATCGCTTCCTTCCATGATGGAGGAAATTCTCTGATATTTAGTCTCCTGATACACAGGTACGAGGGTGAGGACACTAAGGGGGTCATTCTAACCCTGGCGGTAAAAACCGCCAGGGCGAATGACCGCGGTTGCACCGCCAACAGGCTGGCGGTGCACCGCTGGGCATTCTGACCGCGGCGGTTCAGCCGCGGTCAGAAGCGGAAAGTCGGCGGTGTACCGCCGACTTTCCGCTGCCCGTCAGAGTCCTCCATGGCGGCGGAGCGCGCTCCGCCGCCATGGGGATTCTGACACCCCCTACCGCCATCCTGTTCATGGCGGCAAACCCGCCATGAACAGGATGGCGGTAGGGGGTGCCGCGGGGCCCCTGGTGGCCCCTGCCGTGCCCATGCCAATGGCATGGGCACGGCAGGGGCCCCCGTAAGAGGGCCCCAAAAAGTATTTCAGTGTCTGCCTAGCAGACACTGAAATACGCGACGGGTGCAACTGCACCCGTCGCACCTTCCCACTCCGCCCGGCATCCTAATGGGAAGGTTGATTTGCCCTGGGCTGGCGGGCGGTCTTTTGGCGGCCGCCCGCCAGCCCAGGGCAAATCTCAGAATCACCGCTGCGGTCTTTCGACCGCGGTGCGGTGTTCTGATGGCGGAACCTTGGCGGACGGCCTCCGCCGTCCGCCAAGGTTAGAATGACCCCCTAACTCTGGAACAAGCTTCAGTATGTGATGTAGCAGGGATCGTTGGGAGAGCCTGACTTGATTCTCCCCATAAGCTCTTTAATCCTCTCCATCCGCAGTGGCTGGAAGTAAGTGAGAGTAGGAATGTTGCTGCTTACTGAGCTATTTAAGTACTCATAGGTGTCTGGAACCCCCAAGAATTGAGCAAAGCTATCTTGAATTTGAACAACTTTTTTTTTAAATTAGTGACCTTATTGAAAATTCTTGTGAATTTTCCAGTTCTGGGGGGGCAGTGGGAACAGTGAGAAAGCGTACCACTCTGAACATTATTAGCTTCCTTGATTTTGCACTAGTAAAACTCGGTTTTAGCTTTATTTACCACTTCTTTATAGAACTAAGCACAGATCTAAGCTTTTCTTTTTTCTTGGCGTTCTGATTTAATTTCCACCTACGTTCCCGTTGTCGATATATTCTTTGTAGGCTTTTAAGGTCTTTAGTATATCAGGGACAACCAGTTTTTTTCCCTGCCAGGGGGTGGGGTGTCCTTAGAGGAGCCAGATGGTCACTGGCTATTTTGACCCCAAAGTTGAATCTGTCAATTGCCGACAAAGGTTGTTCCTTTGCTGTCTCCCAGCCTAGAGTCAATGCTGGGATAAGATTATGTTCTTTTAACCTATTCCATTGTCTAATGGGCTTAAGGGAAGTGGAAGGGTGAGAAGGAGAGAAAGGCTTTGTCACCCTAAAGGTAAGAAGATGGTGATCAGTCCACTCAAGGGCCCTATTCTCCAAGACGGCACAATTATCATGTCGAGCAAATATCCCATCCAATAACTGGCTGGCCTGGTGAGTGGCTGACATGAACATAAGCTTCCAATAAAAATTTGCCATGCGATTCAGGAATTCACCAGTGTAGGGGTCCTGACTATCTTTAAGATGAATATTAAAATCTCTGGATACGATATACTTGGAGGCTGTGGTAATAGGCTCTATAATGGCCGGCCAGTGTTGAAGAAAAAAAACAGTTTTTGGTCCTGGAGGACGATAAATCAACAGACCCTCAAAAACACATTTTTCAAATGAATCTTAAAGTAGACACCCTCACAGATATCTGGTGTAGAATTTATGCCTCCCAGTGACAGCAATATTTTGTTTTAAAAATAATAGCTAAACCACCTCCTTTGCCGCTGGTTCTTTCAAGTCTGGAGAACATAAAACCAGGTGGGGAGGCTGCTATAAAATTGGGGCCTGAATCTTATTTGCCATGGTCTGGGTAATAAATAGTCAGTCTAGACTCTGGCAGTCAATCAGATCTTCTATTTCGATCCTATGTTTGATCAGGGAGCACGCACATGTCATTAGTTTTATACTAGTGTCCTCTTTTCCATCACCGCTGTTTCAAAGATCATGCTGAGGGGCACAAATAAGGTCTGTGTGAGGCGTAATCCCAAGTTCCCAATTGCATTTATCACTACTCCACCCGTCTAACTTATCTGGGGCAACCCGAAAACAGCCCTTACACTTCTGTATTTCAGCTATAGTATTGAGAGATTGGGGAGAGTAATACTGACGGGCCGAAATTTGTTTAAAAGGAGCAGGACCTCCTGCCCCCAGGCCCAGTTGGTCACGGACGGGTGCAGATGGGCTTGCCTTAGGTGCACCTTTGGCGTGTCACCAGCAACACCCGCTACGCGCATCCGCTGAGCGACGATGTCGCCCTCGGTATAAATACTGAGGGCCCAATCATACCGTAAGCACAGGTCAGCAGCTAGCCTGCTGAGTTGTTTTACCCCCATGATGGCTGCCACCAATTCCAAGAGGGGAGGGCTCTAATAGGCCCAATCTCTTAAAGAAAAATAACTCCGTGGTGGTTGCCGGCGCGTGCTGAGTGCCCGGTCAAAAAAGTGAGGAAGAGACCCCAAAAAACGGCTAGCAGAGGACTCACACAGATTAAAGTGAAAATAGGCAGGGAGAAACTGCAGTAAATAAATACAAAGAAGGATGCCCCTTACACCAAAGAAACGGACCATAAAAACACACTCTAAAAACAAATTGTCCAACTCTAAAATCAAGTTAAAATGAGTAAAAGCACAGTCTGCATGTTTTGAGTTAGAAATAAAATACTTATTTTTCTTATAATAGCAAGTATTTGACTGAATATTTATTTTTTCTCAATGTTATGTGCACTCACAGAGTTTATAGAATTCAGGTACTCTTCCCTCTGTGGAATAACACAGAGTTTTCAAATTCTGAGATCCATTGTGTGGGAGACTTTTTTCCCATTAGCACGTGTGAGACTTGTTTTTGGTGCACTGGCAAGTGCCACAATACTCTTGGGCCTCTTAAGAGCTTGCATGAGAAATTGTGCCTGCTAGGGTGGCATCTGGCCACAACGGCATCTTCATAGTGCTGCTGGGAAGCGCGAGTGAGCCCGGCTGCACCTTGAGCAGATTTTCTACTCAAGAAGCTGCTAAATTTACTTGAACAGATGTTTTCAAGTGGATTTTCCACTCCAACGGACCGTTCAGTTTGTTTTTTAGTGCAGACAGCTTTTTTTCTTTATTTTTTTCAACAGGAAGGAAGTGCTCCAGAGACCCCATCTTCCTGTTCCTGTCTAGAAAGGCTCCTTCCAGTGATTTGTCTGTCTCCTGGTCATTTGTCACTTGGATTTCAAGGTAGAAGTGTCACTCTCTTTGTCTGCTGCATATATGCCAGTGGATTTAAGAATTTTGGGACTGATTTAGAGTTTGGCAGAGGGGTTACACCCTCACAAACGTGGCAATTTCCTGTCAGCCATATTACAATTTCCATAGGCTATAATGGAATTGCAATGTAGTGGACTGGATATCTGCCACATTTGTGACGGAGTAAGCCCCTCTGCCAAACTCTAAACGAGGCCCTTTATTTTTGTGATATCACAAAAGTAAGTTCAAAATCTATAGTGTAATGGGGTTGTTTGTTTGATAGTGCATGCACCAGTATTTCTTTTTACTTTTATTTGATTTTTAAAGTACTTTGTAATGAGTGGCCTGGAGTTTCAGTTGGAGCCAAGTTATGTTTTTTGCATTTCATTTTTCGTCTTTTGTAATGGAAAAACGTTGCACAGTTCAGTACTTGTCTCCATATTTGCTACATTTGCAATACTCATTTATTTTACTATGTGGCCTAGTCTGCCAATGGGGTATCGAGCCAGTAGGCCAAGTACTAGTCATCAGTGCATGAAAGAACTGTTTCTGTTGTGTATGTTGTTTTAATTAAAACATAATTTAGGGCAGAGATGGCATTTGATTAAATTAAAAATGTGGGTTATTGTTTGTATTTCACATTTATTTATGCGCAAACTGTATTTGTGGGGTAATATGTGATGCCATAGAAGAGTTGTTTTCAAACATTTTAATGCTGTGCCCCCCCGAGTGGGGAAAAAAGACTATTGTGCCCCCATCAGAATTTTTCACAATCATTTTACTAGGTTGGCAATGTTTAAATGTGTCTAGACTTATTTAAACATTGCAGTTAAGTTCTGTTACCTTTTAAAACATGCAATTAATGTTTATTCTGCTTAAAACAAAGCATTGTTATTTGCATAATACTTCTTTAGGCCAGAGCGTGGTGCCCCCCCTAGGATCACTTGAAGCCCCCCAAGGGGGGACCATCTCCCAGTTTGAAGACTCCTGCCATAGAAGCATGTGTGTTGTTGTGAATTTTGTATATCTCTGTTAATTTCCATGTTTGGCTTTACTGAATTAATGGTATTGTTTCCTAAAGTGTTACCATGCCTCATTTGTCTGCCCAGTATTTGTGTGAGTGTGTTTGCCATAGGCCACTATTTGTCTTTGTTCTCCATACAATGTGGCCAGGGACCATTTTCTGTCACCTGTGTCCATAGGCCTGAATGTGTTTTTTGTTTTCCATGCCTCCTTGCTTGTTGGTTTACCATGTGGCTGGGGCTATTTTGTGTTGTCAACCAGTGTGCCTTTGCCACAGGCTTGCATGTGTTCTTTGTTCTCATGCATCCTTGCTTGCTGTTGTTGGTTTCACAATGTGGCCAGTGGCCATTTTGTGTATCCAGCCAGTATGCTTTTGCCTTAAGTTTGCAAGTGTTATTTATCCACTCCTCTTTGCACGTTGTTACCGGTTTGGCCATGTGGCTTGAGGCCATTTTGTATAGCCAGCCAGTGTGCTTTGCCATAGGCTTGCTTGTGTTTGCTGTTCTTCATGCCTCTTTGCTTGCTGTTGTTGGTTTGACTATGTGGCCGGAAGCCATTTTGTATAGCCAGCCAATATGCTATGCAATAGACTTGCATGTGTTCTTTGTTCTCCATACCTCCTTGCTCACTGTTGTTATTTGACCATGTGACCGGCAGTCATTTTGTGCAGTCAAGTCACTGTACTTTTGCCATAGGCTTGCATGTGTGCTTTTTTCTCCTAGTCTCCTTGCTGGCTGTTGTTGTTTGACCATGTAGCCAATGGCCATTATGTGCAGCCAGACTTTATTTATTCCAGTTTTCAAAGCTATTTTCTAGGGAGATTTAGAGGAGAGGACTACAGCATTTGTTTCAGTTAAATATTTCACTTTTCCCTGATCAGTTTAATAAAATGTTTGAGGATCCTTGTAGTATATGCATATTATGAATTGATCATGAGTAACAATGCTTTATATTACATGTATTTTTTGTATTTTTCACCTGCACCTCCTTGCCTCTCAATGGGTTCCTCATAATCCTATAGTACAAACGTCAGCAATTAATTTTGATTTTTTATTTAAATTTTTATTACCTTTGTTTTTTAGTTTTTTTATTTTAATCTTTTCTTTCAATTTTTTCTTCAGCATTTGTAATGTTTTTTTAATAACATTTTAATTTCTCTTTTTTTCACATTTTGTTTCCATCCCACAACCCTCTGACTGCCATAGGTGCACAACTGCACAACAGCATTATTTTATTTAGGTAATTTTCCATTACCCCCTGGACTTTCTGCCTGCCATAGGCGCACCAGCCTACATTTTTTAAGGATTATTCAATTTTTCCATGCACCTCCCTGACTGCCACAGGTTTCTCTCTTAGAATAGATGCCCTTAAAACAAAGAGCTACATCTGTGTGTTGTTATCCTGACTGGGAATTAGATGTTATGTTTTGGTGGTGGGGTTTGACTGTAAAATGGTTGGATATATTGCTAATTATTTTGGGTAATAACTTAAGTAACCAACCACACTAAACTATAATGTCTTTGTCTGTACTAATTCAATTTACAATAGTGCTACATTTCAAAATAGCACAAGAGTCAGATGGAGACACCAAGGTATGCAGTGAATGCCACAAGATGCACAATGAGTCTACCACCTCCTACTTCTAAGAAGTTGATTCAGTCAGTGGCCCCAGAAAAGAAGAAATTGCAGTGTACTATTATGGGATTGTTTAGGCAAGAAGGACCCTACAACAACAACCACCCAATGGTATGTTTGTACACTGGGAAGATGCTTAAATGTTAGTGCTGGACCTCCTCCCTTTTTCTTTTGAGGAAAGGGTAGGATTTTTAGAATTTGTGGTGGCCATCTGCTCGAAATGGAAGGTTCCAAGTCAGATCTATTTTAGCAGAGTTGCTGTTCCGGCACTCCATCAAGATGTGCTGCAATTGGTTGGACAAGCTTTGCAGGAAAGTGATGTTCACACTATCTAACTGACAACAGACATGTGGACCAGTTGTCAAGCAACTGATTATATGTGTATCACTGCACGTTGGATCTCTTTTGCGGGGGTTAGGCAACAGTGCTGCCAGGTCTCAGCAATGAAGATACTTTTAAGGCTGTTCAATGGCATGCAACAGTAGTCATGTTCGACATGGAGAAATTCCATACAGCTGCAAACATCCTAGAAGATTTTAACAGCAAGGTGTTTGAATGGTTGAGACCAAGAGGTCTTAGAATTAGATTTGTTGCCACGGACAAGGCAGTAATATAGCCAAAGCCATGGCAGATGGTGGCTATTTCAGGGTCTTGTGTTCTGCGCATTACATCAACCTGGTTGTGCAGGACTTTCACAAAAAATAAGACATAGGGCCTGATTTAGAGCTTGGCTGTTGCACCGCCAAGCTGTGTTGGCAGTGGACCAAGAAGACAGTCAAGTTGACAGTCTTCTTCATGCCAATTTGGATGTTACAATTCTGCAAGCTTATCGAATGGAATCAGATTGCTGACAGAGGGAGACGGTGGTGGGACCCAATGGACTTCGTACAATGCAGTGACTATGGATCAGAGGTAAGTGACACACACACAGTTTCTTTGCGATATGTACACCCTCACACTACATACCAAACAACACACCACGTTCACACAATAACCCATTGCCATTCCAAGACAACACAACCCGTACATGCCCAAAACATACATTGACATACATCAATGCCACAACACACACTCATGTTGCCCAAACACTACACTACCTCAACAAACAATACAGCTATTCACTCGCACAACCTCATTCATCACACCCGCCACCCAACAACACAATCACCTGACTGTGTCACATTGCAATACAACATACACAACAACATCGGTCTCACATGCAAGTGACACACATGCAGACACAATCACACCACCCGCTCCAGCTCCCTCTACCTCAATCAGCCAATCCGCACACATGCACATATATGTACACACTCACATAAACAACAGATAGAACATACCTGTACTGGTCCCCTTGCAATGTGTACACATGGATACCATTGTCCAGAGTGAGTCTACTGTCATTGTGGTGGCAGCATTCATTTATCAATGAATATTAACACCACAATGACAGTTGTGTATGTGTGCGATATGCGTGTTGTTCCACTGTATCCCCAGCCATGTGTGGCACCATCATGTACCCCACATATGCATGTCACAGTAATTTCAAGAATTACTGTGACATGTATATGCCTGCAGTGTTCCCCACCTCCCTTTCAGTGCCTACCCAATGCAACATACATTCCTTCAATTCCGTCGATGGGGGGTTGTGTTTTCTCTACGGGTCAGTTTCAGCAGTGATGGCAGGTCTTGTCCAGTTGTGTCCAGTCGAAGATGGGGGTGGAAGTGGAAAAAAGGTGAGTTTTCATCCCTTTTCCTTGGTGGTAAGGCAGATCCAAATTTCCTCAGCAGTAAGTACAACTGGAGTCCTGCCTTCAACCAGTATATCCAGTGAAGCCATTGATGTAGATAAAGGGCCTGATTCTAACTTTAGAGGACGGTGTTAAACCGTCCCAAAAGTGGCGGATATACCACCTACCGTATTACGAGTCCATTATATCCTATGGAACTCGTAATACGGTAGGTGGTATATCCGCCACTTTTGGGACGGTTTAACACCGTCCTCCAAAGTTAGAATCAGGCCCAAAGTCTCTTGGCAGAATCGGCAGAACTTGAGTGGGCTTTTGTCTATGGGACCGCCAACATCTAAATACGGTGGGCAGACTGTCAAGGTGGGCAGACGGGTTTTCAGTTGAAAATTTGACTGCAAGACCATTACCATCAACATCTAAATCAGAACCATAGTCAGCAACATACTTACACCTGCAGAAGAAACTGGACTCATCGCAGCCATTCTTTTAAAACCCAGAAGCAGTTGAGGATTATTCAGCATGCTAATAGAGTACCAGTTAAAGCCCTCATACAGAAGGTGCCAACACACTGAAACACAACATATTACATGTTGCAACATTTGAGCAGGAAAGATAGATTCATGATTATTTCATTCAAAGAGAAGGGGATGCATTTGAGAAAAATATGACCATAAATGCGGACAAATGGGGCCAAGTCAAATGCCTGACACAGATGCTCCTCCCTTTTGAGGTTTTCACACAAGAAGTTAGCAAGGTAGGACAGTATGATGGGCCAAGATATCCTGTTGTTACATCTACTACGGGACTGGTTGAAAAAGGTGTCTGAAAGGCACGCAGGTATGAATGAAAACACAGAAGCGCATGCCTTGGTTGAAAGCTTAATCCTTCACTTGGCTGTTAATGCAAGGCTGCAAAATGACATCATGTTGTCCAAAGAGTACATCTGTGCCACACTACTTGATCCACAGTACAAAACATTTCTGGCCACTTTCATTCCAATCCCTGAAGAGGATGTTTCATGAGGTGGATTGGTAGATTGGTGAGCAAGCCAGAGACCTGGAAGCAGAATGGGTGGAAATTACTAGAGTCCCACTCCTGGACAGAACGTCTGGTGTGACACCTTCAACTTTTAGAGTGTGCAGTCTTGTCTTACAGCAGCAAACATGTCAACAACAAAAAAACAACATCCACAATTACAGGAACGGAAGAATTGACACCAACCTCTGCATTGGCTCAGTTTCAAGTGGCAGGTCCTAAATCCATTGCAGAGATGAAGGAAAAAGAGATTGAGCAAGTGGCAGCATCAATGAGATTGTTCCAGGAGTATCTAGATGACCCAAAAGAGGTCTGTGTGGTGCAAAACCCATTGGTGCGTTGGTATGTGAAGATGCGCCAACGGCCAGTGCTCGACAGGTTACAAATAAGGTATCTGGCTTGTCCGGTAGCCAGTGTGTCTGCTGAGCATGTTTTTAGTGCAGCTGGTGCAGTTGTCACAGTGAGAAGGATCAGTCTCTTGCCACAAAATATAGAGAGATTGACCATGATAAAAATGAACAAACATTTCATACCACACAGTTACATTGTTCCTGAAACAGCATAAGGAGGATGAGGAAGATTGGTCAGACTCAAGTGTCAGATTCAACCTCTGGGTGAACCACCTGAGTTTGAGGAAGAAATCTACTTCCCTGACCAAGTATGCCACCATAGTACGTTTTAATTATTCATCGTCAAACTTCTTTCTTTGTCAAAAATGATCTATCTGGTGGAACATTTTGTTTGTGTCTGATATACACTGCCCCACCTTTTTTTGCTCACATGTATGGCCGGATTGGAGTTGGACTAGTGTGCTGTAAAGAAGCCTCCAGGTTCTCTTCAGGGCATTGGAAACAATACCTGCCTCCTTTCCATGCCCATCCTTTTTTTCCATCACCTAGCAGCGCTGCCCCAGAAGATCATTGATTCACAAGACTGACAAATTCCTATGTGCTGCTTCCACCATACTTGGATTGGAAAAGGTAACTATTGCAACAATGAGTGATATATTATTGAGTGATTTTACTTCATTTGTATGGTTTTTACATGTATTTAAATATGAAGCACTCTATCAAAATGCTGTTTTGCAATTTTCAATGGTTTTTGCCTCAAACTGTGCTGTTTTATATTCTCATGCTCTCCTTGATTATTCACCATGAAAATCTATTCAAGGGATTGTATTTGTACTTTTTATGGTTATACAACCGAATAACATTTTTATACTACACACTACTATTAAGTGATTGTGAGTGATGATTGATGATTTATGTGGTGGCGGACAGTGAGGGAGGTGCGTTCAACTATTTACCAAACTTGATTTCTATGATGTGCAATGTTTGGGGCCTGATGGGTAATCATTTTTCCTGAAGGCGATTGGCCCTTTCAAACTTAGGGAAATTTATTTGCAGGGTCCACTCCTTTTTTCTGGTTCTTAAGAGGCTAGACTAGTCACTTTAGACAACAGAAACAAATCTACATAAAATACTCAAATTCTGTTTCTCTACTTGTCCTTCAGCAGCATTGCACTACAGCTCTATGGCACATTGGTCAGGACTGGCACAGAGTTATTGGGAGTCAGGAAGAGGATGGAAGGACTCTAGGCAGGACTATCTCAACAGCCAGAAGAAAGACACTATCAACTTCAAAGGGAAACCATGATGATGATGACTCTGAGGCCTACTATGTGACGCCGCACTTAACCGCAGTGTCTCTTTCTTCGGCTGCGATAGGACCGCAACTTCGATTATCCTCCGTATTTTTGCACAACATTTTTGGTGCGTTTTAGGAAGCACATTTCATGCCCCAGGTCCCGTCGTCCTTACCTGTTTCTATGACATTACTTCTTGCTTGTCAGTGGTGGACTCTTCTTCTTTTCTTTTTCCTTCTTTTCTTCTGTTTTTTCTGTACACTTCGTCTTTTTCTTTCTACTGGTTTCCATGCTGTCTTCTGATGGTTTCCATGTTGTCTTCTTTTTGTTCCTTTTTCCCAACATGCCTTTTTCTTTTATACTGCTACTTCTTTCCCATTCTTTTCTATGGGCCTTTCCTAATCCAAGATGGTGTTGATTTCTCTTTCCTGTGTTGTCACTTCCTGTCTTCCAGTATATAAGTCATTCAGTCCTGATCTGCTTTGCGTTGCAAACACTTCCTTCTGGTGGTGATCCTCGCTCCTGTTCGTCGTGTTATCTCCAGTTCCTGTTGCTCTGATTGAGATTTTTTCCAAATCTTTTCCTTTTTTCACTCTTGTTTTTTCCTTTTTCAGGAGTTCCTGTTTTGAGGTTTTCTCCCACATTATTTGTTTTTTTCCCTCTGGGACTCCTTCTGGAGGGTACTGTCTGCTTAGGCGTTTCCTGCCAAGCAGCACCGTGGCTACTAGAAAGGGTCGCCCTTATCTTGGTCTGTCCAGAACCAGCAGAAGACCGGGTGCTCTTTCAAATCCTTCAGTCAAAGGTGAGAAGCATCGAGAGCGGTGCAGTGATTTGGGAAATGCTGCTGAGTTTGTGTGCTGCACTGCTGGCAAACCTAAAACTTGTTTTTGCTCTGGCTCTGAGACTTCTTGGTAAACTCTTTGTGAAACTTGCCTTCCTTCTGTCCTTCTCCTTGACTCTACAATACAGTTTCTATTTTCCAATCAGCAGGCCTTCTCTTCTCCTCCATGAATGAAAGATGAAAGCTGAGCTCAGCACTCCTGCTTAGCTGCCAGACTGTTTAATTCCCCGAAGAATGCAGATGCACCACCCAATTTGGCAATATAGTATCATTGTTCTTTTAAAAATCATAATTTTTGGAACAGAGTAGGTTCACTTCACTCCTCCATAATTTGTATTTTTAAAACCTAGGTGACAGAACATTTAGATATTTAGATAATAACTTGGGCCTCTGGGGCTGAAGGACAGTTTGCAATGCATTTAAATGAACTGTTTTGTACTCATTCCTTTATTTCCTTCCACAACATATTGATGATGATGTGCTGCTTATCACCCTAATCAATATTCTTGTTGTGTTGTGTAACATTTGTCTTTGCCACACCTTTCCCCACATCCCCTTTCCCATCCAGCCAACAAACGCCTAACCCTCCCAGGCTGTGCGATTTATTGAGGTGTGATTTAATTTACACCAAATGGATCACACACTTGGTGGGTTGGATGTGGTTAAATGTGACACCAACTCACTGCGGGATCTTCTATTACCTGAGCAATAGCCCACCCAAGCCCCACTTACTCATCTGTCCATAAAAGTGATCCATATATTTTAGATGTAGAAGAAAATCAATCGTCAACATCATGATTCAGGCCTTGTGTTGCTTAACTGCTTATCCTTGTCCACTCCAGACTTTAAATTCACTTTTCCTGACACGAAGATTTTGAAACTTTAGTTTTGAGTAAATTCCATGCTCCCCATTGCTCAGAATAATTTACTGTTGCTAATATTTGTTATATTATCTGGTATCCTTTGATGTGTCATGGTAGTAGTAGTTTGGTCTCAGTCTTTCTAAAGCTATGATATAGATGTATACCCCATTAAGTCTGTATTTTTCTTTCAGTTTAGTTGCCTATGATGGATAATCCTTTTGATTAATCCTACAGTTGGAGCTCACCTTGGTGGGAGTGAATACTTTGCTTGTGATGCCTTCCCTGTTAGCGCACTACTACCACCATCACGAAGGTCACAAAGATCTGGGTTTAATCCATTGTTTTATTGCCAACCATGCCACCCCATTATGGACCCAGCCATATGCAAATCAGTCTTGACCCTGTTCCCCATGGGAACAGTTCATCCCGAACTGTCAGGCCAGGTCCTCCCAGGACAGGAAACAATCAAACTGGGACTGGTTTCAGGGTATCCCCCTTCCTCAGCCAGGCTAGCTTGACTCCAGTTGCATCGGGAGCAAGGGACCCACACCTTGGCATACCATTCCCACTTGTGAATTCACTCTAGACAGTCACACAAAGGGAGCTGAGGTATGCCCTGCATAGCCTGATGCATATCCTGATGGGCTTCTGAAGTCCTGCCACAGCATAAGTCCAAAGTGCCATGTCACTGACATCTGTGGCACCCGACTCCAACTCCCCCACAGCACCTGTGGCCCCATGGTGTGATTGCGACACTGTGAAATTGAGGCCTCACATCTTGACCTGCTGGATTCATCATAAGGAACTGACTTCTTGTCACAACACCGCATCATCTCCTCTGCAACTGTAAAGAACCAACGCCTCATCTCCCCTGCCTTGCAGCAAGGAGATGATGCCTCATCTCCCCCGTAGCAGTAAGGAACAGATGTTGCACCGGCTCCAGAGACATGTGACCTCCATGACTCCATGCAATGTATTTGCTTCCTCATCATTTTCAAAGATACTGTGCCTGGGGTCCGGGCGGCTCCACTACCGGCCTGCACTCCCTTGCGAGTGATGTCGGACTGTTGGGAATCAATCAATGACATAGTGATAGCCCCATTTAGAGCTATTGTGTTTCTAAGCATTTTATTGAGATTTAAGTTTTCAGAATTTGTATCTTTGCTTTTGTAAGTTTGATTGTTGTTGTTTTGGAATCATTTTATTCAGATAAATATTGGCTATTTTTCTAAATGAGTGTGGAGTCCTTTTGTATTGTTTTCACCATGTTACCCTGTGTGTGTGCGTACAAATACTTCACACATTGCCTCTAAGATAAGCCTGACTGGTCGTGCCGATATACCAAAGGGGCTAGCAGGGATTATCTTAGCTGTGTGGCTCCCTTGCCCTGACTAGAGTGAGGGTCCCTATTTGGACAGGGTACAAACTACTGCCAACTAGATACCCAATTTCTAGCAATGAGGTACAATCAATCATATAGAAATCCTCAGTGTACTCACGTTTAGCACCTATCCTTCAGCAATTCTTGCGGCATGCTTAGGTTTGCCATTTATCAATTAGTAGTAACCATTACGTAACTTAACCTCTGAATTTGTTTTGCTCAAATATCTGCTTCCTTTTGCCTAGACAGGCGTGGAGCCTAAGTTATTCTGTCATTCGGTAGAAATCATTTCTCCAAGGAGAGACACATTAATGAATGGCTGTTTATACTCCACTCTTTTCTCTATATTTCAATTAAGGTCCTCCTCAGAAGACTGTTGAGCACATGCAACTCAAGAAAAGAAATACCCAGTGGAGAAAAGGTGTAATATTCATAGCATCCCTAGAATGATAATAAAGATATATTTGATTAATATATTTGTAGATAAATATTAATTGAGGAATACAACTATATGATTATATTTGATTTCTAACTATTGCAGCTGGGTACAATAATTATACATTAAGAAAAACAACAAGTACAAACCTCCCCTTTGAGAATTTTATGTCTTTATGTATTTTCCAAAAAAGAAAAAACAGTTACTTGCACATCGTGATGCAATTTTGTTACTCTTAATTTCTCCCACTTGTCGGAGCTGACATGGATCTTCCGAAGAATGTAGATGTTGAACTTGCAGATGGCAGACACGCTAATGGTGATGATAATGATGATGATTATGGATCTAAAATAGCTTATAAACAGTTCCACCTGAGCTTGACAGCATTAGTCTTGTTTTTGCCATTGAAGGTTGGGTGTGCACATACTGAAGTGCAGGACCTATGCAGATTTTCTATGTGGTCTGACTCTTGTTCACGGTAGTGAAAGAGCAAGTGTTGCAAGTATTGATGGCTCACCATGTACTGTATATCTCAAGATTGACAACTGCATTGTGGTGCAGTATGACTAGTGCAATCTTATTGGTCAAGTCATCTCTCTCATGCTAAATGTTACTATCAGTAATAATTCCAATGGAACATTCAAGCAGATGGTTTCAAAAGAGACTGTGCACCAAAAGGCAGGTTTCACTCAGGAAACCTGAGACTAGCAGAATGCTAGAGTCCAATTTGTAATTATTGCATTCCATAATTCTCCCCTGAAGTAGAATGCCAAATTCTCTTGGCACTGTTGTCCTATTGATTAGATGTAATTTCCACTCACACTAGAAGGGATCCTGGCTTTATTTCTTTAGTAGAAGAAAAATGAGAATTGCACAACCAAGCATCAGTAGTGTCAATTAAAATCCACCAAATGGACTTGGAAACTGTAAACTGAAGAATGAAGGAATCAGTCTGAAATAGCTTTTTAGCCAGTGAGTAAATAAGATCCGCAGTTGTTTGAAAATTGCAGTTATGCCTTTGTGTTTTAGGAGTGGACGATTGTGTGCAGCAAGCCAGGAAATGGGTTAGTAACTATGACCATAGGCACCTCTCAGTTTTAGGTGCAGAACCAACTGTTTGCAAGGCAAAAGCTTCTGCGTCAATGGTTAAAGACGTCTCTCCTTGCATTAATATCCTCTCATGTTTATTTAGTTATCAAGGCTCAAACTGATATGTCTTGAAGCACTATGAAACTAGTCGAAGATAAAAAGTAATACCATAACACTTTACATTTTTTTAAACAGTTACCAAAAATGTTAAACCAGATGTCTTTTCACCACAACTATCATTTGTTCTTATTTCCTAGGAGTGTGCTATAGGAAAGAACAATTTGCAGGCAAACCATCCATTTCAGGGTTACATAGTCCATGCTGATTGCGTCATTTGGTGCATGCAGATGTACTTATGCTTGCCAACTTTGTCCAACAATGGAATTCAAATGGAAACCTCCATTCATTACAAAGGAATGCATTGTGTAATTTTTCAGACCAGCTTAGGGACATGCGTTTCTGAGAGTCATAGTTTATTCATTCTATGAACATGGGGCCTCATTATGAGTTTGGCGGTCAGACCGCTATGTTGACGGTCTTTCAGACTTCCCTATTATGAGTTAAACAGGCAATACCACCGACCACCAACCAAAAAGGCAGGCTGGCAGTGGCACGGATGCCTGGAAATAGGCGGTCCTACCTCCAGCACCATCAGCACCGGGACCAACCACTGACCATATTATAAGCACACAGTCACCTTGGCCGACCCCCAATGGCAGGCAGCCAATGGCAGTCCAAACCACTGTGGTCCGCAGTCAGCAAAGTAATACACAGCTGCACATTAGATGAATTTGAAAACAACACAGCTGACACACATTGCTACACAGGACAAACCTGCAAAGGACACTATAAAACACACCCCTTCACGTGCTACAATCCTTTCCATTTACAGTACAACACACAGAAGCCAGAGCCATTTTCTCCACGCATTACAGATACTAGGCACCACTTTTTTTACCATCCCATACAACACCTTGCACACACTTTTGTCCAGTGACACACTTTTGCACTTCCCCTGTTAAGTAAGTCACTGTTAATCATTTTGTTTTGTAACACCATATCACATTAAAAAAATCCCCATTTTTTAGAAGATGAGTTAAGAGTAGAGCCAAAAGTGTTTGGTGCACAAGTCCAGCATACTCCTCTTGAAAATGTAAACAGGATAATTGACAGAGTCAATGCTGTAGGCATCACCCTGAGCACAAAGGAGGACATTAGGAAGAGGTGGAATGACCTCAGGGAAAGGTCCATTCCCTGGTCTCCAGGCACCAGATGCAGGCCAAGAAGACTGGTGGTGGCCCTCCCAGTGCCCCATTATATCTCTTTCCCTGGGAGGAGAAGGTCTTGGCAATCTTGCATCCTGAGGGCTTGACAAGAATATCTGAGGGAGTGGAGTCTGATAAGGTATCACACAGAAACTGTCACAAAATGCCATGTCATGCATGGTCACAGCTTACCAATACAAACTTTTACTGTCACTCCACTCACCAGCCCAGTGTCCACCAGTCCAGAGACTTCTATTTGGCAACTCAGAGTTGAAGTGTACTCATTTGGGGAGATGACATTTGTATAGTGTGTGTAGCACAGGGACAGACAGGACTACAACTCCCAGCAGGCACTGTTCTATAAGTGCAAACACCAAACCAGTGAACACTTCTCCAAATATCCCTGTTTGGTACCTATCAATTTAAGGGTACACACCTGCGGAGATAACATTTGTTGTATGTGTAGCACGAGCACTGACATGACTACAAATCCCAGCAGGCACTATTTCTGTAACTACAAACACTAGCACAGTGGCCACATGCTACAATGCATCTGTCAGTGAACTCTCAAAGTGTAGTCACCTGGTGGGGGTGGGGGAGAGCGTTGGTCAAGTATGTGTACAAGAGCGAGGGACCTGACTGCAACTCACAGGAGGCACTGTTTCAGCAACTCCAAACACCAGTACAGTGTTTCATTGCCTAAAGACCACTGTGTGGCAACTCCCAATTTATGTTTACTCAGCTGGTGGATACCATTTGTCAAATGTGTGAAGTAGAAGGAGTGACATGACTACTAAGGCCAGGAAGGCCCAGTGTCTGTAAAACCAACCATCAGTCCAGTGTCCTCTTGCCCAGATACCATTATTTGTGATCTTTCAATTAACATTTAACTGGGGGAATAACATTTGTATAGAATGTGTACTAGAGAGAGTGACATGACTGCAAGTCCCAGCAGGACTTGTTTCTGTAACTCCAAACACCAGCACAGGGTTTATTTGTCCAAATGCACCTGTTTGTAATCTCACCAATGCTCTTCACTCAGTTGGGAGTATATCATTTGTCAAGTGTTGGGAAATAAACTAGAGGGGATGATAAGACTGCAACTACCAGAAGACATTGGCCCTCATTACAACATTGGCGGTTAAAGCCGCTTACCGCCGTGCAGAAGACCGCCAACACACCGCCGCGGCCGCGGAATTCCGCCACAGCTATTATGACCCACATTTCGGAATCCGCCAAAAGTCAGACACCCACACAAGTCCGCCACACCAAAGGTCAGTGATAAACTGGCGAAAACAAAACCTCCACTGTCACGCCAACAGAAATACGCCCACACTATCACGACACACGAATCCACGTGGCGGTCTTTCAACCGCGGTATTCCATTGGCGGTACACACCGCCGCGCTCAAAATACACACACATCTACAAAACACAGCCACATTGGACAATTCGAAATACACACACCTGATACACATACACACACCACTCCCACACACCCAATACAATATAAAACACACACCCACATCACCCACAAACCCCTACGACCAAAAATTCCAAAAGAAGGCCAGAGAGAGACAGCACCAGCAAGAACAACTGCATCCACAGGCACACAACACCATCACCCACAGAACTTCCACGCACCTCACACAACACACCACTACATATCAGCACACTTATCACCACACACTCCACCCCACACATCACCTACACCACCCCATGGCATGGCAAAGACACCCCAGGTTCTCGGAGGAGGAGCTCAGGGTCATGGTGGAGGAAATCGTCCGGGTAGAGCCACAGCTATTCGGAGCACAGGTGCAGCACACCTCAATAGCAAGGAAGATGGAGCTATGGCGAAAAATAGTGGACAGGGTCAACGCAGTGGGACAGCACCCAAGAAATCAGGAGGACATCAGGAAGAGGTGGAACGACCTACGGGTGAAGGTGCGTTCCGTGGTATCAAGACACCACCTGGCGGTTCAGCGGACTGGTGGCGGACCCCCCCCTCCTCCCCCACAACTAACAACATGGGAGGAGCAGGTCTTGGCGATTCTGCATCCTGAGGGCCTTGCAGGAGTAGGTGGAGGAATGGACTCTGGTAAGACAAATATTAATTATTACATCCCCCACCCTACCTGCATGCCAGCACATACCGCCACCCTCACCCTCACCCCCAGCACCCCAACTCCTCACATATGTCCCAACATCACAAACCACCCATCCCAACACCAAGCCCTGCATGCAACAACAAAGCATGGACACACATCACTAAAGCATACCCACTGCACATACCCAAACAACCCCCTAAACCATCATCACACAAGGTCCCACACAGGAATGCAACCACTGGGGTACACGGTCACCCACCCATTGCACACCATGACACACACAGATGTCATAACCATCCTTTTATACCCCTGCAGGACCCCTACCCAACGTCACCGGACAGGAGGGTCCACACATGTCCACACCACCAACAGAAGAGGTCCACAGTGATGACAGCAGCTCTGACCAACTGGATCTAGATGACCAGCCCGGCCCATCAGGTACCTCGGGACAGTCGGTTCCCCTCACACTGGCACAGGCTACCACAGACCTTCCCCCCTCTGGAAACACCAGCACAGCACCCACCCAGCGGGCCCATACCTCCGTCCCCAGGACACGTCAATCAGCTGTGTGTCCACCACTACAGGGAACCCAGGATAACCCACCACCCCAACAACAACAGGGACCTGGGGGCAGTGGCAGTGGGCACACGGTCCAGGAGATGGAGGCCAAGGAACACAGGGGAACTGGGAGGGCTGCTGTGCGACAGGGGTCGGACAGGTCCAGGGAACCCACTCTCCACGAGGCCCTCTCCTCCATCATGGGAGCCTACCACCACTCCCAGGAGACAATGGCAAAGGTACTGGCCAAGTTTCAGGAGACCCAGCGCCTGCAGGAGGAACAGTATATGGGTTTCAGGGAGGAACTCAGAACCATCAGCTCCACCCTGGGCACCATCGTAGGGGTGCTGAAGGAACTTGTGAACACCAGGAGGGACACTGTGGCACTACAAGGGGCTCCTGACACTAGCATGGACGATGAACTGCCCACCACCTTCGCCGGCACTAGTGGACAGGACGGCCCGCCACAGGACCACCACACCAGCAACCCACCCCCTGCAGAGGGAGAACCACCCTGCAAACGGTCCCTGAGGTCCAGGACAAAGACAGAGCACGATGCCAAGACCCTCGCCAAGAAATGAGACCACCCTGATAGTCATCCTACTGTCCCACTTTGTCACCCTGTCCATACTTAAACCGCCCCAGTTCCACTTCCTATGCCCATATGGGCAATGCACCTGTGAGACTAATAGACTGGACTCTGCCATGGACATTTTTCCGCCATCACCCCTCACCATTTCACTACCCCCTCCAATATTGAGCACTTAAATAAACACACTTGAAGCACAAAACAATCTGGAGTCTGTCTGTGATTTCAAAATAGTGTATTAGTAATTACAGTGACAAAATGCTCTTTCAATTGTAATGTCAACATACCTATGTCACACAGCTCTAGCCCATGAGGAATCTAAGCAGATGTCACACAGTGGAACCCACATCTGTGAAATCGTAAGGGAAAGTGACAACTCAGTGACCATACACTTGGTGAAAAAGACAGACAGTAGAGAGGTAGTAGTGTTAAAGTACATGTAGTAGGCAGGTCTGTACTCTTACCTGTGTCTCACTGTAAATATTGCTGGATCACTGAGTCCCTGTTGTTCATGAATTCTTCCTCTGCTTCCTCGTCTTCACTGTCCACAGGCTCCACAGCTGCCACAATACCGCCATCTGGACCATCCTCCTGCAGAAAAGGCACCTGTTGTCGCAAAGCCTAGTTGTGAAGCATACAGCAGGCCACGATGATCTGGCACACCTTCTTTGGTGAGTAGAATAGGGATCCACCTGTCATATGGAGGCACTGGAACCTGGCCTTCAGGAGGCCGAAGGTCCGCTCGATCACCCTCCTAGTTCACCCATGGGCCTCATTGTAGCGTTCCTCTGCCCTTGTCCTGGGATTCCTCACTGGGGTCAGTAGCCATGACAGGTTGGGGTAACCAGAGTCACCTGCAAATGGTGAGGGACAACTGTTAGACACACACTAACCTGGAGGGATATCCCCAGACCCAGACAACCATTCCCACTGACTTGCTTCCAGGTGCTCACCTAATAGCCACACATGGTGCCTCTGGAGTTGACCCCTCACGTAAGGGATGCTGCAGGATGTAGGCGTCATGCACTGAGCCAGGGAACATGGCATTCACATGGGAGATGTACTGGTCTGCCAAACATACCATCTGTACATTCATCGAATGATAACTCCTCCGGTTTCTGTACACCTGTTCACTACTGTGGGGGGGACCAAAGCCACATGGGTCCCATCAATGGCATCTATGATGTTGGGGATGTGTCCCAGGGCATAGAAATCACCTTTTACTGTAGGCAAATCCTCCACCTGAGGAAAACCGATGAAGCTCCGCATGTGTTTCAGAAGGGCAGACAACACTCTGGACAATACATTGGAAAACATAGGCTGGGACATCCCTGATGCTATGGCCACTGTTGTTTGAAAAGACCCACTTGCAAGGAAATGGAGCACTGACAGCACCTGCACTTGAGGGGGGATTCCTGTGGGATGGCGGATTGCTGACATCAGGTCTGGCTCCAACTGGGTACACAGTTCCTGGATTGTGGCACGGTCAAGCCTGTATGTGATAATCAGATGTCACTCCTCCATTGTCGACAGGTCCACCAACGGTCGGTACACCGGAGGATGCCGCCATCTCCTTACATGTCCCAGCGGATGGTGCCTATGAAGGACAACAGCGAGCACAGAGTCAAAAAACTCAGAGGTACGTACCCACAGTTTACACGGAACACCATTCATACAAAAAAGATGGCCTGTATGTGTGTAGAGTCTAGGCCTAGGTATGTGTGACGCAGTTGAAAATGAAGCCATGTGGGCCCCTGAAATGGCAGCTGCCTGACCTCTAAAGTGGGACAATGGGATGTGAGGTAACTGCGCTGGCGTTGTATATCGTAGCGGTAGGCGGTCGAAGACCGCGGCGCAATGCTGCATTGGTTAACATTGGACCCTATGGGTCCCAGGAGCCAATGATGATGTACGCCGGGGGTGACGGTACGCACCGCCGCGGACGTGACCGCCATTTTCTATCTGTTCAATCACTCGATACCTGATCTTCGACAGGAGAGGACGTACACTGCAAGTGCTGCTGTGACCTCGGTCTGGAAGAGACAATGGCTCGAGTGCCTGGGGAAAGGGCCCCTGCCTTCACATCGGAGGGGTTGGAGAAGCTCGTGGATGGGGTCCTCCCCCAGTACACGCTACTCTACGGTCCTCCAGACAAACAGGTAAGTACACTGGGAGCATGTTGTATGGGCCATGCCTGTGTGGAGAGGGCTGGATGTAAGAAGGAAGGGGGGAGAGTGCGGCGTGCATGAAAGACGGTGAATGCATGTGCCACATGGCAAGGGTAGGGATGGGGCCAATCACTTTGACGGTGCAGTTGGTAATAACTTCTCTTTTTCCCCTGTACATTTCATGTAGGTCAGCGCCCACCAGAAAAAATATATTTGGCGTGCCATCGCCAAGGACATCCGGACCCTGGGGGTCTATCACAGAGGAGCACCCACTGCCGGAAAAGATGGGAGGACATTCGCCGCTGGAGCAAGAAGACGGCGGAGGCTCAGGTGGGGATGGCCTCCCAACGTGGGAGGGGTGCCCGACGCACCATGACCCCCCTGATGTTCAGGATCCTGGTGGTGGCCTACCCGGAGTTGGATGGGCACTTGAGGGCATCACAGCAGCCACAAGGGGGTGAGTACACTCTCATTCTGCTGACTTTGCACGCAGTGGAGGTGTCTGGGTGGGGGAGGTGGGCTGTGGGTTTCCCTAGGCCAGGGCGAGTTCCGTAGGCAAGGCCCCTCCGTAAGGCAGGCCATGTGGCACCCCAACCCACCTCAGTAGAGTGCCAAGTACACCTAGTCATGCCCCTGTGTCATCTATGTGTGCAGATGTCGTCCGTAGCCTTGTAGGCCATTTCCCAGGAATTGAACTGTGGACCCCAAGAGAGCGGCGTAGTGCAGGGGGCTGCTGTGTCTGTCGTGTCCGCCAACGGTAGCGGTAATGCATGCACTCAACATGTCTTTCTTCTGTCGTCCCCCCCCTTTTTGTGGTCTCCCTGTTCTTGTGTGTATTAGCATCATCAGGCGGAGGAGCAGTGGCACCGGAGCACGAGGGAGCTATTATCCCGCATGGCCCTGGAGGGCAAGACTACGGACTCAGAGTTCACCAGTGGGACGGAGGGGGAGGGGAGCTCCGCGGCGGGGACATGAGCTGACACCAGCGACACGGACTCGTCCTCTGATGGGAGCTCCCTTGTGGTGGCGGCAACATCTGTGCCCCCCGCATCTACAGGTACAGCCGCCACCCCCCTACCAGCACCGCCCTCCCAGCAGCCCCTCAGCCTTTGCCCCGTGCCCGCTAACACAGGAGGGTGGGCATCACCTTCGCCCCAGGCACCTCAGGCCCTGCCCCAGTCACCCCTGCTGCCCTCAGTGAGGAGGCCATTGACCTCCTCAGGTCCCTCACTGTTGGGCAGTCTACCATTTTGAATGCCGTCCAGGGTGTAGAAAGGCAGTTGCAACAAACAAATGCATTCCTGGAGGGCATTCATTCTGGTCAGGCGGCCCTTCAGCAAGCTTTTCAGACTCTGGCCTCAGCACTGATGGCAGCCATTGTCCCCGTCTCTAGCCTCCCCCTCCAACTTCCTCCACCCCGACCCAATCACCTGTACCTCAGCCTATTCCAAGCACACCTACAGACCAGCATGCATACACGTCAACACACAAGGGAAGCTCTGGCAAACATAAGCACCACACATCCCACAGGCACTCACGCAAGTATCACACACATGCAGACACACCAACATCCACTGCCTCCAATGTGTCCCCCTCCTCTTCGTCTCCCTCCTCCCTCCCAGTCTCGTCTACACTCACACCTGCATGCACTACCTCTACAGCCACTACGTCCCTCTCCAGCACACCCACCACCACACCCGCTCCCGTGCAGTCACCACCCCCACTACCATTCACACGTCCCCTGTGTCCTCTCCCAGTGTGTCTGTGACGCCCCCTCCCAAGATACACAAACGCAGGCACACACCCACCCAACAGCCATTCACCTCACGACAGCCTCCAGGGCATGCACCTTCACCCAAAGTCACCAAACGTACACCTCCTACAACCACCACCTCTTCCTCCACTCCCAAACCCCCTCCAGCTACCCATCCCAGTGTGTCCCAAAAACTTTTCCTGTCCACCCTTTACCTCTTTCCCACACCTCCCCCACCCCGTCCGTCTCATAGGTCCCGAAGTAGCACCTCAGCCACAACATCTCCGGGACCAGTGGTGCCTGTAGTCATTGGACTCTGGAGTGCACCAGCCACCAGGGCAGCCAGTGTGGCACGGAGCCACAGCACAGACAGTCCCCCACCTGTGAAGCATCAGAAGTTGGCCAGTGCTCGTCGGGAGAGGGGGAAGACTCCAGCCACCAAAGCCACTCCCAGGGGTCCCGGTGGGAGTGTGGAGTCAGCTGTGACACCTTCCAAGGTGGGGAAGGGACACAAGAAACCCTGCAAGTCTGGGAAGAGCAGCACGGCAGTGAAGACCGCCATCATCCCCGATGCCCCGGAGCCCACCGCCACCACAAGCCCAGCTGCCCAGGAGGCCGCTGCCAGCACCAGCCCAGCTGCCCAGGAGGCCACCGCCAGCACCAGCCTAGCTGCCCAGGAGGCCACCGCAAGCACAGGCCCACCTGCCCAGGAGGCCACCGCTAGCACCAGCCCACCTGCCCAGGAGGCCACCTCCAGCACCGGCCCAGGAGGCCACCGCCAGCACCAGCCCAGCTGCCCAGGAGGCCAGCACCAGCCCACCTGCCCAGGAGGCCACCGCCAGCACCAGCCCACCTGCCCAGGAGGCCACCGCCAGCTCTAGCCCCGCTGGGCCATGAAGGACTGCCAGCAAAAGCCCCACTGGGCCATGAAGGACCGCCAGCAGCTGAGACCCTGCAATGGAGACCGCCGTCTCAAGCACCGCTGCACAGGGCACCGCCATCTCAAGCACCGCTGAACAGGGCACCGCCATCTCAAGCACCGCTGAACAGGGCACCACTGTCTCAAGCACCGCTGAACAGGGCACCGCCATCTCAAGCACCGCTGAACAGGGCACCGCCGTCTCAAAAGCACCGCTGAACAGGGCACCGCCATCTCAAGCACCGCTGAACAGGGCACCGCCATCTCAAGCACCGCTGACCCATGAGTGGCAAGGGCACTGACGCAACTGAGTCCATCACGGGGTGACTGAAGCACTCTGGGCACCATGCCCCCTCCAGAACCAGTGGAGATTGACATCCATTACCTCAGTCCTTGGCAGGATGAAGCACTCTGGGCACCATGCCCCCTCCAGAACCAGTGGAGATTGACATCCACTACCTCAGTCCTTGGCAGGATGAAGCACTCTGGGCACAAAGCCCCCTCCAGAACCAGTGGAGATTGTCATCCACTTGAGAGACTGTGGCTTTGCACTCCCCAGGATTGAACAGTGGGCAACCCACCCACTGTAGAGACTTGAGAGACTGTGGCTTTGCACTCCCCAGGATTGAACAGTGGGCAACCCACCCACTGTAGAGACTTGAGAGACTGTGGCTTTGTACTCCCCAGGATTGAACAGTGGGTAACCCACCCACTGTAGAGACTTGAGAGACTGTGGCTTTGTACTCCCCAGGATTGAACAGTGGGCAAGCCACCCACTGTACAGACTTGTGAGACTGTGGCTTTGCACTCCCCAGGATTGAACAGTGGGCAACCCACCCACTGTAGAGACTTGTGAGACTGTGGCTTTGCACTCCCCAGGATTGAACAGTGGGCAAACCACCCACTGTAGAGACTTGAGAGACTGTGGCTTTGCACTCCCCAGGATGGAACAGTGGGCATGTGGCCCCCTCGTGGATTTGGCATCATGCACTCAAGCAGCTGAGGTGCCCCCCCTTTCCCTCCCCCTGAGGTGCCTGTTTAGTTGCTGTCTGATGCCCCTGCAGTGTTCTCTCCGTCATGGTCGGGGATCTTGTGTGGGCCTCGCCCATACCGTGTGGTCCCAGT
Organism: Pleurodeles waltl; assembly: GCF_031143425.1. NCBI lineage: Eukaryota > Metazoa > Chordata > Amphibia > Caudata > Salamandridae > Pleurodeles > Pleurodeles waltl. Next base: position 521,371,404 of record NC_090438.1, read on the forward strand.
GTTCCACAGACTCTCTTAGAGCACTACCTGGACTACTATGCTTGATATATATTATGTACATGGTGTATATATATATTTCTGCCTACTTGCTTTTAATATATTACAATGGTTACACTCATTTTCTATTGTCTTTGCATTCTTCCGGGGGGTGTGGGGGGCGTAACTGTGATGTATTGATATGCATTAGTGTGTGTGTTGTAGTGGGTGAGGGTGGGGGTGTTGCGTGTGTGTGTCCCTGTTTTTTCCCTCCCCCCTCCCCTGTGTCGTAGGTGCAGTACTCACCGTTGTCTTCGCCGCCGGCGTTCGTGCTCCTGGTAGAGGAGCAGGAAGACTATCGCAGGGAGAATTTGGAGTTCCGGGTCCATGTCGTCCTCGTTCCTCGTGGGGTGTGTAGAGGTGAGCGTTTTACCTTCGGGATTCCTGTTTCCGCCGTGTTTTTATCGGCGGTGAATCCGCCCCGGAAAAGGTGGCGGATTGGCCTGTCATAATAGTGTGGGCGGTACATTGTCTCCCGCCTGTCTGTTGGCGCTGACCGCCACGCTGTTTGTCTGTACCGCTGTGGCGTTCGGAGTGTTAAAGTGGCTGTCTTTGTTGGCGGTTTCCGCCACGGTCGCAATTGCAATTTTTTTACCGCCGGACTGTTGGCGGTCTTACCGCCGCTTTAACACCGACTGCCAGGGTTGTAATGACCACCATTGTGTGTGCAATTCCAAACACCAGCCCAGTGTTCTCTTCTCCAAATACACCTGTGTCTTAACTCTCAATTGACGTGTACTCACAAATGAATTATGCAGTCCTGGAGGGAGAACATTGGAAACGTGTATGAACTAAATGGAATAACCTGACTGCGATGGGAGGCACTGTTTCAGCAACTCAAAACAGCAGAATAGTGTTCAGTCATTGGAAGACCCCTACTTGGCAACCTTTAATGTGGGTTTACTCAGCTGGGATGATTCAATTTGTATAATGTTTGTAGTAGAGGCACTGACATGACTGCTATGGCCTGGAGGGGCCATCAGTATTACTTCATTAATCAGCCCAGTGTCCTCTCCTCCAAAGACTCCTGTTTGGTAACTCACAAATGAAGTGTGCCTACCTGGGCGGATAACATTTGTATGATGTGTGTAGTGCAAGGAATGACATGACTGATAAGTCCAGCTGGCCCTGTTTCTGTAACTCCAAAAACCAGCACAGTGTTCTCTTGTCCAAAGTCACCTGTGTCTTAACCCTCAATTGAAGTGTACTCACCTCGGGGGTTAACATTTGTATAGTGTGTGTACTAGAGCGAATGCCATGATTGCAACTCCTGGCAGGCCTTATTGCTGTAACTCCAAACACCAGCGCACAGTTATCTTGTCCAAAGACTCCTGCTTGGCAACTTACTCCCAAATGAAGGTTACTCACCTATCAAGGATTGGGGAGTAGTGAGAGTTACCTGACTGCAATTCCCAGGATGCACTCTTTCTGTAACTCCAAACACCAGCACAGTGATCACATACCCCAATACATCTGTTGGTGAACTCTCAAATGAAGTTTACTCACATGGGAGGAGAACATTGGTCAAGTGTGCGCACTAGAGAGAATGACATGACTGCAACTCGCAGCAGGTACTGCTCCTGTAACTCCAGCCACCAGCCCAGTGTACGCTTGTCAAAAGACCATTGTGTCTTAACTCTCAGTTGATGTCTACTGACCTGGGAGGATGATATTTGCATAGTGTGTGTAGTACAGGGAGTTACATGACTCCAAGGCCAGGACGCACTGTTTCACTAACTCAGTACGCCAGTCCAGTGTTCAGTTCTCCAAATGCCCTTCTTTGGAAACTCACAAATGAAGTGTACTAACTTGTGGAGATGACATTTATCAAGAGTATGAAGGAGAGGAAGTGAGATGACTGCTAAGGCTGGGAGTCTCTGTCGCTCTAACTCCAAACACAAGCCCAGTGTTCACATGCCCAACTACCCTTGTGTTTCAACTCAACTTAAATGAAGTTTACTCATCTGGGAGGAATACATTTGTATGGTAGTGGGAAGTAGAGGGAGTAACTGGAATGCTAAGACCAAAGGGCCTGTGTCTCTATCTCCAACCACAAAAACAATATGTACTTGCCCAAATCTATCTATTTTGGTGGTGGCTGGCCTGGCCACATGGGGGATTGTGGTGGCACTCCCCCACCTTCTCCAGTCATGGGGGACCCTGGGATGAGGTCCAAGGCTCCTCTCTCCATCTTCATGGGGGGTGCAATAGCATCCTCTGACTTGGTTTTGTTGTGGAGCCCCAGAATGGGGTCTGGGGTTCCTTTTTCCAGCTTCACGGGGAGATTGATGGAACTCCCCAGCTTGGGTTCTTTGTGAGGCCCCAGGATGGGAAGCCTGGGGCCCCTATCCTCATCTTTGCATGGTTCGCACCACCGTCTCCCAATTTTGCTTCTTTATGGGACCCCAGAATGAGGTCTGGGGTCCCTCCCCTCACCTTCCAGGGAATGTGACTGCGCTCCCTCCCTACAGCATTTTCGCTCTTTTTTGGCAGCAGCCCCCGGGCCCCTGGCCCACACTGGGGACAACACTGGAACCAGCAGCAGAGTCCCACGTGCTTTGCCGCCATTCTTCCCTGGGGGTCAAAGGTCACGTAACTTTCTTTGGAATATCTTGCGCCTCCGTGGGCCAATTCTGCTGATCTTTGGCTCATTTTGCTCCAGGTGGTGAACCCTAGCCACCTGCAACATTTGTGTAGACCTTCTGGCCTAGAAGGTTCCCAACTCGGTAGAGAGTCAGTCCCACCGACTCCCTGCACAGCCATTCATCTGGGTGCCTTCCTTTCTTCTGGTAAATGGGCTCTCCTTGTGCCAGAGCCCAGTCTTCCCAGCAACATGTCCTCTGGGAGATTTGGGGGACCAGCTTACCTTGTCTTGTTGTGAGCGCCACTAGGTCTGGGGTTATTCATGGGCGGAGTCCTTGCCCCAATGGGCAGTCAGTAGGTTCTTCTTTTGAGTTGTCCATATGCCTGTCTTCAATCTCAGTGTTCTGGAAAGAAGCACAGCCAAGAGAGGGCTCTCTCCCCAAGCAAGACCTTTTAAGTGGGGGTGGAAGTGTCCAACGGGCTGTGCCTCTGGCCTATCCTGATGTGCCACATCACTTCTCTGCCCCAGTCCCAACCTTCCTGAACAGTCCTCTGGAATATCTCAAAATCGTGTCATCCGGGAGTCAGTTGCCACATGTGCTCTAAGAGACTCAGCCCCTCCTCCCTGACATTCCTGTCAGGGCCTCTCCCAGCAATCCGTCCAAGGAGTCCCTCTTCATTGAGGGGCTGGGGAAGGCCAGGTTCCTGACATGGAATGACAGTTGGCTGATTGATGCAAGACCCTGCTCCTACATCTGGACAGAGCAGTAATTGGCCCAGATCCTGAGCTGAGTCAGAGAAAGATGACATTCCTGGATGACCCAGAAACTGTACAGATATGCTTTTGTAATCTGCTGCATTATTCTTTTCATACAGGTTAGAGTGTACAATGATGTGACTCTGGAGTCTATGGACCCTAGGGAATTTAATGGAGTGTCACTACAATGAAGACAGTAAGCGCATTGGATATCCCTTACATGTGTACACCCATCTCATAAGGCCTACTCAAGGTCATCCCCCACTCTGCATGGTCCCAGCTTCGCCAGGCTACCTAGGAGCAGTTCTTGAGTTGTACATGACAGGAATCCTCCCTATGCAGCCCTCACACAGGTGCACATGCATGTGCACATGTGATCATGTGTCACCAGCCCTGGCCCTGCTACGCTTGCTGTTTCACAGCAGCCTTTGCTTAACAAGGCGGGACCAGCAGTAAACACGTGCAATCCATTTCATCATGAGTTTACTGTCGGTGAGTCCCAAACTATGGAGCTCCCTCAGAGTAAAAGGTGAAAAACTAGGTGATCCAAAAGCAAAAATTCTGGGTGGACCAGATAGTCAGAACCACCCTCAGACACTGACCTATGCAAGCTCCTCAGCCACATGACGGAAGATAGGGATGTTTGGCATTAAACATCTTGTATTAATAAACCCTCACTGATTCAAGTGATGGATTTATTAATACATGCACCCAGAGGGAACCTTAGAGATTCCCCCTGAAAGCCTATCAATTACTGGTCGGCTGCCACTTATAGATGAGTTTCAGACACCCCAAGTGTGAGAGCCTTTGTTCTCAGGCGGTCAGGAACAAAGCCTGCACCTGCAGGGGTTTTAGCACACCCCTCCAAACAGGATGACCTGAAAATCTGCATTCCAAGGCAGGGAAGCTCCAAAGAAGATTTGGCCTCCCTCAGAAGGGAGATGCCAACACCCCTCACCCAAGGCTCATTTGGCACTTGGGCAGGTGGTGAAATTAGCTATGCAGGGGGCATGTTGCATTTGCAGGCTGGACACACCTCTATGGTGAGCAGCCTGAAATTACACAACTTTAGGAATTCCACCATCTTGTGTGTTGTGGAATTCTGGGACAGGGTGATGCCCACTCCCAAAAGGAAGTCGTCATTTAGGGGGGTAGTAACACCAGGGGTAAGTAGCCCATTGACTACTACCCTTATCACCCCTAAATTGAATATACAGAGGACCCCCTGATACCAGGGCCTCAGATTCACTGGACCTCAGAAGAAGGACCTTAAAAGAAGCAAAAACTGAGGCACAGCAGCTGACTTAGCCCTACCTTCACCGGCCTGCATGTTGCCCTCTGCAATTGCGTAAAAGATGTTTCAGACTGTGGCTGTTATGCCTCCAAAAGTCTGAGAGGACTGCCAGCATTTCTAGAAGTAACCAGGATCTCCATGGAGTAGCAGAGCTGCTTCTCTGCACCCTGCAGGCACCAAAGAAGACTCCGGACCCCCAAAACCTGACACCGGACAGTACCACTGCACCCATGCCCCTATCCTGAGTTGAAGTGGTCCAACAATACCAGTGTGATCCCCAGGCCCTCCAGAGCCAAAGCCCACCTTGGGTTTGCCAACAGTGGCCTTACCAACACCGACTGCAGCTTCTTTCTGCAGGCCCCCTCCAATGGCGGGTATCCCCACAACTGAAACTCAATCCCAAAGACACCACTCTACCCGAGCCGCACAGCCCAAGGAGAAGTGATCAATCAGTGTCCTTACCTGCCCAAGGATCTCAAGGGTCCAGCTCCCACATGGGCTCCCCCAGACTGACAGCCCAGTCCCTGCTTGCAGACTCTTTATGATCGTACTGATCTACATTGAAGGGAATGGGACACCCAATGCTGTAACATATCTCTTCACCTGGATACCGCAGAGCCCCCCAAGATGAACTGTTGGTATGGCCTTGGACCTTGCCCCATACTCACTGCAAGTCCTGAAAAAGAGTCCTGTAAGTTGTTGCTAAGTACTCATATGCATTGTCTGTTTCTTTCCTATAGGATAACATTAGTGCACTCTAGGCTGAAAAGCACTTCTGCACCTGGACTTCTCAGTGCCTCCCAAAGTAAACTGTTGGTGAAGCCCAAGCCTTGCCCAACACTTACCTTAACTCCAGAAGATGGGTCCTGTAAGTTGCTGCTAAGTACCTATATGAAGTATATGTTTTTCCTCATAGGATAACATTACCACTACAAAAGTTGCACTGTCAACTTTTGAAAATGATTAAAATTATTATCTCAGAAAATACTCACCCAATTTTGATGATCCTGGTATCAAAATTTATATAAAAGTATGTGTTATTTTTAAAAATTTCTTTATTGAATGTGTGTCTCGCTTACTGCCTTTGTGTGTGCAATGCATGCTTAGCACTACCCTCTGAAATGCCTACCTGCTCTCCCACACTACAACAAAAGAGAGCATTTGGGGTGTCATTTGTGCTTCTGTAATTCCTCTGGGGTTTGCTTGGACTCTTTACACAGTGTAACTGTTATAAATGAGGTCTCTATTTGAAAGTTAGGTTACACCCTGTCCAAGTAGGAACTCTCTCACTCTTTTTGGGGAAAGGGAGTCACACAATTAAGATTACCCCTGCTCACCCCCTTGATAGCTTGGCATGAGCAATCAGTTTTATCTCAGAAGGCAATATGTAAAGTATTCGTACAGACACACAGTAACACAGTGAAAGCACCAAAAAAGTATTCAACACCAGTTTAAGAAAATAGCCAATATTTATCTGAGTAGAACAAGGCCAAAACAACAAAAATCCAACATATACAAGAAGAGATTTTTTTGTAAAGATTTACAAGACTCCTAATCCTGAAAAATAATTGGTTGTATCCTTATAACACATAGGCCCTCATTACGACCCTGGCGGACAGGTCGGTAATTTGTGGAAAGGGACTGCCAACAGGCTGGCGTTACCTTTTCCAAAACTATGACATTGGTAGTCTATCTCAAGCCAAACGACCAATGTACCACTCTGTCCGCCAGGGTGGTAACGGTCGCTGGGCTGGAGACTTCGGTTTCCAGCCAGGCGGCTGTCACAACCCCATCCTCTGGATTATGACCCCACCTACCGCCATGGTTTTTGTGGCTTCCGTACCGCCACGAAAACCATGGCGGTAGGTCTCACCTACCCTCCTTCCCCAGAGTCCTCCCCACCCTCCCCCTTCCTCTCCTGACCCCCCGCACCTTTACACACCCACACGCGCACACATACACATTCATACACACACACATACCCACATCCACCCACGCATGCACACATACATACCCTGTTAGACTTTTCATCCTTGGCGTGGTCTCCCATAACTTTTTGCCTCTGTTCCCCAGGTTATTGATATGTGCTGGACTCTGATTTTGCTGTTTTTATTACTCTGGGCACTTTACCACTGCTAGCCAGTGCTAAAGTGCAAGTGCTCCTGTTTAAAATGTGTATGTAATTGGTTCTCCATGATTGGCATATTTGTTTTACTGTTAAGTCCCTAGTAAAGTGCATTAGAGGTGCCCAGGGCCTGTAAATCAAATGTTACTAGTGGGCCTGCAGCACTGGTTGTGCCACCCACACAAGTAACCCTGTAATCATGTCTCAGACCTGCCACTGCAGTGTCTGTATGTGTATTTTTACACTGTAAATTCGACTTGGCAAGTGTACCCACTTGCCAGGCCTAAACCTTCCCTTTTCTTACATGTAATGCACCCCTAAGGTAGGCCCTAGGTAGCCCCAAAGGCAGGGTGCAGTGTATGGATAAGGTAGGACATATAGTAATGTGGTTTATATGTCCTGACAGTGAAATACTGCCAATTTCGTTTTTCACTGTTGCAAGGCCTGTCTCTCTCATAGGATAATATGGGGGCTACCTTTAAATATGATTAAAGTGTAGATTCCCCTAGAGAGTAGATGGACATGTGGAGTTTGGGGTCCCTGAACTCACAATTTAAAAATACATCTTTTAGTAAAGTTGGTTTTGAGATTGTGTGTTTGAAAATGACACTTTTAGAAAGTGAGCATTTTCTTGCTTAAACCATTCTGTGACTCTGCCTTGTTTGTGGATTCCCTGTCTGGGTCAGTTTGACAGTTGAGTTGTTTTTCACCTCACACTAGACAGTGACTCAAAGGGAGCTGGGGTGTAGCCTGCATTTCCTAATTAGCCATCTCTGCTAGGAGGGAGGGGTGGAGTGGTCACTCTCATCTGAAAGGACTGTGCCTGCCTCTGACAATGCAGACTCCAACCCCCTGGTGTTTGTCTGAGGCCTTGCCTGGGCAAGGCAGGATTTCACAAGTAGGTGTGAGTCCCCTTTGAAGAAAGGTGACTTCAAAGACTAAAATGGGTATAAGAAGGGCACCCAAATCTACAGACTTTAGAAACACTTCTGGAACCAAGAGGAACCTCTGCCTGGAGAAGAGCTGAATAGCTGAGGAAGAAGAGCTGCCCTGCTTGTGACTGTGCTTTGTGGAGCTATCCTGCATTTGCTGCTTCTGCCAGAGTAAGAGGGCAAAGACTGGAATTTGTGTGCCTTCCATCTTAAGAAGAAATCTCCAAGGGCTTGATCTAGAGCTTGCCTCCTGTTGTTTGAAGTCTCGGGGACAGCAAAGACTTCTCTCTGCCAGCACCTGGAGTCTCTGGAGAGACTCCTACTCTGCCCTGTGGTGCCCATCCAGTTCCTGGGACCCTGAAAGGAGAAGCTGGCAGCCTAAAGACAAGAAAATCGCCGCACAGAGCGCCGTGCGGGGAAAAGATTGACGCAAATCCGATCTGCGGCTGAAAAAACGACGCGCGGCCGGCTCCGCAGCTGAGAAACGACGCTCGCAGGAAACACGACCGAAAAATCGACGCACGGAGCAGGAGAAACGACACGCAGCATCGCTGACGGAGGCTGGGAGATCACAACCTGCGCTACGGGATTTTTGGATTATCGTGCGGCTGGATTTTTGCCTCAAGTACCGCTGTGCGGAGTTATTTTTGACGCACACCCGCCCATGCAGGGGTTATTTTTGACGCACACCAGGTACTTTTTCACTCTAGCAGCGCTAGTGTGTTTTTAAAACTACTTAAAGACTCTTTTTGATTTTTAATTGATAACTTGACTTGTGTATGGTGGATTTTTGTCATTTTGGTCTTGTTTTGTTTAGATAAATATTTCCTATTTTTCTAAACTGGTGTTGTGTCATTTTGTAGTGTTTTCATTAAGTTACTGTGTGTGTTGGTACAAATACTTTACACCTAGCACTCTGAAGTTAAGCCTACTGCTCTGCCAAGCTACCAAGGGGGTAAGCAGGGGTTAGCTGAGGGTGATTCTCTTTTACCCTGACTAGAGTAAGGGTCCTTGCTTGAACAGGGGGTAACCTGACTGTCAACCAAAGACCCCATTTCTAACATTGGTGATCAGCGGTTGGGATTTGGACTTGTATTTGTACTTGACATACAGTGATTAAGTGTACACTACTGTTTGAGTTCAGACCACTACGTGACCACATACTACTAGTCTTGTGATTTTTGTTTTTTTTCTATTTGGACTGTTTTTGCTCTGCATTCAGTTTCTTTTTTCACTGATCCTGTGATTGACTTTTCTGGAACTTCATTTGAGAACCTGCTTTTCTGTTTTTGGAACTTTACACTTTTTTTAACCTCTCATCATGTCTCAGTCTGGAGATGCCCTAGCTGGAGCTGCTTTTGATTTCGAGAAATTGGAGAGCTACACAGTGGCTCAGTTGAAGCAGTTTTGTAGTAATGTTGGCTGTCCAATTAAGAGCTCATACAGGAAGGATGAGCTGCAAAAGGCGCTGAGGGCCTGGGTGACAACCAAAGCAGCTGAAGGGCACACAGATGAGGAGCCAGAGGGGGAGGAGGAGTTGCAAGTCACTCACACTAATGTAGTGGCTGGGCCTGTTATGTCTCAGGAGAGAGTCTCCAGGGCAGGTAGCAGTGTGTCCTCCAAGGGTCTGACACTTGAAGAGTTACAGGACAGACAGGCAGAGAGGGAGTACCAATTGGAGCTGAAAAAGCTCAGTCTAGAGATGGAACAGAGAAGGCTGGCCATTGAGGAAAGGAAGTTAGCAATGGCTCATGAGCTCAGTTTAAAAGAGATAGATCAGAGGAGTCAGTCCAGTAGGGATGGTGGCAGCAATCCGACAGTGCAGCCTGAGAGAAGGGTACACATCCCAAAAGACCTTGTGAGGGATTATAAGAGGGAGGATGATATCTACTTGTGGTTCAAGGGTTATGAGTCAGCTCTCCACATGAACCTGGTCCCTGAAGCTCATTTGGGGGCAGCCCTGTGGAAGCATTTTGAGGCAGAGGGGAGGGACACACTGACAGCCTTAGGGGATGCCCAGGGTCTCACCTACCCTGTCATGAAGGAGGCCTTACTCACCAGGTATGGTCTCACCCCTGAGCAGTACAAGGAGAAGTTTAGATCCTACGAGAGAAAGGAATCCCAAACATGGTTGGAATGTGTTGATTCTTTTTGCAGGTCACTGGATGGTTGGGTGAAGGGCAGTAAGGTAAACACGTTTGAGGGTCTTTACAATTTAATTGCTTGGGAGCACTTGTACAGTTTATGTTTTCCAGAGCTGCGCCAGCACCTCATTGACAGCAAGCTGACTGACCCCAGGAAGCTTGCGCAGGAAGCGGACCGCTGGGAGAGCACCAGGGTCCAAAAGAGGTATGGGGGAGACCACGCCAAGGGTGGGCAGGGTTCCTCTCAGAAGAAAGGGGGGGTAAGGGCAAACAGGGGGAGTTCTCTAAAGAGCCCCAAACTGATTCCCAGGGTAAGGATTCCCAACCCCCCAGTGAAAAGAAGCCATGGTTCTCCAAAGGGAAGCCAGTGGCAGGTGGTCCCCCACGTAACCGTTATGCATGTGACCAGGTGGGTCATGTGAGGGGGGACCCCAAATGCCCCAAAAGTACACCGGCACCCACTGGTGCACCATCCCAGGGATTGGCCAATGTAGCGCTTGGGGAGGAGTTGGTTTCAGGTGGGTGGGAACCAGCAGAAATGACCCTTGTCTCACTAGGGGACAGTGAGATGGTCCAGAGAAACCTAGTGCCTATAACACTAAGAAGTACAGGCAATGGGTGACCATCAATGGATAGAGGGTGGAGGCTCTGAGAGACACAGGAGCCAGTGTGACTACAGTGAGGAGTCACCTGGTGTCTGAAGAGCAGATTGATCCCCGGGTACTTCACCAAGTAGTTGCGGTAGACAACTCTGAGTGCCTCTCCAGAGTGGCGCAGGTTCCCTTTGAATGGGGTGGGGGTCTCAGGTTCCTGGAAAGTAGCTGTGAGTCCAACCATGCCTGTTGATTGTTTGCTAGGCAACGACCTGGAGGATTCCCTTTGGAAGGAGGTGGAACACAGGTCTCACTTGGAGATGTTGGGTCTGCCTGGGTGGGTATGCGTATCCACCCGGTCTATGGCAGCCAATCAGGGTAGTCAAGAGCCCCTGGAGCCTGAAACAGTGGCCCAGGGGACCGCCAAGAAGAGGAAGGGCTGGGGGCATGGGAAACCGGCCCCAGAGGTTCCCAAGGTCCGGGAGGAGGCAGAGCCTGAGGGTGATGCCCCGGAACCTACAGGGGAGCAGGTGGCTGAACTGGGGGAGGTCCCTGAGCTGTCACAGTGGCAGCAGGAAGGGGGACCCACCAGGGAAGCATTCTGCACAGCGCAGCAGGAGTGCCCTACTCTTGAGGGGCTGCGGCAGCAGGCTGCAGCCCAGGCGGCTGGCGAGGCGCCAGGTACTCACCTGATATATTGGGAGGATGGCCTCCTGTATAGTGAGCCTAAGGTTCCTGAGCCTGGGTCAGCTCATATGCTGGTGGTACCCCAGTGCTTCAGGGCCTTCCTACTGGGTTTGGCTCATGATGTGCCTTTGGCAGGACATCTAGGGCAGGGCAAGACCTTTAAGAGGCTCGTCTCACACTTTTACTGGCCCTTGATGCACAAGCAATCAGCTGCATATTGTAGGTCTTGTCAGACTTGTCAGGCAAGTGGCAAGAGTGGGGGGAAATGCAAAGCTCCCCTCCAACCTTTACCTATAGTCAGCACCCCCTTTGAACGGGTAGGAATTGACATTGTGGGGCCTCTGGACCCCAAGACAGCCATGGGCAACAGGTTCATCCTGGTCTTGGTGGACCATGCCACACGGTACCCAGGAGCCATTCCTCTAAGGACGGTCACTGCCCCCGTGGTGTGACGTGCCTTGATGGGAGTTTTTACCCGCATGGGGTTCCCCAAGGAAGTGGTATCTGATAGAGGTACAAACTTCATATCCACTTATATGAAGTCTCTGTGGAAGGTGTGTGGGGTAACCTACAAGTTCACCACACCTTACCACCCCCAAAGTAATGGTCTGGTTGAGAGATTCAACTGCACCTTGAAAGGCATGATTCAGGGCCTGTCAGAGCCCTTGAGGCGTAAGTGGGACGTCCTCTTGCCATGCCTTCTGTTCGCTTACAGGGAGGTGCCTCAAAAGGGACTTAGCTTTAGCCCCTTTGAACTCATCTATGTCCTGAGCTATATGGGGGCTACCTTTAAATATGATTAAAGTGTAGATTCCCCTAGAGAGTAGATGGGCATGTGGAGTTTGGGGTCCCTGAACTCACAATTTAAAAATACATCTTTTAGTAAAGTTGGTTTTGAGATTGTGTGTTTGAAAATGACACTTTTAGAAAGTGCTTGCTTAAACCATTCTGTGACTCTGCCTTGTTTGTGGATTCCCTGTCTGGGTCAGTTTGACAGTTGGGTTGTTTTTCACCTCACACTGGACAGTGACACAAAGGGAGCTGGGATGTAGCCTGCATTTCCTAATTAGCCATCTCTGCTAGGAGGGAAAGGTGGAGTGGTCACTCTCATCTGAAAGGACTGTGCCTGCCTCTGACAATGCAGACTCCAACCCCCTGGTGTGTGTCTGAGGCCTTGCCTGGGCAAGGCAGGATTTCACAAGTAGGTGTGAGTCCCCTTTGAAGAAAGGTGACTTCAAAGACTAAAATGGGTATAAGAAGGGCACCCAAATCTACGGACTTTAGAAACACTTCTGGAACCAAGAGGAACCTCTGCCTGGAGAAGAGCTGAATAGCTGAGGAAGAAGAGCTGCCCTGCCTGTGACTGTGCTTTGTGGAGCTATCCTGCAGTTGCTGCTTCTGCCAGAGTAAGAGCGCAAAGACTGGACTTTGTGTGCCTTCCATCTTGAGAAGAAATCTCCAAGGGCTTGATCTAGAGCTTGCCTCCTGTTGTTTGAAGTCTCAGGGACAGCAAAGCCTTCTCTCTGCCAGCACCTGGAGTCTCTGGAGAAACTCCTACTCTGCCCTGTGGTGCCCATCCAGTTCCTGGGACCCTGAAATGAGAAGCTGGGAGCCTAAAGACAAGAAAATCGACGCACAGAGCGGCGTTCGGGGAAAAGATTGACGCAAATCCGATCTGCGGCTGAATAAACGATGCGCGGCCGGCTCCGCAGCTGAGAAACGACGCTCGCAGGAAACGCAACCGAAAAATCGACGCGCAGAGCAGGAGAAACGACGCGCAGCATCGCTGACGGAGGCTGGGAGATCACAACCTGCGTTGCGGGATTTTCGTATTATCGCGCGGTTGGATTTTTGACTCAAGTACCGCCGTGTGGAGTTATTTTTGACGCACACCCACCCGTGCGGGGTTATTTTTGACGCACACCAGGTACATTTTCACTCTAGCAGCGCTAGTGTGGTTTTAAAACTTCTTAAAGACTCTTTTTGATTTTTAATTGATAACTTGACTTGCGTATGGTGGATTTTTGTCGTTTTGGTCTTGTTTTGTTTAGATAAATATTTCCTATTTTTCTAAACTGGTGTTGTGTCATTTTGTAGTGTTTTCATTAAGTTACTGCGTGTGTTGGTACAAATACTTTACACCTAGCACTCTGAAGTTAAGCCTACTGCTCTGCCAAGCTACCAAGGGGGTAAGCAGGGGTTAGCTGAGGGTGATTCTCTTTTACCCTGACTAGAGTGAGGGTCCTTGCTTGAACAGGGGGTAACCTAACTGTCAACCAAAGACCCCATTTCTAACATACCCACACACCACAACACACACTAACATACATTGTCGCACACACGCATCCACAACACACAATGTACACGTACACTCACATTGAATCATTCATGCACGCATTCCATGTGACTCATAACCGCATGCACGCATTCAGACACAGACACGCACACCCCACACACAACACCCCCACACACTCTACACCCACCACCCCCTCTCCTGTCGGAGAACCTGACTCATCTGCTTGCAGGGGGTCCCCCAGCAGGAGATGGGACGTGGCACTGCTGCCAGCAGCAGGGTCCACCAGCAAAACACCGCCAGGCCGTATCATGGGCCATGATATGGTAGGCAGTATTTTGCTGGCGTGGTGCTGCTGCTGGCAGCAGCACCACCGTACCGCTGTCTGCAGCCATGACCATTGACGGAGTTCCGCCAGCCTTCTGGCAGAATTCTGTCTACGGTCATAATGAGGTTGGCGGCTGGTAGCCACTGTGACGGTATGTTGGCGGCCGTCGCCATGGAGATAGGCAGCATTTACCGCCAATGTCATAATGAGGGCCATAGTATCTTGGATGCGTCGAAACAAAGATGATGTGGGCCACAAAGGAGGTCACGCGTCGGAAACTCAAGCGATGTGTTGATTATTTTCATGCTGGACAGGTGATGCATAGATTCTTTTCCTGGCCAGCTGGCGATGCGTGGATTCTTTTCCCGCCAGACTAGTGATCCGCTGATTCCTGATTCAGAGCAGCGTAGATGAAGAAAATGATGTCCAGGGACGATGCATGGAAAATCCAGATGCACGGCAATGATGAACATGCACTGAAGTAGGCGATGCTTTGATTTCGCAGCGGCGAGACAGACACTATGTCAATTTGTTTGCTGTAATGGCCCTGGTGCAAGGATTTTCATTCAGGTCACATGCTTCCACTTCTAAGGGCCCAGGGACTGGATTTGGCATCAAGTCTGGATTCTCAGCAGAAGAACACAGGCACTGGCAGATGAAGAATTTCATGTCCCTGAGGCTTCACAAAAGGAGGCAAGCTCAGTTCAAGCCCACGGAGAACCTTGATAAGCAGGATGTAGAAAACAAAGTCCAGTCCTTTCACTCCCATGACAGAAGCAGCAAGCAGCAGGCTAGCATAGCAAAGCAACAGGCAGAGTGGCAGTTCCTCCTACAGCATCCAGCTCTTCTTCCTGGCAAAATGTCCTCAGTCCAGAAGTGTTCTAAAAATGTTGGGTTAGCAGTCCAATACTTATATTCATTTTTGCCTTTGAAGTAGGAAAACTTCAAAGAAAAGTCTTTGTAGTGCACAAGGCCCTGCCTCTCCCTGTCCTGTCCCCAGACACACTCTAGGGGGTTGGAGAATGCTTTGTGTTTAGACAGACACAGCCCTATTCAGGTGCAAGTGTTAGCTCTTCCCTCAACTCTAGCCCAGTAAGACCCATCAGGAGATGCTGGACACACCTCAGCTTCCTTTGTGTGACTATCTAGAGTGATTTCATAAACAGCCCAACTGTCAGTCTGACCCAGGCATTTATTTCACAACCAGGCAGAGGAATAGAGTGGCTAAGCAAAAAAATGCCCACTTTCTACAAGTAGTATGTTCTAACTTAAAATCAAAAAACAACTTTACCAAAAGATGTATTTTAAAATTGTGAGTTCAGAGACCCCCAAACTCCACATCTCTATTTGCTCCCAATGGGAAACTGGACTTAAAAGGTACTTCAAGGTACTCCCCATGTTTCCCTATGGGAGAGATAGGCCTTGCAATAGTGAAAAATAAATTTAGCAGTATTTACTATCACGACATGTAAATCACACCAGCACCTCGCACCTTTTAAATACACTGCACCCTGCCCATGGGGCTGCCTTGGGCCAACCTTAGGGGGTGACTTACATGTTGTAAAAGGGAAGGTTTGGTCCTGGAAAGTGGTTACACTTGTCAAGTCTAACTGGCAGTTGAAAAACTGCCCACACAGACACTGCAATGGCAGATCCGAGACATGTT
Organism: Pleurodeles waltl; assembly: GCF_031143425.1. Taxonomy (NCBI): domain Eukaryota; kingdom Metazoa; phylum Chordata; class Amphibia; order Caudata; family Salamandridae; genus Pleurodeles; species Pleurodeles waltl. The sequence goes on from NC_090438.1 coordinate 521,386,842, forward strand.
TACAGAGCTACTCATGTGCGTGGGACAATCAGTGCTGCAACTCCACTACTAGCATTTGATTTACATAGTGCACTTTACTTGGCACTTACAAGTAAATCAAATGTGCCAATCTTGGAGAAACCAACACCAATACAATTTACACAGGGAGCACTTGCACTTTAGCACCGGTCAGCAGTGGTAAAGTGCCAGGAGACCGAACGCCAACAAAATCATTGTTTAGCACAGGATCAAAAACAGAAGGTCAGAAGCAAAAAAGTCCAGGAGAAACCACGCCAAGGACTGACAAGTTTACAAGTACCTCTTTTAGGTCCACTATATAAAGAGCCAGCTTCCTACATGGACTCTAATTGATTGCCTCAAGGAAGACACAATGCAATTCCTGGTCACAGCATTCAAAATATTTGTCAATGAGGTGCCTATAAATCAATCTCACCAAGAAACATATTTAAGGGCACCCTACATGGGAATAGTGCTTCCCCTCTTCTACCACTAGAAATAGCATTGTGAGATTTCTCGAGGGAGAATTTGATGGGACCAAATTCCCTTGTTCTACCCCATTGCTCTGTCTGCTGGTCAGTACAATCTCTGGAGGGTTTTTTGAGTGTTGATGAGCCTTGGAACAGGAGTTTTCTAACCACCCATTGTACTTAAATTGTGGTTTGATATCTGTCTCATAAGGGCCAGTGGCATTTTAACTTATAAAAGTTTGTAGGAGTACAGTTAGTGCTAGTTATGTCATTGAGACAAGAGTCCACAAGTGCTTGCTTTATTTTAAAAACAACAGATACTAAACATATTTGCCAATTTATTTGCCAATTTGACACTTTTTGACCGACAGACCAATTTGTTTGCCAACCTCTACAACCTAAGTAAATGGCACTAATTTTCAAGACATCCCCCTCCATTATTTTAATTGTCAGTGTCAGAGGGTTTTGGTCACTCACACACATTGTGTGGACTTGAAAATCACGTGTTAACAATTCACTATTTCGAGTAACCAAAATGTAGTCAATTATACTGGTATTGCCTTCACCTATGAAAGTGGGCAGTTTAGGATGTAGCGAAGGGCACATGTCAATCATATGCAAAAATTGAATTCAATCATACATCTGTTAAGAGCTTAACAAAAGCAATAGGCAGAAAATGAGTCAGGTCTGCCCCAATAGCGTCAACCAAAGCACATTCCTCTCTTGATGGATACTTGTAATACCCATAACTGGTTATCATAGTCACTAACCCCCCATCTCCCTCCACCGTCGTTCCTTTCATAGATGGAATAGCATCTGTGAAATAAGTATACCCAACAATGTAAAAAGGTCCCACAGCCCAGGTCTCTTGGCATAACTCAGCATATTCATTACTGAATCTCAGCCAGTTGGAATTGTTGAGCTTGGGACTAATACTGACAGCATTCCAGCATAATACCCCAATACTAGTCATTTTGATGGCTTTACTTTGGACACTTGATGATCCCAGATGCTCCAGAAAAACTCAGAATGTAGTGATCAGCTTTCCTAGGCGGAAATGACAGTTATAAGTTTAGATACTTGTCAATCCTGGTCACTTAAAGAGCTCAATGGGTTCAATCTATTATAAGTATGCAGTGGCTGAGATGCCTAATAGAGGACACAACATTTACTTTGACCAGGTGGATCAGAATGCCTCCCATTGTCCTTCCTGATATAGTCAATTGGTTTGCAAAAGTAACCCAGGGGAACTACAGAGTTTTTATGTGTCGAAATTGCACAAAAAGCCAGTTTGCCTACATTTTTTCTACAGAGTATGAAGATCTAAAGTTTATAACTGCACAGTCACCTTCTGAGGTTTTTGGGCTGCTACCAATCCATGGGACACATCATGCCATGCTGATGCCATCCACCAGATCAGAATCCCTACCCAGACTATTTCCCAACCAGTGTCTGGCCCTGTTCTATAATTCTGTCGAGCCCTCTTTAAAATCACTGCGTTACCAAGGGACATTCATCAGTACTGAGACTTAAGGAGTCAGATCAGGTGGTAATTGAAGATGGTTAAATTGTACTGCTCTATTACATTCCTATGACAATTTCCATGAACTATGAGAAGGATGTGTAGTATCCGTATTCTTTTCTGCATGGATTGGGACTCTGTGTTGTATATGTCTCTGAGCCTGCTGTGAGGAAGCACTACTTAATTTCTGTCCTTTATCCTCTATATGCAGTACCCAATGCTGTACCACTTTACAGTGCCCACCTCATCTGGGATCCTGCTGCTCAGTTTAAATCTCTTTAATTGAATCTGTACAGTTACTGACAGCCACCTCTAAAAACTCCAATTCATTGAAGATAGCATTAAAACTTTCTTTTAGCAATTTTTCCAATAAACATATACTACGGGCCTCAGCCTCTTGGACCAGCCTTCTAAAAATATCTGACTCTGGTGCAATAAACAGAGCTCTTGTTAGACTGGAAGAATGATCTCTCCAAGAAACTTAATGCTGACTTGACTTAATCATACCCTTTTGTCTTGTGAAACAGGGTGCCGATTTAATTGTTTTGACAAGGGGCTGCACTCTATCTTCAGAAAAAAGGAGGCGGGATAGCTCATATAACCCTATAGAGCCTGGTCTATCAAAATATGCAACAAAAGGAAGAGGCTCTAAAGGGACCAATCTATCTAATTTTTATATCAAAAATAACACCTTTATGGTATTGTATATGTTTCAACAATTTCTCATGCAGTCTTTAGGTACCTATAAATAGATGTCTCCTTCTGAACATCTCATAAAATTGAAAACTCAAAAACATTTTCAAAAGATTGTACATCTTCCTTGGATTTTGTACGTGATTCCATCAACAGATGATCACAACATGATTCCCCACTACAAACAGTCTGGAGATAGTCCACACAAGCTGAGACCATCCAATTAACTTGTGTGTAAGGCATCTGGTTGAATTTAAACAATGGCCCACAAGTTATCTTACTTGGGTGGGTGTTCAATCTTTTGTAAATATCTTTGGGATTTATTTCTTAAATCTAAAAATAAACTTGTTTTGATGCATCTGTTCTATTCTCACTAGATATTTTAATGTTATGAAGTGCTTAGCAGGAGCTATCCATTGATCAGTAGCCAAACATTGCATAAGAAATTGTTGAAACATACCCAATATCAAATGAGGTGTTATTGTTGATGTAAAATTGAGATAAATTGGTGCAGCTAGAGCCTTTTCTTTTTGTTGTGTACTTTATGGTCAGGGAAGGAAATTGCGTCCATAGTCAGGGAATCATTCCTGATACAGGGTTCAGATGAACATTTTGGTCGCATGGCAGGAGCCTTTGCCCTTGGGTTAGGTGCACCACTTCCATTGGAAACAGATACCGGAATACAGGGAGGAGACCAGCAGCGGCTCCTCCGTTAGGGCGGACGAGCGTCGCCACCCCGCCAACAGTGGCAGCTGCAAAACGTTTACCAGAAAAGGATAAGAAACAGAGTTTATTATCATTTTCTGGTAAAGCGGTGGGGCAATGGGGGTGCTAAGCAGTGAGGGGGAGTGCACAGCACTGTGCATGTATGTTTGACCGGCCATCTTGGGCCATCTAAAAACATACGCAGTAGGCTCTCTCTAGCCCAGCAACGCAGTTGCTGGGCTAGAGAGAGCATGCACAGGCTCCCAGTCTGCCTGAGAGTGCCCTAGCCAGGGGCTCACAGCCAATCCTGACACTGCTCTGAACAGCATCAGGATTGGTCACAGGGCAGGCTGGGAGCCTGCAGTGGAGGAAAGGAGAGGTGCGGCGGCGAGTGAAGGTAAGTGGTTGTTTAAAAATAAATAAATAATAATCTTTATTCTCCCCCATGCGTGCTGCCCCGCCCCTGCTGCGCCCCACGAGCTGCTACTGAAGGAGACATTTCTGCAATGACTTGTTCCCTACTAATTAAACCTTTCTCCATATTGCTGATCTCTTTGTTTAAGGTCCACTTGTAAGAAAATTCACAGTAGTATTAGAGTTATTCTTACCCATTGCTGAAGCTCTAGTTTTCCTCTTCCAATCTTAGGCTACTTAAAGCAAAGGATGAAGAACCAAGAGTGGTGGCCCCGCCCAGCCTCTGTTGGACTCTGTTGGACTCAAGCAGGCTCAGACAGACCTGTCTTAGCCTGGCTGTCCCACACTGCAAGGCTATAATGTGCCTGGGCATCTGACCCCTCCTCCTCTGTACAGCTGCAGTATGGTACAGCAGCTCCATGCCCCCAGGTTGTGTGCAAAATCCAAACCATCTCCCTCACTGTGGGGCTACAATTTGCCTGATATTGTGCTTGGGCATCTGACCGCTCCTTCTCCTTACAGGTGCAGTGTGTGACAGCAGGCCCAAAGCTCCCAGACTGTGAGCAAAATCCAAACCTTGTTGACTTTAACCTTTTCTTCAATTACATCATTTCCAACACAATTTAAGCGAGGAATATTGACATCACAACTCTCATTTCACTTGCACATGTACTACATGCACGTTTAGCTCTTGCTAAAGATTTGATTGCATATCCTTCCCAACTGATCATTTCAAAGTAACTCAGGTGCATCAGTGACTCCCTGGTTAGTCCTTTCAGGCCATAGTTATAGGTGCTCACTGGTCTTAGCAATAATCGTACATGGGTGCAGATATGTTCATGCCATTTGCTCTCAAGATAGGAACATAGTAACCTAAAGGTCTTGTGTCACTCACTGCTTTCCAGTGGAAGCTACTATCTTAGCTCAGGTGGAACTCAAACAACAGTAATTCACTTAAAATGATGCATAATGCAAATGAAACTGCTCTAAACATCTATGTCTGGTATTGTTGCGTAGGTTCTCATTATCCTAATGAGACTACTGGATTCGGGCGGCAGAATCACCTGTACTGCAGAGAATGAGTCTGATCCCGCACCATGTGACACCTGTCGGCATAATCGGGGTTGTGTTTCAGCTAACTACCAGGGCCTCATCTCCACCCAAGAGCAGGGATAATTGGGGCAACCGGGCGTATGACATAAATTACTCCTCAGGGGAATTGTGGTCACTCAGATCTCATCCGTTTCTCTCAGTTACATTAGTCTCACATATGCAAGGACAAAAAGAGGCAGAGTATAGTTCAATAAGGTTTTATTGAAGTAACTGCATCTTAGATAATAAGCATGTATTGCATCAACTAGGACAATGAAGCACAACAGTATTAAAATTGTGACAACAAGAGTTAAACACAAGAATAACACTACCATGTTGTCACTAAGGTTTTTAAGGATAGTTCCTAACTGAGCTATGTTAGAGCACAGCATGTTAAGCTCTAATTCTGCCCTTTAGGTTCCCTGGGAAGACATCATCCCTCATACCTGAGCAAGAGGCCTGTAGTCTACATAAGCAGCTGCAGCGAAGCAATCAGCAATCAGCAATCAGCATATAGTCGTGGTCATCTGGCTGGAATCTCCCTCTAACGTACATGGGTCAAAGAAGTGCTTTTATAATAAAATAGCTGATGTTCCAAGAAAGGATCCCAACATAAGAGTGTGTATGTTTCTGTGAACATTGGAGACAAAGCGTACCACTTTCGACGGCAACCTATCTTACTGCAGCCTTGAGAAAGGCACAGAGTGAAAGAAATGTCTTGTTTAAGAACGTAGTGCTGACCTAGGCAAAGAGTAGCTCGATAGAGAAAATAAAACATGACCGCAATTGCGGCTAATGTTTAAATATTATAACGGAGCTAAAATAAAACATATCTAGGACAAAGTGAACAGCGGCAGGCCTAGTGTGCTGAAATAACGTATATAAAAACTAAAGCTAAAATGGCTACACAACAGTATCAGAGAGAGAATGATGGCATTTACCAACACCATCCAGTTCCCCGAAAGTGCTAGGATGGCGTTTATTAAGTTGTGTGGTTGCTTGAGGAGAAAACACAGCAAGCGTGTTGCGCATGACTACACAGATACCTAATGACAGTGAGGACCCTTCCAAATACAATTCCCCTCGAAAAGGCTAGCACATTTGCAATCGAGGACACACATACATCCTGGACTCTGAGTTGCTACTATCATGTGTTATATCTGTTGTTTCCAAAAGTATAATGGTGTAATTTCTAGTGATAATAATCTAAAATTGTTGAGTGCAGAATATCACATGTTTTCGACATGAATTAAATGCAGCTCTGCCACAGCCTCTAAACAAGGGTGTGGTAGTTGGCAGATGATAGGCTGAAAAAGCAGTTGTTCTCAAGGGTATATCATAGTGTTAACATCAGGAGTAGTTTTCTGTATTTGTGATATGGGAATAGCCATTGAAAACTACCCAAGCAAAGTGGCCACTTGACAAGGAAGATGAGCCCATGAATTGTTGACCACCAGGCATTCGCAGACATCCATTGCCGACTCTGGCTACTGACCTCACACACATACACCAGTTCGACAGAAATTAATGAACACATAAAGCTGTACATCCCTGGATCTATATGAAATATGGTGCAGTTTAATTTGTGGTGTTAAATCCTTCCACAACAAGGAAGAAGAGCAACTGTAAAAGTGTATCAACCTCTACAGCACAATCAAGTTTTGCAACATTGATCTTGTCTGTCTATAATAGTGCATGTTCTTAGAGTAGGTTACCTAAGTGTAAATATAAGCAGGGACTTTTGACATACTGCACAATATGCAAAATACATAGTAATCATTTCAGATAGTTGTGGAATTAACCAATCTGCCTGTAGTGTAGCAAGATGATATTCCGTGGCAATGTGTGCTGGGAGATGTAGTTGCTCTAAAGCTGTGTACAATTGGGCTTGTGGCATTACTGTCTTGTCTATGCTCTCTTGCCTGTAAATGAAGTCTGTTGGTGACTGCGAGCAGCCTCGCTGTTCCCACAGCTCCCTTTCATGAGATAGTGCTTGTTCTTGCATTTCACATAAATGTAATTGTGCTGTCTCTGTATGTGGGTGTGGTAATTCAGTAACATCCTGTTGCCTACTTGTTGTCATTCCTAATGTGTGTTCATCATATTCATTATAATTAGGGGATGCTTTTGCTGTTTCTTTTTCTGCCCAGTCTGCCAGAGCATTGCCTCTGGAGATAAGGTTTTGCTGAATGATGTGTGCTACACACTTTATCACTGCTACTTTGGGGGGAAGAGTTAGAGCTTTTGTCAATTGTGCCAATAAATCGTTGTGCATTTTGGGGGACACATCAGATTTAAGAAATCCCCTCCTTTCTCACCTGCGGATGCTAGAATGTACAGTGGTGGTGATGTATGCTGAATCTTAGTAAATGGTGACCTCTAGTCCCTCAGCTCGCTGCAATGCTTTAATGATGGCCACTAATTCTGCAGCCTGTGCTGAAAAATGAGACTGTAGTGGTATCTGACTAATTATCTACAATGTATCAGTTGATCCCTGCTGTTCAGCTCTTACAACTGCTGCTAGAATGCCTAATCCCAGTTTCCTAATTTATGATAGAGGCCACAGCAACAAAGTGCAAAATGCTCCTGGGATGGGGTCTTCTCCCACCTTACTTCCTTCATCTGGTATGTCATTAGCGCAGTCATGTACTTGTTTATCGTAAGTAACTGGGTGTGCAAAGAATGTTGCTGGATTAACTGTGTGACAGCAAACCACTTGCAGTGATGGTATAGAAAGTATTACTTTGTATCCAGATGCTCTCTGAGTTGGGAGGGTGCTCTTTCCTCTTTGTAGGATAGCACTTACTGCATGTTCTACATACAGTGTTAAAGGTGATCCTATCACTATAGTGGTGCTTTTCTGAACTGCAAATGCTGCTGTAGCCAGTGCTTGCTCACATGGATAGTGACCTTTCATGGCGGGATCTAGCAGCCAACTGTAGTAGGCATTTGGTTTGTGTTCCATAGATGTCTTTTGAGTCAGTACTGCTGTCATTGTCATTCCATTACAATGACCGAACAGATAGAATCCTTTGCTGTATTCAGACATACCTAACACTGGAGCTTTTGAGCTCTAGAAATGCTGACTCTCTTTCATCAGTCCAGTATATTTTGTTCTCATTGGTATGGGACTCTTTTAGAGCAGTTAGAAATGGTGCAGTCAGGGTGGCATAATCAAATACCCACTGTCTCACGTAATTGCAGAGTCCTAGGAACTGCTGCATTTGTTTTGTGGCGGTGGGTTTAGACATGTCTCTGATGCCCTCTACTTTGTTAGGTGTCACCCTCCTTCTGTCTTTGGATATTATCTGCCACATATTGTAATTTATTTGTGTCCACTTTGTATCCTTTTTCTGCATACATACAAAGGAGACCAACAGTGCCATTTCTACACATGTCTTCAGTGGGGCTACACACCATAAAGTCATCCACATATTGTAAAAGGGTACTTTTGCATTTTATGTTCGCAAAATCCTTTTTTACTGTTGTGGTAAAGATACTCAATGACTCACAAAAGCCTTGTTGAAGCCTTTTATGCAGTATTGAGTCTCTTTGTACGTGACCCATGTTAAATATTGACAATCTGTGTGCAATGGAATGCTGAAAAATGCATTTTTCAAATTAATCACTGACAAATAGGTGGCGTTCATAGGAATATTTGTCAGTATGACTGAAGGGTCTGGTACTATTGGAAAGTCTGGTATTACTATATCGTTCAGGGAGTGGAAATCTTGAAGCATCCTCCAAGTCCCCCCCTTAGTCTTTTTTATCAGAAAAATCAGAGTATTACATGATGTCAATCTCTCATATATTACCTCCTGTTCAAGTAACGCCAGAATTGTAGGAAAGATACCTTCTTCTGCTTCTTTGGACAAGGGATACTGACATACCCTGGGCAGTATCGCCCTGGGTTGCAATTTAATTTTCACAGGCTCATCTTCTTGAATCAGTCACAGGTCATGCTGCCCCTTTGCCACAGACCTTCTGCTACCCTTGCCAAATCTTTTTCTCTTCTTGTACTGTCTTGTGCGTGTCTTGTCACTGTGCTGTGTTGCAACTGCACTCTAATGGTGATGTCCATTTCAAACACCACTGTCTTAATTGGTGGGCTGTCATCAAACATGTCTTCATCTGATATATATCTCAATTTGACCCCTGGATCTGTAAATACTATTGTTGCCCACATTTCTTGTCTCCTATCAAATGCAATCAGCAAATGCATATGTTGGCCTAATTTCAAGGGCTGATATTTCAAACATCATATCAGGTTCTACTGTAGAATCCACAGGCCTTTAAGGTCTGAACAATAGTTCTTTTGGTATGTGCACTGTCTTACCCAGCAGCACTGGTGTGTGCATTATCAAAACATATATGCCACACAAAAAGGCCTCTGTGTCAACAGGAATTGCTCTGACCTGTTGTCCCAATTCCTCATGAGCTATGAGTGAGAGTATCCTACCTGTTGTGACACCAGGTGTGTAACATAACATTGACCCTTTTTCTAGAAATGAGATGGTCATGTTCAACTTACACATGAGGTCTCTTCCAAGAAGGTTGACCAGTGTCTCTGGGGAATATAACAATGGTCCTTCAGTTTGTGTGTCTCCCACAACCATGCTCACTCATCCAGTGAAAGGAACCCTGCTGACAGCCCCTGTTTATTTGTCCAGTATCTTTTGGCCCTCTTGGGGCTCGTCTCTTTTACTGATGTGTATTTGTTTGTATCAATGTTGCTAACCTATGGCATTGGTAACCACGTGTTAATCTAATAGTGTTACCTGACTTCACATATATTGTTGTGGGACCAAATTGTTCAACATCAGCCATGCTAATCGCTAGTCTGTGTAACACTTCTTCTAGGGTTATATCTGTGGCATGTACATTTATGGGAGGTCTAAGTGGATTGGTGCCTGATGCAATATATGTTATAAAATTATCATGAACGTAAATAACTATTTGTGGTGCTCTGGGATGTGGTGTCCTGTTCCTGGTTTAAAGTCCTGAATTTTGAATGTATGTGTGAAATGCCTCAAGGAGAGCTGATGATATAATAGATGACTGCGTTAATATTTCAAACTTAGGGGTGTTACATGGGCACAGGGGTTCTCCATGGGCCGACTGAAATATTAGTTTTAATTCAATGGTATCTGTTTCCTGCCACAGTGAATCATCAGTCTCACTCATAGGGATTTAGTATTAATCTTTACCCCTGTCTTGGGATGTTTTACATTTGCCCCACATGTTTTTATCTGAAATAATGTATCCCCCACTTCCAGGACACTCCAGGGGTCTCTATTGGGATGTCAAAAATATGGCAAAGATCTTGCACCCTTTTTTCCTCACTTATATCAGACTGTATGACAGCTGACGGGACCCCAGACACATCTCTACATTTTGCCCCTTATGATTAGGGAATACTGTACTCTTTATGTCATCCTCCTTACTCATTACTCATGGAGAAATATCATCTTGCTAGTACTGTACTTTTTGGGTTTGCAACCATGGGTTTGACCATGCTCAGGGCAAAGTCAATTGACACCAACCATCTAGTTTTCCACTTACCTAAACTTCAGACTCCCCACTGATGTCACAGCCTTAGTCGCTCTTCTTTAAAGATGCCTTTTAGCTATCTTAAATCTGGCAATTTGGGAACTGGGCATCTGACTTATTCAGAGTAAGACATACAGGTGCCAGTGAAGTGACCGTCTCTTTGCCACATTGGACTTCACACCTGTTACCCAGTCTGCCTCACTACTTCTACTCTGCCCCTCCAGATCTCCCCAAGATACATGTCGGCCACTCCTAAAGGAATGTCCCTTCAGGAGCTGTCCCTTGGGTAAGACAGTATCACCTGTTATTCCTCCCTTCTATCTCAAAGAGGGTACAAACTAGCAAGTCTTCCAGTCTGACTGGGAAATTACAATTCATTTCTGTAACATGACATTCCATTATGAACAAAAACACATAAATCATGCATGCATTTCCTCACCCCACCCTATAATTGCCACAGAATCATGCAATTAAAATGTTAAGGTACGAAGCCCAACCTCTCCCCACCCTTTAGGACAGCAACCTCTGGAACCCCACCCATCTGTTTGAATAGGCAGGTATATGCTTTCTTGATTTCTGCACAGTATTCTATTTAACCAGTGCAGACAGCGCCTCCTTCATCTGCAGTCCAGGGAAGGGAAGTGGCTCCAGGCTGGCTACGCCAAATGTTGTCAAAAGAGATAAAGAAGAAGACAACACAATTCTGGTTGGCAATATAGTATAGGTTTTTATCAAATCCAGCGGGGAGGGCAGATCAGCTCTGTGACTGAACTGCACTCAAACTGCAACATTACATACAATGGGCCTCTTTACAACTTCGGCGGTCCTTTCACAGGACCGCTGAAGCCGCTGCAGGCAAAAGACCACCAGTACTGGAGGTCTTTTGCCCGCCATATTAGGAGTCTTCAGCTGGACCAGTGGGTGAAAATAGCATTTTCGCCCACTGGCCCATCAGAAAACTCACCACAACATTGACGCTGGCTTGTATTTCGGGCAGTGAAATGCACTATGGGGCTGTGCATAGGGACCCCTGCACTGCCCATGCCAAAGGCATGGGCAGTGCAGGGGCCCCCAGGAGACCCCTGACACCCCCATTCCACCAGCCTTTCCATGGCAGTGTTTACCACCATGGAAAGGCTGGCAGATGGGGACTCATAATGGATTACAACCGCCGGGACCGCCAGGCTGCAGACTGGCTGCAGCCTGGCGGTGTCGGTGGTTTGACTGTGGCGGCTCCGCCACGGTCATAATGGGGCAGTCGGACCGCCCTGTCTGCGGCGGTCCGGCCGCCATCACGAGGATGGCGGTTGTAATGAGGCCCAGTGTCTTCTGAAGACTCAAAACCACAATGAATGCCTATAGTTTCCTGCAAAACATCTAATCACACGTTCCAAGAATGCATCTGAAGTGCACCTGCTATTGATACATTTTGCTAGTAAGCACTGTGTCTTTTAGTCTTGTGCTCCGAAGAATATCAGCATGTCTTCCCTATGTTTCTGCTATTCCGAAAACTACATTCTTTATCAGAAACATGTAGACAATATGGCCTATGATTCATGCTGTAACCTTCTGTTTCAGCTGTGTTACTAATTGTTGTATCTATTAAAACTTGTCTCTTCCTTTAACCCAGTCCCCCACTCTGTTCCTGCTCTCTATTCTGACATCATAAACAGTTTGGGCCTGAGTTTGTCTTCGACCACATGCAATTCTGCACTTTTCCCTGCTGATCCGTGCATTAGTAAAAGTGGGCCTTCCCTCAATTCTATATTTTCCATGACAGCAGCCTAGTCTTGACTCTACCTCAAACCTCTTTCTTCCAGCACCCTACACTTCCTGTCTCTTTATCTCTCCCTGCACAGTATTTTCTTCTCTTCCTGCACCATCTCTCAGTGTCTCAATTTCTCTCCTACATTTCTCCCTTTTATACCTTTCTCTCTCATACACTGGCTCAAAGCTTGATGTTAAAGAATAAAACCCAGTACCAAAAAATTAGCGCAGGCACCCACCACCTGCAACTACGTCCACAAATTGCTGAGTGCATTGCATAGGGACAAGCACAGAAAAAGACAGGATTGGCGGGGCATTGCACGTCACATATAACTACCTAAGATCTGTTGGTACACTTTTTGTTCATGGTACATGTCGTGATGGTGGACCTTAGTCTGTATTGAAGATGTATGTTATCCCCAGAAGATGACCCGACTTTCTGCAGCCAACTGGACCTTGGGTAGCTTCTACTGGACGTCTAAGGACCACTATTGGATGCCAGGGTTTCTACTGACGACTACTGGATGCCAGCTTCTCTACTGACTACTACTGGATGCCAGCTTCTTTACTGACTGCTACTAAATACCAGCTTCTCAAATATCGGGGCGTATTTACACCATGTAGGCTGCGATGTTATATTTTGCAAGACTAAATGCAAATCCATCCTTACATGTTCAGCGGTTCTGCCAACCTCATAGTCATCATTTTAAAAGGGGTCCGCCTGATTGTAATCAACCAAATTAAACAATCCGCCATCACTGTGGGTCATATGCAGTCGACGAGGATATCATTCTTTCTCCTTCCAGATGGTTTTGCTTTTCCATCATGTACACTTTCTCGCACGTGCCCGCCGTGCTGGGAAATGTATTTTTGAGTCCTGGGTTATTTCAGTCTTCCCATTTGCACGAAGTGAATCACCGTCCCTGGTTTCGTTTCCTGAGCTTCTGGGAATGAAACAAAGAACTGCAATGAATTTAAAAAAATCAACAGAAAATTCTGAGTTTTATGATATGGCCTTACATGCATGCCATGACAAAGGAATCACTGGCATCTGTAGTAAATGTAATAAATATGTATTAAAAAGACCTAAATATAGATCTGCCGTTTTCAAAAAGAAATATCAACTCAGCAAGAATAATAACCATACCATCAGCTTTCATGTGGTTTCTGTGAGCTCAGATATTATAACAGGAAGGTAATAAATAAGTAATCGGACAGAGAAATAATTCTAGTTAAATATTAATGTTTGTGGATATTTGTAGTATGTTCTGCTCTTGTGAAGCATATTAGAATGTTTTATCAAACAAAGGAGCATAGAGGCGGTGACTAAGCTTCAGACATACGACCGAAATATTGCAGTGTAGAGAAGTGAGTAAAAGTAAATCCCTTAATTTGATTGTCACTTGTTTGCTGTGTTCATAGTGTATACTAATGTCGCCAGACATGAAAGAGAGCAGCGTGCGCAATGAACATCGCCTGATGAGGGACATGCTCTGTATAATGAATCGCGAATTAAGGGTTTGTCGATTTTAATGCCTGTGGCTCAGCACAGCGTATTACATTACATGGTATTAATAACGCGAGGCCTGGGCTGCCTGACTTTGCAGCAAGCACTTCGTTAAGGCGGCATGCAGAGCGGGCGAGCCGATGTTTTCCTCACATCTTTTCTCTTGCAGACGGCTGTGGAAAGTAATCACCAGATCTAATTTTTATCTCTGCACATGTGGTGCCCATTACAAACCTGTCTGGAATACAATATAAATCAATAATTTGGGGAACCATCACTAACTATCTGGCATTACTTGGAGAAAAAAGGTTAACGAACAGAAGGAAAGCCATATGTTTCCTTTAAATTGATTCCCGAGGTGGACCAGAGTCTAAGCAGCTGTCATCTAGGAAGCAGCGCAGCAAAGGCGCTTCGGTGCTGTACTCGCCATTCTGACAGTGAATGGCGCTGTACAAATGCACACAACATATAGCAACGGATGCGAGCTATGTTTATCTAAAGGCAGGTGAGAAGAGATGAGAAAATGTCGATGTATGTTCCCCGCCTAGTTCCACCACTTGATGCATGCCTGCACTGGTGTGAATATAAATGGGTATCAGTGGACATGAGTATGAATGTTCCTATTAAAAGAGCATGAGGTGTTTTTTGGCGAGATGCATTTTCATCTCCTGCCTGACGTAGAAGATAGAGTGGGCGAGTCAAATCTTAGGTTTACTAGACTGTTGGGACTGGGGGGCATAGGCTAGGAAGATTTGTCTTTCGTCATTTATGTCCTTTTCATTTAGCATCAATGGATTCCGTGCTACGTATGCTGGGTTGTTATCCTGAGACGGTAGGTTATGTTGGTTTGTACGGCATTGGAGAAGAAACACCTAGTTTACGTTTCAATGTCCCAGTGTCTTCTAACCTCTCCCATCTAGCTTTGACTCTTAATTAGGTCTGGGAGATGAAGCATGTGTGATGCTTATCATGTTTTGGGAGTGCAACATGTGTCACATTAGTTGTGGGAAAGACTCAGAGGACATTAGTTGTGGGAAAGACTCAGAGCACCGTTCAGAACGCCCGGCTAGCATAGAAGTCCCAAAGAAGGCTCATTTAAAATGTACTCTCAGCCAGTGCACAAAGAAGATGAACGCTTCTCTTCAGAAGCCCCCTATTACACCCTTGGTACTCAGATTACAAGAAAGCGTAATAACCCTCCCCGAAAAAGTTATTTATGGGGGCTAAAGTGAATGCTACACCAATCTGGTCCTCCACCCAGTCAAGACGATGTGACATGGCTGACTTTAGGCTTAGTGAGGATGCCAGGCTCATCCATCAACCAGAGCCATCTTTGCCTACCCAGGACATGCTTGCACAGGTTCAAGGTAGGCTTCCCACTTCCTCAAGGCTTGAAAGTTCTGGCATCTCCTGGTCAGAGCTGTGGTAGGCCTGTGGCATGATCTCTGGGCCTTGTGTACCAATCACTGACCATTGGTGTCCCAAACTACACTTCTGAAAGCCTAGGGGTGGTTCCCCATTCATGCTGCATGGATCATTTCGACTGGGCTTCCGCTTGTAACAATGTAGATTATTGGTTGAGGTGGATGTGAGTCCCTCATCACAATTAATAAGGGCACACACTTGTCAGGGTAAAATGCAGTTTCAGTAATTTAATCCTCTGGTAGATGTGGCACAGAGCAGGCAGGCTTAACTTAGGAAAATGTGAAAGTTATTTAGCAGTAACAAAACAGTTTAAACAAACAAATACAAGAAAAAAATCCACAACCAATAACAAAATAGAGAAAAAAAATAACAAACATAATAACACCTAAACAACAAATATGAATATTTAAAGAATTAAGACAAAAAACCGGCAAGAAAAATATTAAGCAATAATAATAGTCAATGTTCGCTGCTGAATGGGACATAGGTGTGATTTCAGACTGACTGCGATGGAGCATGGGTCGGATACAACAAGCGAGTCATCACAGTCAAAGATTTTAACTTTGAAATCCTCCAGTGGTCAAGGTTGCAGACTGTATCTGTTAAAGTCATCCTGAAGCAGGATAGCTGTTTGATGAGTTCTCACCGAAGCTGTTAATTTTGGTGGAAAAGCTATGAGCAGGAACATTTCAAATTTTGTTTCCATTAAAGTCCTCTTAGCTGATTAATACTTTTCACGCCTTCACCAAGGCAAGATTCTTCGGATGTAAGACCTCATCGTGAGTTTGTCGGGCGTAGTCCAGTCCATCAGTGTAGTGGAGAACATTTTCCTCTACCTGATGGACTACCTTCTGTCAAATTTAGAGACGACTGTTACCTAGCGGTCATCTACGTACACTGCAGTTCCTTTGATAGTGATTCCTTTCAATGTACAGAATGTTTGGTGGACATCCTACACCGGTTTTAATGGGCACTCACCAAACTTTTTAGATTTTTCTGTTTTCAGAAACCAACTCCCAAAGTGGGAGTCTGTTTCTGAAAAACAAAAAAGTAATGACATGTTTTTGATTTCCTTTGACAAATGGGAAAAAAGTATATTACACTATCCACCCTACACAAGAAAGGCAGTTTAAAGTCCTTCCTCCAATGGACCCTACTCTCTTGGGGCATCAGAGGAAGTATTCTATTGATGGAGCCAATGAGGGTTCTTCTCTAAAAGAGGCAGACCGTGGGTTTGTAAAGCAGAGTATTCTGTTGAAATTGTGAAGGAATATCCAATGAGCCAAATTCAAAATCCGGCCCCCTAGACTTTTTTATGGATCACAATGTCCTACAGCAGGACAAACCTGAAGTTATACCGAGGATAGTCCCGTCAAAATCAGCCACTCTTGCTTTGAGGTCCTACTGAAGCTCTGAAAGTCTTGGAAGTTAAGAAATGTTTTAAGTCCCAACTTCAATGTCACAGAAAGAGAGTATCGGGAGTAGTTCAACCCCACACACACACTCCCGTTTGAGTCAGAAACTGTACAACCACAAACTGTGTGGGGGATTTAGTAGAGAGAAAGGGACTCTTTGGCCCTGTTCAGATTGCGCTATATTGGCACGTAAGCTACAGCTTAGATTAGGGTGTAAGAAATGGCTGTGCGTATGAGGGAGTTCCTTTTACGGACTAGGTGGCCTCACACACATTATAGTGTCTTGCTTCATCCTATGACCACCTAGCCCCACCCAGGTAAGATGATACTACCTGGGCGGACTCAACCTCGTAGTTGTAAGAATTACAGAGGGAGTTCTGAAATTAAATCTTGCTGGATAATACAAGGGATACAGATGAATAGTAAAATTGCCTTACAAAACACCTATTTGGTTAACCATTATTTTAATCAGGGTGTTTGCAGGCAAGGATAAAAGCAACGTGTAGGACTCCGTCGAGAATTATGACTCAAGGGGTCTAAAAATGGTAGGTGACCAACATGTTTCTGCCCTCGCTAAGAGCTTGGAGGTCTGGGGCATTCATCAGGGTCAGGATCCCTACAGAGAAAAGAGCAGACAGATAAAGAGGGGGGCCTACCTGGATACTTTGAACGAGGCCTATGAGGGAAAGAATAAAGTTTTAAGTTAAAATAGGGGTAAACGTGAAGGGAAGGAGCCACTTCAAAACACAGCACAGCACACAAAAACAGTGTCTACACCCATACGCATGCAGGGAAAATCAGAAAGGGTCGACCTAACAATGAGGACTTACCCTACAAGATTGGGCGACTCGCCCCGGGTGTGGAACTAAACGGAGGGAGGTTACCCCTTATAATCATACTCTAAATGAAGGGTGGAAAGAAAGATTCCAGATGCGAAGGTCACAATCTGAACCAACTTCAGGCGTAAAAAAGGTAGAAAGAAAAGGCCTATCTATGAGGAGTAAGGAAACTGTATGTAATGCTAAAAATAACAATCACCATCCACTAGGGGCACACAATGCCAGGGTAGACAATCATAGTATTGGTACTTATCTTAGTTCTGTCGGACCCTTCTCACGATCTATGATGTCAAAGGGGGCCCCCAATGGTCAAAACACTTACTACTCCAAAGGATGCAACCAGTGGTTCCACCTAGATTCCGCATTCCAGCCGCTCATATAGTGAAGTGCCTCAGCGTTGGACTCTTTAAAGAGCAGCTAATTATGTTACGAGTGCTGCTGATTGGGCGTGGCAGGTGCCCCTCGAGACGGACGTATGATCCCCGTCTCCGAGGGGAACCGGAAATTCGACTTCAGAAGATTAGCATTGTTGTGCCACAGACGGGTGGCGTCATTGGGCCTCAGGATGCCGGGAAATGTAGTCCCGACAAGCCGAGCGTGTAGGAATAAATGGTTGCCTTGGCAACCTGACGCTCACATTCGCCTCGGACAAGAGGTGACAGGGGACGAAGACAGAGCTAGAGGTGGAGGGAGGGAGGGAAGAAGGAAAGGGAAGGGGAGAGGATAGGGGGAAGGAGAGGGAGTGGGTTGAGAAAGTGGGAAGAAAAGAGGGAAAAAAAAAGGAAGGGAAGAAACTACGTGGAAAATGTGAAAGAGACCCTTGCTAGAAAACTCGAGAGAGAGAGATGGATGTAGAAAGGGATTTGCGAGGGGGGGGTTTGAGGGAAGAAGAAGAGAGGGAAAAGAACAGGGAAGAAAGTAGTAGTAGAAAAAGGAAAAAGCACTATTGCAAGGGACTGGGAGTGGGCATAAGAGGTTTGAGGGGGAGTGGTGGTGGGGTTGTGGGGGGAAGGGTGGAATCAGTGGGAAAAGAAAAAGGAAGAGAAAGAAATAAAGAAGGGGAAGAAACAAGAAAAGAAAAGAAAAATGAAAAAATGAAAAAGGAAAAAGAAAAAGAAAAAAGGACAGGGGAACGGGGAAAAGAAAGAGGAGAAGAGAAAACAAAAAAAGGGGACGGGATAAACAAAGAAATAGGGCTGAACATTAGAGATATAAAATGAAGGACAGAGAGACTGAGGAGAGGAATGATAGGTCTAAGAGACAGAAATGTCCTTGTAATTACAGGGTGGACCATGGAATGTAATCATTCAGACCGCTGGTGTCTGTATGTAGTCTCCAAATCCATCTCTGTTCGTAGAAAAGCAATCTTTGCTCAAGGTTCATAGTTCGCTGGTTCAGTTTATCAATGACACACCATTCCATTTCATCGGGAGTGTGACTATTGGTAATGTAGTGTTCAGTTAGGTGAGTGGCATCCCGTTTGCATCTAATGGTGCTACGGTGTTCGCAAATAAGAGTGCCTACTCTCCTCATGATCATACCTATATACATGAAGTTACATGGGCACCTAATCATATAGATGACATTTTTGCTGTTACAATTGGTTAGGTTCTTTAGTTCCCATGGTGTCTGTAAACCCAATTCTAAGTTAAGTCCCAACTCATCAGAGTTTCTAAAGCAGCTCCTTTTGGTCATGTATGTGTCTCCCAGGACAACAGGGACAAAACTTAGATGCCAGGACTCACTCGTGCAAAGGCCACTCACAGGGTCCAGTCAAGGTCCAGTTGCTACTGATTGCCTGGGCACTTCAGGAAAAAGGCCTTTTCAGCTTGTTGTGCCTCTGTAGTTACACAGGAGCTTAGCCAACTGACTCTTGCAGTCCACCTCTTTGTCCTGGGTACAAGTAGAGCAAGCCTAGTGCTTCAGGCCTGCCAACACATCACGGACAACAGTACTCTTGTGGTATTCCTCATGTCCAGATGTGTTCTAATAAGCTGAGGGTGATGTGCCACTTTTGTAGGTTTCACCAGCCAGTGGGTGGTGTGACTACTGGATGCTCCATAAACAATGAGGAAAAAGCTTTTAGGGGCAACTCTTTCTACTTTTTAAGCACATTCTGTTTGCCTTTACTACAAACTATCTGAAATTACACTATTCTGAGTAAAATAAAATGTGCAACCTTACTGCCCTTGGAGATTTCTGGTGTGCCAGCTAAGGGTCGGTTTAGGGCAAACCTCCTTATCCACTGTTTCTGGGACAAGCTCCCACTCCCACTGGGATGGTGCCAAGATGGCTGCAGACAGCCCAGGAAACAAAAGGCAGTTCTTCCCCAGGTTTCTCTTTGCACTTAGCTATGAATGTGCAGGCCTCACCGTGGTCCGTTTCATGTTAATAAAGGTCCTGAACCTTTCTCAGCGGCCCTTCCTGTGCTGTTAGGTGTCACATATGTCCCACCAAGGTCTTCCTGCCTAATAGTCTAAGCCATTGTTTCTGTTCCACATGTCATTACGCAAAGGATTGACTGGTGTTTGTTGCTGGCAGGCAAATGATAATTAGGTGATTAGAGTTTCCATCAAAGTCCAACGTTTTAAAATTCACTTTTCCTAAAAACTGATTGCAAAATAGGCCCTACCACTGAAATAGATTTTTTAAAATTAACATTAAAAATAGTGTTTGAGTTACAATTTTATTCTGATCTTTACTTTCCCTCAAAGGACAGCTACTGCCCTTTACAGTGAAAATAGCTTTTAAGGGCTAGTCACTATAAGTACACCCTGACACTATATTCCTGTAAGTACTACTTTTAAATACTAGTCACACTATCTTGCAAGTTACAAAGCCTACTTATGGGTGACCTATTTAATATCTAAAAGTAGGCTTTTTCCTTTCAAAAGTGTTTATGTTTTCTCTTTTCCATTAAAAAAGGTTATTTTGAGAGGTCTGTCTATACATCTAATAGGTGACACAGGTAGGCCTGAGGCCATGTTTTCTTTATTACTCTAGTAGTTTGCACAGTAAGTGCTACAGTCCATAAGTGACATTTCACTGAAAATTAAATAGGTCAATTGAGGATAGCCAATTTTACAATGCTTTAGAGGTCAGAGAGCCAGCAGATTGGACTACGGAAACACACTCTTTGTAGGAATCACAGCATGCCTCCTGAAGAGACTCCAGACAATACAGAACTCAGCAGCAAGACTCATACTTGCCCTCCCCAGAATGACCCATATCACACCCCATCTCAAATAAATACACTGACTCCCGCTTCCGATGGGATGCCAGTTCAAGATGCTGACCCCACCTGCAAGGCCCGGCTTGATGAAGGACGAGCGTACATCAACAAATGCCTGACTTTCCACTAACTGACCAGACACCTCTGTTCAGCTGATCAGCTTCCCTCTCCCTCACAGACACCCCACAAATCTATCTAGTCAACAGCGGAGGAAGCTCCTTCTCGCACCTGGCAGCCAAGGCTTGGAACAAGTCCACTCTGCACCTCAGGACCGCACTGTCACTCCAGCTATTCAGAAGAGAACTAAAGACCTAGATGCTCGAATTATCATTCCCCCATGCAGCAGCATATTGCTGCAGCACCTTGAGACCCTCACGGGTGATTTGCCATGCTCTATAAATGTTTGATTGATTCATTGAGAGCACATACACTAGGGCCCGAACAATGGTATGCAGAGTTAAAAACTAACCAGCAAAATATGGAGGTGACCAAAGAAAAAGAGACACTTCCTCACACCACTCAAAGATCCAGTCTTGCCTTGGGCATGGTCACCTGGGCTGGAATCCACTAACTGGCCAGCAGTGTCAAAAAAGTGCCTAAGAGGGAGGTAACAGAGGTCCCATACTTTAGCAAGGTGAAATCCTCTGAAGAGGTCCTTGGTCACAGCCCTAGATGTGGCTGAGAATGGATCAAGAAGCACAGAGTGTGATCTGTGGTATCCCACAGTGTCAAGGACGAGGTTCCACAGGTATGCAGTGGCCTCTGACAGGGTGAAAAACTCAAACCAGGTCATACTCAAAGTTTCGAGAGACCCTGTCTCCTGGCCTTGGGTTTGGGCCCTGACCTTGTGTCTGTCTGCTGCCCAACACCGGCTTTTGTACCCATTACAGCCTTCCAGATGCCTGACAGGTATTTCTGGGCACCATATTGCAAAAAGCTCTTTCCAGACCCCAGACAGAGTTTCAGCTTACCCCCATGGACAGGCTCAAGCCACAAGCATGGGTCAGGCTTCCAGGCCTGGGGAATATGCTCATGCCTTGGGCTCTATTTGTTGCCCAGTGTGGCTCTTGCACCCATTATAGAATTCCAGAAGTCTGGCAAATGTGTCTGGGTATCTTATGGGAAAAGGCACCCATCAGAGGCAGAGCTTCACCTGACCCTCAGTGCCTATGCAAAAACTAAGGGTTGAAGTGTCAATGCAACATCCATCAGAGTGTGTTCCTCCATGGCCAGCTTGCCTCCTTAGTGAAAACAAAAAGGCCCACCCATCTCTTGGTGGAATGCATGACACAACAGTTAACTAGACTTTATGGTCAGCCATCAGGTTGAACCATTCATTTCCTACACTGGATGACCAGATGGCTGACCTGAACATCTAGCCAAGCTGCTCTGGAAGTCTCAATAAAAGTCAATTTGAAGCATCTGACCCAGTCAGGGCTCCAGGAGGTAGGATACATTCCTTCAAAACTCCAAGTCTATCATATAAAGTAACAAATTATAAGGAAGCCTAGCAACCTGCTTTTAAATTAGTAGGGATAGGGTGCTTAGAAGCCTTTTGTCATCCAGTCATTCTTCCCAGGTGGTGCGAAGGCTTCCACCACCCCAAACGGGCTATGTGTTGTGCCAGGTTCTAGCCTTGCCAGGGGGCCACAGGACAATTGCTCTTTCACAAGCCTGTCTTCCCAGAACACCTGCAATGAAGCAAAGCAAACATCAAAGCAGGGCAACCTTCTCACGGACTCTGAATGATTGGGTGTACTTGGTCAGTGTAGAATGGACTGCTTGCCCAGGCATGGCAGATGTTTGAAACATAGACTTTCCACCAAACCCGGGGCCACTCAACTCCAGAGTTTGCCTTGGAAAGGCCCTCTGGGAGGACCTCCCCATCCAGTAAAACAAAGAATGAGCAGATTTGCAGCTACCCCCTGTGGTCCAAGCAGAGCACATGTGGATTGTGGTTCTAGCCCAGTATGCCTAGCAGTTGCTCTTCTTTATCCAGTGCCTTTCTGCAGCAGCTCAAAATGACCATTCCATTAGGTGACCCCACCTTTCCTACTTGTTTTGAGGCTGTAACACATATGTTTCACTCGGGCTGCACCATTTGCTCACCACTCACATCCAAAATTGTGTAGTGTGTTGAGCCACTGGTGTCTATGTGATTGTCCTGTTTGCTCAGCCACTGCAGTCAACAGGGGTTATAGGCTCTCCCGTTGCAAAGGTCGAAATTGGACAGGTACACAGCTTTACCACCTCCAGAAGGTGTAACTAACAGGTTGGTCTTGTAAACCTATACATTTCTGAAAGATAAGGCCTGGCAAGTGTTAGTACACAAAGAGCCCATCAATGGTTAATTAAATCAGTTATAATATCTTTCATCATTCCATCTGTTACTTGGTTAACTGTGATAATTCTAAAACTAATAAATGCAGATAAGGTCTGATGCTGATAGATATGTGCATTTATCAGACCAATCTGGGCTCTTAAGAACACTTTAATGACTCTGGATAACCTTCAAACATGCACCTGGTGGGCTGCCAGTAAAGATGCCTGTGTCTATACCCAGGGGAGCTGCTTGCCCACCTGATGCCCCAGGCTAATTTCCTGGAAACTATTTTTTCAACTGTTTAGTTTGAATCCAAGAGGGGAAGCCTGATGAGGTGCTGGGCTGTCTCACCATGCTCATGACGGGACTATGCCTATCTCAGGGTAGTTGGAAATGTAATTGCTCTGGGGCCTTGCCAGGGCATGGATGGGGTTGACACAGAGCATATTTTATCCATTTGAAGGTCAGACCCCAATGTTGCTGGACTCCTGATCCTGATGCGGAGACATACTACAACCCTCTTGAAGTCCATTTCTCAGGATGGCTAGGCACCCAGGGTGACTCAAGGGACTAATTCCTAGGTGCATAGCTGCATGCCGTACATGGCAGATCATTGTGATGGTGACAGTACACTCAGATATTAGCCACAATATCATTTTATGGTAATGTCTGTACTTACCATGAGGTGCATAGGTAACAGGGAATCAGAATTTGATTCCAGAGAGGGACTGAGAAATGAATAAGTCAACAGAGGTAGTATGGCTTGGGAAGGTTGTGACAAAAAATAACACTACATGAGAGTTTGATGCTCAAAGACTGACATATGTGGTTTTTAAATCTTTAAACTAGGATCCACTAAAAGGAAATTCTTGTGCCAGCAGCCATGGCAATGTTAATTCCAATTTGAATAGTGTATGTTACACTGGCTGCAATTAAAAAGTTTACCGTTGGATTTTTAGAAAGAGGTAGGAGTTCACTTCAAAGATGACCTATAACCTGTTCCAACTCTTCCCTTTTAGGGTGCCTCTGATGCTCTTGACTGAGTGCCTTTGGGGTCCAAAGTGTTTACTTGAAATCAAATTACAGTATTTTAAGTCAGCCGGTGCATGAATACTTAAGATAATAAAATAGGATTTAGGTTCTCTTTTGTTGGAATGTGGACTGGAACCAGGAATAAGAGTGATGGCTGTGGGGACTATTGGGGACTACTGTGTCACCAGAGGTGAGATTTTGAGAATAGGACAAGCTGAATAAAAGTGAAAGCATTTGCCAAACAGTTTTCCTAAATCAAAAAAGTTGGTCAGATGTCTGAAGACAATCAGGTTCTGTGATGGTTCCAACCATAAATGATGCAGATTGGCTATACATTTGGTGTTATTATCAGGGCCTGCCGATCAGCTTCTGGGAAACCAAAGTCTTTGGGTGCCAGGTGGAATATGGTTGGAAATTGAAACTTAAAGTAATTGTCACAAGGGCACCACCCAGAGTGGTATCTGCAGCTTAATTTGACTCAATAAATGAATGAACGATTGTGTGTCTTCCCTTTGCTGATATGCGCAGGGTAACTTGCTGAACCCTGTTTATTGTAGGGATTGCAAATATTTTGCAAGAATGAGGTAGTGTGGGTCATAAACTGTAATAATTAAGGCCCTGACCTTGAGGTCC
Organism: Pleurodeles waltl; assembly: GCF_031143425.1. Classification (NCBI taxonomy): domain Eukaryota; kingdom Metazoa; phylum Chordata; class Amphibia; order Caudata; family Salamandridae; genus Pleurodeles; species Pleurodeles waltl. The sequence goes on from NC_090438.1 coordinate 521,411,458, forward strand.
TTGTATGAGCCCTGCTTGGCAATGGCAAAGTACTATTCATGGCAGAGTGTTGACAAGATGATAAAACGTGAAAAGCAATAACAAGATTTCAGTAGGTGAACCTGCAATGGGATCATTAACGCATATGTCAGACCTCAACTGCCTTCCAGATTTTACCCAAGCACAGGACTGACCCTCTATTTGCGCACCAGTCAGCAGAGTGGTTTGTGGCTGGTAGAAGCTTGGATGAGGAGCAGGTAGGGGGTGGGTTCCTCCCCAGAGGACCCTACCAATACCACTGAGGGCGAGCAGCATAGTGCTCTCCTTCCTTGAGGTGCCATGAGTTTGGTGGATCAGTCTGTGGCTGAGGCATGCAGTGGGGATGTCAGCCATAGGCCCAGAGGGTGTCCGATGCAACAGAAAGTCCCCTTAGAGAAGCCTTTCAGGGTGTACCCCTGTGATTGTGCATGTGTCACTTCATGGGGCAGGCGAGGAAACTTGGGTCTTCTCTACTAGTAGTTTCTGCAGGCAGAGGCCCAGCCTGCCAGCATGGATTTTTGCCACTGCCTAGAATGATAATTTTCACCATACACAGGGTGTAACCTTGGTGGCAGACAGCTGATGTGTAGGTGGGGCATCTACTACTCACTGACAGATACCTGGTTGCCTCATCTAGAGCTCTTTGGTTTGGATTTGAAAACTCATGTGGCCCTGCAGCGCAGCCGCACACCTGCCCAGGTAGACTGGCAGTGAAGATGCCTGTGTCTGTACACATGGGAACTGCTTCCCCACATGATGCCCAGGCTGATCTACTGTAACTATTTTTATGAACCATTGAGTTTAAATTCTGGAGGGGAAGCCTGATGGGGTGCTTATCATGTTCATGTAGAGGCTTTGCTTGTCTCAGGTTCGTTGTACTTTACTTGATTGAATGGGGTAGTCACATGGGGCCTCCCATCATGGATTCAAGCTCAGTGGTTCATAAAAACAGTTTCCAAAAGTTCAGCCTGGGGCATTAACCCACTTGAAATCCCTTTCTCAGGATGGGCAGGTACTATGGTGACCTATCGGGGAAACCCATGAGTGAACAGCATGGTTTGTGCTCACTATCTTGGGAGCCTCTTCCATGACTGGGACCAGGAGACCACTCTACAGTACGTTTGGGTATGGATTCAGACTCCTGTCATCCAAGCTTTGGTCTCCATTCTGGGAAAAGCTGTTGAGCTATAACCCCTGGCAAAACGAGGCCCCCGCTAGGAGCCCCTTACACCTAGCGGTTCTACTCACTCCTTAGGTATAGACATCTGATTATGACCTAACATGAAACATGCACCTGGTGGGCTGGCAGTGAAGATGCCTGTGTCTCTTCCCATGGGAGTTGCTTGTCCACCTGCTGTCCCAGGCCAATCTCCCAGAAGCTATTTTTGAACTTTTTAGTTTGAATCCAGGAGGGGAAGCCTGATGGGATGCTGGCTGTCTCACCATGCTCACGGCATGAGTTGCCCGGGGCCTTGCCAGAGCATGGACGGGGTTGCCACATGGGACATTGCTTATTTTATCCTTTTGAAGGTCAGACCCCAATGTTGTAGGACTCCTGATGTGGAGGCATGCTACTACCCACTCAAAGTCCCTTTCTCAGGACGGCTAGGCACCCAGGATGACCCGCTGGGTTAAATCCTGGGTGCATAGCTGCAGGCCGTACATGGTTTGTGCTCACTATCTTTGGAGCCTCTTTCACAGCAATGGTTCTGTGCGACCACCCAACTCTTCTTGGTATTGGTGCAGGCTCCCAACATCCTGTCTTTGGTCTCCGACCCGGGTAAAGCGTGTGCTGCCTTGATCCTTGGATAAAGAGGCTCCCGCTTGGGGCCCCTTGCACCTAAAGGTTATTCACACTCCCTAGGCTTCGAAATCCAACTATGACCTCAAATCAAATGCGATGAGCCGGTGAATTTAAACATATTAATCATGAGAGTAACCTAAATTCTGACTGGAAAATGTGGTGTACAGAGGTGTATGAGGTAGAATGCATGGTAATGCAGTGAAAAGTGAGTGATAAATCCTAAATAGGAATGTGAGGGTGATAGTTAACAAGAGGGAAAGAGGCATGGAAATGATACTGAGCTAAAAGGGTGGAATCTATGCAATTGTACCCAAGGACTTATCACGACAATAAGGCCCATAAATAGTTCCTTTAGGACAAATATATTAAAAAGCTGTAGCCCCTGTACGTATTGTTACTTACATGATAAATAAATTATAAACTTGATTGGAGCATCTAATGATGAGTTCCAGTCTTCTTAAGAATCATGAATATTGTTGAGGTCAGATATTGATACTTTTGTTAGCCATAATTCCAAGAAGTGGAAAAATAAGAAGATAAATAAACTTTATAGTACACAGTAAAGCAAACAAAAACAATAGCAATATAAAGACCAAAATAATAGTTATAATGTTTGCAGTTAATGTGTAGCCTGGGTTACATTTATGTGTCATAAGCTCACACATCTTCTTTTGAAGATCTGCATGAAGTTCACCAGTTAAGCAATAACATATGTGCTAAATGTGCATTAATAAAACACAGACTCTATACTCAGATGCAAAATCCAATGTAAACTCCAGCAGTTTTATTCAATCTGCATTACAATGCTCATACAAAGTGCGAATGACCGACTTTCTCTATGTTTGTAGTCTCCAACCTTTCTCATTAACCAAGACACACGCACACTAACACCTCTCCCACACACGCATGCACACGTGAGCACACACACACATGCACACAAAATAGGAAAGTTCCAAGAAGGAGACTCTAAAGCATGCACAAACAAAAGGAGGATGATGCAATTTGCTTAGGTAGAGTACAGGTCTGTTGTGCTTTATCTTCACAGCCTTCTGCCTCTCGTCCACTCCCTTTTAAATCCCCAACAGCCAACTGCTCACTTGAGAAAAATTATGAATATGCATATTTAGCCTATTAGCTAAGTATTTCTAGAAGGAATTAGAAGACACAGTGTAACTCCTATGTGAGATGGAGCATTTCATTTTACTCTGCTTGTTTTTAGTGATTTGGGTGTGTATATGTGTTTAACTACTTTGGGGAGCAACTGGGTTTCTCTGCACTGTTTTTTTTAACCCACACTCCTTGCTGTGAGCTCTGCTATCTGGTCTGCCGCCGTCTTCAGCCGTTTGTTGCGGAGAGAGTAGGGAAGCCTTCTTTGTATTTTTATATACTTCCTGCTTCCCTTTATGGCCATTAGACCACCACCATTTTGGGAAGGTGGGTGGGCAGGCATCTAGTTTCTTTTGAATTAGACAGGTAAATGGCATTTAAACAGCACCTGATTGCTGATGCACAGCACTAATTAGTGAGGTGTTGGTAGCAGAAATTTGGAGACCCAGTGAAACTTCTATGTAAGTCAGAACATTTCATTTTACTGTTCTTGTTTTTAATGATTTGGTTGTACATGTATTTTAACTACTTTTGGGGACAACTGGGGTTATCTGCACTGTTTTCTTTACCCACACCCCTCACTATCATCTCCGCTGTCTGGTCTGCTGCTGACTTCAGCCATTTGCTGCGGAGAGGGTAGAGAGATTCTGCTTTGTATATTTGCTTACTTCCTGTTTTCCTTTTAGTCCATTGGGCCTTCACCATTTTGGGCAGACGGGCTGTCTAGTTTCTTTTGTATTAGACAAGGAAGCAGCATTTAAACAGCACCTGGTCGCAGACATGCACTGATTAGCTAGGTATTGTTAGCAGACATTTGGAGACACGGTGTAACTCCTATGTGAGACAGAACTCTTTAGTTTACTGTGTTTGTTTTTAATTATTTAGTTGTATATGTTTTTCAAATACTTTTGGGGACAACTGGGCTTCTCTGCACTGTTTTCTTTACCTGCACTCTTTGCTGTCATCTCCGCTCTCCGGTCCACCACTGGCTTCGGCTGTTTGTTATGGAGAAAGCCTGCTTTCTATTTTTGTCTTACTTTCTTATTTCCTTTGGGGCCATTAGACTGTGCCATTTTAGGCAGGAGGCGGTCTAGTTTGTTTGGGATTAGACAAGGAAACAGCATTTACATAGCACCTCGTCATTGATGTGCAGTGCTGATTATCTCGGTATTGCTAACAGAAATTTGGAGACACAATGTAACTCCTATGTGAGATGGAACTTTAAATTTTACTGTGCTTGTTTTTAATGATTTTGTTGTATATGTGTTTAACTACTTTGGGGGACAACTGGGTTTATCTGCACTGTTTTCTTTATCCATACTCCTCACTGTCATCTCCGCTCTCCGGTCTGCTGCCCGCTTCGGCCATTTGTTGTGGAGAGAGTCTACTTTGTAGTTTTCTTTACTTCCTGCTTTCCTTTGGGACCATTAGACCTCTGCCATTTTGGGCAGGTGGGCGGTCTATTTTCCTTTAGAGTAGACAGGGACTAGACATGGCATCTAAATACCACCAGGTCGCAGACGGGCAGTGCTGATTAGCTAGTTATTGCTAACAGAAATTTGGAGACACGATGTAACTCCTGTGTGAGCTGGAACTTTTCATTTTACTGTGTTTGTTTTTAATGATTTGGTTGTATATTTTTTAACTACTTTGGGGAACAACTGTGCTTATCTACACTGTTTTCTTTACCAGTACTCCTCACTGTCATCTCTGCTCTCTGGTCTGCCACCGGTTTCAGCCGTTTGTTGTCGAGAAAGCCTGCTTTGTGTTTTTACTTACTTCCTGCTTTCCTTTGGTGTCATTAGACCGTTGCCATTTTGTGAAGGCAGGCAGTCTTGTTTTTTTTGGATTAGACAGGAAATGGCATTTAATCAGCGCCTGGTCACGGACGCACAGCGGACATGCACAGCAGGCTCGCTGCCAGTGTACCAAAGGTGTTCCAAAGGCAAGCCTGTCTGCCCTGTCCATACCTGGGCGATGCCAGACGCCAGGACTCCTGCTCCTTTTCATATAATTTCATATGCCTCCAGCAAAATGGCTAGGAAGGCCTCATTGATCTACTCCCCCATGCAATTAAAACAAATCTACAATACGTTTCCCATTTCTGTATTGCACTTCACTCACTCCTTTCCAGTGTTGGAGGGGCTGGTAGCTTGTAACTTGTGCAGGTTTTCTTGCAGAGCCACAGAGAATTTTCTCAGGGCAAATAAAATTTTAAATTTAACGTACCTATTTTCTTAGCCACTGGGGGCACCCCCACTGGAGGCCTCTATTTCTTCCCCTCAAAACAGCAGCGCCACCAAGATTGATAATCTGTATTGTAATATTGCATCAATGGCAACGCATCCCATAGAAGTACAGGACCTTAATTCTTCTCATCATCCAGTATTATGCTTCTTTACTGAAACATGGCTCTGCAGTTCAGCACTTCTCTGTATTTCATTAATGATCCCTGACCACTACTCGATTGTGAAATTAGACATGGAAGAACACCCTGGTGGGGGAGTAGTGATCGTTTTTCACAATTCTCTAAAAGTTGAACTAATTGATTCCCTCCATTCAGCTAGTATTGAGTTGTGTTTTTTAGGGTCACTATCTCCAACAAAGAGACCTGGAGAGGTGCTTTGATTACCACCTGCCTGGTCCCGGGAAAGACTTCTCCCAGAAATTAATGGACTATGTGGCCCCGCACACCATAAACCTCTGATAAATTCATACTGTTGGATGATTTACCACCTGCCTGGTCCCGGGAAAGACTTCTCCCAGAAATGAATGGACTATGTGGCCCGCACACCATAAACCTCTGATAAATTCATACTGTTGGATGATTTCAACTACCACGGGGAAGACACCAGTGACCAAAGGGTAGTGCAACTACTAGTTGACTTGGAGACGGTCGGGCTTAAGCAAATAGTGCCTGGCCCCATAAAGCTGGGCATACCCTTGATCTTATTTTTACTAATATGGTGGCTCCCACATGCGAACCTCTCTTGACGATTACCTGGCCATATCATCATCTCATTAAGCTGACTTTCCCTTGTAATGTGGCCTCCAGCAAGCGCAATACAGGATATTATACCTCAGCGCCCTAGGAGAATGGTTTCCTCTATTATCTTTTCGGAGGCATTCAAAGCCCCTTCTTTCATGATATAGATGTTAACTCTGCACCTGCCACCACCTATAATAAGCCATTAACTAATGCTTTTGACCAGATAGCACCTTTTAGAGTATCAGCCTCCACCTCTTCTAGACGGCATACACCGTGGTTTACTAATGTGCTATGCTCTGAAAAGAACTAAATGCAAACATCTGGAATGCAGATAGCATTCCTAAAAATTGTGCACTGACAAATAAAGCTTAGCAGGCTGCACTAAGAATTTATCATAACATGATCAAGACAGCACGGGGAGCGCGTATACACGCGTCTATAGGTCAGTCTGCCAATTCCACTAGGGAGCTTTACAGAGCGTTAAATATGTTTTTGAAGTCCCACATTTGTGCCCCTACCATATCTGCCTCCCACAAATTGTGTGATTCTCTTGGGGATTTCTTTGAAGAGACAAGTGATACCATTTATAAAAGTTCCCAATCTGTCCAACTATTTCAGAGACCAATTTTGATCAGAACCTTCCAAACCCAGAAGGGGATTTTGATTTCTGCTCCGCTGAGCAGGTTGTTAGACTGATATCCTGAGTCAAGTTGGGCTCTCCCCGCGATTTTTGTCCGCCTAAGATTGTCTCAAGATTAGCACACCACTTTGTGCCATGTTATAGCTCTGGTTAATCTTTCAATAACTTTTGTAAAACTACCATTAGAATGAAAACTTGCCCTAATATCCCAACTTTTGAAAAAGCCTAGATTAAATCTTGAGGTTTTATCAAATTACAGGCCTGTTTCACTGCTACCCCTGCTGGTTAAAATACTAGAAACTTTTATTCACAGCTAATTACCATCCTTTCTTGAGACAAATAAGATATTAAACCATTCTCAATCAGGCTTTTAATCCCAAAATAGTAGAGACAGCGTTGCTGGCAATTAAAAACAATGTCCGTCTCTTTTTGGATGCTGGTACCCTAGTAATGCTTGTCTTCTGCGGCTTTCAACACTGTTTCCCATGCTATTCTTATCCGCAGACTCCATGTGGCAGGTATCTATGGCAGAGTGCTTCATCTGATTAGGGACTTTCTTTACAATGGTATGCAAAATGTACGTCTGGGCTCTTTTAATTCTAGAATGTTGCATGTCAACAAAGGTGTCCCTCAGGGCTCATGTCTGAGCCTGACACTTTTTAATATCTACGTAGCATCCCTGGCCCAGATTGTGAAAGCATGCAGTGCAGAGATCTTGCCTTACGCAGCTGATACCCAACTTCTTATTTCATTTGACCTGGACTCTGACAAAGTGAGAGCCCAATTTGTTCAATGCATGACAGTAATTGCCAACTGGATGGCTTTGAACTGTTTCCAACTTAACAGTTCAAAGTCTGAAATTGTATTGTTCGGAATGGCCCAAGCATTATGGTCTGTAGAATGGTGTCCTGCCCTGAGCACGGCCCAGCTTCCCTGCTTAAGCGAGTGGTAAGGAGACTGGGAGTAATAATTGACCATACTCTCTCTATGAGAGACCAGGTTAACTCCATGTGTGGCATGTGTTTTGCCACCTCAAGACTCTTAAAGAAAGTCTTCCCCTGGCTTCCGTATACCTTCAGGAAAAGTCTGGTGCAAACGCTCATTTTTAGCCAGCTTGATTATGGAATGCCCTTCTGGTTGCCACTGATGAGACTCTCCTGTCAAAGTTGCAATTGGTGCAGAGCACTGTCTCTTGACTTATATGCAACCTTCCTCCACGAACGGCATCCATGCCTACTTTGAAAAAACTGCATGGGCTGCCCATCAAGAACTACTATATTTTCAAACTATGCTTACAGCCTGACACATAATGCCCTGCATATGTCCTCTCCTGCCCTGCTTCACTCAAAACTCAGCTTTTATCAGCTGGCTAGACAGTTTAGGTCCTCTAATAAGGTTCTTCTTCTGATCCCACATATTTGTACAGCTAGATACATTGGCAAGTTATTTTCTTTCCTAGCACCTTTCCACTGGAACAAACTACCTTTGCACATCCATTCTTGCTCTGATTGTCGGGTCTGAAAGAAGCTGTTGAAAACCTGACTTTTCTGAATGCATGCTCATTGCTATTCACTGTAAGCACCAAGATATTCCTTCGGGAGTGAGTAGTGTGCTATATCAAGCTCATTAAATAAAATAAATAAATAAAATCATTGCATCCCTCACTTATTATACTAAGAAATTGTCACAGACCTAGTCCCTTCCCACCTTTGCACACCTCACTTGATATCGCTGATCTACCCTCCTGCTCAGCTGTAAGCAGAATATCGCCAAAAAAGAGTACTGTGATACAGTATGTTGCAATGAAATATCAAGGGGAAAAATATAGATTGTGCATACTTTGTATGCAAAGTTCCTAATATCGACTATAAAAATATAGGTTAGAATATCTCCATAATATATACATACACATATATTATTAGAAAGTGGTTTATTACTTGGGACAAATGTGAGGTCACCACAAAGAATAAGATAACAAATTTGTCAAGGTAAAACACAGTTGCAATAATTCAAACCTAGGCCTAGCCTCCTGATAGAAATGGTACATGCAGACAGGCATAACTTAAAAAAGTGTATAAAGTATTTAGCAATAGTACAACAGTTACAAAGTCAAACTAAAATGTAATAATAATTCCATAACCAATTTTAAAAAATAGAGAAAAATGTAGTAAGCAAAAAGGCACCAAAAGGACAACAATCCAGTAAAGGAAGGCAGACATATGATTTATTTTAGATTTAAGGCAAAAAGCACAAAAAGTAAATAACCTATCAGCAATCCCTGTCTATGGTTGACCGGGACCTAGGCACAATTTCACGCCAACTGCGATAGAGTGCAGGTTGGATACATTAAGCAAGCTTGTTGTGGACAAAGGTTTTCCCTTCCTATTTAGTTTTTTAAATGGATGTCAAAATCCTTGGCAGGGCAAGGGTAAGGGCTGTACCTGCCAAAGTCCTCTCAAAGCCTAGTAGCGGCTGAACAAAGTCCCACTGACGTCATTGATTGTGGCAGAAAAAGCTCAGAGCAGTAGTAATTCAAATGTTGCTGCTACTGAAATCCTTTCATCAGGTGGATACCTTTTATGCCTTTGCAATGTCAAGATTTCTTCCTGATGCTGATGCTCCAGACTTCAATGAAGTACAAAAAAAGTTTATGTCTGAACTTCAAAATTTCTGGAGCAGCATTACTTAGTCACTTCTAGGGCTCAAAGTATCTCAGGTACAGCCCTTAAGTGCCGGAAATTACACCAGCAGAGGACACTAGTAGGGTCCAGTTGTTACTGGTTGACTGGTCTGTAGAAAATCTGTCTTTTCTGCACATTCACATCATATTTTTAATCCTTTGCCTGACCTTGTATTTGTTTGCTGGTTTTAGACCTCTGTGCCCTTTAACCCTTGCTAACCAGTGATAAAGTATCAGTGCTCCCCCTATTAGCATGTTTAAATTGACATATTCCTAATTTGTATATTTAACTTATACATAAGTCCTTTATACATAGTACACAATATAGCCAGGGCCTGGAAGTCAAATGTCAGTAGTTGACTGCAGCACCTAGTGCACCATCCACTACAGAGATGGTGTAATACTTGACTGCAGGCCTACCATTGCTGCCTGACTGTGGCAGTTTAAACATTGCAATTCAACCTGTCAAAGTAAACCAATTTGGTAGGTCAAAATTTCCTTTTTGAATAATAATGTCACCCCTATGTAGGCATTGGAGCTCACACCATAGGGTGCATGGTATTTAAAAGTAAAAAGTGTAGCAATTTATATCTTAACTGGTCCTTATATTGGCTAGCACCCAAGAGCTATTTTTTACTGGCAGGCCTAGCTGTCCTATATTGAAAACCAGAGTACAGATTGAAATCCTAATATTGAATCTTGGAAGGGAACCTACTAGAAACATAATTGAACTATTATTTTAAATAGCCATTAAAACAAGCATTTGCAATGCAATAGGTCTCAGAATTGTGAGAGTTAGAGTTGTTGGTGTTGTAAATGACATTGGTGGTCATTACAACATTGGCGGTAAAAGCCGCTTACCGTTGTGCAGAAGACCGCCAACACACCGCCGCGGCCGTGGAATTCCGCCACAGTCATTATGACCCAAAGGCCGGAATCCGTCAAAATGTAGACACCCACACAAGTCCACCACACCAAAGGTCAGTGATAAACTGGCGATAACAAAACCGACACCGTCACGCCAACAGGAATACGCCCACACTATCACGACCCACGAATCCACGCGGCGGTCTTTCAACCGCGGTATTCCATTGGCGGTACACACCGCCGCGCTCAAAATACACATACATTCACAAAACACTACCACATTGGACAATTCGAAATACACACACCTGATACACATACACACACCACTCCCACACACTCAATCCAATATAAAACACACACCCACATCACCCACAAACCCCTACGAAAAAAATCGAGAAAGAAGGCCAGAGAGATACACCACCATCAACAACACTAGCATCCACAGGCACTCGACATTATCACTCACATAACATCTACGCACCTCACACAACACACCTCTAAATATTACCTCACACATCACAACACACACCACCCCACACATCACCCACACCACCCCATTGCCCTGCAAAGACACCCCAGGTTCTCTGAGGAGGAGCTCAGGGTCATGGTGGAGGAAATCATCCGGGTAGAGTCACAGCTATTCGGATCACAGGTGCAGCCCACCTCCATAGCTAGGAAGGTGGAGCTATGGTGAAGAATCGTAGACAGGGTCAATGTAGTGGGAAAGCACCCAAGAACACGGGATGACATCAGGAAGAGGGGGAAGGTGCGTTCCGTGGTCTCAAGACACCACATCGCGGTACAGAGGACTGGCGGCCTCCTCCCCCACAACTAACATGGGAGGAGCAGGTCTTGGCTATACTGCATCCTGAGGGCCTCACAGGAGTAGCTGGAGGAATGGACTCTGGTAAGTCAAATCTTAACTATTACATCCCCCACCCTACCTGCATGCCATCACATACCCCAACCCTCTCCCTCACCCCCATCACTCCAACTCCTCACACATGTTACAATATCACAAACCACACATCCCAAACACAAGCCATGCATGCAACACCAAAGCATGGACACCCACCACCAATGCATGGCCACTGCACATACCCATACACCCCCCTAAACCATCATCACAAAAGGTCCTACACAGGAATGCAAGCACTGGGGTACAGGGTCACCCACCCATTGTACACCATGGCACACACAGATGCAATAATCATGCCTTTACACCCCTGCAGTACCCCTACCCAACGTCACCGGACAGGAGGGTCCAGACATGTCCACTCCACCCACAGAAGAGGCCCACTGTGATGACAGCAGCTATGTCCAACTGGATCTAGACGACCAGCCCGGCTCATCTGGGACCTCGGGACAGTTGGTTCCCCTCACACTGGCACAAGCCACTACAGAGCCTCCCCCCTCTGGAAACACCAGCACAGCGTCCACCCAGTGGGCCCATACCTCTGTCCCCAGGACATGTCAATCAGCAGTGTGTCCACCACTACAGGGAACCCAGGCTAACCCACCACCCCAGCAACAACAGGGACCTGGGGGCAGTGGCAGTGGGCACACGGTTAAGGGGACAGAGGCATAGGAACACAGGGGAACTGGGAGGGCCGCTGTGCGACAGGGGAGGACAGGCCCAGGGAACCCACTCTCCACAAGGCCCTCTCCAACATCATGGGAGCCTACCACCATTCCCAGGAGACGATGGCAACGGTACTGGCCAAGTTTCAGGAGACCCAGCGGCTGCAGGAGGAACAGTATTTGGCCTTCAGGGATGAACTCAAATCCATCAATTCCACCCTGGGCACCATTGTAGGGGTGCTGAAGGAACTCGTCAACACCAGGAGGGACACTGTGGCACAACAAGGGGCCCCTGACACTAGCCTGGACGATGAACTGATCACCACCTTCGCTGGCGCTAGTGGACAGGAGGCACCGCCACAGGACCACCACACCAGCACCCCACCCCCTGCAGATGGAGAACCACCCCGCAAACGGTCCCTGAGATCCAGGACAAAGACAGAGAACGATGCCAAGACCCCCGCCAAGAAATGAGACTGCCCTGATTGTCATCCATTTGTCCCATTTTGTCACCCTGTCCATCCTTAAACTGCCCTAGCTCCACTTCCTATGCCCCTTTGAACAATGCACCTGTGAGACTAATAGACTGGACTCTGCCATGGACATTCCTCCACCATCACCTCTGACCAATTTTACAACCCCCTCCAATATTGAGCACTGAAATAAACACCCTTAAAGCACAAAACAATCAGGAGTCTGTCTGTGATTGCGAAATAGTGTATTAGCAATTACAGTGTCTAAATGCTCTTCCAATTGTAATGTCAACATACCTATGTCACACAGCTCAAGTCCATGAGGAAACAAAGCAGATGTCACACAGTGGGACCCAAATCTGTGAAATCGTAAGGGAAAGTGACAACTCAGTGACCATACACTGGGTGAACATGACAGACAGTAGAGAGGTAGTAGATTTAAATTAGATGTAGCAGGCAGTGTTGTCTTCTTACCTTTGTCTCACTGGAAGTATTGCAGGATCACCGTGTTCCTGTTGTCGATGTCCTCTTCTTCTGCTTCCTCTTCTTCACTGTCCACAGGCTCCACAGTTGCCACATCACCTCCATATGGACCATCCTCCTGCAGAAAAGGCACCTGTCATCGCAAAGCCAGGTTGTGAAGCATACAGCAGGCCACGATGATCTGGCATACCTTCTTTGGTGAGTAGAATAGAGAACCACCACTCATATGCAGGCACCGGAACCTGGCCTTCAGGAGGCCGAAGGTCCGCTCTATAATCCTCCTAGTTCGCCCATGAGCCTCATTGTAGCGTTCCTCTGCCCTTGTCCTGGGATTCCTCACTGGGGTCAGTAGCCATGACAGGTTGGGGTAACCAGAGTCACCTGCAAATGGCGAGGGATAACTGTTAGACACACACTAACTCATAGGGACATCCACAGACCCAGACAACTATTCCCACTGTATTGGGTCCATGTGCTCACCTAATAGCCACACCCGGTGCCTCTGGAGTTGCCCCATCACATAAGGGACGCTGCTATTCCGCAGGATGTAAGCGTCATGCACTGAGCCAGGGAATTTGGCATTAACATGGGAGATGTACTGGTCTGCTAAACATACCATCTGCACATTCATTGAATGGTAACTCTTCCGGTTTCTGTACACCTGTTCACTCCTGCGGGGGGGACCAAGGCCACATGTGTCCCATCAATGGCACCTATGATGTTGGGGATATGTCCCAGGGCATAGAAATCCCCTTTCACTGTAGGCAAATCCTCCACCTGAGGGAAAACGATGTAGCTCCGCATGTGTTTCAGCAGGGCAGACAACACTCTGGACAATACGTTGGAAAACACAGGCTGGGACATCCCTGATGCTATGGACACAGTAGTTTGAAAAGACCCACTTGCTAGGAAATGGAGTACCGACAGCACCTGCACTTGAGGGGAGATTCCTGTGGGATGGTGGATAGCTGACATCAGGTCTGGCTCCAACTGGGCACACAGTTCTAGGATTGTGGCACGATCAAGCCTGTAGGCGATGATCACATGTCGCTCCTCCATTGTCGACATGTCCACCAGCGGTCTGTACACCGGAGGATGCCGCCATCTCCTCACATGCCCCAGCGGACGGTGCCTATGGAGGAGAACATCGAGCAGAGAGTCACCAACTCTGAGGTACGTAAACAAAGCTTACTCAGAAAATATTAGCAATTCGACATTTGCCTGTGTGAGTGTTTAGGCAAGGCCTAGGTATGTGTGACGCAGTCAAAAATAATGCAGTGTGGGCCCATGAAATGGCGGCTGCCTGACCTGTAAGGTGGGACAATGGAATATGATGTAACTGCGCTGGCGTTGTACACCGTTGCGGTAGGCGGTCGAAGACCGCGGCGCAATTCTGCATTGGTTAACATTGGACCCTATGGGTCCCAGGAGCCAATGACGATGTACGCCGACAGTGACGGCACGCACTGCCGCAGACGTGACCGACATTTTCTATCACTCGATACCTGATCTTCGACAGGAGAGGACCTCCACTGAGAGTGCTGCTGTGACCTCAGCCTGGAAGAGACAATGGCTCGTGTGTCACCCACAGTCACCAAACGTACACCTCCTACAACCACTACCTCTTCCTCCACTCCCAAACCCCCTCCAGCTACCCGGCCCAGTGTTCCTAAGAAACTTTTCCTGGCCAGCCTTGACCTCTTTCCCACACCTCCCCCACCCCTTCAGTCTCCTAGGGCCCGACTCTCCAGGTCCCAACCTAGAACCTCAGCCACAACATCGGCGGGACCAATGGTGCCAGTAGTCACCGGATTATGGAGTGCACCAGGCAGCAGGGCAGCCAGTGTGGCAAGGAGCCACAGCACGGACAGTCCCCTACCTGTCAAGCATAAAAAGTTGGACAGTGCCTGGGGGGAGAGGGGAAAGAAATCAGCCACCAAAGCCGCTCCCAGGGGTACAGTTGGGAGTGTGGAGACAGCTGCGACACCATCCAAGGTGGGAAAGGGGCACATTAAAACCGGCAAGTCTGGGAAGATCAGCATGGCGGACAAGACCTCCAGCAGCCCCGCTGCTCAGGAGAAGACCGCCAGCATCGGCCCCGCTGCCCATGACAGAACTGCCAGCAGCAGCCCCGCTGCCCAAGACAGAACTGCCAGCAGCAGCCCCGCTGCCCAAGACAGAACCACCAGCAGCAGCACCACTGCCCAAAACAGAACCACCACCAGCCCCACTGCCCAGGAAAAGACCGCCACCTGCTGAACCGCTGCCCAGGACACCGCCACCAGCAGCACCACAGGCCAGGACAAGACCGCAGCCAGCAGAACCGCTGCCTAGGACACCGCCGCCAGCAGCACCGCAGGCCAGGACAAGACCGCCACCAGAAGAACCGCTGCCCAGGACACCGCCGCCAGCAGCACCGCAGGCCAGGACAAGACTGCCACCAGCAGAACCGCTACCAAGGACACCGCCGCCAGCAGCACCGCAGGCCAGTGTGCGCCAATGATTCCCACGCTACTGAGGCCGCCATGGGCAGGATGAAGCACTCTGGGCATCAAGCCCCCTCCAGAACCAGTGGAGATTCACATCCACTACCTCTGTCCTTGGCAGGATGAAGCACTCTGGGAACCAAGCACCCTCCAGGACCAGTGAAGATTCACATCCACTACCTCAGTCCTTGGCAGGATGAAGCACTCTGGGCACCAAGCCCCCTCCAGAACCAGTGGAGATTCACATCCACTACCTCTGTCCTTGGCAGGATGAAGCACTCTGGGCACCAAGCCCTCTCCAGAACCAGTGGAGATTCACACCCACTACCTCAGTCCTTGGCAGGATGAAGCACTCTGGGCACCAAGCCCCCTCCAGAACCAGTGGAGATTCACATCCACTACCTCTATCCTTGGCAGGATGAAGCACTATGGGCACCAAGCCCCCTCCAGAACCAGTGGAGAAAGGCATCCGCTTGAGAGATTGTGGCTTTGCACTCCCCCAGGATTGAACAGTGGGCAAACTACCCACTGTAGAGACTTGAGAGATTGTGGCTTTGCACTCCCCAGGATTGAACATTGGGCAAACCGCCCACTGTAGAGACTTGAGAGACTGTGGCTTTGCACTCCCCAGGATACATCAATGGGCATGGAGCCCCCTCGTGGATCTGGCGTCATGCACTCAACTGGCTGAAGTGTCCCCCCCTTCCCTTCCCCCTGAGGTGCCTGTTTTATTTCTATCTGTTGCCCTGCAGTGTTCTCTCCATCTTGTTCAGGTATTGAGTGTGGGCCTCGCCCATGCCTTTTGGGCCCAGTGATCCACGGACTGTGATGGTGGAATCCCTTGGACTTGTGTTCTTGGTGCATATAATTGTATATAGTATAAATGTATATATTTGTAAATATTTTTGATTTATGTAATTGAATATATAACAATTATTCAACTAATTTCTTTTGTCCTTGCATTCTTCCAGGGGGTTTGGGGGGTGTAACTGTAATGTATCAACATGTATTAGTGTGTGTGTTGTAGTGGGTGAGGGTGGGGGTGGGCGTGTTGCGTGTGTGTGTCACTGCTTTTTCCCTCCCCCCTCCCCTGTGTCGTAGGTGCAGTACTCACCGTGGTCTTCGCCGCCGGCGTTCGTGCTCCTGGTAGAGGAGCAGGAAGAGAATGGCAGGTAGAATTTGGAGTTCCGGCTCCATGGCGTTCTGGTTCCTCGTGGGGTGTGTAGAGGTGAGCGTTTTCCCTTCGAAGTCCTGTTTCCGCCGTGTTTTTGTTCGCGGTGAATCCGCCCCGGAAAAGGTGGCGGATTGGTGGGTTGTAATAGTGTGGGCGGTACACTGTCCTCCGCCTGTCTGTTGCCGGTTACCGCCACAGTGTTTGTTTGTACCGCCATGGCGGTCGGGGTGTTAAAGTGGCTGTCTATGTTGGCGGTTTCTGCCACGGTCGTGATTCAATTTTTTTTACCGCCGGCCTATTGGTGGTTTTACCACCGCTTTAACACCGACCACCAGGGTTGTAATGACCACCATTGTCTTTTACCTATGTGTTTTAATTTGGAATGTAGTGGATGTATGCCAGGTCCCACAGCAACCCCCCGACCTGTCACTGTAGGAGAAAGGACACAACACGGCCGTCATTTTGGGAGTGTTTTTGCCTCATTCCTGCAGACTGGCTTTGATGCCCTAGAGATACAACCCTTTCTAGAGTGTTTACCTCAACTTTTATAGCCTCAAACAAGCCACAAATAGGCATCTAACCCGGAGATTGAGGAATGTCAAAGTTATGAGCTAAGAAAAGGGGGAAGCCATATTTTTCTCCTTACTAAATTTTAAAGGAATTATTCCTCTACCTTGGCAATACCAGCCAAACTTTGAAAAACATTGACTGTATACAAAGAGAATAACTGAAGGGTCAGATTAACTGAACAGGAGGCTTCAAATGTGTGCAGACTCTTGAAACAGAACTTCAGGGGCAGATGGGCTGACAGGATAGATTCCAGAGGTGTGACAATTGTGACCTTGGGTAAGTGTCTTAAATGGAAATAGGGAAGGGCTGGTACTCTGCATTCATTTACAGCACTGTCTTGGGTTATTAGTCACATAAGAACTGCAACATAAAAATGAAATAAAAAAGCTGCCGTACAGTGCACTGCTTCCTGTGTCACCTTGTGTTCTATAAATAGGCCACTCACTCTATCTGTCACTGATGTCTGCCCTCTCTGAGCAAGGAGAATGATCCAGTGTTCTAAATATTTGAAAATAAAGTACTTCTTTTCCCATATGAATTATGAAGTGAAACGTTACCCAGCCCAAAGATGCTATGAAGCAGCCATGGCTTTGCAGCCCGAAAGGCAGGTGACTGTTTCTGAATGCAAAGACATACAACTAGCCAATTAGGGTATTGGGCTGCCACCCGGCCTGGAGCCATGGCTCCTCCAGATATGTTCTACAATTGCATGTGTGTGTTTTTTCAGACACAAGGGGCCACATTCACCTACAGTCTTAAGTTTACATTAAGGGGGAGATTTTTTAATCTGATTTTGGAATTCTCAAAGAATTCCAGAAGTAATCCTGGGAGTCTGTAACAGTCACAACTTTTCGGAAGTACTCACAATTATAAGCAGCTTAACATACATATCTGCTCATGGAAAACAATTTCATAGTGAAACAAATGATTACTAAAACATTTACCTTTTCCAGCTTTTTCCCGCATTTTCCACCAGGAAAATGTTTTTCCCAGTGGAGAAGCCACATCTCCTACTACTTGACAAATTTTAGGGATGTTTCCCCTCTTTAAGTTACTGAGAAATGATTTGCTCCTGTCTGTAACAACAGTAAGGGCCAGATGTACCAAACAGTTTTGCCCATTCTGTGTCTATGGGAAAATGTGTTCGTACATATGGCCCTAAGGCGGTCATTCTGACCCTGGCGGTCAAAGACCGCCAGGGCGGAGGACCGCGGGAGCACCGCCGACAGGCCGGCGGTGCTCCAATGGGGATTCCGACCGCGGCGGTAAAGCCGCGGTCGGACCGGCAACACTGGCGGGCTCCCGCCAGTGTACCGCCGCCCCATTGAATCCTCCAAGGCGGCGCAGCTTGCTGCGCCGCCGAGGGGATTCCGACCCCCCCTACCGCCATCCAGATCCCGGCGGTCCGACCGCCGGGATCCGGATGGCGGTAGGGGGGGTCGCGGGGCCCCTGGGGGCCCCTGCAGTGCCCATGCCACTGGCATGGGCATTGCAGGGGCCCCCGTAAGAGGGCCCTTAAATGTATTTCACTGTCTGCTGCGCAGACAGTGAAATACGCGACGGGTGCAACTGCACCCGTCGCACAGCTTCCACTCCGCCGGCTCGATTCCGAGCCGGCTTCATCGTGGAAGCCTCTTTCCCGCTGGGCTGGCGGGCGGCCTGAAGGCGACCGCCCGCCAGCCCAGCGGGAAAGTCAGAATTACCGCCACGGTCTTTCGACTGCGGAACGGTAACCTGACGGCGGGACTTTGGCGGGCGGCCTCCGCCGCCCGCCAAGGTCAGAATGAGGGCCTAAGTCTCTAAACTTTTCCAGGCTGAGAATGTTTATGGGTAGTTTCCAATTCATATATTTGTTAGTTTGCAAATACTCTCAATGGCATCCCTACCATGGAATGCACACTCCACACCCATGAGAGCAGATTTACTTCAACCTAAAGTTACATAATACATGTGTTATATTATGTGTATGTAAATTGAGTTATAAGCCCAAATTCATATTCCACTTTTATAAATCAAGCCATTTACACAAGTAAGTTGAACCTATACATGCAAATGATTGTAAATCGAGCAATGAGTGATATGGGACACATAAGTCCAACTTCCTGATCCCGGGAAATCATTTGACATATACCTGCAGGCCAGGATGTGGACATTGATCCAGCCAAGGGTGGCCACTGTCCATGTCACTGTCATTGCACTGGATACTGCAGTGGTGGTGCCTTGTGTTATATCACACTGATGCTTGGTCCCCTGTCTGGTTTTGACACAGTTTGGTTGTGTGGCACAGCCGTAAATCAGAAATCACACAGACCTTTTCGGACTGACAAGCAGCTCTATGTGAATTGTAATATTGAATACAATATTTTGAGACATGGTGAGGCATGTTCTGCTCCATCATTTGTAGCTTGTCTGTGCCATTACAGGCTGGGACAAACCATGTGAGAGTCTTAATGTGGCCCAGCCATTCAGTGGACATTCTGTTGGAACAGCTGGGCCAGGAAGTGGTGCAATATTCTGCTCATTGGGCAAAATAGAACTGTGCCAATGATGCAGTCCCCAAATAGGTGTTTAAGGTAAATTGGCAATAATTTCACCTAACCACTAGGTGACTTCATAAGACACCTTCCTTACACCACAAGGCTTAGTTAGACCATGTACAACCTGAAAGGAGAACTTGTGCATCCCCAAATACAACAAATGTAAAGCATACAGCATTAGTATACTTCTGGTGTGTAGTCATAGAACACACAATGAGAATGAGCTAAGACACTCATGTCCCTCTCAGGCAGTGGCTCAGCTCAGACCTCTCTTAAATTCAAAGAAAATGTCCAGAAATAGTCTGGTCATGTGACAGGAATATTTGTGTGTTTTGACGATGCTGTGAACCGCTGTTCTGAAAGAGATCAATGTAGTGATGCTGAGAGCTGATGTGTCTTAAGTCTGTGAAGCATAAAAAGATGGTTCGCCAGCCACAAATTCTTAGTGCCTTACAAGTCATAAATAGGAATTGTGTATTAATTTAGAGAAAATATTAACTCCTGTGTTGGAAACCTAGACTGCATCATGTATATGTAGTGCAGTTGCAAAGATGCATTCCTCTTCATAATGACTGTACGACGAAACAACGACTGCAAAAAAAACTACTGCCTGAACAACGAGGTCTGAACACCGACCTCGTTGCTACTACTAATGATTTTACCACAAATGCCTTAACAACGATATTTCGTTGTAAAGGCATTCCTGATAAAATCATTAGCAATAGGCACCATTCACCCTACATCCCTCACCCCACCCCCCCAACCCCACCCCAAAACCTAAAACCCCCTGACCCCCCGCCCACTCCCCAAAACCAAAAACGCCCCACCCCCCCAAACTCACCCCAAAACCTAAAACCCCCTGACCCCCCGCCCACTCCCCAAAACCAAAAACGCCCCACCCCCCCAAACCCACCCCAAAACCTAAAACCCCCTGACCCCCCACCCACTCCCCAAAACCAAAAACGCCCCACCCCCCCAACCCCACCCTAAAACCTAGAACCCCCTGACCCCCCACCCACTCCCCAAAACCAAAAACGTCCCACCCCCCCAACCCCACCCCAAAACCTAAAACCCCCTGACCCCCCACCCACTCCCCAAAACAAAAAACGCCTCACCCCCTCAACCCCACCCCAAAACCTAAAACCTCCTGACCCCCCACCCCCTCCCCAAAACCTAAACCCACACTTACCTTCGCCAAGTCCCTTCTTTGTACCTTAACCACGCATGTTCGTTGTTCAGAACATACGTAGTTAAGGCACAAAAAACCGAAGTTGTGGTTAAAAAAAGCGTTGTTGCGCTTTCGTTAACCACGACCTTCGGAAAATAAAAGTCGTAAAAAAGGATGTTTCCCCTTCATAATATATGTAGTGCAGTTGTAAAGATGCATTCCTCTTCATAACCCCACCACACAACTAATGCAATAACAATAATAATGAAATTATAATTATCATTTATGTCGCCCACATTCGGCATTCAGTATCTCCTCTTGGTGCATGTTAGTAAGAGGAAGGACCACTGGAATGATGCAGTTCTGTGACTGGCATATTCTGCAAAGAGGCAGATCCTTTGCAGAGGTCATCAGGTCACTTTTTAGTTGCTGACTCTTGTGGTCATGAGTTAAACTGGTACTAATAAAGATAAATCTTTGCTCAGACCGTGTTAATGTGTGTTAAATGACAAGCGGCAGGCAAATCACTTTATCTACCCTTGCTACCCAAAATGAATGTGTTCTTGTGTAACTAGTGAGTATGTAAAGCACTGAAATACCTTTGTATCAAGTTCATGCAAACGGAGCTCTATTTGATGAGGCCCACTTTACATCCAGAAGCTAGGTGTTTGCTATCAATCCTGAGGCCATGAAGTGCTTGGATCTGGGGTCACGACTTCTTTTCCACCATTTGGAGACAACACCTTTCACCATCTTCCTGCCTAGAATGAACCTGTGTGTTTGGTTGGTGACTCTCAGGAGGTTATCAAGAGCACGTGCTATCACCTAGTGTTAAGCTCTACTCAAATCAACTGGACTCAGCGCTGCCCTGCTGTTTACAACCTTGTTATCTGCTTGCCTTTTCATGGCGGTTCAAATGCCATGAAAACGCTGGTAGAGAACAAGTGCAGAGAGCAATGGGTGGCCCTGCACTGCTCATGCCCAGGGCATGGGCAGTGCAGAGGTCCCTTGCCCAGCACCCTCAAAATGCACATGAACTGCTATGCTGGTGCCCCCTGCATGTGGCATCATTGCCACCAGGTCTATTATGAGCCAGCGGCAATGCTGCAACACCTTTCCCACTGGGCTGACGTGCAGGAACCTTGGTTTCTGGCGTTCAGCCAGGTGGAAAAGTCATAATAGGGCCAGTGGAGAGACCACCACCTCAATAGCAGTATCCTCACCACAGGTCTGGTGGTCTGCTTGCTTCCAAAAATAAATGTGTTGTTGTGCAATTTAACTGGTGCATATGTAAAGCACTGTAATATCTTTGCATCGAGTATGCACTAACTGAACTCTATTTGAAGAGGCCCAATTTACATCCAAAGGCTGGATGTTTTTTGCTATCAAGCTTGAGGCCGTGAAGTGCTTGGGTCTGGTGACACGACTCCCTTTCCACCATTTTGGAGACAAGACCTTTCCTCATCATCTTGCCTAGAACTAACCTATGTGCTTGGTGGGTGACTCTCAGGAGGTTATTAAGAGCATGTGCCATTGCCTAGTGTTAAGCTTTACTCAAGTCAGTTGGTTAATGCACCCACTGCAGAGGTCTTGACAGAACATGAATTTCACAGATTGCAATCCTGATATAGGTGTTTCACCTCTTCATCTCTGCAAGGTCGATGGAAATGAATTATAGCCATTTTGTTAAGAATGGCACCTGCTTTGCAGTGCTATGAAATGAAAGAACTTGTATCACCAAGCGCTATATATTTAAAAAATGAGCTATTCCCAGACTCCCCCAACACGGACCTGATAAAGAACCATAGGGGAGCAGATGTGGTGTAAGGGCCAGAGCTGCAGAGTTTGAAGTTGAAGAACATGGTTCGAGTCTTGGTACCGGCTGAACATCCTGTGTTTCTGGGCAAATCACTAAATCTCCCCTTGCTACCAAAAATAAATGTGTAAAGTAACTGGTTTGTATGTAAAGCACTTCAATACCTTTGTATGGACTTCGCACTAACTGAACTCTATTTGAAGAAGCCAAATTTACATCCAAAGGCTAGAAGTTTTTGCTATCAATCTGAGTCTGTAAAGTGCTTGGGTCTGGAGTCACGACTCCTTTCCCACCATTTTGGAGGCAAAATCTTTCACCATCTTATTGGCTAGAACTAACCTATTTGCTTGGTTGGTGACCCTCCAGAGGTTTTCAGGAGCACGCGCTATCCCCGTGATACTCAAAGTACGGCCCAGGGGCCATATGCAGCCCTCCTGACATTTACATGCGGCCCCCAGGTCAACAGCAGCACTGTGCTGCTGTGCATTCGACTAAACACTGGCACTAAAAATTGTAAAATAAACAGGAAAGTATTTATTTAGAGTCTAATTTAAGTTAACGAAAAGGAGTAACTAGGGTGTTCTGGAACTCTTAACTTTAGAAACACGTTCAGTATTAATGACATCTTGCAGCAATAATATAAAAGTATTATCTGTGTGAAATTCAAACAGTGCATTTCATTAACCTGCAGAACCGTTTCACCTTAGTACACAACATTATGTAACTGCATTGAGAAGTATTTTTTAAAGTCATAGTTTTCAAACATGAATTTTGAAACTTTCATCCCCTTCCATCCCCCACACCCTGACAGCAATGTGAACTGAAAACTAAAAGGCAAGTCAATTGTTAAGTGAAATCTTTGGGAGGGCTGGGTTTCTATAAAACATGAACAACATTATAGTTTATTAAATCAGACACAGAAGGTTTTATACAGCATACATCCTGAAGACATATTTCAAGGTTCTTATATGTGATGATGAAGAAAAACGAAAAAAGGAGGTAAAGTGAAATAAAACATTTGTCTAGGATCACACAATTTGGTTAAGTGGAGAAGCCGAGATTTACACCCACGTTTCAGGTTTCACATTGGGCAATTCAGACCCTAGATGTATATGCTTCACTTGCACTAAACACACGTTACCACTACCCCTCCTACCCCCAGCCCTCCGACCGCCACCATACTGGCAGCAATGCGGCCCACGGTCACATCAAAGACCAAACAGTGCGGCCCCAGGGAAAATATTTGTGAGAACCCATGCGCTATCGCCTAGTGTTAAGCTCTACTCAAGTCAGTTGGTTAATGCACCCACTGCAGCGGTCTTGACAGAATGAGAAGGTCACAGATTACAATCCTGACATAGGTTTTTTTACCTCTTCATCTCTGCAAATGAATTATAGCGAATTAGTTATTTCCAGAGTGCCCCAAAATGCACCAGACATAGAACCGTAGGGGAGAGGATGTGGTGTTGGTCCCAGAGCTGCCAACTTTGGAGCTGTGGAACACGGTTCGACTCTTGGCACCGACTCAACATCGTGTTATTCTGGGGAAATCACTTAATTTCCCCCTGCTACCAAAAATGAATGTGTTCTTCTGTAATGTAACCAGTTTGTATCGAGTTTTCACTATATAAAACTGCAAAACTGCAACAACAAAAAAATTAATAAAGAGCGCCCACACCTTTCTGTCGAGTTTGCTCTACATGAAACTGCAAAAAAGGGAGAGGAAGAAACAACATAACATCATGAGTGCAAATCAGCAGGCCAAAGACAGAAATAGTGCGCTACGCTAAGCTACATGGCCGATCATGCAATAATCCATGTAACAGGGTCAGTCTCCAAAGAAGTAACAAAACAGCCTCAAGGAGGGACAAACATAAAGCATTTAGCGATGACATCAAGGGATTTTTGAATGGCAGGCCCAGGAACAAATGAAAGTGATGGGTGTAAGATGGGAATGGTTAAAGCCCACAGAAGTGTTTACAACATGTCCAGAAAAGCAGCGCTTGCACGCTGCTATGCTCAACCTTAAAGCAATTCAATGGTGAACATAGATATGTTTATTAAACATGAAAGAGAAATAACTTTCAGCAAGTTACCTTTTCCACATCTAAACTTCCTAGAGACTAAATTTGCATTTGCACTCCGACTTTTGCCATCTAGTAATTAACATTCAAATAGGTGTGGAAAATGTGCAAAGTTCCTGTCAGGAGAAAATAATAAGCTGACTTGAATGAGCATAGATGATTCCTCTGAACCTCCCAGAACATCCAGGACAGACGCTAAGGGCATCCTTTTTGATATTGCAGTGTAAATTCCTGTTTGAATTCAAATCCTGCTTGGCAAGTCTGCCCTGTTTACATATAAAATTTGGAGTGCACTTGCAAGGAAGTGAAACAGGATGTTAAATCAAATATTGTGTATCCACGGCCTGGTTGCTGGAACGCCTTACTTTTGTTCTACCAGTTTTCTGTCTCTGTGTTTATTGTGGGTAAGTGGCTTTCTCTAACTGGATTTTAGTTTTAGATGTAAGGGGGCACTAGATTTACCATAGTATACCCCCCCCAACACACATCCAGTCCTCAGAGCCCAGGTTTAGATTAGCCAAAGATGTTTGTCATCTTGAAAATGCCAAGGTGATCAAGGCTGGCCTCAGGTTTGTTTATCCCATTGATTAGGGCATGTCCAGGAGTCATCCCAAACCACTACATTATGTCAGGCATAAATATCCAGTCACCCACTTCAGAGCATTCCTTGACTTGAGGAAGAACAGAAGAGGGCTAGACCTGCTGTCTTTGACCTCAGAGTAGCCCTAGAGGGCTGTGACTGTTCCCTCATGCACCAAGGACAAAAGAAGTGGGTCATAAGGCTGACCTCATCTTAAAGTTACAGGGACTCAAAAAACTACAAGATGCTTTGTCCTGCAACTGCCCAGTTGACCAGTGGCAACCGGACCTGGCCTGGGTCCTGCTGTTGGCTTCTGCCTGAAACCTTGTGAGTCTTAATGTGCCAATGTGTCCTGGGAAACTTTTCAAGTCTACCCCTTGGTGGACTAGGAGTTAAAGAATGTCAGAAAGTAAAATCTTTGACCAGGATGAACCTGGTTGGTGTATCCGACCCACTCTCCTTCACAGTCAGCCTCAAATTATGCCTAGGTTCAGGGATACTCTGACTATTGACCATCATAGGCGTTTCAGGAGTCTTGGCGCCCTTACTACTTAAAACATTTAAAAAGCATATGTTTCATTTTGGTGTTCCTTTGTTTATTACATTGTATTCTTTGTTTCTAATTTGGTTTGGGATCTTTACTGTATTTCATTGCAACTTTATTATTGCTTTGGTACTACTAAATACTTTTTACATTGTGCCTAAATTTAGCCTGTCTTTTCTATGCCATAGCTAACAGAGGGTTGAGCTCAGGGTAATTGAGTGACTTGGAGGGTTCACCTTGTCGATTTTTTCATGGTCACTTCAGAAAAAAAGCTATCCTGCAGTCTGCAGTATTCCTGTAGCCAGAAAGAAGGCTAGCCAACTGACTTATAAAGTCCACTTCTTAGTCCTGGGTACAAATGGTTCACGCTTCAAGTCTCTACACAGGTCTCAAATGGGCAGTCTGTTCTTTAGCAAGTCCAGAGAATGTTATGATATTCTGTGGGTGAGGTGCCAATTCACTAGCCAGCAGAGGGGGTGACACCTGAACTCTCTGTATTTCATGGGAGAAGCATTTTCAAAGTTCAAACTTCCCACATTTGCAGCACATACTGGCACAAATTATTCAGAAGGTGTCAGCCAGGGGTTTGAAATGTAGAGCTCCACCATCTTCAGCTATACCAAACTGGTTTCAGGACTAGCTCCACATGTGAGAGATGGCCTAGGGAACAAAAAGCTTCCCTTCCTGAAATCTCTCATTACACTTAAATGTAAATGTGCAGGCCTTGCTCTGGTCTCGTTCAAGTTAACGGATTTCCTGCACTCTCCCTACCTCACTTTACTTGGCTCAGAGGAGTCCCATTCCTCATTCCCAAGACTTCTGGTCAAAAGATCTAAGGCTTTGTTTCTGTTTTGGGAGCAATTGTTACTCTCCATTAAGTGGACCACTGATATGTTGCAATTTCTGGCTAATGCTAATTTACCTTCTCAAGGTTCAAGAAGCTCAAGTGTAACCTTATAAAAGTTACTTTTCGTAAATATCTAATCTATCTGAAATAGCTCTAATTCTGCCTTTCAGGTTCCCCTGGCAAGACATCAACCCCCATACCTGAACAAAGGCCTATGGTCTGCATCTGCATCTGTAGTATTCAGCAATCAGCATACAGTCGTGGTTCCCTGGCTGGAATCTCCATCTAACGTGTAAGGGACAAGGAAGTGTTTATATAATAACGCAGCTGATGTTCTGAGAAAATGTCCCTACATAAAGATGTGTTGTGCTGCAAGCATGTCTGTTTGCAACTTTCGAAGAATGCGTGCATGTTCAATTGTCCATAATTTGCTTGAAAAATCGGCACGTATTAGATCGTATAAAGGTTTTATGCGTGTAGCATAATCTGTAATGTAAGTTCGCCTAAAATTTAGGAAACCCAATAGAGATTGGAGTTTTTTAATCGTATTTGGTGGTTGTAATTGTGCGCATTTCTCTAAGAATTGTGGTGCTAGGCTCTTTCCTTCACTTGATAGCTCATATCCTAGAAACAGGACGCTGAGGAAGGCGATTTTTCTTTTTTTGAAGTTGAATTTGTAGCCAAATTCAGCAAATCCGACAACAATGCGGGATACCCGTCTTCAATGTTGTAGCAATTCATCATCCGTAAGATAAATATCATCCACATAGGACAATGCTTCAGGGTCAATCTCGTGCAAAATTGCAGTAACACGAGCTGCGAACAGTCCTGGGCTGTTCTTATACCCCTGAGGTAAACTACAGAATTTTTTCTGGGAGCCCAGTGCACTGAAACTTGTTAAGTCTCTACTCTCAGGCGCTATATTCTGGCAGAAAAAAACATTGGAAATGTCCAGTGTTGTTTTGTATTTTTTACGCACTGTACTGTTCATTAATGTTGTGCTATGTGTGATTTGTATTGCATAAGTGTGAGTATGATTGTTTAAATGTCTGTAGTCTAAGACTATTACATAAGAGTGATCTGGCTTAGCTACTGGGAATAATGGATTATTCATTGGCGAGACACAGGGTTCTATTACGCCCTGATACTCTAATTGCGTTAGTATTTCTCTCACTGGTGCTTTTGCTTCGTGTTTTATAGGATACTGTGGTTGCGGTTGAGGTTCAGTTTTAATTGGACTTACATGGTAGGGGGATTCTTTATCCCATCCTATGTGGCGAGAAGGAAGGTTTAATAACATATTCTCCATATGGGCAGGTACGGACAAATTCAGGTGGTCAATCTTGCAAGGCCAACAAGACATCATATATGTTTACTACGTGATCCCAAAAGAGTGCGTCTATTATGGGCTCAATATCTCCTTCTAACTGTAGCGTTACTTTATACACCCTATCAGGCGTGGAGATAAGCATGTCTGCAGTCTCTACTTGTATAAAGTCATCAGTTGCTTTCACCTCCAGATGCTCTAGAAGGTTCCGGCGAACTATTGTGACCTCTGCTGCGCTGTCTAGCAGTGCTAGTGCCCATTTCTTGTTCTTCAAGAGGACCCTCTCCCTGAGTGGCATGTTGGACTGTGACTGCTGCCACTTTTTTCTTTTTGAATTGTGGTGTTTGTTGGGCGGGTTTCTCTTCCTTTTTAACAGAAACCTCAGAAGAGCGTTGTGATTCCTGTCTCAGTTTCACGTACTCTGTCCTTCGCTCTGATCGCCCACCTCTCTCATTTTGTTTTACCGATGAGTCCTGAAAGGAATGAGATTGGCGTGTATCAGTATTTTGATGTCTATCAGGTGGTTTTATATTATCTCTGTTTCTGAGATTATATCTATTCTGCGGTGTCTCCGTACGCAGAGATTCTCCCCTCTCTTTTTTAGGAGTTTGTTGCTTTTTATCCAGCGTTTCTTATTACCCTCATGTGCTTGCTTATGAGAATCTTTACTCGATTTACCCTGAAATTGTGGTTTTTGTGGTCTGGCACCTAGACTATCTCGACCAATACTTGAATAGGTCTCTGTGATTATTTTAGGCAGCTCTCGTTCCTGATCCTGTTGCGGAACATCATGGAGCCTCATGCGCACTGCAAGCACCACCGCTTCCCCTTTAAGATTACTTAAAATGAGTGAGGATCAATTGCATCCCTAAATCTAGGGCTGGGGCAGCCCCGTATTCAACTTGAATTTGTTTCAACACCTCCGGTAGATTGGCAAGTGTCGGTGTTCCATGTGCGGTTGTATAGAGTGCGGCAAACACTGTGCCCCAGGTATTACAGTTATCTACTGTAGGGACCATCCCAAAGGGCAAGCACATTGTTAATATTCTATATATAAGTGCTGTGGTGTGGCCATGGTCTAGGGGAGTGAGGATGTCATCAGTGGCTGCAAGAAGAGCTATCTTCGTGCTGTGGTTTTTGTGGAACCTGGACTGGGTGGTGTCCAGTGAGTTGTTGTCCTCGATGAATTGCCACAACTGTGAGTTGATGGCCTTTTCCGGTTCTTTGGCCGGGTAGGGTAAGAGCGAGAGGGGCCAGAAATTCTTTAGCTCCGATGGGTCAGCCAAAGGTATCTTCAGGAGGGGGCATACCTCGGCATGTTTCCAGTCTTCGGGGAAAGTGGCTCTGTTGATGGAGCAGTTCATTGTCTTACAAAGCTCAGGGGCGATGGATGTGCTGGCTCTGATGTAGATGTGGTGGGAGCAGGGGTCTGTGGGGGCTCTTGAGTGAGTGCTGATCATGATGCTTTCTGTTTCCTCAGTGGTTAGAGTGGACCAGCTGTGGATGGTTTGGGTGGGTTCTAGGGGTTAGGTAGGTCGTCGGTTCTGATGTTGTACTGGTTCTCTTGGATGAAACTGTCTTAAATGTCCTTGATTCTGTGGTGGAAGAAGGTGGAGAATTTGTCGCAGAGGTCTTGCGATGGGGGGATGCTGGTGGCTTCAGAAGGGGCACTGGAAAATTTGTTGATAACAGTTCCTTTGTGTTGTGAGTGGAGGAGTTGATGCGTTCCCGGAGTGTGTTGTTTGTGTGTTCTTTATGTGTCGGTGGTGGATGGGGATGGCGGCTCTAAAGGAGGCAAGGTCTTTGCTGGTTTGGCTGTTTCTTCATTTCTTCTCTAGGCATCTGCAGGTGCGCTTGGATTCTAGGAGTTCAGTGGTGAACCAGCTGGCTTTCTTTGGGATGCGTTTGGCTGATATTAAACAGATGGGGGCTAGGGCGTCGGCATATTCACTGATCCCAGAGTTGAGGTTGCGTGCTGCAGTGTTGGCATCATCGGAGGGAGGCTGGGGTGATTTGGCTAGTGTCGTGGTGAGCTGCTTGTCTGTGATTTCATTCCATTTCCTGTGGGGGGCCCCTGGAGCGTGGGTGCGGCTGCTGGGTGCGGTGATGGCAGTGGTGGTCTATCCAGTCTGGGGTGGAGATGGTTTTGATGGTAATCTGCTTGCTAGAGGCAAAGATGTAATCCAGTGGATGTCCTGCATCGTGTATGGGTGCGGTGATCAGTTGCCTGAGGCCAAGGGTGGTGAGGTTGTCTAGTAGGGAGGTGGTGTTTTGGCCGTTGCGGTCCTCAAGCTGGAAATACAGTTCTCCAAAGAGGCGGTAGTCGGAGGATGCCAGGATAAGGGCGGTGGCGATGTCTACAATCCGCCGATGAATGCTGGGCAGGGACCGGGCGGTCTGTAGACCAGAGTGCTGCAGATGGAGGAGTTGTAATCGGCGTGGATCAAGAAGTGCAGTTGTTCCATTGTGGTGCTGTGCTCCTCTGTGTTGGCCGTGATGCGTAGAGAGGACTTGTGTACGAAGGCAAGTCCTCCGCTGGGACGGGAGGGTCAGTCCTTCCTTACAATGCTGTAGCCATCCGGTATAGCAATGGCGAATTCTGGTCCAGAGGTGGGGTAGGCCCAGGTCTTGGTGAGGAAAGGGATGTCTGATCTGGTGGAGTCGATCATGTCCCAGAGTTCGGTGGCATGCTTATGGAGGGAGCGTATATTCAGAAGGAGGCAGTTGATAAGGTTGTGGTGGGTGTAAGTGTTTCCGGGTGTGCGGTGTTTCTTCTGATTGTTGTGGCTGCAACTAAAGTTGCAGTTCCGTCAGGAGAACGGTCAATAGGTGTCCTTAGGAGATGCGGTGCAGCATTCACTGAGATGTTTGGTGTTGAGGCAGTGGAGGGTCTGGGCATCGTAAGGGAGGGTGGCCTGCGGACAGGTCGTCAGAGATCATGGTTTCTGGCACTGGGCGCAGGGTAGACGCAGACAAGCTTGCCATTGACATGTCTTCGGTGTGACAGTGGCATGCCCACTGAGCGCGGCTGCCATTAAGAAGAGGAAGGAGGCAGGGAGTTCAGTCAGCTGGAAGGTGGGGTGGCGGGAAAGGCACTTTGTAGGGTAGAAGGGGCAGGGCTGCAGGGGCAGCAGTGGCACTGGAGGAGAAGGGCAGGAGCAAAAGAAGTAAAAGAAGTAAAGGAGCAAAAGGAGAAAAAGGAGTAAAAAGAGGAGAAAAAGAGTGAAAGAGTGAAGATACTTACTTGTGGATGGCCACTGGGCTACCAGGAAGGCTCTCAGTCCGATCCAGGAGTCAGAGGAGCCGCAGCAGCAGGCGGAGCTAGGGATGGCAACAGACGCTGACCGGAAGTCAGTGGAGCTAGGGCAATAGTCATATGCAAGAGATGTGCTGTGAAGTGGACATTGCAGGTTTTGTTGTAGATGGGCTAGTGAATTGTGGGAGTCATAGTGATTGTTATTGGCACTGCTATCCGTGTACTTGCCAGGGACTGTGTAGGCATTGGGCTGGCTGGTGGTGTGGCATGCAGGAGAGGGGCATTAGGTGGGAGGTGCAGTGGGAGATTGAGTGAATTAGGGAGTGTTTGGGTGGTGTGGAAGCATGCTTGACAGGACAAATTTCTGCCAACTGAGTAGTAGTTACTTGCCAAAGTTCAGTACTCTGGGTATTCTATTCAGGCCCTCTGGATGTCCAAGACCTTCACCTCCCACGATGTGAACTCTAGGGGAGGAGGTGGGGGCCCATCGACAGTCTTCTCCATGGCAATCTGGTGGCGTGATGTCATGGAACGCACCTTCCCCCGTAGGTCTCTCAGCCTCTTCCTGATGTCATCCCTTGTGCATGGATGGTTGCCTACTGAGATGACCCTGTCAACAATGCTCTGCCATAACTCCATTTTCCTGGCAATGAATGTTTGCTGGACCTGTGTTCCAAACAGGTGTGACTCTACCCTGACTATTTTATCGACCATGACCCTCAACTCCTCGTCTGTGAAGCGTGGGTGCTTTCGTCAGGACATGGTGGTGGTTGTTTTGTGAGTGGATGTTGTGTGTTGTGTGTGCAAGGGTGCAGTGTTAGGTGCTTGGTGAGGTGGGGGTGTTTAGTTGTATGTGATGGTCGGTTGTGGTGTCTGTGTGTATTCGTTAGGTGTGTATTGTGCTGTTCATGCAGTTGTATGGTGTGTGCTGAGTGAGATGTGTACGTGTGCCTAAAGTGTAAAGGTGGTGTCTGTCGATTTTTGCCTGCTCTCGGTGTATGCAATTGTCATTTTAGTTGCAAAGGATTGTGGGTTGTGTGGGGGGGTGTTATATAGTGCAGTGAGTAGGTATATCTGTGTTGTGTATGAGTGTCAGGTGTGGGGTTTATGAACTGGCCACTGTGGTGTTGTATTCTATCTGAAGTGATTTTTTGTGCTCAGCGGTTCACATCGCCCTTGGTGTTATGTCATGGTAGAACCACTGTGCTGATTTGTGGGTCATGATCTGGTGGTAAGTTTCTGGGATGGAGGTGCTGGTAATGGAACCTCCTCTTTTCTGCCCACCTGTACCCTGGCAGTGTCAGATTTATGGCTGTTTAGTGACTCTTAATACGGGGGTTGATGACCGCCTACATGGCAGTCTTTAGGTGACCACCAAAGTCATAATGAGGCCCATAGTGTCCATTCAAGAGCAGAAAAAACTGTGCAAGAAAACTGCAAAGGTAGCATCATGAAGGAATCAAACATGTTTTTTTTTTTTTTTAACTGAAACCATAGTGCATGAACACCATGCAAAGAAGTGTGTGAAGAATTTGAGGAACAATTGTCAATGGTGGGAAAATATCCTGAGGAAGTATAATATAGGGGCAGTTTGAGGCAAAGGAATTATCAGTTGGTACCTCCAAAGATGGTTGATAATATATTATTTCACTGCCATGATCAGCAGTGGAAACCTGTCTATCCATATCAGAAACATATTCTAGTGTTGGCAGTAGAAATAGGCAGGAGTGCATATTCAGCATCAGAAGACCCCATTCAGGGAATAAAAATATTAGGACTGCTAATGCATGTAGAGGGATCTCTTGCAGGGCAAAGAGAGGAGATAAGAAACTACCCAGATACCCTTGTGGCCTATTGTGTTTGATGGGTCACATGATGGACCTTGATCAAATCAATGGAAACTTGTTTCTGTTTACAGCCAGCAAGTAATGTCAAATCACAGTTTTAGTACCTTGAACAGCAAGTATAGGCACTGGGGCACAGTGAGATGAGAGGAACTCCATCTTCTCCCAGGCCATATCCCAACTTTAGGAATCCCGCCTAAATTTGTTGCTTGCTCCTTCACTTCATCAGTGGGAGAACGTTTAGAATTCACATTTGAGTTCTCATCCTAGAAGTTTTGTAATTTCTATTAGACAGTGAAACATTCATTGATGTTGACGTATGCATCAGCCTCAACTGTGCCAGGGTTATCTAAATCTGGAATATATATCTACCCCGAAGAGGACTTTATAGGGGGTGTGTCCACCCAAAGATCTTCTAGACCGATTAGTTAAAGTTCCCTGGACTCCAGACACGTGATGGATCCAACTATGACCTGATCCTAGTACTCTAGCTGTTAAGGACTGCTTTAAGTCATGGTTCTTCCTTTACACTATATAATTTCCCTCAGGATGATAGGGAGAGAAATAATGCACAGCAATACCCAGGGTTCCCATAGTGTCCCGGTAAGCCTTTGAGGCAAAAGGAGGTACACGGTCTCAGTGTACTGCTGCTGCTGCATATATACCGATGAAGACCTGCAAGTCTTTGATAACACTGAGGGCCATATTTATACTTTTTGACGCAAAATTGCGCTAACGCAATTTTGCGTCCAAAAAATTTGCGCCGTCTAACGCCATTTGGATGCGCCATGCGGGCGTCAAATTTATACTTTGACGTACGGCGGCGCAACCAACAGGTGGGAGTCATTATTTCGTGACGCAGACAGCGTCGGTCTGTCGTAAAGGAAACCAACGTAAATGCGACGCACATCACTGTGGGTCGATTTACGACAGCGCAATCGTGAAAACGCCGTTTTTTTTCACGCAATTGCATCACATTTTGGCGCGAAAACTGCCCTTTCAGGAGAGGAGACCCAAAATGGATCCTAGATGCCCCAACAGACCCCAGGAGGATGAGAGCAGACCAGGAACCAGCCAGGAGGAAGCATACAGGAACCAGGACATTTAAAAAAAAAAAAGAAAGTGTCGCTTCAGTGCAGAGGAGCAGGAAATCCTGGTGAAAGAGGTGACGGAACACCAGCACCAACTTTTCATCACCTCCAAATTGCCACTCAGTAGGAGAGAGGCCATCTGGAAACAAATTGTGGACAAGATTAACAGTGTGGCTGAAGAACGCCGGACAGTCACCGAGTGTAAGAAACGCTGGCATGACTGCATACGTAGGACCAAAGAGAAAATGGCCAGGAACAGGAAGGCAGCAATGCAGACTGGAGGGGGGAGTCCAGCACAACAGGAGGCCCTGGACCACATGGAGGAGATGGTCGCAGCCGTCATCCCGGAGGAGATCGTCACAGGGATTCAAGGACTGGACAGCGCAGACTACCACGACACTACGCACATGCAGGGTAAGTCGCATGGGGAATCCTAATACAATAATGGGGACTGTAAGCAGGGGGGGGATACCTACTACACAATGCATGTAAGTCAGCACATATATGAAGTGGCATGGGGAAAGGGGCACGGCAGGGGGGCATGCCCAGTACTGACCGAAGCTGGGGCACGACAAAATACAGCAACCACAACAGTCCCACGGGGACATCCTGTAATTACAACAAGAGAGCCAAGGGAAAGCAGTGACAGGTGGGAAGGACACTACCTCAAATCCACATCCAGGCACTTGTATTGCAAAATCTATTCTACATCAACTAGGTCCCTATCTGTAATGCAGTAGCAAATACAACAACTGTAACTTAACTGCAAACACAGTTGACAATAACACCTCTCATCTCTGTGCAGCTATAGTACCAAATGGCAGAAACCCCACCCTGGAACATACATACCTAAATTAGGGGGTGAGGGTGACATCTGCAATTACTCCTAGAAATAAGACAAAGGTACCAGTACACTCAAATGCCGAATGTCCATAACTGACACATACATAAGCCTAAGTAAACAGCAATAGGAGCCACACAGCACTAACGATACACACATGCTGCATACGTCGGGGTCCCTCACGTGCCTGGCTAACAAGGCTACATCACTAATGTCATACTGCTCAGACAACAACATTGAGGAGGGGACACAGGCAACTGGTCACTGAAACACACCTGCAAAGTCGGACAAACAAATAGGACCTTCATACGATAAACAGGCCAATCCAATTCAAAACACATCACCCAACATCATCTCAAAACATCAAGAATGTTTACATCCATACCACATCCTAACATTGACATGCATAGGTAATGCCACGTTACATGTACAGATCATGCAATGTGAATAAAAAGTGTATGGGGCAGGGCCTGAGAGGCAAGTGTGCTGGCAGGGAAGTCACAACACCCACAGTCAGTCAAAGTGTAGTGTGGCAAGTGAAACGTATACTTTGCGCATTAGCCTCAGGCTGGAGGCCTTTGTGCATCTTACCCTGAATGTACTTATACTAATTTGCTCACATCTAAGTGCCTCAGAGCAATTTGCACTAAATGATTCTCATTGCCCTTCCTATCAGTTAATGTAGCAAATAGTCAGTCCTAAGGTGTTGTCAATTAGTCAAATCACACTGTTTTGCCTAGTTCTGCACTGGAGTTTGCCAGAACATATTCACTCTGTGCCCCAGTCAAGGATACCGTCTGGTACATTGCTGATAGATGTGGTAGGGGTCAAGGTTTGGCATTCCTGCTTAGGGAAACTTTGTCATCACCATGACATATGTCTTTTACATTCACTCCCTTGTCCCAAGACACGCATGGGGGAGTTTCCAAACAGAAAATAACAACTAGATGCTGCCTGCCTTGCTGCTGATGCACAACCAGATCCTAGCCCATTCCTCTGATATGAGGGATGATGTCTCCCCTGTGATTCTGACAGGCAACCTCCAAACTTAACAAGCTGTGCTATACATAGAACATGCAGGGGGAGAGTAGAAACAGTTAGGCACCATGAAAGCTGTGTACTAATGTATTACTCTCCTGCGGACTATTTCAATTCTAACAGTGTGTATTGTTTGTGTAAATGGGGCTCACACCTAAATTCCTACAAGTCAGTTGTACAATGAAACTTCATATCAAACTAATACTGTCTATGTCATTTGTGTATGGGAACCTACCGGAAAAGATACAAATGTGTAGGACCTGAGTGACCACCACTTCCCTGAGAAGTTCCAAAGATGTCATGCGCTCGGATGTCTAAACATTCCTTTGATGTGGGAGACCAGAGGCACTGCTAGTTAGTCTTAGCTAAATTGAATATCTGGGTGACAGAGTTATTTTCAAGTGGGTCAAACTTAGTCCCCCACACCATTAGCTATGCTGCTGCCTAGAAAGCCAAGAATCACATGTTGGATAATGAGAGCCCACCCTACAAAATGTCCCTCCATAACAATAGTGAAACACCGAGTGAGGAGTAGGAGAAAAAAACGCCTATTCCTAAATAATTACAAAGCAACACCTAGAGGTGACCTGGCAGACATGTCTGAAAGATCCATATCAAACATGTGACACACAGGTAGGCCATAGGCCTACAACAATGCCCTATGACGGACAGCAGATACCTAGACAAACACAGAGTACAATGTTAAGGCATCCAAAGGCTTGTATCTTACTGCAAAATTGTCACAACACAGACACACTAATTGTACCCTGTTTCATTGCAGAGGAACACGGATCTCCTGCTGATCTGCCTGTCCGTGAGTTCCCTGATGACATGGATGACGACACCATCAACCTCCCACAAGAGACCATTGACATGGTCCTTGAAAGCCTCCAAACCCCACCTTCAGTCACAAGGAGGAGCACAGAAGAAGCAGCCACCACAGTAGAACCACCCGCCACCCCAATTGTAAGACCTGCCAGCTCCAACACAGCTGAGGACTCTGAAGACACTGGCACCAGCTTCGAAAGAACTGTCGTTGGGGTCCAGCGGGAGCTGGCCAAGGAGGTGCGGGTGGGGATGCAAAATATGGCAGCCAGCCTTGAGGGGGTGCGTTCGTGCATGTTGTCAACTGCTGATCAGGCAGCTGCAATGCAAGCCAGAAATTTTCACTTGGAGGACATTTCAAAAACACTGAAGGAAATTGGCACAGCTGTCATCCAGTTGACACAACAACTCAAACTGCAAGCCACTCAACGTGTGCACAAATGCAACATAGAACCCCTCAGGGCCGACCTGGCTGCCTACCATCGGGATGTGGCTGCCATTCTGAAAAACCAGCAGGCCCTCCTTGCTGCAGTACTGCCCTTCCTTACTCAACAGGGATCAGAGCCCCCGGGATGTCTGCCTCCATGTCTTCTAACACTGAGGTGTGTGTTGCCCCTTCACAACCAACAACAACAAAGACACACCAGGCAACACACACATCAGAAGAAGAAGACATGGAACAGATAACATTCACACGCAAGAGTACCCGGAAGCCCTAGTCCCTGCACCATGCCCTACTCTGACCAAGGTCCTACGTTTTGACACATGCCAGTCTCACTACAACTAACCTCAATGACTGTTCGGCAATCCACTGTCTGACTTGTCCACCTTGCCAGTGAATGTTTCTCTCCTACCATTTGGCATTTCATGTTCCTCTGCACTGTCTGTGACATCACCCCTGCATGTCAGGAGCATCATCCACACCCCTTCTGTAGGATCACCATGTAATAATGCACCAGAAAGGAGTCAGCAAACATGGTGAATGGACATTTTGCACAACACCACTTATAAATAAATATCACTTGCACACCTATTGTGTCTCTGTGTCATTTCAAAATTCAACTGTGCAGTAGATAACTCCAAAGTGGCTGTGTGGAAACCATGTCGATTCTCTATACTACTGTCCTGATTTAATGTATACTGAATCATCTGTGCAGTGGCCAGGATTGCATCATAGCTTTACTATACTGAGGAAAATAACTGATGAAGGGACTAAGCACACACAATCATGCTGTGTTGGACAGAATGATGCACCATCTATAGCTATTCTACACAACTAATGGTGGCTGAGAAATGTAGGCACCATGCAATACTAAAATTTGAAATTATGCTGTAGAATGAAAGGAATGATAAACAAATTACACTGCATCAATCACCCTTACGGCGTATACTTCCATGAAGGAAAGTCATGCTGAATCAGTACACACATGATGTAGGTCAGCAATGATAGCAACAAGACAAGAGTGTGAACAAATCCTCATCTATAAAGCTCTCCCTGAACTTCACAATGCTGTCCGACCTATCTATTTACCTACAATAACAAGTCTGGAAGCACTCTTTGTGAAGTAGGATACATACCAACCCCAAACCTTGATGATCAATGCACACTACCAATGGTGGCTCTCCAACATGGTGGATACTTACCAAGTTAGCACACGGGTAGCTGGCATGTTAAACCTCATAAGCCTGGGGATAGGGAGCATGGAACACAAATGTCATACTTAACATTTCTGCTACACTGATGTCAAGGCCATGAAAAGATAGCACCTAACGCATCAGGTAAAGGGTTAACAAATTTTTTATTTAAAAGTAGTAATAAAAGAGGCAAGTAAGGGAAAGGTAAACCTACACTAATCTAACCTGACTACTACCAACCCACAACTGTCCCTAACTAACCTAAGCTAAACTTACTCTACACATGTAACGAAACGATCTAAACATCAACCCCCCACCCACCATTAAGAGACAAGACACATGCAGGACAACACTTACTAACCTACACACATACTATACTATCAAACATATATTTTTTTGTATTTTTTATTTTTTAT
This sequence comes from Pleurodeles waltl, assembly GCF_031143425.1. NCBI lineage: Eukaryota > Metazoa > Chordata > Amphibia > Caudata > Salamandridae > Pleurodeles > Pleurodeles waltl. The sequence continues at coordinate 521,450,179 of NC_090438.1, forward strand.
ATATATATATATATATATATTTTTTATTAAACAGGAATCCCAACATTGCCCCCCACCCACCCACCCACACAAAAATATTAGATAGAAAGTATAAGGACCCCCAACCCTCTTACCTAACACTAACTAATCTAATTACCTATACTTATCCTATAACTAACCCCCCAAACCCAACTAACAGTATGAAAAGAGGAAAGAGGGGAGAGGGGAGGGGTAAAAGTTCAGGAGGGCAAAATAACTAAAGATTTGCCCTCTGAAGTGTGCGCCGGATGGAGCGCACCTTCTTTTTAACCTCCGCCATGTCCTCCGTCAGGTTGTCCACCTTTTGAATTAACCTGTCCAGTTTCCTAGACAATGCCTGGAAGGCTGCAGGGTCAATTGGAGGGTCACTGCTGGTCTGCGTGCCGGTGGAGGTGGAGATTGTCGCTGGAGTGGAGTGGCCACGGGACAGCCCTGCTCCCAACACACGGCTGGGTCCAGGTCTTGAGGAAGATGGCTGGTCCGTCGCTGGGTCCCCTTGGGCAGACCTGGTGGTTGTAGGTGGCACCGTTGGTGGAGCCTGTGGTGTGGCATACCACGCCCCGGAGGCCCGATCGGAATTGTATCTGCGGGCCATCCTCCGATACCCACACTGCACCTGCAGGATGTGCCTGTACCTCATTGCCCTGTGCTCAAAATGGTTGCGCTCTGCGGCACTCAGGTTTGCAGCTGTGAAGAGAAAAGGGAAATATTGAGCATTGAATTTACAGTGGGTTGAATCCCACAATGGCTCATTTGTCCATTACTAGAAATATATTGTATGCAGCAATTGTTACAACATAGTTCACGGAAATGCTCAGAGGAAGTACATGTGAATCATGCATCCCTAAGGTCATATCACACCTAGTATATCCATGTCTCTACATGATGGATGACATCACCCTAAACTACTCATCCAAATCATACCTAAGGCATTTGACATTATGGCACCAGCTCTTCCGCATACTGACTTCAGTACATATGTCATTCTATGTGATTACACTCAGACTCCTCACTCAATAGCATTTTTAATTAGTTGTGTGCTAAGATTGAACCCCTGGCCCAGAATCATGTGTCCACACTAAGGGGGTCATTCTGACCCTGGCGGTAATTACCGCCATGGCGGAGGTCGGCGGTAGCACCGCCAACAGGCTGGCGGTGCACCGCTGGGCATTCTGACCGCGGCGGTTCAGCCGCGGCCAGAAACGGAAAGTCGGCGGTGTCCCGCCGACTTTCCGCTGCCCTTGAGAATCCTCCATGGCGGCGGAGCGCGCTCCGCCGCCATGGGGATTCTGACACCCCCTACTGCCATCCAGTTCCTGGCGGTTCTCCCGCCGGGAACAGGATGGCGGTAGGGGGTGCCGCGGGGCCCCTGGGGGCCCCTGCCGTGCCCATGCCAATGGCATGGGCACGGCAGGGGCCCCCGTAAGAGGGCCCCAAAAAGTATTTCAGTGTCTGCCCAGCAGACACTGAAATACGCGACGGGTGCAACTGCACCCGTCGCCCCTTCCCACTCCGCCGGCTCAATTCTGAGCCAGCATCCTAGTGGGAAGGTTGATTTGCCCTGGGCTGGCGGGCGGACTTTTGGCAGCCACCCGCCAGCCCAGGGCAAATGTCAGAATCACCGCCGCGGTCTTTCGAGGCCGTCCGCCAAGGTCAGAATGACCGCCTAGGTGTCAGATGTAGGAATTTAGGAAAATCAACTAGCAAATTACAAAGCAGAACGGTGTCTCTGACACCGTCTGCGAGTCGCTATGGGGTCCCTAAAACCCACCTCATGAACATCAATGATGTGGGTTCCAAGTTGCCCCACCTTATAAACATGGGCACTCACGGGGATGGTGGCCTGCTGGGACCAGCAGAACTCCATAGACGTGACTGTTTTTAAATTAAGCAAGTTATTTCTCCCCAAGTGTAGGACGTTTACCGGAAAGAAAAATGAGATGCAATTATTTTTAAATCACAACAATTGTACTTGGAAATTTTCACGGTAATTATTGGTCCCTTAGACCACTGGCTTTTTTGCGCAGGATTTTTTTAGTCCACTCACAAAGGCTGAAGCTTTACAATGAGGACCCCTTCCAGTCAGCAAGGTGGTTACCATCCACTTCAAGTGGATGATAACAGCTACTCACTTTGCAACCACGTACTCGGTTGCAAATGGGATTGCCTACCACTGTGATTTGCAAGTAGGTCTGGTAAAACCCTTCATTATATCAATTTTGAAAAGCATTTTACTCATATGTACATGACCACCAAAGACATTTTGGATTAGGAAACAGACGTTTGCAAATCCCACACAGATATTTATGCCATTTGCAACGTGTAGACATTTTTCTCACTCTGGCCCAAGGTACTAACTCAAGTCACAAAAGGTGTTAAGTACGTGTAACATACTGGTTGCTACAGTCCTAGGTACCCTGTTTCACAGTAACATCCCAGTCTTTGTGGGTGGTGTGGGAAGAACAACCAACAATCCCATGTTCAATGCACACCCAGGAGTGTACAGAAAGTGCAACAATTATGTGCCTTCACACACAACACCTATGAAGGGCTAGCAACACGTTGTAGTCAGCCCAACCTTGTCACATCCCAGGTCCACACATGTAAAAATGTTATGACTTAGCCCAACATAACATACTATTAGTGAGGCATGTTTAACAACACACACAGGGGAGGTAGTACACCCATTCACATGATTCAACTGAACACCTAGGGCATTGCACTCAAGTCACACGCACTTCGAGTTCACCTTGTGGAAGTACATGCCCATGGAAGATCCAACCTACAGTGTACACAGTCCATCCTCAACTAGGAAGAAGCACTTGTCATCAATGCCATGTGCCTAAGGTATCTGGGAGACTGTCAGTCTGATATGCAGACTCAGTTCATGGCAAGTCCCTGACCAAGTCTAACATTGACCAGTCTATTCGAAATGAGTCATACCATTCCCAATTGCCGCCATAATTGAATGGGCTACAGCCCCTCAATCTGAGAGATGACTACGTATTGCTTTGCAGAAACATAATTCTAATTTGATATCACACTAAAAGAACAAAGCCAATGAACGGCCAGCACATCAAATCATGAATTCTCTTGAACACACAGTAATCCATCATGCGTCATTACCAAACAATGTAAATAGCACTCAGGCGACACTCACTGTAGGTATCGGGGTCGTCACAATGGGCCACCTCTCCCACGGTGTACGGGGCTGGTCCACCTGTAAAGCATGAAACAAAGATTATACTCAGACTGGGTGAACGGACAAAAGATTTCTGTTACAATGACACTGTGTGAAAATGACATGGTAATGATAGACTTTCACACATGCTCATCCTGCATGGATCACTTTGTATTCAACATTAACATTGGATGAGTCTCCTGCTCCAGTGTCACACCCTACTACACTCATGCAGTGGTCAGGACAGTCAGGTGTCGTCCAAGTTAATCCTCCATTAGTATGCCCCAACAATAATGTTATCCATACATCTCAGCATGTGCATCCCCGAGAGACATTCCAAAACTGATTCCATGAGGACTGCATGACCACTCACAATTAAACAGGCTATTTGGACAGGGTCAACAGACAGCAAACAGACACACATGTGACATATGTGTGAACAACATGACTAACTTCATGTGATGTGACGGCAACACACATGTATAGTATCATCATGTGTTTCCAATTTTCTGTCTAGCTATGGCGTCTGCATATGTAGGTATGTTGTTTCTACATGACGTACTCACTGGCCATTATGACCAGTGGAGTACAAATGGAGCCGTTCACGTGTTGCTTTTCTGACACAAAGGCAACACTACATTACATGCAGCTACAGGCATCTGGTATGTGTTGCAAAAATGATCCATCGGACTGGTAGCATAGGTCTTCATACACATTCTGCAACAAATACACATTAGGACACATATGTATACCTTTGTAGCGCAGCATTTGAAACATTTTGGGACGCAGAGAGGGGGCGACTTTGCATAATACAAATAGATGTTGAATTTATAAAGCTGTCATTGCGTGTACATGTGTTGCAAGAATGGGGATTAATGTGTATAACCATGGGCCTAGGTTTCCCTGGCATTACACACACTCAGCTACTTATTTTGCAGATTCGCTAACAATCATCACATGTTCACACACCAATTTCTGTCATTCCCATGTAATTGTTTTTTACTCACCAACATGGCCACCAATCTGGAGTCCCAGGTGGTCCTGCAGGTCCTGTTCCCTGGTGATCAGATCTGCCCAGCGGTGCTTGAGTTGGTGTACATTCCTGAGACTCCCATAGACCCGGACCAGGTGATGGCGCACCTTCTCCCACCGGATTTTCCTGGCCTCCGTGTGATACCCCTGTATCACACGGCCCCCAGCTTCCAGCATTAGTGGGAGGAAATGGCTTACGAGCCATATGAACCCCCCCAATTCGTCTTCCCCCATCCTGGACAGGCGAGGCCTACCTGACATATTGAGAGGGATAAGAATGTACCAACAAAATATAAAATATAAAGGGGGAAATGGGGAAAGGTAGAGGTGTGAAAGAAAAAGGAGAAGTAGAAAAATAGCCCAACTAACCCCCCAAACTATGCTACCCACAACAGACTCCCACAGACAATACAAACTATCACAGGTATAGACAAAATAACACTAAACAGACTGAGACAATGTGATACAACAATAATAGATTGACACTAAGACAAAATACAAGGCACACAGGACACTAGAGCAGTAAAACACACAACAACACCTTTCACACAACCACACAGTCTAGAGAAATCTGAGACTGCAAAGTGAAAGTGAAAGTTACCTCCCAGTACAGATTTTGTAAACAGGATATCCTATTACATCACTTCCTGCATAAAATGGCCGCCGTTTTTATTTTCCCGTTATGCGTCATATTTTCACGCATACACAGTTGTGCGTCAATTTTTTATGACTCATTACAGTGCACATGATGCGGAGTGAAAAAATATGATATGAATATTAATAATTAATACTGTACATGAAATGACCAATATATTGTGCATGTAGCGTCAATTTCACCACGCATACATCATGGGCGTCGTTTTTTTTACACGTACAGTGGTGCACATGATGCGGAGTGAAAAAATATGTTATGAATATTAATAATTAATACTGTACATGAAATGACCAACATATTGTGCATGTAGCGTCAATTTCACCACGCATACATCATGGGCGTCGTTTTTTTTACACGTACAGTGGTGCACATGATGCGGAGTGAAAAAATATGATATGAATATTAATAATTAATACTGTACATGAAATGACCAATATATTGTGCATGTAGCGTCAATTTCACCACGCATACATCATGGGCGTCGTTTTTTTTACACGTACAGTGGTGCACATGATGCGGAGTGAAAAAATATGTTATGAATATTAATAATTAATACTGTACATGAAATGACCAACATATTGTGCATGTAGCGTCAATTTCACCATGCATACATCATGGGCGTCGTTTTTTTTACACGTACAGTGGTGCACATGATGCGGAGTGAAAAAATATGATATGAATATTAATAATTAATACTGTACATGAAATGACCAACATATTGTCCATGTAGCGTCAAATTCACCACGCATACATCATGGGCGTGGTTTTTTTTACACGTACAGTAGTGCACATGATGCAGAGTCAAAAATATTGTGGATGTAAATAATATTTTGAAGGCGAAATATCAAGACACTTTTGGATACATTTGTATCTGACTCTGCATTGTGTGCACTCATGTACGTGAACAAATTATGACGGCCATGCTGTATGCGTAGAATATGGAGCAAATGTATCCAAATGTCTTCATGTGTTTAGCTTTGGAAAGGTGATTTGTCATGGTCAAACGGTGCAATGTGAGACACATTTGTGTTTGTATATGACAAATGTCCGTACTTTTATGTATAGACGGCCTTCACACTGTGATGTTTGGGATACGTTAACTAATGTATTGACCATATTTGACAACATATTTGGTGTAATTGCTGATGGCTATTTTGAAATGATGTTTTTGATACCATTATGTATTCCGTCTCCAAAATGTGCCCACCTTTATGATGGGGATGCTTTTATCTGTAGTCCTAACAGGGAGTGGGAGAGTCACTTTCAGTTTTTATGGGGCTGACCATGTCCCATTATGATTTTGTGTTTCATATTTGTGTAGTACTTGTGACATGGAGGCCACACATGTGCCTTATGCATGTGTTTAGTTCACAAGTACATGATTCTTGTATGTTTTGGGGGTGGTAGAGGTGGAGTTAGGCCCCCAGCACCCTAGGATTTGACCATCCAGAATAGCTACTGTATCCATGGAGTATTTTTATCATATCATGGCAAACCTGCAGCAGCGGGCGAATGTAAGGCCATATGGTATGAATGACTGTTGACCATTCATTCATCTCATTAGCCCATTTGACGTTTGCAGTAATGATGATTTGGAGCTAAGTTGCATACCATTTTCATATGACTAAGTTTGCAAGACTCTCAGCGTTCACAATGTGATAATGCGAAGATTTTTTTGCTTGTCTGTGTCCCTTTCTGCATAAACTGGTTTAGTGTCATGTTACAATCTTCCTGCTAGGTTCAAACTGGGACACAACTGTGATGGTCTACTTTCAAATATTAGGTTGGTTGTATGACATATGTGTACATGTGTGTGGGAATGTGGATCCAGTATGACCTGTCTGTGTGTATGTTGTCACTGTAACTTCAAGGTCTCCTCCTGAGTTAGTGGCAGCTGATGTTGTTGCAATTGTGTATTGCTCACATCATACACTTGAGAGAAGCCATTGATGACATGTTCACGTACACATGGATGGTCCCACCCTGTCTCTGAACACGTGTGATGTGACTTTCAAATGATCTCCAATTTTGGGCTGGATGAGAGACTGTTTCAGTTGTTTGGATCCGGCATGTGTAATTGTCACATTTGTACTCTTGTTGGGCTCTGTGTATGGTAATGTAACATGTCACATCCTACCCTCTGTGCATACAGTTGTGATGTTTATTTTTGGTGTGATGAATTTTAATGGCATTCTTGATCAATGAGACGACATTCATCTTCAGCTATTTCAAACTAAAGGTGATCAGAAATGAATAGGCCAAAGCATGATGTAGTGTTTGTTATCTGTGTTTATTTACAAGTGTGGAATACAAGTGATTATAATAACTTAAGTAAAAAAATTGTTCACAAGCTGTTGACGCCTACGCACTCCTGCTCCGGTGTTAGGTTGTTCCCCCTCCTGTTGCAGGCCAGCATCCTCCTCATCATCATCCTCAGGCATGTCTGGGTCCGGTTCAAGGAGGGGAATGTTCCTTTTTACACAAATATTGTGTAATATGGCACAAGTGAGTATGATCTTGCAGACCATCTCTGGGGAGTATAGTAGGCTTCCGCCAGTGATGTCAAGGCAGCGGAACCTTGACTTTAGGATCCCAAAGGTCCTCTCCACAATGCTGCGTGTCCTCTTGTGGGCGTCATTGTATGCCCGCTCAGCAGCAGTATTTGGGTTCCCATATGGTGTCATTAGCCAAGGCTGGATGCCATACCCCTGATCAGCTGAAAGAGAAACACAGAATGGTATCAATTAGATGTAGGAGGCACTGTTGTACGTATCTTTGATGGCAGTAGTTGTGTTGTGTTGTCTGTGACTATTTTGTGTACTAATGTGACAACCTATGGTTGTTGGTGGAAACTTTGGCATTGTTTTTTTTCCTTGGCTGAGCAAGTGTTTGTTGTCTAACTGTTTGTCAGCAGGATGTATTGGTTTCTCAAGTACAGTGTGCCCTCCCTTGCATTGTGACTTGTGACACAGGTGTCCGTGTGTCCTCACTGGGGGTGTGATGATAGTTCCATGCAGAGTTGAAACATGAAAGGGTATTAGAAACGTTCATATGAACATACCCAGGCCATCCCATCCCTTAAAAGTTATGCATTGTATTAGTGTACAGGTTATTGTGAGACTTCCAATTTGCAAGGTGACATTTAGGCAACCACAGTCATGAATGTCTTCACACTAAGCTGTGGAGTAAATTCAAATGTGTGAGAGGTTCAATGGTGACTTGTGACACATGGCTAGTGATGTGAGTACCTCAGTGTGTTCCTGTCTAGGTGTTGCTATTGTGGTGTATGTGTTGTTTATCCTAGAGGGTTTCTGTGCAGTGAGTATATAAGTAGATTTTTGTCCTTACCAACAAGTAGTCCATTGCCATACCGTCCATCCTGGAAGTGTTGGTTGATGGTGCAGTGACGGAAGATGAATGCGTCATGTACACTCCCAGGATATTTAGCCACAATGTTGCTGATCAGTCCTTGGTGATCGACTATGGCCTGCACGTTGATGGAATGTGTGTGCTTCCTGTTGCAGTAGAGGTGTTCACTCGCAGCAGGTGGCACCAGGCGTACGTGTGTGCAGTCGATTGCACCAAGGACGTGCGGAAAGCCACTGATGGCGTAGAACCCCTGTTTTGTTTCCTGCTGCTTCTGCACTGTGTTAGGGAAGCAGATGTGGCGGGGTGTCAGTCCAATGATGGCATCCAGTACTTTAGGCAGGAATGTGGAGAAAGATGGTTGTGAGATTCCACCAACCAGGGCACCAGTTGTCTGAAACGAGCCACTTGCCAGCAGGTGAAGTACGGCAAGCAGCTTTGTTTCGGTTGGGATAGTGCGTGGAGTCACTAAAGTGGGGGCCAATTGCTGTTCAATATTTGTCAGCAGCTGCTGAATGGCCTGCCAGTTCAACCGGTACCTCTGGATGATGTCTTGTTCCCTGATGCCATGCAGGGTTGTTCTTGGGCGGAATATCCTCTCCTGCCTTCTGCGCTGTCTTTGGGGTCCCTGCTGTTGTTGTTGTGGCTGCTGTTGTTGCTGCAGGGCTCTGCGTCTACGTGCACGTTGAAGAAAAAGCACCTCCATGTCTCCCTGTTGCTGCTTTGCTGCTCTGTTGTTTGTTCTGTGTGTTCTGATTAAGTACAGGTGTGTTTGCCCCATTTTAATGCCTGCCCTGACCCAGGCGTTAAAATTTCACGATATTCGTGCTTTGCGCCATTTTTTGGCGCCGCCTGCCTCGCGGGAGTGATTTTTGCCCTGGAGCATAAATACCTCGCACCGCTATGTGCGTCTGTTTTTGGACGGGAACGCCTACCCTGCATGTCATTAACGCAGGGCGGGGTGCCGCTTCCAAAAACTGGCGCACATAGCGCCATTTTCCTGGTGCGCCGGATCGGGCGTCAGGGTTTAAATATGGGGCAACGTTTGCGCTGAAAGTGCGTCAAAATTTTTGACGCACATTCGGCGCAAACGGAGTATAAATATGCCCCTTAGAGCTTTATCTATTTGCTGAAGACACACCAATAGAACATGAACATGACTCAACAGGCAATAAAACTAATTTAAATTTAAAGGCACCATCCAAATGAGTGGTCTACAGTGATTCAAATAGCTGTTCTGTTGTGATTTATTAGAAAATAGAAGGTGTGTGTGTGATGAGCATGCAACGGTGGACCTTTTAATTTGTTGCAAATGTCACAAGAGAGGACATATTATTCAGTCTCTTTATAGAAACCCTGCCACCAGTAGTGTTTCTGTAACAAGAAAACGGTAGCAGCCACACGAGCCCGGGCAGACGCAAATCCTTCATGAGCAGCAATTATTAATTGTAGCCTGCAGTCCAGGTTGGATATCACTCAATCACCCAACCCGGGAATGTGAGCAAAAGGAATATTTTGGGCACTTAACAGATAGGAGTGTTTTGATGGGAAATCTTTTGGTACAGGGGTGCCATTAGCAGAAGCAGTGACCGCGGCCATAATGCCATCATCAATTCTCGTATGGGAACGTGTAATCATAGCTATTTGTACAGTTTGAACAGCCACCTCAGCAGCTTCACCAGCCAATGAATTCCCTACAATATGTACACCAACACATTGATTACCCAATGTATTTATTACATGGACCAGTGCAAAGCATCTTTAAGAGCTGCCATTTTTCCCCAAAGCAGAAAACGCTTGATACTGTTACCTTTGGAGTCTCTTCATCTATTTAAGTACCAACATGTAAATTATAATTATAGGACAGGATGAAGTAACAGGAATCACACAGTATAAGTGTTGGGAATTCAGGATCCATATTCTGCAGTGCCAGAACCAACGCTTTCAATTCAGCCAGCAGGGCAGTACAGTCACCTAAAGTTTCTGTTTCTGTTTTTTTATGGCTGAAATTCTCCACCTTTAATGACACTCTTTATTGCAGCACATGCTGCTGAGTAATTATGCTTAGTACCAACCACAGGCTGGGCTAAACCATTTCAGCATATATTATGAAATTATACTGATCTAGAGGCAACATTTCAGTAGACATGGGGTATTCTTGTTTATAATCGTGAAATTCCTGTGTTCATAATGTAGGGTTGTAGGAGGCTGGCGTGGGAGACATGTCTTACCTCCACAAAATTTGGACAGATGGACCACTGGACTGTCGGGGTCACTTGGACCCAGCTCCTGTGTTCCAGGGACCACGCTCGTTAAGATGAGAGGGGACCCAGAGGACCGGTGAAACAGAAGTTTGGTGCCTGCGTTAGCAGGGGGAAGATTCCGTCGACCCACAGGAGATTTCTTCTTGGCTTCCAGTGCAGGGTGAAGGCAGACAGCCTCCAGAGCACGCACCACCAGGAAACAGTCGAGAAAGCCGGCAGGGATTAGGCGCTACAATGTCGCTGGCTAGACTTCTTGCTACTTTGTTGCAGTTTTGCAGGCGTCCTGGCCCAGTCAGTGGTCGATCCTTGACAGAAGTCTAAGAGGGAGATGCAGAGGAACTCTGGTGAGCTCTTCTATTCGTTATCTGACGAGAAACCCACAGGAGAGACCCTAAATAGCCCTGAGAGGAGAATTAGCCACCTAGTCAGGTAAGCACCTATTAGGAGGGGTCTCTGACATCACCTGCTGGCACTGGCCACTCAGAGGCCTCCATTGTGCCCTCACACCGCTGCATTCAAGATGGCAGAGGTCTGGGACACACTGGAGAAGCTCTGGGAGGTGATGGACAGGGGAGTGGTCACTCCCCTTTCAGTTGTCCAGTTTTGCGCCAAAGCAGGGGCTGGGGGATCCCTGAACCGGTGTAGACTGGTTTATGCAAGGAGGGCACCATCTGTGCCCTTCAAAGCATTCCCACAGGCCAGGAGAGACTACTCCTCTCAGGCCCTTAACACCTATTTCCAAATGGAGAGGGTGTAACACCCTCTCTCAGAGGAAATCCTTTGTTCTGCCTACCTGGGACTGGGCTGCCCAGACCTCAGGAGGGCAGGAGCCTGTCTGTGGGTTGGCAGCAGTGGTAGCTGCAGTGAAAACCCCAGAGAGCTAGTTTGGCAGTACACGGGGTCCATGCTGGAGCCCAGGGGATGCATGGTATTGGCACCCCAATACCAGATTTGGCATGGGGGGACAATTCCATGATCTTAGACATGTTACATGGCCATATTAGGAGTTACCATTGTGAAGCTACATATAGGTATTGACCTATATGTAGTGCATGTGTGTTATGGTGTCCCCGCACTCACCAAGTCTGGGGAAATTGCTCTGAAGTATGTGGGGGCACCTTGGCTAGTGCCAGGGTGCCCTCACACCTAGTAACTTTGCACCTAACCTTCACTAGGTGAGGGTCAGACATATAGGTGACTTATAAGTTACTTAAGTGCAGTGTAAAATGGCTGTGAAATAACGTGGATGTTATGTCACTCAGACTGCAGTGGCAGTCCTGTGTAAAAACTGCCTGAGCTCCCTATGGGTTGCAAAAGAAATGCTGCAGCCCATAGGCATCTCCTGGAACCCCAATACCCTGGGTACCTAGGCACCATATACTAGGGAATTATAAGGGTGTTCCAGTGTGCCAATAAGAATTGGTGAAAATGGTCACTAGCCTGCAGTGACAATTTTAAAAGCAGAGAGAGCATAAGCACTGAGGTTCTGGTTAGCAGAGACTCAGTGACACAGTTAGGCACCACACAGAGAACACATTCGGGCCACAAACTACGAGCACAGGGGTCCTGGCTAACAGGATCCCAGTGAGACAGGCAAAAACAAACTGATACACGAGAAGTAAAAATGGGGGTAACATGCCAGGCAAGATGGTACTTTCCTACACACCCCCCTCAAACAAGGGACAATAAGACTAACCTTGCCCAGATGAGTCTTCATTGTCTAAGTGGAAATATCTGGAGAGTCCATCTGCATTGGAGTGGGTACTCCCAGGTCTATGTTCCACTGTATAGTCCATTCCCTGTAGGGAGATGGACAACCTCAACAATTTAGGGTTTTCACCTTTCATTTGTTTAAGCCATAATAGAGGTTTGTGGTCTGTCTGAACAATAAAGTGAGTCCCAAACAGGTATGGTCTCAACTTTTTCAGTGCCCAGACTACAGCAAAGGCCTCTCCCTCTATGGCAGACCAACGCTTTTCCCTAGGGGTCAGCCTCCTGCTGATAAAAGCAACAGGTTGATCCTGGCCCCCAGTGTTAAGCTGTGATAGCACTGCCCCCACCCCTAATTCAGAAGCATCAGTCTGGACTATGACCTTCTTAGAGTAACAAGGGCTTTTTAGGACAGGTGCAGAGCACATGGCCTGTTTAAGCTAATCAAAAGCCTATTGACAGCTAGCTGTCCACAATACATTTTTAGGCATCTTCTTACTAGTGTGGTCATTAAGAGGAGCTGCAATGGAGCCATAGTTCTTAATGAACCTCCTATGGCACCCTGTGAAGGCCTAAGAAGGCTCTCACCTGGGTTTGAGTTGTAGGGGGATCCCATTCCATAATGGTCTGGATCTTCCCCTGCAGTGGTGCAATCTGTTCCCCACTGTAGGAAAGTAACATCTTGCATGTTACCCCCATATTTCACTGTTTACATGTTGTTTTAGTCTATGTGTCAGGGCCCCAGTGCTCATAAGTATGTGCCCTGTATGTGTTCCCTGTGTGATGCCTAACTGTCTCACTGAGGCTCTGCTAACCAGAACCTCAGTAGTGATGCTCTCTCTGCTTTCCAAATTTGTCACTAACAGGCTAGTGACTAAATTTACCAATTCACATTGGCATACTGGTACACCCATATAATTCCCTTGTATATGGTACTGAGGTACCCAGGGTATTGGGGTTCCAGGAGATCCCTATGGGCTGCAGCATTTCTTTTGCCACGCATAGGGAGCTCTGACAATTCTTCTGCCAACCCCTCAGACAGGTTTCTGCCCTCCTGGGGTCCAGGCAGCCCTGGCCCAGGAAGGCAGAACAAAGGATTTCCTCTGAGAGAGGGTGTTACACCCTCTCCCTTTGGAAATAGGAGATAAGGGCCTGAGAGGAGTAGTCTCTCCTGGCCTCTGGGAATGCTTTGGAGGGCACAGATGGTGCCCTCCTTGCATAAGCCAGTCTACACCAGTTCAGGGATCCGCCAGCCCTGCTCTGGCACGAAACTGGACAATTGAAAGGGGAGTACCAGGGGAGGTGCCCAGAGCTCCTCCAGCGTGTCCCAGACCTCTGCCATTTTGGAAACAGAGGTGTTGTGGGCACACTGGACTGCTCTGAGTGGCCAGTGCCAGCAGGTGACGTCAGAGGCTCCTTCTGATAGGCTCATACCTCTCTTGGTAGCCAATCCTCCTTCCTTGGTAGTCAAACCTCCTTTTCTGGCTATTTAGGGTCTCTGCTTTGGGGAATTCTTTAGATAACGAGTGCAAGAGCTCACCAGAGTTCCCCTGCATCTCCCTCTTCACCTTCTACCAAGGATCGACCGCTGACTGCTCCAGGACGCCTGCAAAGCCGCAACAAAGTAGCAAGACGACTACCAGCAACATTGTAGCACCTAATCCTGCTGGCTTTCTCGACTGTTTCCAGGTGGTGCATGCTCTGGGGGTAGCCTGCCTTCACCCTGCAGCAGAAGCTCTGAAGAAATCTCCCGTGGGTTGACGGAATCTTCCCCCTGCTAACGCAGGCACCAAAAGACTGCAACACTGGTCCTCTGGGTCTCCTCTCATCCTGACGAGCGTGGTCCCTGGAACACAGCATTGCTGTCCAAGTGACTCCCACAGTCCAGTGACTCTTCAGTCCAAGTTTGGTGGAGGTAAGTCCTTGCATCCCCACGCTAGACTGCAAAGCTGTGTACCTTGTGATTTGCAGCTGCTCCGGCTCCTGTGTACTCTTCCAGGATTTCCTTCGTGCACAGCCAAGCCTTGGTCCCCAGCACTCCGTCCTGCAGTGCACAACCTTCTGAGTTGTCCTCCGGCGTCGTGGGACTCCCTTTTTTTACTTTGCGTGGACTCCGGTTCACTTCACTTCTAAGTGCCTATTGGGGTACTTCTGTGGGTGCTGCCTGCTTCTGTGAGGGCTCTCTGAGTTGTGAGCGCCCCCTCTGTCTCCTCCTCCAAGTGGCGACATCCTGGTCCCTCCTGGGCCCCTGCAGCACCCAAAAACATCTACCGTGACCCTTGCAGCTAGCAAGGCTTGTTTGCGCTCTATCTGCGTGGGAACACCTCTACAAACTTCGTGGCAACGTGGGACATCCGTCTTCCAAAGGAAAAGTTCCTAGACTTCCAACCAGTGGCAGCTTCCTTGCACCTTCAGCTGGCATTTCCTGGACTCCTCCCCCCTCTCGACACTGTCACGACTATTGGACTTGGTCCCCTTGTCTTACAGGTACTCAGGTCCGGAAATCCGTTGTCAGTGCACTGCTGGTGTGTGTTCTTCCTGCAGAATCCCTGTCACGACTTCTGTGCTCTCTGGGGGTAGTAGGTGCACTTTACTCCTACTTTTCAGGGTCTTGGAGTGGGGTATTTTTCTAACCCTCACTGTTTTCTTACAGTCCCAGTGACCCTCTACAAGCTCACATAGGTCTGGGGTCCATTCGTGGTTCGCATTCCACTTTTGGAGTATATGGTTTGTGTTGCCGCTATACCTATGTGTTCCTATTGCAACCTATTGTGATTCTACACTGTTTGCATTACTTTTCTTGCTATTACTTACCTAATTTTGGTTTGTGTACATATAACTTGTGTATATAACTTACCTTCTTACTGAGTGTACTCACTGGCAAATTGTCATAAAAATAAAGTACCTTTATTTTTAGTAACTCTGTGTATTGTGTTTTCTTATGATATTGTGCATATGATATAAGTGGTATAGTAGGAGCTTTACATGTCTCCTAGTTCAGCCTAAGCTGCTTTGCCATAGCTACCTTCTATCAGCCTAAACTGCTAGAAACACCTCTTCTACACTAATAAGGGATAACTGGACCTGGCACAAGGTGTAAGTACCTCTGGTACCCACTACAAGCCAGGCCAGCCTCCTACACTCACCTACTAGGTGGCCCAGATAAACCACTTTCCCCTGCCCTATCTGGCACTTTGAAGCCTTGATAGTGAGGCCTGCCTTTTGTAGAGCCTCCAAAACTTTCCATAGGTGGACAAGGTTTTAGCTCATCAAAAGCCTTTTGACAGCTAGCTGTCCACAATACCTTTTTAGGCATCGTTTTACTAGTGAGGTCATTAAGAGGAGCTGCAATGTAGCCATAGTTCTAAATGAACCTCCTATAGTACCCTGTGAAGGCCTAAGAAGGCTCTCACCTGGGTTTGAGTTGTAGGGGGAGCCCATTCCGTAATGGTCTGGATCTTCCCCTGCAGTGGTGCAATCTGTTCCCCACCTACTAGGTGGCCCAGGTAAACCACTTTCCCCTTACCTATCTGGCACTTTGAAGCCTTGATAGTGAGGCCTCCCTTTTGTAGGGCCTCTAAAACTTTCCATAGGTAGACCAGGTGCTCAACCCAGGTGGAGCTAAAGACAGCTATATCATCTAGATTTGCTGCACTAAAAGCTTCCAAACCTTGCAGGACTGTGTTCACCAACCTCTGAAAAGTGGCAGTTGCATTCTTCAAACCAAAGGGCATAACAGTGAACTGATAGTGCCCTCCAATACTGGAAAATGCAGTTTTGGGTTTAGCATCTTCTGATAATTTAATCTGCCAATACCCTGCAGTTAAATCAAAAGTGCTTAGATACTTGGCAGAAGCCAGTGTATCTATTAGCTCATCTGCCCTGGGTATAGGGTAAGCATCAGTTTTGGTTACTTGATTGAGACCTCTGTAGTCAACACAAAACCTCATTTCTCTTTTACCATCTTAACTGTGAGGTTTTGGGACCAGCACCACTGGGCTAGCCCATGGGCTTTCTGAAGGCTCAATCACTCCTAAAGTCCAGCATCTTCTGTACCTCTTGTTTTATGCATTCTCTGACATGGTCAGGCTGCCTATAAATCTTACTTTTTTCAGGTAAACTGTCTCCAGTATTGATTGTGTGTTCACCCCAGGTAGTGGTACCTGGTATCAGTGAGAAGAGGTCAGAAAATTGGCCTAGGAGATTTATACAGTTGTCCTTCTGCTCAGCAGTAAGGCAATCTGCAAGCACCACTCCCTCCACTAAGCCATCAGCTTCAGTGGTGGAGAAGAGATCAGGGAGAGGGTCACTCTCTTCTTCCTGTCCCTCATCAGTTGCCATGAGTAGGGTTAAGTCAGCCCTGTCATAGTAGGGTTTTAGGCAACTGACATGGAGAACCCTAAGGGGACTCCTGGCAGTGCCCAGGTCTACCAAGTAGGTAACCTCACCCTTCCTTTCAACAATGAGATGGGGTCCACTCCATTTGTCATGGAGTGCTCATGGGGCCACAGGCTCCAATACCCACACCTTCTGTCCAGGGTGGTACTAGGTCAGGGCAGCCTTCTGGTCATGCCATTGCTTTTGGAGCTCTTGGCTGGCCTGAAGGTTTTTACTGGCCTTTTTCATGTACTCAGCCATTTAGGATTTCAGGCCAAGTACATAGTCCACAATGTCTTGCGTTGGAGCTTTTAAAGGCTGTTCCCAACCCTCCTTCACAAGTGCAAGGGGACCTCTCATAGGGTGCCCAAAAGGAGTTCAAAGGGGCTAAAGCCCACTCCTTTTTGGGGTACCTCACTGTAAGCAAAAAGGAGCATGGCAACAGGACATCCCATCTCCTTCTGAGTTTTTCAGGGAGTCCCATAATCATACCTTTGAGAGTTTTATTAAACCTCTCAACCAGACCATTTGTCTGTGGATGATAAGGAGTAGTGAACTTATAAGTTACACCACACTCCTTCCACAAAGCTTTGAGGTATGCAGACTTGAAGTTACTACCTCTGTCTGGCACTACTTCCTTAGGGATGCCCACTCTAGAAAAGATTCCCAGGAGGGCCTTTGCCACTGCCGGAGCTGTAGTGGTCCTTAAGGGAATTGCTACAGGATACCTAGTGGCATGGTCTACTACCTTAAGGATGAATCTATTGCCTGAAGCTGATGGAGGGTCAAGGGGGCCAACTATGTCAACCCCTACCCTTTCAAAGGGTACCCCAACCACTGGGAGTAGAATTAAGGGGGCTTTAGGTGTGCCACCAGGCTTGCCACTGGCTTAGCAGGTCACACAGGAGCGACAAAACACCTTAGTTTCCTCTGACATGTGAGGCCAGTGAAACAATGGAACAAGCCTGTCCCAAGTTTTACTCTGGCCCAAATGCCCAGCCAACGGAATGTCATGTACCAAGGTCAGAAGAAACTCCCTATACTGCAAAGGGATAACCAATCTCCTGGCAGCTCCAGGTTTAGGGTCCCTTGACTCAGTATAAAGGAGGTTGTCTTCCCAATAGACCTTATGGCTATCAGTGACAGCCCCATTCTACTGTTTGACATCTTGCTGTCTTAAACCCTCTAGTGTGGGACAGGTCTGCTGTGCCACACTCAGCTCTTCCTTAGCAGGCCCCCCTGCACCCAAAAGCTCGGCAGTGTCTTCTGTCAGATCATCTCGTGTAGGTTCTGCACAGGGAGAGGATTCCTCTTCCTCAAAAGGGGAATCTTCTGGAGAGGGAGGGATGGTAGGCAAGGATTTACCGTTTCTATCCCTAGCTTTTGGGAGTACTTGGTCCATTGTTCTAGGATCCAAGTTTCCCTGTCCTCTTTGCTTTTTGGCCTGAGCCCTTGTCAAAGCAAAGATATGCCCAGGAATGCCCAGCATTGTTGCATGAGCCTCCAATTCCCCTTCAGCCCAAGCTGATGTTTCCAAATCATTGCCTAGTAAGCAATCCAAAGTAAATCGGTGGCTACCACAACTTTCGTTGGACCAGTAACCCCCCCCCCCAGTTGAGATTCACAACAGCCATGGGGTGGCTAAGAGTGTTGTTATGAGCATCAGTCACTTGGTACTGCTGACCAAGTAGGTGTTGATCAGGGTGGACTAGTTTCTCAATCACCATAGTGACACTGGCTCCTGCTTCCCTGTAGGCCTCAACCTCAACACCATTTATTAGGGGAAGTTGCTTGTACTTACCCATATTAAGGGGAAAAGCAACCAAGGTGGCAAAGTCAATACCACCATCAGAAACTAAAGTGGCCTCTGTGGTCTCCCTAACAAGACCAACCCCAACTACATTACCAATGGTGAGCCCAGCTACACCCTTTGATTGGCTATTTGTAGTAGACTTCCCACCACCACTGCTATTACTAGGGGCAATAGAGGACGGAGTTGGGGTTGTGGTAGTGGGAGCCTTGGTGTTTTTCTTTGGGCAGGTGGAATCACTTGTCCAATGGCCTTTACTTTTACATAAATAACACCATGGCTTCTTTTGATTGTTGGGAGAGGATTTGGACCCACCACCCCCAGAGGATTTTTGTGAGCCTGATGAAGACTCAGAATGTTTTTCTTGCCATCCTTGTCACCACCTGTATGAACTTTTCTGTTCACTCTTGTTCTGACCCATTTGTCTGCCTTCTTTCCCAATTCTTGGGGAGAGGTCAGATCTGAGTCTACTAAGTACTGGTGCAACAAATCAGACACACAATTGTTCAAAATATTCTCTCTCAGGATTAGATTATACAGGCTTTCACAGTCAGTCACCTTACTGCCATGTAACCATCCCTCCAAGGCCTTCACTGAACAGTCTACAAAGTCTGCCCAGTCTTGAGAGGACTCTTTTCTGGTATCTCTGAACTTTATCCTGTATTGTTCAGTGGTTAAGCCAAATCCATCTAAGAATGCATCCTTCAAAACTTTGTAAGTATTAGCATCACTTTCCCTGACAGTAAGGAGCCTATCCCTACCCTTACCAGTGAAAGATAGCCACAAGATAGCAGCCCACTGCCTTTGAGGGACCAACGGTACCATACAAGCCCTCTCAAGTGCAGCAAACCACTTGTTAATGTCACCCCCTCCTTGTAAGGGGGGACTATCTTATGCAGGTTTCTAGAATTGTGTTCTCTTACAGGATTACTATAAAAAACACTGCTGCTGCGTCAATGGGGAACTAACCCCAACCTCTGAATTTCCCTCTCTACATCTAGAGATTCCCTGTCTAAGGCCAACTCCTGCTGTCTCAGCTTCAGTTTGGCCTCTTCCAACCTCAGCTTTCTGAGTTCCCTTTGCATGGTGTTATCCTCAGGGTGGGAGTCTTGGGGATTCTGAGACACAGAGGAAATGTGGGAATTGGCAGAAGTGGACATGTCTCTAACTGGCTGGACTCTAGTAACCTGGCCTTTTGGAGTGAAAGGTGCCCTACTAGTGTGTGACCCCCTCCCTCTACCAGTGTCAGTAGGTGGCCTGTTAGCTGGTCGGTCTATGGATGAACCCTCCCCAGCATCCTCAGAGCCCTCCCCTGATTCGTGCTGGGTACCCTCCTCCTCTACCTCCTGATACTGGGATGGGCCAGCCTGGTTTTGGTCACTTTCTAGGAGAAGGCTAAGGAGAAGATCTTTGGTAGGGTTCTTACCAATGCTTAAACCTCTTTCTATGCAGAGACCCCTCAAACTGTTAAAGTTTAAACTACCGTAGGTTGCCTGCACAACTGTGGGAGTAAGTTCTACTGAAGACATGTTTAGAAAGGGTTTAAGACAGAGAGAAAAATGTTTTTAGAAACTTTTAAAGAAGAGAGAAAAACTTGTCAAAGTTTTAAAAACTTTTGAAAACTTTTCAGAAACTTTTTAGAAAGTTTTTAGAAAGAAAGTTAAACTGTTTAGGTTAACTGTATATATTTGTAAGTATTTGGAATATGGTTTTCCTATGAAAAGCACCAATGACAAAGTGGTAAAGCAGTTTCAAGTACTTATCCCACCGCTGCACCACCAATGTAGGAGGCTTGCCTGGCTTATAGTGGGTCCTGATGGTACTTACACCTTTTGCCAGGTCCAGTTACCCCTTATTAGTGGATTAGTAGTGTTCTAGCAGCTTAGACTGATAGAGGTAGCTATAGCAGAGAAGCTTAGGCTGAACTAGGAGACATGCAAAGCTCCTACTATACCACTTATATCATATAGCACTATATCATAAGAATCACAATACTCAGAGTTTCTAAAAATAAAGGTACTTTATTTTAGTAACAATGTGTTAGAAATATCTCAGAGGATATACTCCCTTAGGAGGTAAGTAAAATACACAAAATATACACACAAACCTAAATCAGGTAAGTAAACAGTTAGAAAAGTAGTGTAAACACTGTGGAATACAATAGGATGCAATAGGCCTAGGGGCAACACAAACCATATACTATGAAAGTGGAATGCGAACCACTTAGGGACCCCATGCCCAGTGTAGTGTGTAGAGGGTCGCTGGGAGTGTAAGAAAACACTAAGGATGTCTAAGATACCCCACCCCAAGACCCTGAAAGGTAGGAATAAAGTTACCCTACTTCCCCAAAAACACACTAAAGTTGTGATAGGAGATTCTGCAAAGACCACAACTGACTGCAAAGCACGGAAGATGGATTCTTGGACCTGAGGACCTGCAAAGGAAGGGGACCAAGTCCAAGAGTCACGAAAGTGTCCAGGGGGGGCAGGAGCCCACTAAGCCCCGGATGAAGGTGCAAAATGGCTGCCTCTGGGTGGAAGAAGCTGAAGATTCTGCATCAACGGAAGATGCCAGGAACTTCTCCTTTGCACAGAAGATGTCCCAGGGTGTGCTGGAGGATGCAGAGTTGTTTCCACGCAGAAAGACCACAAACAAGCCTTGCTAGCTGCAAAGGTTGCGATTGAAGAAAATGGGTGCTGCCCGAGCCCAGGAAGGACCAGGAGGTTGCCCCTTGGAGGAGGAGACAGAGGGGCCCCTCAGCAACACAGAGAGCCCATGCAGAAGCAGGCAGCACCCGCACAAGCACTTGAACATGGGTTCAATTCAATTCAATTTCTTCTTTATTCAAATGTAGAAGACAATCATGATAAAAAATATGCACAATGTATAAAAGACACATAGGAAATACTATACGGGTGAACAATAATAAATACAAAAATATGATCTAAAAGTAAAAACTTTTGTGATAATATACAACTGCTTTAAGAAAACTAAAAAATTTTAAATCAAAAAACAGCTTTACATTGTTTAAAACTTTGAGTTTTAAAAAGAGGCAATAAGTATTGAACTCTAAGAGATTTATACAGCTTACAAAATACCAAAAAGTACAAAAGGATTCGGAAGACACATTTTCACAAACACACTTCACCCTCCAAGGATCCCATAACCAAAAAATAGCATAAAACATATAGGTGGTCATTACAACCCTGGCGGTCGGTGTAAAAGCGGCGGTAAGACCGCCAACAGGCCGGCGGTAAAAACAATTGGAATTACGACCATGGCGGAAACCGCCAACAAAGACAGCCACTTTAACACTCCGACCGCCACGGCGGTACAAACAAACAGCTTGGCGGTCACCGCAAACAGACAGGCGGAGGACAAAGTACAGCCCACAGTATCACAACCTACCAATCCGCCACCTTTTCCGGGGCGGATTCACAGCGGACAAAAACACGGCGGAAACAGGACCTCGAAGGGAAAACGCTCTCCTCTACACATCCCACGAGGAACCAGGACGCCATGGAACCAGAGCTGCAGATCCTGCCAGCCCTTATCTTCTTGCTCCTCTACCAGGAGCATGAACGTCGGCGGCGAATACCACGGTGAGTACTGCACCTACGACACAGGGGAGGGGGAGGGAAAAAACAGGGACACACACACGCAACACGCAACACCCCCACCCCCACCCTCACCCACGACAACACACACACTAATACATCATGATACATTATAGTTACACCCCCGAGCCCCCCAGAAAAATGCAAAGACCAAAGGAAATGAGTGTAACCATTGTAATATATTAAAATGCAGTACGCAAAAATATACATATATACACTATAAACAAAATATACACCAAGAATAGTAGTCCAGGTAGTGCTCCATTAAAGTCCGTGGAACACTTGGCCCACACGGTATGGGCGAGGCCCACACAAGATCCCTGACCATGACGGAGAGAACACTGCAGGGCATCAGATAGCAATAAAACAGGCACCTCAGGGGGAGCGAAAGGGGGGGCACCTCAGCCGGTTGAGTGCACGACGCCAAATCAACGAGGGGGCCACATGCCCACTGTTCAATCCTGGGGAGTGCAAAGCCACAGTCTCACAAGTCTCTACAGTGGGTGGTTTGCCCACTGTTCAGTCCTGGGGAGTGCAAAGCCACAGTCTCTCAAGTCTCTACAGTGGGTGGTTTGCCCACTGTTCAATCCTGGGGAGTGCAAAGCCACAGTCTCTCAAGTCTCTACAGTGGGTGGGTTGCCCACTGTTCAATCCTGGGGAATGCAAAGCCACAGTCTCTCAAGTGGATGACAGTCTCCACTGGTTCTGGAGGGGGCTTGGTGCCCAGAGTGCTTCATCCTGGCAAGGACTGAGGTAGTGGATGGATCTCTCCACTGGTTCTGTAGGGGGCTTGGTGCCCAGAGTGCTTCATCCTGCCAAGGACTGAGGTAGTGGATGGATCTCTCCACTGGTTCTGGAGGGGGCTTGGTGCCCAGAGTGCCTCATCCTGCTTGTGACGGACTCAGTAGCGTCAGTGCCCCTTGCACTCATGGGACAGCGGTGCATGTGGCGGCGGTGCCCTGTTCAGCGGTGCTTGTGGCGGCGGTGCCCTTTTCAGCGGTGCTTGTGGCGGCGGTGGCCTGTTCAGCGGTGCTTGTGGCGGCGGTGCCCTGTTCAGCGGTGCTTGTGGCGGCGGTGGCCTGTTCAGCGGTACTTGTGGCGGCGGGGTCCTTTGCAGTGACTCAGCTGCTGGCGGTCCTTCATGTCCCAGCGGGGCTGGTGCTGGCGGTCCTGTCTGGCCCAGCGGGGCTGGTGCTGGCGGTCCAGTCTGGCCCAGCGGGGCTGGTGCTGCCGTCATCTCTGGCCCAGCGGGGCTGGTGCTGGCGGTCCAGTCTGGCCCAGCGGGGCTGGTGCTGGCGGTCATCTCTGGTCCAGCGGGGCTGGTGCTGACGGTCCAGTCTGGCCCATCGGGGCTGGTGCTGGCGGTCATCTCTGGCCCAGCGGGGCTGGTGCTGGCGGTCCTCTCTGGGCAGGGTGGGGGAGGTGGGACAGAGGTCAAGGTTGGACAGGAAAAGTTTTTGGGAAACACTGGGATGGGTAGCTGGAGGGGGTTTGGGAGTGGAGGAAGAGGTTGTGGTTGTGGGAGGTGTTCGTTTGGTGACTTTGGGTGAAGGTGCATGCGCTGGAGGCTGTCGTGAGGTGGATGGCTGTTGGGTGGGTGTGTGCCTGCGTTTGTGTATCTTGGGAGGTGGAGTCACAGACACACTGGGAGAGGACACAGGGGACGTGTGAATGGCAGTGGGGGTGGTGACTGCACGTGAGCGGGGTGTGGTGGTGTGTGTGCTTTTTATGAACAATATTGTGTAGCAAAAGTGTGCATGCCTATTTAAATATCTATAGTCTAAGAATATACAGTAGGAGTGATCTGGTTTAGATACTGGAAATATAGATTTATTCATACAAGAAGTTCAATGACAGTTTGATATTCCAATTGTGATAGAATAGAATTTCCCTAACAGGGCCTTTAGCCTCATGTTTAATAAGGTATTGTGGTTGTGGTTTTACTTGCAGACTGGATCTTATAGGTATAAGGTATTAAGGTGAGTCCTTGTCCCAGCCTGCTAGATTGCTATATTAACCAGGGGCTTATGCAAGAGCCCACCCTGTGACATATGCTTCTTTAACTTCCTCAGGAACAACACGTGAAAAAATTGTAAAATTACATCCTCCCCATGTGGGACTTTTCTAACACACTCAGGTGGCCAAGCTACCTCTGCTAAGAGAATGTGATAAGCATTGGACAAGTGCTGACAGAATATTAATTTAATAGTAAATGGTATATTGCCTTCAATTTTGATGTCCAAATCTAAAAGTCTGTCAGGAGTTATTAGAACTGACAGCCTTAGGGTGGTCTTCCCTCAAACGTTTTGCCTGGTTGCCTCACATATTTACTGCTTCTGTTTTTGTAATCTTAGGACTCTGCACACTTTACTACTGTTGGCAGTCCAGTGCTAAAGTGCATGTCCTCTTTCCATAAAACATGTTTTTTTCTGGCATACATCTAATTAGCAAATTAAGTTAACTTAAAAGTCTTGGTAAAATGCACTACATGTGCTCAGTGCCTGTAAATTAAATGCTACAGGCCTGATTCACAAAGGTAAACTTAGACCAAAAGTCTAAGTTTAGGCCTAAAGCCTAACTTTACTCATAGTAAAGTTAGATTTTTGGTCTAAGTTAAGACTTTTGGTCTATGCTTTGACCAAAAGTCTAAACTTAGACCAAAAGTCTAACTTTACTTGTAGTAAAGTAAAGACTTTTGGTCTAAGTTTAGACCACGTGGGCATAAAGTGCTGCTCCAGTTCAAAATCCATACATTTACTCCATTGAGCTGCTCAGAACCTGGGCATCTCCATTGAGGCAATACATCACCGCTGCTGCGGGGATCACAGGTACCGTATCACTGTAAAAGCTGGTACATGCTTCAGTGCCAGTGCAAATTAATGCCAGCACATCGACTACTTTGTTCCTTGCATTTTGCTCTTGACATCGACCCATCTCCAATGTTGTATCTGTGATGCTGGGGGTGGTGTGTAGGGAAGTTATGATTGTTGTTGTGTCTGTGGGTGGCTGTTGTCTGCTTGCATGCTTGTGTGTTTTGTGGTGCTTGTGTTTGTGTGGGCTCCAGGATGCATGCAGATCTGTCTGTGTGCTTTGGCTAGGTAGGAGAAAGGGGATTTGGATTGGGATGAGGGAGGTGGAGGGGGGACCGAAGATGGTGGATGACTCGATGCCATCAGTATGGAGGCCAGAGCAGGAAAGATATCTGTAGGCCAGGTATTGCACATGCATGCCTTCTAGGAATGCATTGGTCTGTTGCAGCTGACTTGACAATCCCTGGATGGCATTCCAACGGCTGTCTGACCCACGTAGATACTTCTCAGGAGGTCAATAGCCTCCTCACTGAGGGCAGCAGGGGTATCAGGGCTGGGATGGAGGCCCCACCCTCCTGGGTGAGAAGAGGCAAGGTCAACATGGTAGGGAGCAACAGCGAGGGTAGTGATGGAATCGGAGTGGGGGGCAAGGATGGGCCCACCACCACAAGGGAATGTCCACTGGAGGAAGAATCCAATGATAATGATTAATTTGCGTTCTCCCTGGTGGCACTCCCCCTCAATCTCTAGGCCACTGGGTCCCTCTGTGTCAGTAATTGCTTGACCCCAGGTCCCGTGGCCAGATGCTTCCCCACTCAGCTGTGCCCCATCACCTTCACTTGCCGGTATGGTGCTGAAAATTCAAAGAGAAATAGGGTCATCACATGTCCATGATAACACTTGAACAACAGCGCTTATTAGCATACAGTACCATGATGTCAAGTAGGACCCAGTAACAAACACCACCTAAGTGGCACATACATGTGCCATACCATATGCATGCATGCCAACTGAAGTGTCAACAGTTGCCCACAGGAAAATTAGGATCTCAGAAAACTACAATTGCTTGGCTGAGGTTGTGCAAACACAATGACCATTCAACCATTAGGAGACATCATCACCCTCAAAACTGTGCCCCATGGAGCAGACTACAGTCACCTGTTGGCATACAATAGGAGGCCAAAGCACAATGCATTTCCACAGATCCCACACAAGGTCATGCACACATCTCCTTGTCACATATACTAACACCCAACAATGAGAACCGATGATATAAAATCATGCCATGTTGATGACAATAGTACAATATCCTGGAGGAGGTGACCTAGAAATACCCATGTCACAATGGAAACATGTCAACAATGTACACTTCATCAAGTGAAATTTGCCCCAATAGAATCATGGAGGTATCATTAATGTCGCTCAGCCTGGCCACACATTAGGCATGGAAATGGACACTATAGATATCACTTGCAATCTGTCAGGGAGAGATGTCCCCAAAATTCACAACACAATGAATTAGCAAACCCCATGGTAATCACCAGTTATGTCTGGCACCCCTTACTGTGGCATACTCTGAGTGCATGTGCAGAAGCCATTAGTCCCTTGAATGTTGGAGAGGCCCTGAGATTTGCAAGTACGTGTTGATGGCCCTCAACTTGTTGCCCAGTTGGAAGCTACATCACTCTCCACATTTTGGTCATGCAATCCCAGATGTCTGTCTGTGGATGAATGCCTGTACCCAAATACATATGATTTCTGCATACTTGCAAGTCAGTCCATGATGAATGCCGACAGTCAGTGCACATACCTCACACATTACACATGTGCAGTGCACTTTTCCATCTGACGCCACATCAAAGGAATAGATATTCACATTGTACCTCTAAACTCTAGGCCTAGGTGTCATGTCCCTCATTGTTGTACAAATATGTGAGGGAATAAAGGCATCATCCCATCAAAATGGGTAGCATGAAACTGCAGCTCACAAATATTTACTAAAGAGAAAGGAACAAATGCTGGCATGTGGACACAAGGAATGTTGGCAACAGTGATGGCACTTAAATCATGCAAATGAACATTCCCCACTTACCAAGGGAAAGTAGTGATTGATAATTGCATCCAAAGACCAGACATAATCCCTGTCACATGTATGTTGGGCATCTTCACATTACAGACTGCAGTCAGGCTTCAGCACACATCATACACTGAAGACAAATAGCTACTGTGTGGCAGATGCCTATATACACATTTACCCAGACACATGGCAGAGGACAGTGACCCATCTCCTACTTACCTTTGGGCTGGAACATTTCAGAGTAGTGGTCTGTTGCATAGAAATTACACCGACTACCACAACAAACAGTACTTTATTTGATCAATGTACTCAGCCATACATCGTCCCTGCAGAGTAAGTGAGTTGTATATTTCACCTACTTATATCCTAGATCCCTGGGCCAATAGGCAAGGCAAATCAGTATACAACACATGACATGTCAACACAAACCATCACACATCTACTGTGTGACACATGGTTCATCCCTCATTGTCAGGAGGAGCTGTCAGAACATAACTCAATCACTTGGCAAAGGGACAGGCAGCAATATGCCCTGTATTCACCCACATGGGGCTGCTGTGCTGCACTCAAATGCCCATCAAGTTCCAGATAGGCCACTGCCAGAATGCAGACCATTAGGGGGGTCATGGTTCAGTGGGCACCCCGCCTACATTGGGAGGACATCCCCAGCTGGGCCTCCACAATCTCCCGGGACCAGTGTCTTAGGTCCTCCCACCTTTTTCTGTAGTAGGCGCTCTACACGCTGTGGACCCCAAGGGTCCGCACCTTCTTGGTGATGGCTCTCAAAATTCCATTCTTTTGATGGGAAATGACCTGCATGGGTGCAAAAGACAAATCAAGAGATCATGTTCCCTAGTCTCATCACAAATGGTTGAGCCACATACATGTCAGTAACATCAAGCTAGAACTTTCCTATTTGTCAATACTCCCCTAGTGTGGCACATACCAGCCAAAAATGACAGGGACATGACTACAGACATACATTTCTCAATCTTCAAACCAACACACCACGCAACTCAGGCCCTACAATGACTAAGCAAGCTTACTGATGCCCATGCAGCAGCAACCGGACTGAGATGTAAGCCATTATGAAACACATCACACCCATCTGACTTCTGAAGGGTAAACTCCTTAGGCATGAATGGACCAACACATTCACTCTATATGAGAATGACTCCTTGCACAGTCTCTACAGGCAACTTCCAGAGTACAAAATCAAATATTACACACGGGTAACAAGGAAGTAACTGGCATGGTTAGTACAGAAAGTGCCTACCCTGTATATGTGTGGACATGTGTAGGAAAGTACCATCTTTCTTGGCATGTTATCCCCATTTTTACCTGTATGTCCGTATGTTTTTGCCTGTCTCACTGGGATCCTGCTGGTCAGGACCCCAGTGCTCATACTTTTTGGCCTAATGTGTGTGTTGTGTATAGTGCTTAACTGTGTCACTGAGGCTCTGCTAATCAGAACCTCAGTGCTTAAGGTCTCTCTGTTTTTAAATTTGTCACTATAGGCTAGTGACTTCATTTACCAATTTCAATTGACACACTGGACCCCCTTTATACATCCCTAGTATATGGTACCTAGGTACCCAGGGCATTGGGGTTCCAGGAGAGCCTTATGGGCTGCAGCATTTCTTTTGCTACCCATAAGAAGATCAGACAAACCCTTTCACAGTACTGCCACTGCACCCTGCATGAAATAGTGCTGAGATTATGTCACAGCCATTTTCACTGCACTGTAGTGACTTATAAGTCACCTATATGTCTAACCTTCGTTTAATGAGGGTTAGGTGCAAAGTTACTAAGTGTGAGGGCACCCTTGCACTATCAAAGGTGCCTCCACATAGTTCAGGGCCAATTCCCAAGACTTTGTGAGTGTTACACGTGTGCACTACATGTAGGTCAATACCTATATGTGGGAAACGTCCTCTACGCCGACTCTTTAATAACGAAGTCCTGGTTAACGAAAGCGGAACAACAATTTCTTTAACCACGACTTCGTTATTTTGTGCCTAAACCATGCATTTCCTGAACAACAAACATGCGTGGTTAAGGCACAAACAAGGGAGTCGGCTGAGGAGGATGATGCGGATGACGAGACGACGACTCAAGTAAGTGGGGAGGGGTTTAGGTTTTGGGGCGGGGGTGGAGGGTCGGGGGGTTTTATGTTTTGGGGTGGGGGTGGGGCGTTTTAGGTTTTTGGGCAGGGGTGGGGTTTTTTAGGTTTGGGGTGGGGTTTGGGGCGGGGCGTTTTAGGTTTTGGGGCGGGGTGGGGGGTCGGGGGGGTTTTAGGTTTTGGGGCGGGGGTGAGGGTGAGGGGTCTGGGGGTTTCAGGTTTTGTGGCGGGGTTGGGGGCGGGCGTTTTAGGTTTTGGGGCAGGGTGGGGGGTTTTAGGTTTTGGGGTGGGGGGTGGGGCATTTTAGTTTTTGGGGAGAGGTGGGGGTCGGGGGGTTTTAGGTTTTGGGGTGGGGTTGGGGGGCGGGGCGTTTTAGGTTTTGGGGTGGGGTTGGGGGGGTGGGGCGTTTTAGGTTTTGGGGCGGGGTGGGGGGTCAGGGGGTTTTAGGTTTTGGGGCGGGGGTTGGGGTGGCGGGCGTTTTAGGTTTTGGGGCGGGGTGGGGGGTCGGGGTTGTAGGTTTGGGGGCGGGGTTGGGGGGCGGGGCGTTTTAGGTTTTGGGGCGGGGTGGGGGGTCGGGGGGTTTTAGGTTTTGGGATGGGGTTGGGCGGTCGGGGCGTTTTAGGTTTTGGGGTGGGGTTGAGGGGTCAGGGTGACGCATGCAGGATCAATGGGTGCCTATTACTAATGCCTTTTCCAGGAATGCCTTTACAACGAAATATCGTTGTTAAGGCATTTGTGGTAAAGGCATTAGTGGTAACAACGAGGTCGGATGTTCAGGCACTCATTGTTTCGTCAGGCAGCGTTCCAACATACAACCCCTATATGTAGCTTCAAAATGACAACTCCGAATATGGCCATGTAAGGTGTCTAAGATCATGGAATTGTCCTCCCATTCCAGATCTGGTACTGGGGAGCTAAATCCATGCATCATGGGGGCTCCACCATGGACCCCCAGTATTGCCAAACCAGCTCTCTGAGGCTTGCAATGCCGCTACAGCTGCTGCCTCCTCACAGGCACACTGAGCAGCTCAGTCCCAGGAAGGCAGAACAAAGCATTTCCTTTAGAAATAGGTGTTACAGGCTGGGGAGGGGTAGCCTCCCTCAGCCTCTGGAAATGCTTTGAAAGGCACAGATGGTGCCCTCCTTGCATAAGCCAGTCTACACTGGTTCAGGGACCCCCTGCCCCTGCTCTGGCATGAAACTGGACAAAGGAAAGGGGAGTGACCACTCCCCTGTCCATCACCACCCCAGGGGTGGTACCCAGAGCTCCTCCAGTGTGTCCCAGACTTCAACCATCTTGTTTTCCAAGGTGTGTGGACACCCTGGAGGCCTCTGAGTGGCTAGTGCCAGCAGGTGACATCAGAGACCCCTCCTGATAGGTCCATACCTGATAAGGTAGCCAATCCCCCTCTCAGGGCTATTTAGCGTCTCTCCTGTGGGTTCTCTTCAAATTCTATATGCAAGTTTCCAGCAGGAATCCTCTGCAACTACTACTTCATCCTCTGACCTCAGATTAACCGCAGACTACTCCAGGAACCACTGTAACAGCAACAAAGTATCCAGAAGGGATACTTTTTCTCTGCAACTTCACCTCCAGCCAGCAACTGCAACAGGTTCCATGGTGTGCACGCTCTGGGGACTCCCTGTCTTCACCCTGTATCAGAAGGACCGAAGAAATCTCTGGTAGAGTTGACAGAGTCACCCCCCTGCTCAAGCAGACACCTTCTAAGTCGACGACCGGTTCTCTTGGACTCCTCTCCTGTTGAAGACCTTGCCTTCCCCGAGAACAACAGTACCCCTGTGCACCACATCTTTTTCACCTCCTGAGGCCTCTGTGCACTATTTGAAAAATGTGTTTGTTCACAGCCTGGCCCAGGTCCCCAGCACTCTATCCTGCTATGCTCAACTCGCTGAGTTGACCTCCGGCAGAGTGGGAGCTTCCTTTGTAGTGCTGCACCAACAGCATTTTGCACTTCCTTTGACCCCATCGTCCAGGACATGGGGTCAAAGGAGGTGCGAAATGGGTGCTGTCTTATCTTCTTAAGGCTCTCTGAAGTGCTGAGAGCCCCCTCTTCATTCTCACATAAGGTTGACAGTGCCACTTTGATGCAAAACGTGACTTTGCCGGAACCAAGGCTTGTTGGACGAATCCAGCACCAAAACTCGCCTGCATCCAACTTCTCTTCGTAGGACATCCAGTGCATCATGCAGGAACCCACTGAGATCTTCCTTGGGTGCATTTCTGCAGTCTTTGTACAAGTGGGGACTCTTCTTTTGCACCCTCTTCTGGGTTGGCAGTGGCTCCTGTCCTTCCAGGAACTTCTTTTGACTTCTGGACTTGGTCTCCTTCCTTTGCAGGGCTTCAGGTCCAGGAATCCACTATTTGTTGTTTGCAGTCTTGCTTGGTTCTTGAAATAACTCTAACAATGACTTGCAGTGTGTCCTAAGGAAATTTGCTGTACTTTACTCCTACTTTCCTGGACTCTAGGGTGTGGTATTTTACTTACCTTTGCTGCATTCTTACTCTCCCAGTGATTCTCTACACATTACACTTGTCTAGGGGGGAATTCATGGTTCCCATTCCACTTTCTTAGTATATGGTTTGTGTTGCTTCTAGACCTGTTTTCTCCCTTTTGCATTCTCTTGCATTTCCTATTGTTTGCACTATCCTATGTCTAATTACTTACCTTATTTTGGTGTCTATTGTACATATTGTGTATAATACTTACTTCCAGAAGGAGTATTGCCCCTAAGATATTTTTGGCCTTGTGTCACCCAAATAAACTACCTTTATTTTTGGTAACACTGAGAATTGTCTTTACTTGTGTATAAGTACTGTGTAACTATAAGTGATATTGCAGGAGCTTTGCATGTCTCCTAGTTCCGCCTAAGCTGTTCTGCTATAGCTACCTCTATCAGCCTAAGCTGCTAGAACACTACTACATTTCACTGATAAGGGATAACTGGGCCTGGTGTAAGGTGTAAGTACCCAAGGTACCTACTACAAACCATGCCAGCCTCCTACAACATGTGGCCTAACAAATTCAGACTCATGCCACTTCAGGTGGTGGGTTCTGTGTTATATACCTGTACCACAGAACACACTTTGGGGCATACGTATCCATCCCACAGTGATAGGATCCAACAAACAAAGGCATGCATTGTCCAGTTTCTGCTCTGTGACCAAGCTCATGGGTCACTTATCATGGCCTCCCAGGAATCAACCCACTGTGTGTACTGTGGGACTGTTATTTATGCAATAAGCCTGCATAGGACAAATATGACTTTTGTTAAGGTGGCAACAAGGCTGTGGAGTAAGGGACCTGTCATGAGTCAAAGACACACATTGACAAGCACACATGTGGTCTAGATTATTAATTTATCTCAGGACCCATTCATAATCTAATCAAAGGAATGAGGCAGTTTGGGAAGGATTTTACACCACAGCCTTATATTGGCCACATGACAGCATGTGCTGGGGTACAGGAAGTGGCCACATTGTCACCGTTGTATAGCTAGAGTGACTCCACCCTAGCCTAGAGTAGGACCCATACATGTGACAGGCCATAGTCTCTGCAGGCTGAGCAGACAGGACCTACATGACACTGCATTCCCATCACTTCCATGCAAGACAGTACACCATGTAGCCAACAGCTAATTGGCATGTGGTGCGTACAGCAACCTGAAAGGCAGAGGAGGCCACGATATGCCATCCAAACAACACTTTTGTAGGATGTGTAAAGAAATCTCTGTGACACCATACCCATTGCTTATATTACTCACAACTGACTCATACAACATGCATACTCAGCTCATGCCATCTTGCACATACATGTTGTCTGACATATACAGCAATCATGAGGAAATAGATGTCAGTGGATGACAGTAATGTCTCCTCATCTAGTTGTGTACATCCAATACAATGAGGTTCTAGGAACCCAACAAACCTGCACAACACAATGTGGATGAACTCAACATATGGCATTGGCCACCAATACCTGCACATTGACCCTCCCATTGATACCACACAGACTGCAAAAACAGGTGCATGAGTAGTCAACCTGGCACATGTGGCCACATTCTAGCCTGTGAGGTGGGAAAGGATGGCAAAGTACAGAGAAAACTGTGCACATGAGAGAATTACCTGCGTCTCTGATGCACCATAGAGCTGTCGATATAGGGGTAGGACCTCGTCCACTAACCTCTCCAGCTCCACTGGAGAGAAGGAAGGGGCCCTGTCACCTGCTGAACATATCATGATTGCTCCCAGAGATGGTAAACAGCGACTCAGATTGTGGAGGTCTTGCGGGCAGTAGTGGCAAGAGTCAAGTGAGTGATTCTGAAGAACATGATGGTCACATCCATCACGTATGTGGTCATCACCAACGATGTACCCAGAGATTGGCCCGCGACCACCACTGGGAACAACTGTAGCCTATGACTGTGTCTGATGCGGTTGCAACCGCCTACCGCTTTGATGACTTCTGCTGGTGATCGCGGGCGTTTCCTAATGTCCAGTGGAGTAGGTCAGGCAGCCACCATTTTAGAAGCCTGAAATGTGGTACTGGGCTTTAAAAACATTGTCACGCCTCTCAAAATGTTGTTTTTAGCTCACAAACATGATTACCCTGTTTTGTCATGTAGGTCCTACTCAGTGCTTGAAATGGAAAAAATAAAGTGCAGGTACTCTGTGCCAGAGTACCTGCTTGTTTCCGAGAAGTGCCGGTACTCTCCAATTCAAAGTATTATGTTTTTCTTGAGATGTGCCGGTACTCTCCTTCTCAAAATCAAAAAGTGCTGGTACTCAGTACCGAACTGTACCGGCCCATTTAAAGCACTGGTCCTACTACTTAAATACTATTGTAGTTTATTGCAGGGCACAGATTGCATTTTACAGTGGAGCACAGTCTACACCTATGAAAGGTCATTTTTGCGGTCGAGATATCCAGTCACATTTCGAGGGGCAATTGTGATGCACATATTTGACTCTGGTCCACATACATGTTATGGATGCATGTGTGGCAAACAATGGGGGTCACTAGTGATCCTAGTGCTATTAGCAGCTGTGATGTGTACTAGTTGCTATGTCAATGCCTTGTCACATGTTGTCATTGCCATGCATCATGTATGTAGCTAGTGACACAATAACTAATGTTAGAACTCATTTCTTGTCATACCCAGGGACAGGCAAGATGTGTCAACCACCTGTCTACTGTCCAATGCGGGACCTTAAATCATGGAACAATAACACATCATTCTCCTGTATCATCTGAATAGGCAAACAATAATTCACCTATTGCATCAGTTGGAGCCAGATCTAATGTCAGCGATTAGTTATCCAACCATCATACTACCCATTGTACTAGTTAAGTCAATATTGCACTTCCTAGCCAATGGGTCCTTCCAACATACAGTGGACCTGTCAGCTGGCATGTCCCAACCTATGTTCAGTCTGGTTTTGAAGGATGTCCTCTCAGCAATGTTGAAGCACCTGGACAGCTACATCCATTTTCCCTGACATGAGTATTTAGCCCAAGCGAAGGCTGACTTTTATGGTGGGGGCTATTGATGGTACACATGTTAACTTGGTCCCACCGCATGTCAATGGACAAGTATATCGCAACAGAAAGAACTTCCATTCGATCAACGTGCAAGTTGTATGTTTGGCGGATCTATGCATTTCTGTGCATGTTATCTGGGTTCAGCCCATGATTCCTTCACTATGCAGAACAGCACTATCCTCAGTTGATGTCACAACTGTACCCAGAGAGGGCCTGGCTGGTTGGTAAGTCACATATGTCCTGTTTGTGTGTGTACAATGTTTGGTGCTACATTTCTGATAAGAGAGAACTGTTGCACATATGAGCCATTCCTTAACTGGAGACTCTGCATATCCAAACCGTCCTTGGTGCTTGACGCCAATAAGGAATCTAAGTTTGCCAGGGGAAATCCATTTCAATGAGGCCCATGGAAGAACAAGGTGGGTAGCGGAGAAGTCTTTTGGGCTCCTGAAGGCCAGACTTAGGTGTCTTAGATTAGGTGGTAGGTGACAGTTGGAGCCTGCAGTGTTACTGGGTGAGATTCATAAACTTCTCTTGAGTGTAAGTATGTCATGTGATGTAATGACTGTACGAAGTACTGTAGTTGTTAGAATGTGTGGACTTGAGTGTTTTGGCAACAACTGGGGAGCTAATACTCTGCAATCTTCAGCCAAAGGGTTAATCTTTGACATATCCTCTCCTTGATGTAGCTACATTGTTTGTGTCAGTCTCATTGCAATGTAATTTTCCTTCCAGATGCTTGTCATACAAATTGTTTAATAGGAATTGTTCAGGCCTATTCTCCTTGTTTTGTCTTTGTACAGGTCCCTTCACCATGACATCCTCATGTAGGCATTTCAGAGTTGTGACATTGGCAGGAATCGATGCTGTTCCAACACAGGAAGTGGACATGGATTGTTCCAGGTAATTTAGGTCACAGATTTGATGTATATGAGACCTGTACCAAGGCAGCTTGAACAGTGCTTGAGTGGAAGTTTAGAAGTGCACATTGTACTTGTTTAATGTGCTCTGCTGGGCCAATTGCATCATGTGTGTGACCATGTGTCTATGACATAAGTTGTCATCAAGTGCATGCAAGACATTCACCCTTCACACAGGCTAAACACTCTTCTTGTATGACCTAAATGTAGCTGTAAATGTGTTTCATCATTGAAGGCCACAGTGCCTGTGCCACCACACTGACATATGTTTGTGTCATGCAACCAGAAGCAAGTTCATTGTATTATGATGGACCTGTGATCAAGGACTGTTGTACTGCCCTCTGTCTATACCTTAGTTTATGTGATATTGGATTACTTTGGTTTGGTATGTGATGAGGCTCAAGCTGGTGACATCATTCACTTTTTTGTTAGCCTATTCTACAGGACAATGTCTGATAAGGCCCTCCCTTCTGTGGTTTGGGGGGCTGTACCTTGGTATGTGTACCTTGTCACAATATGAGTCAGCTATTCTTGGCTATGACAGTTTCGACATATGGACAGCCTAAGTGCTGTACATTGAAATAAAATGCTTGGTGTGACCGGATGTTTGTAGCAATGTGTATGTGTGTTTTAGTAGTGATCCTTAGCAGGACACTGTACCTGTAACATATCCCTCCTTGCATTAGTATCTTTTGTCTGCCGCATTTGCTTCACAAGGTCTCACATCACTTCATAACAAAATGTGAAACAGAATCAAGCAGACAAATACTTTTTGATAGGTGGATTTATTGCAAATTCATGCCTTAAAATTTTATTGGAGCATGGTTGAAAAGAGCAGTAAAGGGTTTTAGTCATGGTGGATGAAATCATTGGAGTAGATGCCACACAATTGTAAGTCCGAAGTCCAGTGTATGTCTTCTATAGGAAATGTGAGGTCGCTGAAGGAAAGTCAACAGAGTGAAAAAGTGGAACACAAAGAAGTTTTTTTTGGAAGAAGTCAGTTGCTGGCAGTGGTGGGTGTCTTGCCATCTGCACCTCCTGTGGACTTTGCTGGACGCCCCCACTTGTGTGGTGGGGGGATCTGCTGCTACAGAGGCAGGCGTGTCTGAGGTGGGTTCTTCCTCTGACAGGGCCTTCTTTCCAGTGGCTGGCACTGATGAAGGGCCTTGTGTTGCTGCAACAAATGAAGGGGTAGATTGTTGTTGACCATCCCTGATCATGGTACTGTTTGTGTCCCTCAACACCCCTGTTGAGGAGGCCATGTTGGTATCGTGGGCCTCCCACTGTTCACACATATCCTTATGGCTATCTCTCTGCAGCTGCTTGATCTCCCCGGTTCTGCAAGTACCAAGCCCATAATGCCTTGGAACATCTGATAGACCCCCAAGATGTGGCTGATGGTATCCTGGCCAGGAGCATCCCCAGTGGCCTCACCCCGCTGGCCCACAGCATCCCTCCAGTACACCCTACTCCTATGGGCCTGTGGTGGTCATTATGACCCTGGCGGTATTACAACGCCAGGGCCAAAACGACGGGAGCACCGCCAACAGGCTGGCGGTGCCTACCGGCGTATTTTGACCACGGCGGTAGCGCCGCGGTCGCACCGCCGGGGCCGGCAGTTTTCAGCCACAATGGCCCCAGCGGTTGTAATCCGCCAGGGCAGCGCTGCTTGCAGCGCTGCCCAGGGGATTACGAATCCCCGACCGCCAGCCTTTTTCTGCCAGTGCAGGGGCCCCCTGACAGGGCCCCATGCAGCTTTTCACTGTCTGCTGTGCAGACAGTGAAAAGCGCGACTGGTGCAACTGCACCCGTCGCACGGCCGCAACACCGCCGGCTCCATTTGGAGCCGGCTCCCATGTTGCGGCCCACATCCCCGCTGGGCCGACGGGCGGAAACTTGGTTTCCGCCCACCGGCCCAGCGGGGATGTCCAAATGGGCACCGTGGGAGTGCGGCCGAATTGGCGGCCGCACGGCGGTTACAGCTTGGCGGGCGGCAGTAGCCGCTCGCCAATGTTGGAATGAGGCCCGTGTCTTTGTCACAGTGTGCCTTCTCCCGCTGGTTCTAGGATCATCATTGTCCAAGGTGTTGTGCTGTGACTCAGGATCCTGGACTGGGGGGGCACAAGATGGTAGACACTGTCCTAAGGACAAGGTTTGGGGTGATGAATGGCTGCCTGTTATGTAGAGGCAACCAGGTTAGGAGGTGTTGATGTGGCCACAGTGAGACTCACTGTTGGGTTCTGACTAGCTTGTCCAGATGGGCCTGAACTTTCTTCCATGTACAGGTGTCCAGAAGTGACTTCTTCAATGAGGTCTTCATCAGTGGGGGCAGTGGCCTCTGTGTGCCCAGTGGCAGGTCAACCTGTTGATGTGAAAGATACAATGTTACTGGTGGTATGGTAACATCTACCACCAACTGTTCACAGTGGCATTTTGCAAAGCCCTTGTACATAGTTGATTTGCAAGTTATTCTATTGTGACAGGTACCCATGGCATTCCTTGTATTGACCTGACATTTGTGAAGCATGCCAATTCCATTTAATTCAAGAAGCTGCTGAATTGTGCAGGTCATTTGCACTTGGCAGAGTGGGCTGAAAATTACATCTTGCCACAAGTGCAGGCAAAATAGAGGCTGGGCAGGATGTGGATTTGGCCATTTTGAAGCCTAGTTGATTGCCATGCAGGCAGATGCAGGTGTTTGTTGTATATGTGATTGGAGTCATCATGTGTTTAGTGCTTTGTTTATGTGTCTGCTTCCAAATACCATTCTGGTGATTCATCTTGAGGCCTTTAGGATCCTTGTTTTGCATATAGGGTAAGGTGTCCTTCCTATCCTCAATATTTTCATTTTGGGTCAGCATGTTAAGATGGAGCTATGTGGCAAGACACATCTCTGAGTTGAGCATGATCTGTATCTTGGTCCCTTCCAGGTGAGTAAACTTCAATTGAGAGTTAGCAAGCAAGGGTTCTGGGACAAGTGATCACTGTTCTGCTGTTTGGAGTCAATTGAACAGTGCCTCTTGGGAGTTTCAGTCCGGTCACTCTCACTACTTCACAACACTTGACAATAGGTATCTTCCCAAGTGAGTAGACCTCATATGAGAGTTCACTAACAAATTAATTGTGACAAGTGGACAGTGGGCTGGTAATTGGAGTAAGCAAAACAGGGCCCACTGGGCTTTGCAGTCATGTCACTCCCTCTACTTCCCAACACTTGACAATTGGTATCCTTCCAGGAAAATAAACTTAATTTGGGCGTTCGCTAACATATTCATTGTGCAAAGTGGACACTGGGCTGGTGGTTAGAGTTTGCAAAATAAGGCCCACTGGGTTTTGCAGTCATGTCACTCCCTCTACTTCCTAGCACTTAACAATCAGAACCTCCAAGTGAGTAAACGTTATTTGGGGGTTCACTAACAGATGCATTGGGACAAGTGCATTCTGGGTTAGTGATTGTGTTCATGGAATATGCCCTCCTGTGAGCTGCAGTCATGCTACTCCCTGTACGACACACAGTATACAAATATGTCTCCTCCCAGGTGAGTACACTTCCATTGAGAGTCAACAAACAAGGGTATTTGGACAAGTGAAGACTGGGCTTGTGTTTTGAGTTGGAAAGACAGAGCCTCCTGGCATTGGAAGTCATGTCACTCCCTCTACTTCATATACTTGGAAAATGTCATCCCCCAGGTGAGTACACCTCAAATGTGAATTATAAAACATATTTATTGGAGAGGAGAACTCTGGACTGGTGGTTGGGGTGACAGTACAAGAGCTTCCTGTGAGCTGAAGTCATGTAACTCCCTGTACTACACACAGAATACAAATGTTATCCTCCCAGGTCAGTACACATCAATAGAGAGTGGAGACACAGGGGTCTTTGGAGAAGAAAACACTGTGCTGGTGTTTGGAGTTGCAGAAACTGGGCCTGCTGGTATTTTCAGTCTGACCCCTCTCTCTAGTACACGCACTATACAAATGTAATCCTCCTAGGTGAGTACCCTACAGTTGGGAGTTAACAAACAAGGGTATTCAAAGAAGAGGACACTGAGCTGGCTGAGAGGAGTAACAGTAACAGTGCCTCCTGGCCTTCGCAGTCATGTCAGTCCCTGTATTATACACACTATTCTCATGTTATCCTCCCAATTAAGTACACTACAATTGGGAGTTAACAAACAAGGGTATTTGGTGAAGAGGATACTGGGCTGGCTGAGTGAGGTAACGATAATAGTGTCTCCTGGCCTTGGCAGTCATGTCAGTCCCGTACTACACACACCATTCATATGTTATCCTTCTAGGTGGATACACTGCAATTGGGAGTTAACAAACAAGGGTATTTTGTGACAAGGACACTGGGCTGGCTGAGTGGAGTAATAGTAATAGTTCCTCACGGCCTTTACATTCATGTCAGTCCCTGTACTACACACACTATTCATGTATTATCCTCCCAGGTGGGTACACTACAATTGTGAGTTAACAAACAAGGGTATTTGGTGAAGAGGACTCTGGGCTGACTGAGTGGAGTAACAGTGACAGTGCCCCCTGCGCTGGCAGTCATGCCAGTCCCTGTATTACACACAATATACACATGTTATCCTCCCAAGTGACTATTGAGAAAGGTATTTGGAGAAGGAGACCCTGGCAGGTGTTTGGAGTTGTAGATTAGTGCCTACTGGGAGTTTTAGTCATGTAACTTCCAGTACTACACATACTATACACAGATGTTATCCCCCCAGGTACATACACTTTAATTGTGAGATGCCAGACAGGGATCTTTGTACAGATGGACACTGGGCTAGTGAGGGGAATGACCATGACATGAAGGTGACAAAAGGTAAGTAGTGAGCATGAACGACATAGCATTTTGGTGACATTTTTAGTGTTGTGACTTACCAGACTCCACTCCCCCAGGTATTCCTCTCAAGCCCTCAGGATGCAGAATGGCCAAGAACTCCTCTCAAGGATAGAGTTGTAATGGGGGAGTGGGAAAGCCACCGTCAGTCTTCTTGGCTTGCAGCTAGTGCCTGGAGACCAGCAAAAAGACCTTTTCCCTTAGATCGTTCTACTTCTTCCTGATGCCTTCCCTTGTGAGCAAAGTGGTGCCTACAGCATTCACTCTATTGACTATCCTGTTCAACATTTCCATCTTCCCACTGAGAGGAGTATGCAGGACTTGTGTTCCAAACAATTGTGGCTCTACTCTTATGATTTCATCTACCAGGAATCTTAACATTTCATCTGTGAAATAGGGATTTTTGGAACGTGATATGGTGGAAAAAATATTATAAATTTAGAAGCAGGACAGTGACTTACTAAAGGGGGGATAGTGCAAAAGCATGACAGTGACTTACTGAAGGGGGGGTAGTGCAAAAGGATGTGACCGGAACAAAGTGTGTGTAGGGTGTTATATGGAAAAAAATGGTGCCTAGTATCTGTGCTGTGTGGTGTGTGATAGGGTGTGCTTTATAGTGTCCTTTGCAGGTATGTCCAGTGTGGACATTTTTGTCAGCTGAGATGTTTTCAAATCCTTCCAATGTGACGTTGAGGATTACTTTGGTGAGCGCAAACGGCTGTGGTTCAAACCTCCATAGGCTGACCACCATGGGTGCCTGCCACTGCAACGTTTGGCTTATAATACAGTCAGTCATTGGTCGCTGTGCTATCGGGGCTAGAGTTCGGACCGTCTATTTCCGGTCCTCCACACCTCTGGCAGGCTGCCTTTTTTAGTTGACGGTCTGTGATCCTGCCTGTGTAACTTGTAAAACTGTGGTCTGTAAGACCGCCAACATGGCGGCTTGGTGGTCCAACCGCCAAACTCCTAATAAGGCCCTTAGTCCACATATTTCATCAGTAAGTGATGATGTGTCTTAGCTATTTCATAGTACCACATCCAACCCCTAAACTGACCAGTGTAAAGGCGTTGTTGGCAACTTCAAACATGACACTCTGATTCCTAAGGAATCTGTGGAAAGAGATGTAGGGCCAGATGTAGGTAGGTTTCCTTTTGCGAGGTGCAAATTGCGAGTCCCAGCGACTCGCAATTTGCACCTCACAAAAGGAAATGCAGAAAGGTGTCTCAGACACCTTCTGCGACTCGCTATGGGGTCGCAAAGACCCACCTCATAAATATTTATGAGGTGGGTCGCAGTTTGCGACCCCATAGCGAGTCTAGGCACTCACGGGGATGGTGGCCTGCTGGAGACAAGTGGATGGTAACTGCGAGTTGATTTGCGACCGCTTTCGCAGTCACAAATCAACTCTACATCGCGGTGCGACTCGCAAATAGGAAGGGAACACCCCTTCCTATTTGCGAGTCTGAAACACATTTTGCGAGTCAGTACCGACTCGCAATATGTGTTTCTGCATCACGTGAGGGCATTTGCGCCTCACAAATGGCGTTTTTCGCCGTTTGCGAGGCGCTAATGCCTTCCTACATCTGGCCCTTAACCTTTTCATATGGTCACTCTTGCATTCCCAAGGTAAACACAAGAAAGATACAACAACACATTTTCAAAGATTCTTTGAAATGATTGTAATTTTTGCATAAGAAGCATGAGCTCCAATTCTTAGAAAGATGCGACAGTACTATAAACAGCATTACTAAACTGGTAAACAATATGAACAATTCAACAATGTTAATTGTTG
The DNA here is from genome assembly GCF_031143425.1 of Pleurodeles waltl. NCBI lineage: Eukaryota > Metazoa > Chordata > Amphibia > Caudata > Salamandridae > Pleurodeles > Pleurodeles waltl. The sequence goes on from NC_090438.1 coordinate 521,492,344, forward strand.
CTAATGTTTACCTACTCTTATCTAATTCTATACTAAAGGGAGCATAGTGGGGGTACCCTTCTGCCAGATCAGTTGGGATAGTTTAACCCCTGATACCTTGGTGTTAGGAAGCGAGTACGGGTTATCCTCCTTTGCAGAATGGAGGTCGAAGCCAACAGGGCTGCATATCAACAACTCGCAGAGGTTCTGTGATAATCCCAGCACAGAAGTGCTCCTCTGACTGAGCTCATTTGGTTTTGTCTAGCTAAAATACAGTGTCTCCTAATGTGCACAGCAAAAATGCAAAACAATGGCATTGCATTCTAAATGTACACCCCTGAAATGAACTGTACTGACTACAGGGCGTCAATGCACATCTGAGATCCACGTACAGCACATTCACACGTTAGAAGGAAAGTGTGGAAAAGGTCACCATGAGAAAGAGATGCTAACCTAAAGAGTTGATCCTAAAATGAGACACTAAAATGTGTGCCTTGTAGCACTATGATAATGACATGATATGATAATGCCCACTTATACAATGAGCCACTGGCTAATATGTTAGCAATTGACCCCCTGTCTTTTTTTACAGAAGGAGAAGGGTTTTTAGAATTGTAGAGACTCCCTGACCAAAATAAAAAGTACCAAACCTTGCCTATTTTTACACTGTTGCTGTGTCAGCACTGAACAATCAAGTGCTGGAATTTGTTGGCAAAGCAATGCAGGAGAGAACTGTTGAGTTGATCTACCTCTCAACAGACATATACCAGAAGCTAAGCAACAGATGATGTGTATCATTCCACACTGGGTTTTTTTTCAAGGGGCTTGAGCAAAAGCTTGCCATTGGCCTCACCGTTAAAAATAAATGCTTTTTTGAGGCATTCATCTCCATGCAACTGTTACAAAGTTCTCTGTGGAGAAATCACATGTAGGTGCCAACATCTTGGAAGACTTTAACACTAATGTCAACAGAATGTTTCAACCCAATGGTCTCAGCATTGGATTTGGTGCCCCTGGCAATGGTGGTGCTGGGGTGTAATTTTTATAATCATTATTAATGTGAAAAGCTTGCAAAATAAGGTATAATGAAGCTGCATAGAAAACGTGGTGGAAGAAAAATTAATGTACTCATTTGAAATGTGCCCACAGGGAGTCGCCACCAATGTATACGATGATTAATGAACTTGACTAATAAAGAATAAATAATGTGCCCATGTATGATTTTGTACTAGCATTATGAATTATGTATTAAGGCTTTGCTAAGTTAATCACTATGCCTTAGTTAGCAAGAGTCTGGGCCTAGTTGCCTGGTCTCAGTTTTTTTTCTAACATGCAATGTGCTGTCTTCCTGAAGGACATGAAACTGTACTTTTCCAGAAGTTAGAGAAATGTATGTGTAACCGTGGTAAATTCTTTCTCATGAGACCCGACTTGCTCAAGGAGACATTCTTGCTGAATGCAACAGTGTAATTCGCAACAGGTACAAGGTCGCCTAAACTGGTAAAGACAATGGAACTACTGACTGGAGCGACAAGTGTAACTTTTCTTACCTGACATTCTACCCGCTGAAGACATCAATCACAGGAACCAATAAACTGCATGAGAACTGTCTTAGGTGAAAATTCTAGTAAGGTGATCAACGGATAATTGGACAGAGTTAACGATGCACCAAATATTGACCAATTGGAAATTAGAGACTTGTCTGGCAAATTCAATTTAACAACGTGACACAAGGAGAGATCAGCCAATTAGAGGGACACTCTTGCGGTTACTCTGATATTCTGTTTTAGCTTTTGCTGTTTGACACTTTGAACTATCCTTACCTTCCTTGCCTCGCCCGATACTTGTTTCTCCTCCTTATGAGGGAAGAGCCCTTTGCCCTACCTTGCTGAGACTTTGCTGTTCTATCCTGGCTGATGGCGAATCGACTGCTGTGATGAGGACGAAGACTGACTCTGTATGCTGACCCATTACAAAGGGTAACTATATGATGATAAATTGTAATTGTCTGTTTGCCTTTCCTTTCTAGGTACCAACTGCTCTTTTGACAGAAGCCATAGTTAGATGTTTTCCAAATTTATGTTGCTAAATTGTTTTGCATGAAGCCCAACATGCCAATGCTAATTAGAGGTTAGTTAAGGAATTCATGGGTGCAAATAGACAAATGACTGGACCTCTGTTTTGTTGAAATAACGTGCTATTGATACTCTGCTGAAAGTTGATTCATGTTGACGTCGGGTTTTGTCCTAATGTTCATGATCTTTGCTTTGATTAAGTCTTATTCAAGTTGCCATATTGTTACATTGATGATGTGTTTGTTGGTATTGAGACTAATGAATATGCTAGTAGGTTGTAACGAATAGGGAATAAATATCCAAAATCTTACTAGATTTGTGTGATTATTCATTGGCTGGAAAGTCATGGGGTTTTAGTCTTATTGGAGCAAATTGGAAAGGAGAATCGATTAGTTATTGTGGATACTGATGAAGTGAATAATCTATTGATTGAAATGCAAAATAGTTGTCTCGTCTTAAGGAGTCCCCAATCAGGGTGAAAAGATTCATTGGCCTAAAACGAGTCCCTATGTAAGTAAAATTATCAAGGTTGGGACGCGTTATCAGTTCTGGTAGCACAGGACGGTTTCGGCCCTTTGGGGCCCCAACACGAGGGACCATTGTTTTAGAATTGGTTTTGAGATAATGCAAATTGGAGAGATGATGTGCCCCTAAGTCCCAAATGACTTTCCCGGAATCTCGGATCTTGCCGAAGTGAGTTGGGTATTTTCTCGGCGTTCTAGTGATGGTGTAAGTGATATAGGGTTTGCGCTTGCACAGCTTATGCATATCGCAGGTGAATTGTGAAGTTTGCGAGAATTTCAGGCCAGGTGATGTTTTAGTAGGAGTGTGCGTACTCCGCAGTATGAGACTAGGGAAGTCGGCGAACTTCATTTGAGTGTGGTGCTTTGTGCTAAAAAATTGTCCACGTGTTTGTTGGAGATGTACGGACCCTGCGTGGTCTAAGACTCCGGAGTATGTTGATAACTGTAAAAGACACTTGGTTTATGTTGTAATTTGCCCGGTTTAATAGGTCAATCGGGCATGGTTGACGAGTCGAGTTTGAGTCAATGTGAGTGGGTGAAAACTTCGATGGAGTTTTGGTGAGTTCTAAAGTGCACTAGGATGAACCATTGACAAGTCGAGAGTAGAATTTGCGGGTCAAATTTTGCTTGCAAGTGCGGGATCTGAGAAGGAGAGAGTAGCGGCAGAGGCTTCAAGTGAAATCTCTGTAAAGTTCTGAAGCGATTGTGTTACCCTTCCTGTAGTAAACCGGCAAATTTGAGTTTTGTTAGTGCTCGCAATATATTGCATTAGTTTTGAGTGAATCGAGAGTGAGGGAGACAAGCCGCAAGACTTTGTCAGCTGCAGTGTGTATGAGTGTAACGTCATTGGAGCTGCGCTGGGATAGGTCAGTTAGTGAGAAGGGTCACGCATGGATTGGCAGCCATCCGTGAGAGGCAATTGGTTGAGAAGGTAGGTGAAGGGTGTTCTGGGAATTAAAGTCACTTCCTGATTCGATTGTTAACAAATTAAAGACGCAAAAATGAAGTTCTTCAAGGCTTTAAGGAGCGCTTTGAGGGGGGATGTGTACATTACCGTGAGTGTGGGGGAGCCTATACCGCCAGAGGATACTCCGGCTTACGCCGTAATGGAGGAGAAGGGAGTCGCGCCATGTCTTTGGCTAAAGCAATGGTGCAAATTAACAGAGAAAGATGGGGGTTTAGCGTTTCCAGAGAACGGGTCATTCAATATAATGATCTTAGAGAATTTGCAGAAGGCGTTAAATGAGCAAAAGCCTCCTCCAAGACCTGCACAGTTTGAGGCTTTAGCAATTTGGGAACTGATGGCAATATGACAACGGCAACAGAAATTTGAGAGGAGAATGAGAAAGGCAGAAAAGACACTAGCAGAGGCTAGGTGGGATAGTTCACACAGAATGTGGAGAAGGGAGATAATAGATGGAGTCAGGATGTTTCTGGCAATAACTCAGGAAGCCGACACGCAAGGAAGAAAGGCCACTATTAAAACGGATAAGGGTTCTGGCAAGGAAAAGGAGACTAAAAGATCTTGGGCAGATGCAGATGATTCCGATGATGATGAGTTCCTCAATCAGTTATTACATGATCGTCCACCGCCATATGCCATGGAGGACAATGGACCAAGTACTAGTGCAGGTCCTGTAAATTCAACAAAGAACCAGGGAATAGCGAATTCAGCACAGGTAAATGCAATTGCGACACCGGCTCCGATGCAGAATAGTGTCAGTGTGTCTACTGCCCCAGAGATGCAGACACAGTTGCAGCCACCACCAGTTCAGAGGCTGTACCCTGATGTCCCGATACTAGAGACTACCACAAGCTTGAAGGTGCAGCCAGATCAAGCCTATACGAGATCAAAGTTAGTGCAGATTGAGCCAACTCCACTTTAACTGCCCCAGTCGCAGCCGCAGACGGTTCCGAGTTATACTTCGGTCACAGGACCGCAGTTAGCTACGGCTCAGATAATGAATCAGAATATGGGAGCCAGTGTTCCACAGGTCGTGGGGAATAAGCCAGCACCAGCCGCCATATCCTTACCCATTACAGTTGGTCCACCAGTGCCATTATATGCGCAGGCAAAGCCTGGCGTATGTGATTAGGGAGTAATGACCCAAGAAATGACAAGAGGAGGGTTCGTAGGGAGGTCTCAAGGGATGACTCCAGTGGAACAGGCAATAGACAGATCTAGATCACTGTTAGACTTCAGTCCGATTGGGATTTCTCCAGATACCATGCGGCAATCAGCTTTGGGACTGCTGACTCCGCAGACCTTGAGTGCATATGTGCCGCAAACATCAGTAATGCAGGCTGGGAATCTCTCTCTGCAAGGGTTAACGGCACAACAACTGAATGAATGGTTAGACAAGTTAAATTCACCACAGATTACCCCTGCGACAGCAGAGCGGTCGGAAAGAGAAGAGTACCTGAATTTTGTGAGGTTGGGCATGGAAGTAGCTGAACTAGTTGAAGGAAGCATGGGAGTGAACAGACTAGAAACGTACACTGAAGCAGAGTTGAGGTATTTGTGCCCAAAAATAACTAAAGAAGTGAGCAAAGTGCATCAGAGGTTGGCAAACTTAGCAGACAAATGTGGCATAGACTTAGACAATGCTAAGCATCTGAAGAGGAGCTACAGGTTAGACTTCGAGCCGAAGGATTTTGATCACATGAGGTCTACTGGGATGAAGGCACACCTCAAAGAAATACTGCAGAGCGCCCAAGTTTGGGGAGCGTGAGAAAAGTGAGAAGGCAGATGGGTAAAGAAAAGAGATGAAAGAAAGAGTGATTGCACGGAGCAGCAGCAGGTGAAATCAGTGCCTGACACTGGTACAATAAAAGCGTACCCCATGAGAGAGACAGCTGGAGGGGTTCTTGTCCATGTACCATGGTCCAGGGGTGACATTCTGTCATTTACAAATGACTTTCCCAGGTGGAGGGAGAAGCCAATAGAGTGGTATCAGCAGACAGACAGGTTTGTGAAGCTTGCGAAGTGTCTTTGGGAAGACTTGAATACGCTTTTTGAGATTATAGTTCCAGCTGACTTGTGGCTTGAATGCAAGAGAAGTGTGGATTAGCCGACAGCAGAACCGGCAAGGGACAAAGTCACAGGAGCCCCGTGTCCTGAGGTGATGAGGAACTACTTTAAGGTGATCGAGTTTTTGAAGCAGAAAGTGTCGCAGCAAAACATTGATTGGCAAAAGATTGATCGAACGGTGCAAGAGGCCAAAGAGTCGATACATGCCTACTATGAGAGGTTGTTGAAAGCGTTCAAGCATTACAGCGGTACAGAGGTCATAGAGCCAAAAGACATGAATCACCTTGTGTTCAGGTTTGTCGAAGGGCTGAGACCAGAGATTAGTCAGATGATTAAGAATCATTTGATCTGTTGGCAAGCAAAGCTGATTGATGAGGTGTTGCAGTATGTGAAATACTGTAGTGACGAGATTGAGTTGAAACAGAGAAAGTTGAAGGAGAAAGTGATGGTGATGCAAATGAAGGCAGCGCAAGCAGGGATGCAGGGAAATGGAGTCCAACAGATGGTGCAACAGCCGCAGGGAAATGGGATGTTTCAGGTGCAAGCGAGAGGCAGAGGTAGAGGAGATTTGGGAACCGTGGTCCAGATTTAAATACCGTTACAGTTCAGGATGATGTACAGGGGACGAAGAAGGTGTTACCATGTCATGCATGCGGGGGCTTTGGACACTGTAAGCGGGAGTTTCCGATGATGGTGCAGGAGGGTGTTGTTCAACAAAGCACTGATGTCAATGCATTCCAAAATATTAAAGGACCAAGAATGAGGGGTCCAAATCCGAACTTTCAGAATAACATGGTTCACATGCAGGGTCTTCAACCCATGCAACAGGTACAGATGCCACGTGGACAACCAGTACAGATGCAGAAAGTACAACCGCAGATTCCTATGGTACCAAGACAGCAAATGCAGTTGCCCTTAGTACCAATGGGACAGCAACAGGTGATGCTTCCTCAACAGGTAACAGGTCAAGGAATGAGTCAAAATAGTGCAGGACAATAGTTCCCATTGCGTGGTGAGAATGGAATAAACGATGACTGGTCGGATGACAGCTCGGATAGTGAGGAGTGCAGGCTTGCAGCGTCCCTAGAAGTAGATCAGAGGGGACCTTACGTACAAGGGAAGGTGATGGGTCACAAGGTATAATTTTTGGTTGACACAGGAGCTACACGCTCTATAGTCAGAAGTGCAGAGGTTCCGAAGTTGCCTCTTTCAGGATGTACAATAAAGGTAGTAGGAGTGGCAAACCAGCTCCTTACTAACCCGATTACAGATCCGGTTCAGGTTGAGATTGGTACCTTCCAGGGATTGCACAGATTTTTGGTTTGCGACTCAAGTCCGGTGTCCCTACTGGGAAGAGACTTACTGTGCAAGACGAGGTGTTCAATCACCTGCTCTAATGAAGGAATTGAGGTGCAGACAAACAGTGATGATGGTCAGATCTCAGAGCCAGAAACAGAGACCACAGATGAAGAGTACCCTTTGATAAGCTTCTTCCCGATGTTCACAGTGACCGATTTGCCAGCAGATTTGCAGGGGACAGTTACAGAAAAGGTGTGGGACTTGACAGGAAAGGAAGTGGGGCTGATAAAAGGAGTAGAACCAGTCAAAGTAGATGTGAAGCCAAATGCTGTGTTCCCCCAGGCACCAGAATACCACATGGCACAGGATGTCCTCATACAGGTAACGCAGAAAATCACAGACTTTGTGAAGCAAGGTGTCCTGAGAGAAGTGATGAGCAGCCCATGTAATTCACCTATAATGGGATTGAGAAAGCCGTGTGGGAAAGTTCGGATTGTGAAAGATCAATGACATAGTGGTGAAGTGTTGCCCAATAGTGCCAAATCCAGCGGTGATTGTGTTCCAGGTCCCATGCGATGCAGAGTGGTTCACAGTCGTGGACTTGTCTCAAGCGTGCTTCTCTGTGCCTCTTCATGAGGACAGCCAATTTCTTTTCAGTTTTAAATTCTTGGACAAGGTTTACAGTTGGTATCGAATTCCTCAAGGGTTTTCGGAGTCACCTTCCATCTTTAATCAGATCCTGAAGAAGGATTTGGAGTAATTGGAACTGCCTTTCCAATCGACTCTAGTGCAGTACATTGACGACTTGTTGATCGCTTCCAAAACAAGAGATGACTGCAAGTATGAGACTATCGCTTTATTGAACCACTTGGGAAAGAACGGGCATAAAGTGTCCCCAAAGAAGCTGCAGTACTGTCAGAAAGAGGTGAAATATCTAGATCATCTAATTGAGAAGGGGTCGAGGAAAATATCCAAGGAAAGAGTGACTGCCAGATTGCAGATGAATCCCCCGACATCTCAGTGAGACGTTAGAATGTTTTTGGGAATGGTGGGCTACTGGCATCAGTGGATCCCGAATTTCTCAGTCATCTCAAAGCCATTGGTGAGACTGATGATTAAGGAGGTTAAGGATGGCCCAGATGCTATAATTATGTCCGAGAAAGAGATGAAGGCGGTCATTGAGTTGAGGGAGTGTATGTGCAGGGCTCCAGCTTTAGGTATGCCTGATTACCCGAATCCTTTTGTCCTATTTTGTCATGACCGTGATGCTTGTTCTTTGTCTGTCTTGACACAGGTCCATGGAGGGGCACACTGACCAGTGGCATATTTTTCAGCTACTTTGGACCCAGTTGCAGCAGTCTTAACGGGTTGTCTGCGTGCCGTTGCAGCAGTTGGTCAAAGCCTCACACAGTGTGAAGGCATAGTGATAGGTCACCCTTTAACAGTTATTGTCCCACATTCAGTCGAGATTTTACTGACCCGGACCAAAACTCAGCACATGACAAATGCCAGATTGACGAAGTATGAAACAATTATATTGGGGTCACCAAATGTGTCACTGAAAAGATGTCCTGTATTGAACCCGATGTAGGAGGCTGGCCTGGCTTGTAGTGGGTACCAAGGGGTACTTACACCCTGTACCAGGTCCAGTTATCCCTTATTAGTGTAGAAGAGGTGTCTAGCAGCTTAGGCTGATAGAAAATGGTAGCTTAGCAGAGCAGCTTAGGCTGAACTAGGAGACGAGTGAAGCTCCTACAGTACCACTAGTGTCATATACACAATATCATAAGAAAACACAATACACAGATATACTAACAATAAAGGTACTTTATTTTTATGACAATATGCCAAAGTATCTCAGTGAGTACCCTCAGTATGAGGATAGCAAATATACACAAGATATATGTACACAATACCAAAATATGCAGTAATAGCAATAGAAAACAGTGCAAACAATGTATAGTCACAATAGAATGCAATGGGAGCACATAGGGATAGGGGCAACACAAACTATATACTCTAGAAGTGGAATGCGAACCACGAATGGACCCCAATACTATGTGAGCTCGTAGAGGGTCGCTGGGACTGTAAGAAAACAGTGAGGGTTACAAAAATAGCCCACCCCAAGACCCTAAAAAGTAGGTGTAAAGTGCACCTATGTTCCCCAGAGAGCACAAAAGTCGTGATAGGGGAATTCTGCAAGGAAGAACAACACCAGCAATGCAACCAAAGTGGATTTCTGGACGAGAGTACCTGTGGAACAAGGGGACCAAGTCCAAGAGTCGCGACAAAGTCGAGAGTGAGCAGATGCCCAGGAAATGCCAGCTGAGGGTGCAAAGGAGCTGCCACCAGATGGTAGAAGCTGTGGATTCTGCAAGAACGACAAGGGCTAGAAACTTCCCCTTTGGAGGATGGATGTCCCACGTCGTGAAGAAGCTTGCAGAGGTGTTTCCGTGCAGAACGACCGCAAACAAGCCTTGCTAGCTGCAAGGGTCACGGTTAGGGTTTTTGGATGCTGCTGTGGCCCAGGATGGACCAGGATGTCGCCAGTTGCAAGAGGAGACAGAGGGGGCGCCCAGCAAGACAAGGAGCCCACTCAGAAGCAAGCAGCACCCACAGAAGTGCCAGAACAGGCACTACAAAGTGGAGTGAACCGGAGCTCACCCGAAGTCACAAAGGAAGGTCCCATGACGCCGGAGGACAACTCAGGAGGTTGTGCACTGCAGGTTAGAGTGCCGGGGACCCAGGCTTGGCTGTGCACACAGGAAATCCTGGAAGAGTGCACAGGAGCCGGAGCAGCTGCAAAACACGCGGTTCCCAGCAATGCAGTTTAGCGTGGGGAGGCAATGACTTACCTCACCAAACTTGGACTGAAGAGTCACTGGACTGTGGGAGTCACTTGGACAGATTTGCTGAGTTCAAGGGACCTCGCTCATCGTGCTGAGAGGAGACCCAGAGGACCGGTGAAGCAGTTCTTTGGTGCCTGCGGTTGCAGGGGGAATATTCCGTCGACCCACGGGAGATTTCTTCAGAGCTTCTAGTGCAGAGAGGAGGCAGACTACCCCCACAGCATGCACCACCAGGAAAACAGTCGAGAAGGCGGCAGGATCAGCGTTACAAGGTCGCAGTAGTAGTCTTTGCCACTTTGTTGCAGTTTTGCAGGCTTCCAGCGCGGTCAGCAGTCGATTCCTTGGCAGAAGGTGAAGAGAGAGATGCAGAGGAACTGTGATGAGCTCTTTCATTCGTTATCTAAAGAATTCCCCAAAGCAGAGACCCTAAATAGCCAGAAAAGGAGGTTTGGCTACTTAGGAGAGAGGACAGGCTAGCAACACCTGGAGGAGCCTATCAGAAGGAGTCTCTGACGTCACCTGCTGGCACTGGCCACTCAGAGCAGTCCAGTGTGCCAGCAGCACCTCTGTTTCCAAGATGGCAGAGGTCTGGAGCACACTGGAGGAGCTCTGGGCACCTCCCAGGGGAGGTGCAGGTCAGGGGAGTGGTCCTTCCCCTTTCCTTGGTCCAGTTTCGCGCCAGAGCAGGGCTGGGGGATCCCTGAACCGGTGTAGACTGGCTTATGCAGAGATGGGCACCATCTGTGCCCATCAAAGCATTTCCAGAGGCTGGGGGAGGCTACTCCTCCCCAGCCCTGACACCTTTTTCCAAAGGGAGAGGGTGTACCACCCTCTCTCTGAGGAAGTCCTTTGTTCTGCCTTCCTGGGCCAAGCCTGGCTGGACCCCAGGAGGGCAAAAACCTGTCTGAGGGGTTGGCAGCAGCAGCAGCTGCAGTGAAACCCCGGGAAAGGTAGTTTGGCAGTACCCGGGTCTGAGCTAGAGACTCGGGGGATCATGGAATTGTCTCCCCAATGCCAGAATGGCATTGGGGTGACAATTCCATGATCCTAGACATGTTACATGGCCATGTTCGGAGTTACCATTGTGACGCTATACATATGTCGTGACATATGTAGAGTGCACGCGTGTAATGGTGTCCCCGCACACACAAAGCCCGGGGAATTTGACCTGAACAATGTGGGGGCACCTTGGCTAGTGCCAAGGTGCCCACACCCTAAGTAACTTAGCACCCAACCTTTACCAGGTAAAGGTTAGACATATAGGTGACTTATAAGTTACTTAAGTGCAGTGGTAAATGGCTGTGAAATAACGTGTAAGTTTTTTCACTCAGGCTGCACTGGCAGGCCTGTGTAAGAATTGTCAGATCTCCCTATGGGTGACACAAGCAATGCTGCAGCCCATAGGGATCTCCTGGAACCCCAATACCCTGGGTACCTCAGTACCATATACTAGGGAATTATAAGGGTGTTCCAGTATGCCAATGTAAATTGGTGAAATTGGTCACTAGCCTGTTAGTGACAATTTGGAAAGAAATGAGAGAACATAACCACTGAGGTTCTGGATAGCAGAGCCTCAGTGAGACAGTTAGTCATAACACAGGTAACACATACAGGGCACACTTATGAGCACTGGGGCCCTGGCTGGCAGGGTCCCAGTGACACATACAACTAAAACAACATATATACAGTGAAATATGGGGGTAACATGCCAGGCAAGATGGTACTTTCCTACACAACCCCCCCCAAACGAAGGACAATAAGACTAGCCATGACCTGATGAGTCTTCATTGTCTAAGTGGAAATATCTGGAGAGTCCATCTGCATTGGAGTGGGTACTCCCAGGTCTATGTTCCACTGTATAGTCCATTCCCTGTAGGGATATGGACCACCTCAATAATTTAGGGTTTTCACCTTTCATTTGTTTTAGCCAAAGTAGAGGTTTGTGGTCTGTCTGAACAATGAAGTGAGTGCCAAACAGGTATGGCCTCAACTTCTTCAGTGCACAGACCACAGCAAAGGCCTCCCTCTCTATGGCAGACCAACGCTTTTCTCTAGGGGTCAACCTCCTGCTGATAAAAGCAACAGGTTGATCCTGGCCCTCAGCATTAAGTTGAGATAAGACTGCCCCTACCCCTAATTCAGATGCATCAGTTTGGACAATGAATTTTGTGGAGTAACAGGGGCTTTTCAGGACAGGTGCAGAGCACATGGCCTGCTTCAGCTCCTCAAAAGCTTTCTGACAGCTAGCTGTCCATAATACCTTTTTAGGCATTTTCTCAGATGTGAGGTCCTTAAGAGGGGCTGCAATGGAGCCATAGTTCTTTATGAACCTCCTTTAATACCCAGTGAGGCCTAAGAAGGCTCTCACCTGGGTCTGAGTTGTAGGGGGAACCCAATCTATAATAGTTTGGATTTTCCCCTGAAGTGGTGCAATCTGTTCTCCACCTACCAGGTGTCCCAGATAAACCACTTTGCCCTGCCCTATCTGGCACTTTGAAGCCTTGATAGTGAAGCCTGCCTTTTGCAGGGCCTTCAAAACTTTCCACAGGTGGACAAGGTGATCATCCCAGGTGAAGGTAAAGACAGCTATATCATCTAGATATGCTGCACTAAAAGCCTCCAAACCTTGCAGGACTGTATTCACCAACCTCTGAAAAGTGGCAGGTGCATTTTTCAACCCAAAAGGCATTACTGTGAATTGGTAGTGCCCTCCAATGGTTGAAAATGCAGTTTTTGCTTTTGCATCCTCTGATAACTTGATCTGCCAATACCCTGCAGTCAAATCAAAGGTGCTTAGATATTGGCAGATGCCAGTGTATCTATTAGCTCATCTGCCCTGGGTATAGGGTGAGCATCAGTTTTGGTTACCTGGTTGAGACCTCTATAATCTACACAAAACCTGTTTTGGTACAAGTACCACAGGAGAGGCCCATGGACTTTCAGAGTGCTCAACCACTCCCAGTTCAAGCATTTTCTGAACCTCTTGTTTTATGCAGTCCCTGACATGGTCAGGCTGCCTATAGATCTTACTTTTGACAGGCAAGCTGTCTCCAGTATCTATAGTGTGCTCACACCAAGACGTGGTGCCTGGCACAGTAGAAAAGAGTTCAGAAAACTGACCCAGGAGATTTATGCAGTGGTCTTTCTGCTCAGCAGTAAGACAATCTGCCAAAACTACACCTTCCACTAGAGCATCTTGTTCTGTGGAAGAGAAGAGATCAGGGAGAGGGTCACTCTCTTCTTCCTGTCCTTCATCTGTTGCCATGAGCAGGGTGAGATCAGCCCTGTCATAGTAGGGTTTCAGGCGATTGACATGGAGCACCCTAAGGGGACTCCTGGCAGTGCCTAAGTCAACTAAGTAGGTGACTTCACCCTTTTTCTCAACAATAATGTGGGGTCCACTCCATTTATCTTGGAGTGCTCTTGGGGCCACAGGCTCCAAGACCCACACTTTCTGCCCTGGTTGGTACTGAATCAGAACAGCCTTCTGGTCATGCCATTGCTTTTGGAGCTCTTGGCTGGCCTGAAGGTTTTTACTGGCCTTTTTCATGTACTCAGCCATCCTAGATCTTAGGCCAAGTACATAGTCCACTATGTCTTGTTTAGGAGCTTTTAAAGGTTGTTCCCAACCCTCCTTTACAAGTGTTAGATGACCTCTCACAGGGTGTCCAAATAGGAGTTCAAAGGGGCTGAAGCCCACTCCTTTTTGGGGTACCTCCCTGTAAGCATAAAGGAGGCAAGGTAACAGGACATCCCATCTCCTCCGGAGTTTTTCAGGGAGTCCCATTATCTTTCCTTTGAGAGTTTTATTAAACCTCTCAACCAGTCCATTTGTTTGTGGATGATAGGGTGTGGTGAACTTGTATGTCACACCACATTCCTTCCACATTGCCTTTAAGTAAGCAGACATGAAATTGCTTCCCCTGTCTGATACCCACCTCTTTTGGAAAGCCCACCCTGGAAAAGATTCCCAGGAGGGTCTTTGCCACTGCAGGAGCTGTAGTGGTCCTTAGAGGAATTGCTTCAGGATATCTGGTGGCATGGTCCACTACCACCAAGATAAACCTATTGCCTGAAGCAGTAGGAGGGTCAAGGGGGCCAACTATGTCAACCCCTACCCTTTCAAATGGAACCCCAACCACAGGCAGTGGAATAAGGGGTGCCTTTGGAGTGCCACCTGTTTTGCCACTGGCTTGACAGGTTTCACAGGACTTACAAAATTCCTTTGTGTCCTCAGACATTCTAGGCCAATGAAACAAGGGGACAAGCCTGTCCCAAGTTTTCATTTGCCCCAAATGTCTAGCTAAGGGAATGTCGTGGGCTAGAGTTAGGAGGAACTTTCTGTATTCCTGAGGAATCACCAATCTCCTGGCAGTTCCAGGTTTTGGATCCCTTGCTTCAGTATACAAAAGGTTGTCCTCCCAGTAAACTCTGTGACAGTCACTGACATCCCCATTTGCTTGGTTGACAGCTTGCTGCCTTAGACCCTCTAGTGTGGGACAGGTATGCTGTGCCACACTCAGCTCCTCCCTAGCAGGCCCCCCTTCACCCAAAAGCTCAGCAGTGTCTGCTTCCAGCTCGTCTGGTGTAGGTTCTGCACAGGGTGGAAATTCTTCTTCCTCAGAAGTTGAATCCACTGTAGAGGGAGGGATAGTAGGTAGTGTTTTACCTTTACTAACCCTAGCTTTAGGGAGCACTTGGTCCATTCTTCCAGGATCCAAGTCACCCTGTCATTTTTGCTTTTTGGCCTGAGCCCTTGTCAAAGCAAAAATATGCCCTGGAGTGCCCAGCATTGCTGCATGAGCCTCCAACTCCACTTCTGCCCAAGCTGATGTCTCTAAATCATTCCCTAGTAGACAGTCTACAGGTAAATCTGAGGCAACCACAACTTTCTTTGGACCAGTAACCCCCCCCAGTTGAGATTCACAACAGCCATGGGGTGGCTAAGAGTGTTGTTATGAGCATCAGTCACTTGGTACTGGTGACCAAGTAGGTGTTGTTCAGGGTGGACCAGTTTCTCTATTACCATGGTAACACTGGCACCTGTGTCCCTGTAGGCCTGAACCTCAACACCATTTATTAGGGGAAGTTGCTTGTACTTATCCATATTAAGGGGACAAGCAACCAAGGTGGACAAATCAATGGCCCCCTCAGAGACTAACACAGCCTCTGTGGTCTCCCTAACAAGACCAACCCCAACCCCAACTAAATTACCAAAAGTGAGCCCAGCTACTCCCTTGGATTGGCTATTAGTAGGTTTGCTCCCACCACCACTGCTATTACTAGGGGCACTAGGTGTAGCAGTAGGGGTTATGGTAGTGGGAGGCTTGGTGCTTTTCTTTGGACAACTGGGATCTGTTGTCCAATGGCCTTTTATTTTACATAAATAGCACCATAGTTTCTTTTCTTTGTTTTGATTTGAAGAGGATTTGGGCCCGCCACCCCCACCAGAGTGTTTTTGTGGGCCTGATGAAGACTCATTTTTAGATTTGTCCCCACCCTTGTCAGAAGACTTACCATCCTTCTTCTTGCCATCCTTGTCACCCCCTGTATGAACTTTTCTGTTCATCCTTGTTCTGACCCATTTGTCTGCCTTCTTTCCCAATTCTTGGGGAGAGGTCAGATCAGAGTCTACCAGGTACTGGTGTAACAAATCAGACACACAATTATTAAGAATATGCTCTCTCAGGATTAAGTTATACAGGCTTTCATAGTCAGAAACTTTACTGCCATGTAACCACCCCTCCAAGGCCTTCACTGAATGGTCAACAAAGTCTACCCAGTCTTGTGAAGACTCCTTTTTGGTTTCTCTGAACTTCATCCTGTACTGTTCAGTGGTTAAGCCATAACCATCAAGGAGTGCATTCTTAAGAACTGTAAAATTATTGGCATCACTTTCTTTAAAAGTAAGGAGCCTATCCCTACCCTTTCCACTGAAAGATAGCCATAGGATAGCAGCCCACTGCCTTTGAGGGACCTCCTGTACAACACAGGCCCTCTCAAGTGCAGCAAACCACTTGTTAATGTCATCCCCCTCCTTGTAAGGGGGAACTATCTTGTGCAGATTCCTAGAATCATGCTCTTTTACAGGATGACTATTGGGAATACTGCTGCTGCCACCATGGGGTCCAAACCCCAACCTCTGTCTTTCTTTTTCTAAATCAAATGCTTGCCTATCTAAATCCAGCTGTTGCTTCTTGAGCTTCAGCCTGTATTCTTCCACTCTCAATCTATTGAGTTCCCTTTCTAACACTCTGTCTTCAGGGAGGGTGGGTTGGGCATGCCTTGACACAGAAGAATGGTGTGAATGGACAGAGGGAGACCTGTCCCTAACAGATGGCACTCTCACATTCTGGCCTACAGAAGTAACACTCCTAATGTGATGGGAACTCACATTAGTACCAGCCATGCTAGGTGGCTTGCTAGGGGGCAGGCTGGGAAGGTTCCCTCCTAACTCTCTTACTAGGGGATTCCCAGAATCAGAGTGTGAACCATCAGCTAATTTCTCTACAGATGTGCCAACTAAGGTCTTATCCTGTTCAATGAGCATATTAACTAACAGTTCTCTTGAGGGTTTCTTCCCTACCCCTAAACCTCTTTCAATGCAGAGACTCCTTGCTCCTTTCCAGCTAAGGTGATCATATGCAAGTTTAGTCAGATCAACAGTTAGACCTGTACCAGACATTATAGAAAAGGTTTAAGGGACAGAAAAAGAAAGAAAAAGTTTCAGAACTTTTTAAAGAACAAAAAAAAAACTTTTAAAACTTTTTAAGAACTTTTTGAAAGTTTTAGAGGTACTTTTCAGCACTTAGAAAAAGAGTAAGAGAAGAAAAGCAAAACGTTTTGGTTAGGTGTACATACACTGAACTTGTTTTGTATATTTTTCGCTTATGAAAAGTACAATATGACTAAGTGGTAAGTAGTTGCAAGTACTTATCCCACCGCTGCACAACCAATGTAGGAGGCTGGCCTGGCTTGTAGTGGGTACCAAGGGGTACTTACACTCCGTACCAGGTCCAGTTATCCCTTATTAGTGTGGAAGATGTGTCTAGCAGCTTAGGCTGATTGAAAATGATAGCTTAGCAGAGCAGCTTAGGCTGAACCAGGAGACAAGTGAAGCTCCTACAGTACCACTAGTGTCATATGTACAATATCATAAGAAAACACAATACACAAATATACTAAAAACAAAGGTACTTTATTTTTATGACAATATGCCAAAGTATCTCAGTGAGTACCCTCAGTATCGGGATAGCAAATATACACAAGATATATGTACACAATACCAAAATATGCAGTAATAGCAATAGAAAACAGTGCAAACAATGTATAGTCACAATAGAATGCAATGGGAGCACATAGGGATAGGGGCAACACAAACCATATTCTCTAGAAGTGGAATGCGAACCACAAATGGACCCCAAACCTATGTGAGCTCGTAGAGGGTCGCTGGGACTGTAAGAAAACAGTGAGGGTTACAAAAATAGCCCACCCCAAGACCCTAAAAAGTAGGTGTAAAGTGCACCTATGTTCCCCAAAGAGCACATAAGTCATGATAGGGGAATTCTGCAAGGAAGAACAACACCAGCAATGCAACCAAAGTGGATTTCTGGACGAGAGTACCTGTGGAACAAAGGGACCAAGTCCAAGAGTCGCGACAAAGTTGAGAGTGGGCAGATGCCCAGGAAATGCCAGCTGAGGGTACAAAGGAGCTGCCACCAGATGGTAGAAGCTGTGGATTTTGCAAGAACGACAAGGGCTAGAAACTTCCCCTTTGGAGGATGGATGTCCCACGTCGTGAAGAAGCTTGCAGAGGTGTTGCCGTGCAGAACGACCGCAAACAAGCCTTGCTAGCTGCAAGGGTCACGGTTAGGGTTTTTGGATGCTGCTGTGGCCCAGGATGGACCAGGATGTCGCCAGTTGCAAGAGGAGACAGAGGGGGCGCCCAGCAAGACAAGGAGCCCACTCAGAAGCAAGCAGCACCCACAGAAGTGCCAGAACAGGCACTACAAAGTGGAGTGAACCGGAGCTCACCTGAAGTCACAAAGGAAGGTCCCACGACGCCGGAGGACAACTCAGGAGGTTGTGCACTGCAGATTAGAGTGCCGGGACCCAGGCTTGGCTGTGCACACAGGAAATCCTGCAAGAGTGCACAGGAGCCGGAGCAGCTGCAAAACACGCGGTTCCCAGCAATGCAGTCTAGCGTGGGGAGGCAAGGACTTACCTCCACCAAACTTGGACTGAAGAGTCACTGGACTGTGGGAGTCACTTGGACAGAGTTGCTGAGTTCAAGGGACCTCACTTGTCGTACTGAGAGGAGACCCAGAGGACTGGTGAAGCAGTTCTTTGGTGCCTGCGGTTGCAGTGGGAAGATTCCGTCGACCCACGGGAGATTTCTTCGGAGCTTCTAGTGCAGAGAGGAGGCAGACTACCCCCACAGCATGCACCACCAGGAAAACAGTCGAGAAGGCGGCAGGATCAGCGTTACAAGGTCGCAGTAGTCGTCTTTGCTACTTTGCTGCAGTTTTGCAGGCTTCCAGCGCGGTCAGCAGTCGATTCCTTGGCAGAAGGTGAAGAGAGAGATGCAGACGAACTCTGATGAGCTCTTGCATTCGTTATCTAAAGAATTCCCCAAAGCAGAGACCCTAAATAGCCAGAAAAGGAGGTTTGGCTACTTAGGAGAGAGGACAGGCTAGCAACACCTGGAGGAGCCTATCAGAAGGAGTCTCTGACGTCACCTGCTGGCCCTGGCCAGTCAGAGCAGTCCAGTGTGCCAGCAGCACCTCTGTTTCCAAGATGGCAGAGGTCTGGAGCACACTGGAGGAGCTCTGGGCACCTCCCAGGGGAGGTGCAGGTCAGGGGAGTGGTCCTTCCCCTTTCCTTTGTCCAGTTTCGCGCCAGAGCAGGGCTGGGGGATCCCTGAACCGGTGTAGACTGGCTTATGCAGAGATGGGCACCATCTGTGCCCATCAAAGCATTTCCAGAGGCTGGGGGAGGCTACTCCTCCCCAGCCCTGACACCTTTTTCCAAAGGGAGAGGGTGTAACACCCTCTCTCTGAGGAAGTCCTTTGTTCTGCCTTCCTGGGCCAAGCCTGGCTGGACCCCAGGAGGGCAGAAACCTGTCTGAGGGGTTGGCAGCAGCTGCAGTGAAACCCCGGGAAAGGTAGTTTGGCAGTACCCGGGTCTGAGCTAAAGACTCGGGGGATCATGGAATTGTCTCCCCAATGCCAGAATGGCATTGGGGTGACAATTCCATGATCCTAGATATGTTACATGGCCATGTTCGGAGTTACCATTGTGACGCTATACATATGTCGTGACATATGTACAGTGCACGCGGGAAATGGTGTCCCCGCACTCACAAATTCCGGGGAATTTGCCCTGAACAATGTGGGGGCACCTTGGCTACTGCCAGGGTGCCCACACACTAAGTAACTTAGCACCCAACATTTACCAGGTAAAGGTTAGACATATAGGTGACTTATAAGTTACTTAAGTGCAGTGGTAAATGGCTGTGAAATAACGTGTACGTTATTTCACTCAGGCTGCACTGGCAGGCCTGTGTAAGAATTGTCAGATCTCCCTATGGGTGGCACAAGAAATGCTGCAGCCCATAGGGATCTCCTGGAACCCCAATACCCTGGGTACCTCAGTACCATATACTAGGGAATTATAAGGGTGTTTCAGTATGCCAATGTAAATTGGTGAAATCGTCACTAGCCTGTTAGTGACAATTTGGAAAGAAATGAGAGAGCATAACCACTGAGGTTCTGGATAGCAGAGCCTCAGTGAGACAGTTAGTCATAACACAGGTAACACATACAGGGCACACTTATGAGCACTGGGGCCCTGGCTGGCAGGGTCCCAGTGACACATACAACTAAAACAACATATATACAGTGAAATATGGGGGTAACATGCCAGGCAAGATGGTACTTTCCTACACCCAACAACTTTGCTTCCAAATGAGAATACAGAGGTCGATGATGCTGAGGAGATAGAACATGATTGTCTTGAGGTAACAGAACTGTGCACCAAACCGAGACCTGACATTAAAGATACCCAATTGGAAGAGAATGATTACATTATCTTTGTTGATGGCTCATGTTTGAGAGACTCAGTAGGAGTACTGAGAGCCGGATACGCTGTGTGTACAATCACCGGTATCCTAGAAGCATCTTGGCTTGAAAGAGTATACTCTGCTCAAGTGCTGAATTGGTTGCTCTTACTAGAGCATGCCATGCCGGTGACAAACTGAAAGTGACTATCTATACTGACAGCAGGTACGGATTTGGAATTGTCCATGAGTTTGGCCAATTATGGTCACAGAGGGGTTTTCTGACCTACTCTGGTTCTCCAGTAAAAAACAGTGAGAGAATTAAGGAATTGTTGCACGCGATTCAGTTACCTCTTGAAATTGCTGTGGTGAAATGCAGCACTCATGTGAAATCACAAGACTTTGTGTCAATGGGAAATGGATCTGCAGATCAAGTCGCAAGGTTTTGTGCATTGAACTGTATATCGTTCAAGGATCAGTGGGAATTGTTACCTGAAACGGAAAATGAGACATGCCCAGGTTACGCATTAAGAGTGGTTGACACTTTGGAGGAATTAAAATTGTTGCAGGGTCGTGCCAACAGAGAGGAGAAATGCTCTTGGCTCAAAATGCAATGTGTACAAAGACCAGATGATTTGTGGGTTTCAGACGAAGGGAAAATGGTTTTGCCGAACAGTCTTCTGTCACAATTTGCAAGGTTTTACCATGGACAGGCACATATTGGGAGAGATGCCATGATCAGGTTGTTCAAGATTGATTGGTTCAAACCGAAGTTCAGACAAGCTGCAGAAGTGATTTGTCACAGGTGCATCATCTGTCAACAGATGAATGCAGGGAAACGGACAGTGGTGAATTTGAGCCACATTGGGAGAGCAGGAGGTCCATTTAGCAGAATGCAGTTGGATTTTATTGAGATGCCTGTGTGTGGAGGTCTGAGATATGTGTTGGTGATTGTGTGTATCTTTAGTCACTGGATTGAAGCCTACCCTACACGTAGAAATGACTGTCTCACAGTAGCAAATTTGCTGCTTAGGTAATTGATTCCACGCTTCGGGTTTCCGATCTCTTTAGAATCAGATAGGGGAAGTCACTTCAACAACGAGGTGGTTAAGCTCTTGTGCGCAGCACTGAATATTGAACAGAAGTTGCATTGCAGTTACCGCCCTGAAGCCACAGGATTAGTGGAGCAGATGAATGGTACCCTGAAGTCGAGAATGGCAAAAATGTGTGCAGCTACAAATTTGAAAGGCCTGATGCGTTGCCCTTAGTGCTAATGTCAATGAGAAACACACCAAACAAGAAAACATGACTGTCTCCTCATGAAATTCTCATGGGCTGAGCTATGAGAATACCCGCGGTGCCTGAAAATGCTCTTGTGAATATCACAGATGATATAGGGCCTGATTCTAACTTTGGAGGACGGTGTTAAACCGTCCCAAAAGTGGCGGATATACCACCTACCGTATTACGAGTCCATTATATCCTATGGAACTCGTAATACGGTAGGTGGTATATCCGCCACTTTTGGGACGGTTTAACACCGTCCTCCAAAGTTAGAATCAGGCCCATAGTGTTGGACTACTGCAAGGGTCTGGCTGATGTGGTCCGCTCTTTCTCTAACCAGGTGGAGGCCGCCACATTGCCACCGATAAGTGATCCAGGTCACAATCTAAAAGCTGGTGATTGGGTTGTCGTCAAGAAACACGTGAGGAAGTTGTGTTTGGACCCACGTTGGAAGGGGCCATATCAAGTAATACTGACAACTACTACTGCTGTGAAGTGTGCAGGAATTCCAAACTGGATCCATGCCAGTCACACGAAAAAGGTGACGTGTCCAACTGATGAGGAAATTGAATTGTTGAAAATAACCACTCCAGAAATGGAAGTCTCAGGGCCGGAGAGTAATCAAAGGGGAACTGAGACAGGAGGAGAGCCCGTTGAGGATGGCTTAGTCACTCAAACAACAAACGAGACCCAGAGGGGTGACGGTGAGCCTAACTCAACTGAGGTGCCAGGAGGACTGACTCAAATAGAGGTTCTCCCAGAAGCAGACGGATATGGGTTTGAAGTTGAGCCCCTGACAGACCCAGAAGGCGAAGGAGTTGAGGCAGAAGAAAGTCAGAGTGCCCGGACTCCTCCTGAGCCGATTGCAGGTCCAGCAAAAGAAAACACCACAGAACAAGAGGAGGGCATTGAGCTGCCACACGGAAAGTCAAACAACAGAGGAACTTTAAAGGGTGATAAGTGGCCAGAATCGCAAGTGACAAAAGGAAAGGTGGTCATTGATGAGACAATTGAGGAAGAGGTCAATACAACAATGAAAGAAGACCTGAGCGAAGGAGAAATGCAAAGTGACCGCAAATTGAAAAGGAAGAAAATAGCAAATAGAAGGTACGCAGGTCCTGAATGGGCATACGCAACATCAGCTGAGTGGCAACAAGAGTTCTTGGCATTCTGTTTTGATCGTGAAGTCCCAGGTCAATAATATGGTACCTGAGTTTGGCCACAAGGAAAAGAGACTGTGTTAAGTTGAAATTGAATTGAAAGAAACCTGAGAAAAGAGATTGATAAGTTACTGGATGTGACACTGTTAACCTGAATTGACCTTTTGAGAACTGATTGTGACGAGCTGCTAACCAAATTGACAAATATCTTGGGAGTGAATGAGAAAGCTGTAAATACTTGCCAAATAGAGACTTTGCTTAGTTTGCCAAAAAAAGAAAAGAAAAAGCTTTTGACCATCCTCAGTTGGTTGCTTACATTTGTAGCACTTCACTTTCTGATTCTTTACAGATCATGCCTAGCACAGGAGATGAAAGTGAGGGGAGTAAGCGTTGTAAATATTTGGGTGTTGCTTTAGGTGTTGTATGTGTAATATTCATTATAGCTTTGTTTGTGGAAATGCGATTGGTGGATGAGAATGAGACTAACAATGCTACAATTCCTGAAACTGCTACACGAACAACTTGGGAGAGGTTTGAGCAAGATACGAAGTATTTGCACGAAGATACTAACACGAAGGGAGAACTGTCTACTAATGATTTCTATCGCTTGCTGAGTGAGTATGTTGACACCATGGATGCGAAAGCTTGCTATGTGTGTACGCAAATTCCTGTTTCCGTACAAGAGGGAGTTACCTATCATAGTTTGCCCCTAACCTATGGGATAAGCTGTAGTTTGTTACTAACACGTTTCTATAACCAAGAAGAGGTGCAATATTTCTATTCCAACTACGACCTGGTGTTCTCTTATGTGCCTATTATAGAAGATTTGAATAGCGTAGCTAAATACTATGCCATAAAGTTGGTGAACGGGTTCTTTGAAGCAAGAGGGGCGATTAGTTCATCTTGTGCAGACCACAATATTTTGACTTGCTTGCTTACACCTGTAGAGAAAAACTTTCTAGATCCCACTGAAGATAGAAGAAGGGTTCTGAAAGGGAAATTAGAAAATTACCTGATAATAGTAATGAGATTAGAAGTATGCTTACTAACCTAACAAGAGATAGTGCAGATTTGAAGGAATTGAAAGAACCAGGGGGCATATTTATACTCCGCCTGCGCCGATTGTGCGTCAAAAATTTTGATGCACAATCAGCGCAAACGTTGCCCCGTATTTAAACTTTGACGCCCGAGCCCGCGGACGTCAAAATACCGCCGTGTGTGTCATTTTTTGGATGCGGCAACCTGCCTTGTGTTAATTATATGCAAGGTAGGCGTTCCTGTCCCAAAAATGGCTTAAACGGCCGTGCGTCGTATTTATGCTTTCCGGCAAAAATGGCGCACGGCCGGGAGGCAGAGCCAGAAAATGACGCACAGCCCAATTTGCGTCAAAAATTAACGCCTGGGTCAGGGCAGGCGTTAAAATGGGGCAAACACACCTGTATTTAATCAGAACACACAGAACAAACAGCAGAGCAGCAACAGGGAGACATGAAGGTGATTCTAATCCAGCGTGCACGCAGACGCAGAGCCCAGCAGCAACAACAGCAGCTACAACAACACCAGCAGGGACCCCAAAGGCAGCGCAGAAGGCAGGAGAGGATATTCCGCCGAAGAAAAACCCTTCAGGGCCTCAGGGAACACGACATCATACAGAGGTACCGGTTGAACTGGCAGGCCATTCAGCAGCTGCTGCGAAACATTAAACAGCAGTTGGCCCCCACTTTGGTGACACCCTGCACCATCCCAACAGAAACAAAGCTGCTTGCTGTACTTCACATGCTGGCAAGTTGCTCTTTCCAAACAACTGGTGCTCTGGTTGGCGGAATATCACAACCATCATTCTCTTCCTTTTTGCCCAGAGTACTGGACGCCATCATTCGACTGACACCCCGCCACATCTGCTTCCCTAACACACTGCAGAAGCAGCAGGAAACAAAACAGGGGTTCTACGCAATCAGTGGCTTCCCACACGTCCTTGGTGCAATCGACTGCACACATGTACGCCTTGTGCCACCTGCTGCAACTGAACACCTCTGCCGCAACAGGAAGCACACACATTCCATCAATGTGCAGGCCATTGTCGATCACCAGGGATTGATCACCAACATCGTGGCTAAATATCCTGGGAGTGTACATGACTCATACATCTTCCGTCACTGCACCATCAATGAACACTTCCAGGATGGACGGTATGGCAATGGACTACTTGTTGGTAAGTTCAAAAACCTTCTTATATACACACTCCACAGCAACCCTCTAGGACACACAACACATACACCACAACAGCAACATGTGAACAGGAACACACTGAGGTCGTGACATCACCAACCATGTTTCTTAAGTCACCATTGAACCTGTCACACATTGGAAATTACTGTACAGCCTAATGTGAAGACGTCAATGAGTGTGGTTGCCTAAATGTCACCTTGCAAATTGTAAGTGTCCCAATGACCTTTACATTAATACATTGCATAAGTGTCAAGGTATGGGATGTCCAGGGTACTTTGATATGAACGTGTTAACAAAACACTTTCAATTTTAACTGTGCATGGAACTATCATCTCACCCCCAGTTAAGACGCACGGACACCAGTATCACAAGTCACAATGCTAGGGAGGGCACACTGTACTGCAAATCCCAAAACATACTGCTGACAAACGGTTAGCAGACAAACACTCGTTCAGACAAGGAAACAACACAATGCAGATGGTACAGCCTACAAGCATAGGATGTCACATTAGTACACAAAAGAGTCACAGACAACACAAGACAACTACTGCCATGAAAGGTCTTTTCAATAGTGCCAGCTACATCAACATGATCCCATTCATTTTCTCTTGCAGCTGATCAGGGTTATGGCATCCAGCCATGTATTATGACACCATTTGGCAACCCGAGTACAGCTGCAGAGCGTGCATACAACGAGGCCCATACGAGGACACGCAGCATTTTCGATGCCTCGACATCACTGGTGGTAGCCTCCTATATTCCCCCGAGATGGTCTGTAGGATCATCCTCACATGTGCAATATTGTGCAATATTGCACAACATTTGTATCAGAAGAAACATTCCCCTCCTGGAACCAGAGCCACACATGCCTGAAGAGGAGGAAGAGGAGGATGCTGGCCCGCAACAGGAGTGGGAACTACAGAACACAGCTGCTGGTATACGCAGGCGGCAACAGATTGTAAATAATTTCTTCTGAATATGATCACCTTCACCACTTTACTTAACTAATTTAAATAAACACCTATTATAATCACCATATCATAGTCTGGCTATTCCTTTTTGCACACCTTCATCTCTACTTATCAGAATAAGAGTGTCTCATGGAGCATTGCTGAGATACTGAGTAGGACACGGAACATCCCAGAGCTAATGTGATGCCTAACATACAATGGTCACATACACACACACTCTTAATGACATATATCATGTACATATCTCCTTTGAAGGCCAATAGCAGAGGACCACAACTATTTCACACATACATGTTGAAAGCAAGGTCCAACGCAGCATATGGCAGACAACTATGACACCATCACTCAACAAGGGGAAAACAAGCCTCATACATGAGGCAGTCAATATGCTTTGTCACCACTAACAGGAATGTCTGACAAGACCCTTGACAGCAGTTAGTCCAACTGCATCCAATATTTGCAAGGAATATCTGTGACTAGAGTTCCATAGAAGCAGAACATAGACAGCACAAGTGCCACACATATGACATTCATTGGGCACATGACATTCCATGCACATGTCAGGCCATTTCCTAACTCCTGACACACCCATGCACCTGGTCACAACCCACCTGTCGGAAGAGGTCCCTGGAATACTTAGATGTGTACCCTGATAATACCTCCTCTGCACACACCGACCAACATTCGCAAACCAGTGTGCTACACCCTTTCCTAAGGTATGCCATTGTTATAGAACATCTGACTGCATGGACGTCAGGTCAATTTATACACTGTCTTCTAGTTTCAAAGCCCTATTAGCACATGTAGATTGCTTCCCCTTGTGAAAATGTCTTTTGGCCCTTAGAATGCAAGTCTCACCTACAGGACTGGTGAGAAACAGATGCAGCCCACACCTGTGATCACCTCCATGCACACCACCCATTTCAAAAAGCACTGCCCCTGACGATGCCTGGAACAGCATAGGAGTTGCCATTATGTCAAATACACCGTCAACCATTGATACTAATTAAGCCGTGTAACACAGCCCTTGGGTTCATTTGTCACCTTCAAAAACACAGGACGTACACAGTTTGACATGTCAACTGTCTAGTTTGTCCTCCAAACAGTCTCAGTCAGACCACTGATTATGTAACTTGTCCAGTAGCTGGCTCCTGAATCACCTTGCATTCTGTCAGCCTGACTGGCAACTGTTTGTGCGTCACACTAAAGTATCCCTGTGTCTACATATGCACCACATGTGCGTAAAAAATCCTCCCATTCATCAGGGGGCATTGGGCATGGGCTTCTTCCATGCATACCCAAATACATTGTATAGCATCATCTGCCTTTTAACTGTACCATTTGAGTTACATCCTCTTGGAAATGCAAAATTCATGGCCCATCCCTTGTCTGGGTTGCATATATGCATGAATGACAAAGTGTGACAGTGACCCAGGGTCATAGGCAGGGATTGGGTACGGGGCTTTCAGCACAACCAGCAACCTCTGATAATGTACATGAATAATAAACAAATGTCAGAACCATGACAGTTCACACACAGCATCACAGTGCCCACAACATAGTGATGGGCCGTGTATGGTGAATAGCTGCGAGAATAAACAGCACAGAGGCTATGATGTTCCCAGATGCAGTGGGAAGTGCAGAGGCCAACCTGTGTACAAATGTTGTAATGACACCTGCCGGAACATGACAATTGAGACATTATCTCACTCAGCACACCAAGGTTGCCCTGTCGACTGTCTCATTACACGTCTTTAGTGACAGGGTGGGACCATCCACATGTTGGTTCACATGTCCACATCTACTTTACTCACATTGATCAACAAAAGATACTCAGTAGTTACAGGAATAGCTGCCACTGACTCATGATGAATCCTGGTCCGAACTGTGACAAATTACACCCCAAACAATCTACAGGATCATCATTGGGCCACACACATGAACAAGACACCTATGTGCAATTGATCACTGGAAATATGTGGACACTTGCTGTCTTGTATGCTGGTCCACCACAGCCACTTGATAGTTGGGGCTTACTTCTATGGCCTCAACTGTGGTGTCATCATACATATGAGATTGACCCTTCGTCTGTCTGTGCAAACAACATGGTACCCACTTCCTCAATGCATGTGTATGACTCACTGTGGGATTCATCAACTAGTGCCTAGGAAGCTCTTACCAATACTCTAGGACATAGGATGTAGAAAATGTGGACCATTGACATGAACATGTGTCAGCCATCCATCTGGTGCATGCTATGTCACATGTGGTGTCTACGTGACCCTAAAACTTGGAAGTATACTTTACGGCTGTTGTTACATGTATGACTAACACATGCCCTTGCTCATTCCAAATTTGACTTGCATCTTAGGATTGGACACATGGACGTCACATCCATACAACCATATGTACAATAATGCAGCATGTGATATACACACACACTTGTTCAACCAACACATTAGTTGTCAAAGCACACACTTTGAGCCATTTAGGTATTGTACATATGTGCGACACCTTGCTATCCTCTCCTTATGACAAACATGCACAATTTGTGCCACACATATATGTAGGCCACACCTATGACCATCTATGACGTCAGCCAACTGTAAACATACTGTGAAGGGTGTAGTGGATGATGTTCCGCTGCAGTATGATGTCACACATGTGAACATATACCATCAACACCATACTGTCTTCAATTAGCCAATCTCTGATGTGTTCCAAATGTAACATAACCAAAAAACAAGTAAAAATGCCCCAAACCAGTTAATGCACTGTAATTTTGACGTCCCTAGCGGTGTGCGTCATTTTTTGTTTACCAAAACTGTATTTGCGTAATTTTTTTTGACGCACAGGAGTGAAATTTAGCCCGCATCCAGATATTTGTAGAGTCCATGTATCATTATGTGGATGCGGGTTAATATTCACGTCTGTGCGTCAAAAAAATGACGCAAATAAAGTTTTGTACAACAAAAAATGACGCATAACGCGAAAAAGGGGGGACTTTTCATACAGGAAGTGATGTAATAGGATATCCTATTTACAGATCAAGTACAGTGGGTGTACTTTCACTTTCACCTTGCAGTCTATGATCCTTCTAGACTGTGTGGCTGTGTAGAGAGTGTTGTCCTGAGATTTTGTGCTTTTTTGTCCTGTGTGCTATTTGTAAAGTCCATTTGTGAAATAAATATTGTTTGTGTATACTGTAGTATTGTGTTTTGTCTACATTTGTCCATTTATCTTGTGTATTTCTTGTTTGTGGGAGTCTGTTGTGGGTAGTGTTAATTTGGGGATAGTTGGGCTCTTTTAGTGTTTAGGTTTACTTTTTTTCTGTCTTTTTACCCCTACTTTCACCCATTTCTCCTTTCTATTTCTTTTACCCCTATTCCTTATCTTCAACTATAAGTATGTCTGGTAGGCCACGTCTTGGCAGGATGGGGGAAGAGGAGTTGGGGGGCTTCATCTGGCTGGTGACACATGTCTTGCCGCTCATGATTGTAGGAGGCTGGACTGGCTTGTAGTGAGTACCAAGGGGTACTTACACATTGCACCAGGCCCAGGTATCCCTTATTAGTGTAGAGGGGTGTCTAGCAGCTTTGGCTGATAGAAAAGGTAGCTTAGCAGAGCAGCTTAGGCTGAACTAGGAGACAAGTGAAGCTCCTACAGTACCACTAGTGTCATATGCACAATATCATAAGAAAACACAATACACAGATATACTAAAAATAAAGGTACTTTATTTTTATGACAATATGCCAAAGTATCTCAGTGAGTACCCTCAGTATGAGGATAGCAAATATACACAAGATATATGTACACAATACCAAAATATGCAGTAATAGCAATAGAAAACAGTGCAAACAATGTATAGTCACAATAGAATGCAATGGGGGCACATAGGGATAGGGGCAACACAAACCATATACTCTAGAGGTGGAATGCGGACCACGAATGGACCCCAAACCTATCTGACCTTGTAGAGGGTCGCTGGGGCTGTAAGAAAACAGTGAGGGTTAGAAAAATAGCCCACCTCAAGACCCTGAAAAGTGGGTGCAAAGTGAACCTAAGTTCCCCAAAGAGCACAGAAGTCGTGATAGGGGAATTCTGCCAGAAACAACAACTCCAGCAATGCAACAACAATGGATTTCCTGACGAGGGTACCTGTGGAACAAGGGGACCAAGTCCAAGAGTCACGATCAAGTCGGGAGTGGGCAGATGCCCAGGAAATGCCAGCTGTGGGTGCAAAGAAGCTGCCGCTGGATGATAGAAGCTGTAGATTCTGCAAGAACAACAAGGGCTAGAAACTTCCCCTTTGGAGGATGGATGTCCCACGTCGTGAAGAGTCGTGCAGAAGTATTTCTGTGCAGAAAGACCACCAACAAGCCTTGCTAGCTGCAAAGGTCACGGTTAGGGTTTTTGGATGCTGCTGTGGCCCAGGAGGGACCAGGATGTCGCCAATTACGTGAGGAGACAGAGGGGGCACCCAGCAAGAGAAGGAGCCTACTCAGAAGCAAGCAGCACCCGCAGAAGTGCCAGAACAGGCACTACGAAGTGGAGTGAACCAGAGCTCACCCGAAGTTGCACAAGAGGGTCCCACGAAGCCGGAGGACAACTCAGGAGGTCGTGCAATGCAGGTTAGAGTGCTGGGGACACAGGCTTGGCTGTGCACAAAGGAAATCCTCGGTGAGTGCACAGGAGCCGGAGTAGCTGCAAAACATGCAGTTCCCAGCAATCCATTCTGGCGTGGGGAGGCAAGGACTTACCTCCACCAAACTTGGACTGAAGAGTCACTGGACTGTGGGAGTCACCTGGATAGAGTTGCTGAGTTCAAGGGACCTCGCTCGTCGTGCTGAGAGGAGACCCAGAGGACTGGTGAAGCACTTCTTTGGTGCCTGCGGTTGCAGGGGGAAGATTCCGTCGACCCACTGGAGATTTCTTCGTAGCTTCTAGTGCAGAGAGGAGGCAGACTACCCCCACAGCATGCACCACCAGGAAAACAGTCGAGAAGGCGGCAGGATCAGCGTTACAAGGTCGCAGTAGTCATCTTTGCTACTTTGTTGCAGTTTTGCAGGCTTCCAGCGCGGTCAGCAGTCGATTCCTTGGCAGAAGGTGAAGAGAGAGATGCAGAGGAACTCTGATGAGCTCTTGCATTCGTTATCTAAGGAATTCCCCAAAGCAGAGACCCTAAATAGCTAGAAAAGGAGGTTTGGCTACCTAGGAGAGAGGATAGGCTAGCAACACCTGAAGGAGCCTATCAGAAGGAGTCTCTGACGTCACCTGCTGGCCCTGGCCACTCAGAGCAGTCCAGTGTGCCAGCAGCACCTCTGTTTCCAAGATGACAGAGGCCTGGAGCACACTGGAGGAGCTCTGGGCACCTCCCAGGGGAGGTGCAGGTCAGGGGAGTGGTCACTCCCCTTTCCTTTGTCCAGTTTCGCGCCAGAGCAGGGCTGAGGGATCCCTGAACCAGTGTAGACTGGCTTATGCAAAGATGGGCACCATCTGTGCCCATCAAAGCATTTCCAGAGGCTGGGGCAGGCTACTCCTCCCCAGCCCTGACACCTTATTCCAAAGGGAGAGGGTGTAACACCCTCTCTCTGAGGAAGTCCTTTGTTCTGCCTTCCTGGGCCAAGCCTGGCTGGACCCCAGGAGGGCAGAAACCTGTCTGAGGGGTTGGCAGCAGCTGCAGTGAAACCCCGGGAAAGGCAGTTTGGCAGTACCCGGGTCTGTGCTAGAGGCCCGGGGAATCATGGGATTGTCTCCCCAATACCAGGATGGCATTGGTGGGGCAATTCCATGATCTTAGACATGTTACATGGCCATATTCGCAGTTACCATTGTGAAGCTATACATAGGTAGTGACCTATGTACAGTGCACACGTGTAATGGTGTCCCCACACTCACAAAGTCCGGAGAATTGGCCCTGAACAATGTGGGGGCACCTTGGCTAGTGCCAGGGTGCCCACACACTAAGTAACTTAGCACCCAACCTTTACCAGGTAAAGGTTAGACATATAGGTGACTTATAAGTTACTTAAGTGCAGTGTAAAATGGCTGTGAAATAACGTGGACGTTATTTCACTCAGGCTGCAGTGGCAGGCCTGTGTAAGAATTGTCAGAGCTCCCTATGGGTGGCAAAAGAAATGCTGCAGCCCATAGGGATCTCCTGGAACCCCAATACCCTGGGTACCTTAGTACCATATACTAGGGAATTATAAGGGTGTTCCAGTATGCCAATCAAAATTGGTAAAATTGGTCACTAGCCTGTTAGTGACAATTTGGAAAGAAATGAGAGAGCATAACCACTGAGGTTCTGATTAGCAGAGCCTCAGTGAGACAGTTAGTCATAACACAGGTAACACATACAGGGCACACTTATGAGCACTGGGGCCCTGGCTGGCAGGGTCCCAGTGACACATACAACTAAAACAACATATATACAGTGAAATATGGGGGTAACATGCCAGGCAAGATGGTACTTTCCTACAATGATCCAGGCAGGGGGCAGGGTCATACAGGGGTAGCCGACAGAAGCATGCAGAATCCGGTGGGGAAAGGTGCTGCATCACCTGCAGCGTGTGTATGCCAGCCAGAGGAGTGACCACCAGCTGAAGCACCGGTGGGCTGACCTCATCACCAGGGAGCAGGATCTCTTGGACCACCTGGGAATCATGATTGGTGGCACTGTTGGTGAGAATGACTATTGTTAATGTGCACGATTAAATGCTCTGTAGTGACATCAGGGGATTAGTGCAATGTCTGCCAGCTAACTTGCTGACTGTGTGTAATGCTGGGGAAATATAAGGGGATCATTGATGCATTATGGCAAGGATCACAATTGCTAGCTGTCAGGTAGCACGTGCTCAGCAAACTTACAGGTTACTTTTCCATGAAGGAAATTGGTGCAGCCTTTTTGTCAGCACAGCTAACAAAATAGGAGCCAATC
Organism: Pleurodeles waltl; assembly: GCF_031143425.1. Classification (NCBI taxonomy): domain Eukaryota; kingdom Metazoa; phylum Chordata; class Amphibia; order Caudata; family Salamandridae; genus Pleurodeles; species Pleurodeles waltl. Next base: position 521,524,745 of record NC_090438.1, read on the forward strand.
ATGTCTATATAGGGTATTATTGACAGAGAAGTACAGATGTACCAACATTTAGGCCAACTATGTTGACGCAATTGCTAGACTGACTTTAGAATCACTACATGATGCTGAAAATTAGTGCTGCCTTCACGTCAATTGATAATAGCAAAGTGGCTCAAACGTTGGTCTCATGTTAGTCTGGTGAGTGTGGAAGGAAAGCGTTCACAGAAGTAATATGATTGTGTGGGATTATTTGGTTTCTTGATCTTTTTGGATACATGTCAGTTCATGATTTGAAAACATTGTGAAAAGGTGTAAGGTACCCTCAGCTAACATCTTAAGATGTTTGTTGGAATTAGTTGAGCCACAATCCAAATATGGATGGCAGTCCAAGTGTATGCACATAGCTTCACATCTCCATGGTTGGTGCAAATCACCGTAGCTGGGCCACATCAATTGATCATACTGTAACAACAGGATGGCTTACAGGAGTCCCTGCCCCTCCCTCTGTACATTGGGCCTATGTGGAATAAATGTGTCATGGCCACAAGGCATGTTTGACTGGTAATGCAGTCCTCAAGTAACCAGGCATTGGATGTTTCTCTTGGATGCACATGATGAGACGATTACACTCCATATTTTTTAGTACTCACCAATTATGGGGCAAGTTTGCAACCACATGATAGTTAGGGCCAATGTATGTGTGCAGATATGTGTGTAACTGTCACAGGAGACCCATGCTATGTAGAAGTTGGCCGTGAAATATCAGATGCAGTACCATCATGTCTGAATGGCTGCCATGTCCTTATTCAGCCTACACATTGTAAATGATTATGAAATTGTTGCACTGTGCACAGATTTTGAGCACATTTTTTCCTTCCATACCTTACAGGTGGACCGGCACCCTACACTGTGGGAGAGGTGGCGACATTTGAGGACCCCGACCACTCCAGTAAGTGTTGATATGTCTGTTATGTGTTGTGTTTGCTGGTTATGGACTCGTGTGAGTTGGACGCATAGCAAGGTGTGATGCGTTGGGCAGGTTTTTCACTTGTTCCATGAGTGGGAATGCAGTTCTCACATGTTTTGAGTTAGCCAATGCATATCCAATGGTATCATGTAGGGATTGTAGGACATCCCTGTAGGCCCCACTGTGAGTACAGGGGATAGTAATGTATATGACACTTGTATCACCAAGTGTCGCAATGGAAGTCAGCCCCAATTTAGTCAGCCTGTCAGACCCACATTCTCTAAGATTGGTAGAGCTAATAGCTTTACAATAGACATCTGCTTCACTATTAACCTACGTAATTTTGAAACAGTAGGTAGAACCTCCTAGCAGCATGTACTTCCACATGTAGTGCATCAAGTCTGTGGAACCTGAGTGTAATGGCCTAGGTGTGCATGCAATTCATGATCATGGGTGTTCTAGCAACTCTGTGTCTGATGTAAGTCAGGCCTCACTGGAAGTATATGTTGTGTACTAAGTTCTGAATTTCTTGACATGTCTGACCCTATGAGTGCTCCAGGGTTTGCTGACTCCAAATTGTAGCTAGACCTTACCTGTGGTGTGTCTGTAGAGGCAAACATGTGTGGAGTTGCCTATACACTCCTCGGTGTACATGTTGTAGGCAAATTATAGTTGTGTATCCACCGCCCCCCCTCGTTACATGTGATTAGTAAGTGTAGCTTAGGTTAGTTAGGGACAGTTGTGGGTAATGAGTAGTCAGGGTAGATTAGGGTAGGTAAGATTTTTCCTTCAGTTTCCTCATCTATGGTTAGCTTTTAATAAATATTTGGTTACCACTTAATAGTATGTGTTGAATGGTACTTGATAGTGGGTTTGGATTCAGTGTACATCAATTTGGTACTATAACATCTGTGTCCTATGCTACAAACAAATCTCAACTGAGCTGTACGATTGGCAGCTAGCCCAGAGCTACCTTGCAAAGTGTCTACCCTTTGTTGCAACCACCAATCACAGTTAATATGGTTCCCAATGTGTTTCTGTTGATAAGTGTGTTTTCAAAGTCATTAACAGTGCTTCCAGACTTGATATTGGGGAAACAGTTTTAGGTCTGACTGCAGTATGATGATCATGCACACCCTTATAAGATGAGTTCTCATTGGCAATCTTGTATTCTTGTCTTCATGACCCTCATACATCATTTGTGACACAGTTTGGCATGATTACCTATTTGTATGTTAACTCAGACACCTTCATTTGTGCAGTTTTTTTTTTGCATTTACTTAGATTAGTGTGGCATGTTTATTGTGTTATTTTTGCATGTTGACAACATTTAGCGGGCACTATTTGATGACTTACTTATCCCCTGAGGAAGCATTCTTCTCTCCTACACAGCATGGTGGTGTATGGTTTCTCACTTCATCAGATTATTCCCTTAGGATGGGCAGAGTATGATGCAATCATGGTCACTGTGCAGATTTCTCTAACTACATAATATGTGGACAGTTGTGTTGACAAGCTACGTAATTTGACAGTAGGCACATTTCAGTTCTCTACTGCACAGTTGATATGTCACATTACCCAGAGACAGATTTGTTGTGTAACTGCTATTTATTGAAAAGTGCTGTAGTGCTATATGTACATTGTCCATGATTGTGAGTCCATTATAGTGATATCTTACATTGTGATCCGACACAAGGGGTTACGGAAATGCTTTTGAAATGCTGGGTGATGTTTCAGACAGTGCAGAGGGACAGGATTTGACAATGAGTAGGAGAGAGACAATCAGTGGGCAGGCTGACAAGATATACAGTGGTAAGCAGAACAGTCATTAAGTAGAGTTGTTGCAAGACTGGCATGTTACAAAGCGCAGGACCTTGGTAATAGTTGGCCATGTGGCAGGGACTAGTGCTTCCGGGTACTTTTCCGTGTGAAAGTGATCTGTTCCATGTCTTCTTCTTCTGATGTGTGTGTTGCCTCCTCTGTTCTTGGTGGTGGTGGTTTTGAAGGGGCAACACACACCTCAGTGTTAGAAGACGTGGAGTCAGACATCCCGGTCGCTGCTCCCTGTGAAGGTCTTAAGGGTAGTACTGCTGCAAGGAGGGCCTGTTGGTTCTTGAGAATAGCAGCCACATCACGATGGTAGGCAGCCAGGTCGGCCCTGAGGGGTTCAATGTTGCATTCGTGCACGCGTTGACAGGATTGCTGTTGTAGGTGTTGGGTCAACTGTATTACAGCTGTGCTGATTTCCTTCTGGGTTTTCTGCAGTTCCTGCAAGATAGATGTTAGGGCTTGCATAGCTGCTGCCTGATCTGCAAATGACATCATGCACGAATGCACCCCCTCAAGGCTGGCTGCCATATTTTGCATCCCCACCCGCACCTCCCTGGCCAGCTCCCGCTGTACTCCAACTGCAGTTCTCTCAAAGCTGGTGCCAGTGTCGTCAGAGTCCTCAGCTGTATTGGAGCTGGCAGGTCTTAGAATTGGGGTGGTGGGTGGTTCCTCTGCGATGGCTGCTTGTTCTGTGCTCCTCCTTGTGACAGAAGGTGGGGTCTGGAGGGTTTCAAGGACCTTTTGGATAGTCTCCTGGGGAATGTTTATCGGCTCATCATCCATGTCATCAGGGAAATCTGGGACAGGCATATCGGCAGGAGATCCATCTTCCTCTGCAATGAAACAGGGTACAATTAGTGTGTCTGTGTTGTGGCAATTTTGATGTGACATGCCTGCCTTTTGATGAATTCACTTTGTGATCTTGTTTTGTGTTAATATCTGCAGTCATTCAGATGGGCATTGTTTCAGGCCTATGGCCCACCTGTGTGTCACATGTATGTTATTGAGTTATTAGACTTGTCAGCATCACATCCTCTAGGTGTTGATTTATGCCAAATAGAGAATTGCCACCTTCTTTTCCTACTCGACCCTCCATGTACATCCATTCTCATGGTGAGACCTTTCACTGGCTGTGGGTGTTCTGATGGCCCTGGCAGCACACTTAACAATCTGGACCTGTCCCAATCCCTGATCATTCACATCGACTTAAATGTAATTGACATGTGGTATATCCTATGCATGGCAATGTTATGATCCGATATGGATGTTGACATTGTTAATGTGTCCTTCTGATGTTGGGTAATGTGTGTTACATTGGATTGCCCTGATAGTCGTATCAGTGTCCTATTTCCTCCTCTGACTGAGCAGGTGTATTTCAGTGACTAGTTACATGTGTCCCCTCCTCTATGCTGTTGTCTGATCAGTATGACATTTGGGATGTTGCCTTGTTACCCAGGCACAGGATGGACCCTGACATATGCAGCATGGGTGTGTCCTTAGTGCTGTGTTGCTCCTATTGTTGTTTACTTTGGCTGATGTTTGTGACAACTATGGGCATTGACATTTGAGTGTACTGGGGCCTTTGTCTTGTTTCTTGGGATTGTTGCAGATGTCATCCTCACCCCCTAATTTAGGTGTGTATGATCCATGGGGAGGTTACTGCCATTGGCTACTTGAGCTGCACACAGATCAGAGGTGGTAGTGGCAACTGTTGTCACAGTTACATTGCAGTTGTCGGTTTGGCTAGAGGATTGCTAATAGGGCCCTTGTTAATGTAGGAGGTATGTTGGCTGATGAGTGCCAGGATGTAAGTTTGACGTAGTGGCTTTCCCTCCTGTCGTGGCTTTCCCTTTGCTCCATTGTTGGCATGACAGCATGCCCCCATGGGACTGTTGTTGGTGTAGTGTAATGGTGTGCCCTAGCTTCTGTCTGTACAGGCCATGCCCCAATGCCATGGCCCTTTACCCATGCCACTCCATGTATATGATGACTTCCATGCATTTTGTGGTCGGTATCCCCCCCCCTGCTTACGGTTAACATTAGTGCATTTCGATTCCCCATGCGACTTACCCTGCATGTGCGTTGTCTCCTGGTAGTCTGCGCTGTCCTGTCCTTAAATCCCTGTGACGATCTCCTCAGGGATGACGGCTGCGACCATCTCCTCCATGTGGTCCAGGGCCTCCTGGGGTGCTGGACTCCCACCTCCAGTCTGCAGTGCTGCCTTCCTGTTCCTGGCCATCTTTTCCTTGGTCCTGCGTTTGCAGTCATGCCAGCGTTTCTTGCACTCGATGACTGTTCTGCGTACTTCAGCCACACTGTTAATCTTGTCGACAATTTGTTGCCATATAGCCTCTCTCCTACTGATTGGCAACTTTGATGTGACAAACAGTTGGTGCTGGTGTTCCGTCACCTCTTTAACCAGGATTTCCTGTTCCTCTGCACTAAAGCAACACTTTCTTTTCTTCTTAAAAGTGTCCTGGTTCTTGTGTGGGTCCTCCTGGCTGGTTCCTGGTCTGCTGACATCTTCCTTGGGTCTGTAGTGGCATCTGGGATCCATTTTGGCTCTCCTCTGGTGAAATGGCTGTGTTCGCTGTGTTTTTTTACGCTACTGCGTCAAAAAAACGGCACCTATCCGGTTTGCGGTGTCGTAAATCGACCCACAGTCATTTCCGCCGCGTTAACGTCGTTTTCCTTTACGACTTGACGCCGCGGTGTGCGTCAAAAATAATGACTCCCACCTGTTGTTTGCGCCGCCGTGCGTCAAAGTATAAATATGTCGCCCGCACGGCGCACCAAAATGGCGTTAGCCGGCGGTAATAATTTCGACGCAAAACTGCGCCGGCGCAGTTTTTCGTCAAAAAGTATAAATATGGGCCCAGGTGTTTGGGAAAAGGTTGGAAAGGGACTTGCTCATGTGGGAAGCCAGTTTACTAGTATTTGGCATGGGATATTGGGAAAAATAATACAGAGAATAGTGATTGTTTTGGCTTGTTTATTTGGGCTATGGTTATCATGCAAAATTAGTAAAAGAATTAAAGCAAAATTGGCAAAACGTAATGCGAGGAGGGAAGAAAAGAAAAGGGAGAAAATGTTCAGAGCAAAATATGAAAAGGCAAAACCAAGGGAAGAAATTGAGATGACAGAATTTAGAAAATGAAAATTTGTGAAAGAAGGGATTTGTGTGATGACAAGAGTCATCAGAGGAGGGATTGTTGGAGTGTAATTTTGATAATCATTATTAATGTGAAAAGCTTGCAAAATAATGTATAATGAAGCTGCATATAAAACGTGATGGAAGAAAAATGAATGTACGCGTTTGAAATGTGCCCATGGAGAGTGGCCACCAATGTATACGATGATTAATGAACTTGACTAATAAAGAACAAATAATGTGCCCATGTATGATTTTGTACTAGCATTATGAAATATGTATTAAGGCTTTGCTAAGTTAATCACTAGGCCTTAGTTAGCAAGAGTCTGGGCCTAGTTGCCTGGTCTCATATTAACTGTGTTTTTTCTAACGTGCAATGTGCTGTCTTCCTGAAGGACATGAAACTTTTCCAGAAGTTAGAGAAATGTATGTGTAACCGTAGTAAATTCTTTCTCATGAGACCCGACTTGCTCAAGGAGACATTCTTGCTGAATGCAACAGTGTAATTCGCAACAGGTACAAGGTCGCCTAAACTGGTAAAGACAATGGAACTACTGACTGGAGCAACGAGTGTAACTTTTCTTACCTGACATTCTACCCGCTGAAGACGTCAATCACAGGAACCAATAAACTGCATGAGAAGTGTCTTAGGTGAACATTCTAGTAAGGTGATCAACGGATTATTGGACAGAGATAACGATGCACCAAATATTGACCAATTGGAAATTAGAGACTTGTCTGGCAAATTCAATTTAACAACGTGACACAAGGAAAGATCAGCCAATTAGAGGGACACTCTTGCGGTTACTCCGATATTCCGTTTTAGCTTTTGCTGTTTGACACTTTGAACTATCCTTACCTTCCTTACCTCGCCCGATACTTCCTTCTCCTCCTTTGCCCTACCTTGCTGAGACTTTGCTGTTCTATCCTGGCTGATGGGGAATCAACTGCTATGCTGAGGACGAAGACTGACTCTATATGCTGACCCATTACGGAGGGTAACTATATGATGATAAATTGTAATTTTCTGTTTGTCTTTCCTTTCTAGGTACAAACTGCTCTTTTGACAGAAGCCATAGTTAGATGTTTTCCAAATTTATGTTGCTAAATTGTTTTGCATGAAGCCCAACATGCCGATGCTAATTAGAGGTTAGTAAAGGAATTCACTAATTTGGTGCAAATAGACAAATGACTGGACCTCTGCTTTGTTGAAATAACGTGCTAATGATACTCTGCTGAAAGTTGATTTATGTTGATGTCGGGTTTTGTCCTAATGTTCATGATCTTTGCTTTGATTAAGTCTTATTCAAGTTGCCATATTGTTACATTGATGATGTGTTTGTTGGTATTGAGACTAATGAATATGCTAGTAGGTTGTAACGAATAGGGAATAAATATCCAAAATCTTACTAGATTTGTGTGATTATTCATTGGCTGGAAAGTCATAATGTTTTAGTCTTATTGGAGGGTATTGGAAAGGAGAATCGATTAGTTATTGTGAATACTGATGAAGTGATTGATCTATTGATTGAAATGCAAAATAGTTGTCTCGTCTTAAGGAGTCCCCAATCAGGGTCAAAAGATTCATTGGCCTAAAACGAGTCCCTATGTAAGTAAAATTATCAAGGTTGGGACGCGTTATCAGTTCTAATATTATCAAAGCAATGACTAGTGGAGGATACTTCTAAGCCCTATGTTTAGCATGTTGCATCAACCTTATTTGCAAAACTTCAAAAAAGAAGCAGCAGTCAACAACACACTGATCACCTGTCTCTTGATTTGCACTCATTGTAGTCATTCTCTTAAAGCCTGGAAGCAGTTGAGGATCATTCAGCATGCTAACAGTATCCCTGTAAATTTCCTCATACGGTAGGTGCCAGCCAATTGGAACTGCATTTCCTACATGCTGCAATGCATGTTTGAGGAATACCAGTTTATCAATGACTAGGACTACAAAGGAGCAGGGATGAAACTGCCAAAGCCATGTTGAAGGAAGTTGACAATAGGGACTGGTAGAGTACCTAATCTAAATGCAAGTCTCTTTGGAGATTTTGACACAGGGAGTCATCAAGGAGGACAGTACCATGTGCTGAGTGACCCTGTTGCTACACATAGTGATGGGACATTTGCAAAAGCTGAATAAACATTTGTCAGTGACAATGAAGCAGCAGCTTCTTTGGTCAACAACATAATCCTTTGTCTGAACACACAATAGAGATTGTAAAAAATATACTGTGCCTTTCAAGAGAAAATTTGTGTCATGATCTATTGATCTATTGGAATGAAAATAAGGAACAGTGGTCAGAACATACCAGCCTAGCAATAATGTATCTGCCATGTCCTGTAGTTAGTGTATCTTAGGAGTGCATGCTCAATGCTCAATGCAGCTGCAACAATAGTGACAGTCATGAGGGCCAGTGTCACTTTGCAAAATGTACAGAGACTGATGATAGTAATAGTGACACTCCAATTGATCAGGTATTGGAAAAACGTTTGGTACTTGTTGGAAGAGGCAGACTGATAGAGGGGGAGAGCTCCTCTGATGGAGGTCTTTCTGGATTCTGGATGCTGGCTGGTGGCATTACTGGATACCGAGTTCACCTGCCTATGGCAGTGGTGTCACTGCCTCCTCTCAGCTGTCTGGATCCTAGAAGCAGCAGCCACTGTTGGCTCTCCCTTTAAGGATGGCTAGCCAGTGAAAGGGTGCCACTATTGCCTCCACTTTTTAGAGGCACATTCAAGCCACTATCTCCTGCCAGTGTCTCTTTAATTATGACTCTTGGGGGCCGTGCCTCTGATGTGGAGAGATGAATAGCCTGAGGAAAAAAGAAAAGAACATGAATTGTAGTACTTTGTAGTACCCATTGCAAGCACATGTACATATCATCAGACAACCACACGGTTTTACTAGTTCTTTAGGATCACTGGAATTTGATGTGATTCTGCGTCCCTGGGATTTTTATGTTTACATATAATTCTAATACTACTATTTTGAATGCATTATGTTGCAATATGTAAGTCACATGCATAATTGTAATAAAATATTTTTTTACAAAAATGGGTGAAAACATGTAAAATAAATGAATTCATGGGGTGAGGCTTTTACGACCATTAATGTGTATTTAAAAAGAATGACTAAATTGCAATGTCATCTTGCCATGGAAGAAATGCTAAATTAATTTTTGTTACACAATTTGTGTAACTACATAAGGAACATACAACAAATAAACTGAGCTAACAGGTGGGGAGGCATGATTTTTGTACAGCTATTACCACATAAGTTATATAACAAAAATAATTCCAGTAGCCCAGCTCTTTCTCTACTCCTGCATCCTGCTCTTACCTTGAGTCCTACTCCCAACCCTTATAGCACCCTCTACCCTAATCCATTACGGTACAGCACATTTATTATTTGTGGGTTAGGACGCAAGTGAGTGTTTGGACAGGTCTAAAATGTCAGGGCTTCACATAGGTTTGAATTTGGTTATGGACATTTGGGTCATGTGACTCACACATCAAGTGGTTATTGGCAGGTAGAAAATGGGCCAGTGCAGCAGATGGCATAAAAGAAAAAGAAACGTAGGAAAAAGTTGTGGAAGAAATGTGATGCACTAGGATGGGAATTGGATGAGACACAATTGGAGGTAGAAGTAGCAGAGGGGGAGCAGTAGGAAACACCTCTCTTCTTCTACTCATTAATGTAAATGGCAGATAGGCAAAAAGATATCAGAAAGTGGTGAAGTAAGGGACTGAACGTAGTAGCAAGGATGGAAGATATATCTTAAAAACAACAGCAACTGTCTTTCAGAAAGGAAATTGAATTACCAGTGGTCTCAGCAATAGACACTTCTTCCCCTGTGGTCTCCACATGCTGATTCTCCACCTCATATCCCTCCTTCCCTACCACGTTAGGCTTGGTAAGATGTGGACAAATACAAAAGTAACTCATTTAGTAATATCACTATCAACTACAACATTTGCACGAGTTAAAAAAACAACACCTGTTATGGTCATACTGGAACGAAAAAGCAAAGAAAACAAGATGAAGAAGGCTGCAAAAACAGGGGAATATGAAAGGATACACAGAGTTCTGAGGAGTTAATGGCGATGAAAGTAGGTAAGAGGAAGATTGGAAAAATAAGAAAAAAGAAAATAAAGAAGGCCATGAGGCATGTTAATCTAGCTAACAATAATTGTTTACTCCAATAGGATGAAACAGATAAAAACATGACTTACCAGCATTAAAGGGAATATATCGCAAATTCATGTGGCGTTGACATCCCTGTCCCTTTTCCAAAGTGGTGCTGAATATAGGGAAGAAAATCACAATTCATAATTTACAGACAAAATAAATTATTGCTTAAGTAACCAGTCCTAGTCCCTCATTTAACATCAGCCCTAAGCGCTCTGTCCTAAAAAGTGTAAACTGCAAGTGACACTGCTCCTATACTAGCCGCATACAATTTCACTATTGTAACAATAAAGCTATACACAATTTGGTTTAACATCTTGCACTAAACCACATAAAGATGGAGACTATGCAGTTGCAAAAGAGAGTCAAAAGGTGCCCAACCACCCTGGTAATCTGGATGGGAACTGCCTTCCCAGCTGGCTCCTATCTGCAGCAAAAGCTGTTCAGTTTGCCCATGCCCATGAAGAGCTTAGCCCTGGTAGCATGAGGCTGGTGTGATCTGACCCCCCCCCAGACATGGACATGGTAAGCGGTGGGAGACATTGTGCCCAGCCAGGTTGGTCGGTAGTCCCTGGGAATGGGTGACCCCCAAGGACCAGTGAGGATTTTGAACTAAGTCTCATCAGTTTTTCTTCTTTGTGCCGGCCGTTGGAGGCAGGTGGAACCCTTGTGGCAATCTAGATTTGGGAGAGGGGACCACAAGCATCACCTCCCCCATAACCAAAAAATAAATAATTCAGCACAAGCCCCAGACCCAAGGTTCATACAGTGGTATTTAGAAACATTGCAGCAGGGCACAATGTGCTCTGTTTTCTGTTTTCAAAGGCAAATGTTTGAACATGCATATCTCAGGTGTGTAATTGAGCCACTTTTCTTCATCTTTGTGCTTCTTGTGGCCAGGACAACCTACAAGGAGCATGCTCAACAGATTTCCTGACTTCTAAAGGGGCCCACAAATGTTTGCACACATGTTTAAGGGTAATCAACCCACCACCCCTTAACCTAACTGTGCCACCGCTGTCTTATCCTAAAAGGAAAACAGTGGCAGCAAACAGACTCAGTCCAATTAATATGAGTTTACCATGAGTGTGACTCAGGAAGTGAGACTCACCCCTAGGAAAAGGTCCAAAAACTGGGTATTCATAGGCAAAATGCCCTGATAGACTAAATGGATGATACAAATTTACTACATGCTCCAATCCCAAAGTATGCATAGTTTTTCTGATCGTTCATAGCTGCTCTAAATGAGGCAGAGAGTTGCGCTTCAAAGAGGGAGATACCTACATTGTGGGAATATTTTTTCTTATTGAATTCCCAGTGTATCAGTGCCTCCTTCATTCACATAATCACCCCAGATTTTTTGCCTTTGCTGATTCCTATATTTGTTTGATGGGTTTAGAACTCAGGACACTTTGGCGGTCATTACAACATTGCGGTAAAAGCCGCTTACCGCCGTGCAGAAGACTGCCAACACACCGCCGCGGCTGAGGAATTCTGCCACAGCTATTATGACCCACAGCTCGTAATCCGCCAAAATTCAGACACCCACACAAGTCCGCCACACCAAAGGTCAGTGATAAACTGGCGATAACAAATCCTCCACAGTCACGGCAACAGAAATACGCCCACACTATCACGACCCACGAATCCACGCGGCGGTCGTACAACTGTGGTATTCCATTGGCGGTATACACCGCCGCGCTCAAAATACACTCACACATACAAAACACAACCACATTGGATAATTCCAAATACACACACCTGATACACATACACACACCACTCCCACACACCCAATACAATATAAAACACACACCCACATCACCCACAAACCCTGACGACCACAAATCACGAACGAAAGCCAGAGAGAGACACCACCATCAACAACACTAGCATCCACAGGCACACAACACCATCACCCACATAACTTCCACTCACCTCACACTACACTTCACTACATCTCAGCACACTTATTACCCCACACACCACCCCACACATCACTTACACCACCCCATGGCACGGCAAAGACACCCCAGGTTCTCGGAGGAGGAGCTCAGGGTCATGGTGGAGGAAATCGTCCGGGTAGAGCCACAGCTATTCGGATCACAGGTGCAGCACACCTCCATTGCAAGGAAGATGGAGCTATGGCGAAGAATAGTGGACAGGGTCAACGTAGTGGGACAGCACCGAAGAATTCGGGAGGACATCAGGAAGAGGTGGATCGACCTACGGGGGAAGGTGCGTTCCGTGGTCTCAAGACACCACCTGGCGGTTCAGCGGACTGGCGGCTGACCCCCACCTCCTCCCCCACAACTAACAACATGGGAGGACCAGGTCTTACCGATTCTGCATCCTGAGGGCTTCGCAGGAGTAGGTGGAGGAATGGACTCTGGTAAGTCAAATCTTAACTATTACGTCCCCCACCCTACCTGCATGCCACCACATACCCCCACCCTCACCCCCATCACTCCAACTCCTCACAAATGTCCCAACATCACAAACCACACATCCTAACACCAAGCCCTGCATGCAACAACAAAGCATGGACACCCATCACTAAAGCATGCCCACTGCACATACCCATACAGCCCCCTAAACCATCATCACACAAGGTCCCACACAGGAATGCTAGCACTGGGGTACACGGTCACCCACCCATTGCACACCATGACACACACAGATGCAATAATCATGTTTTTATACTGCAGGACCCCTACCCAATGTCAGCGGACAGGAGGGACCACACATGTCCACACCACCAACAGAAGAGGCCCACAGTGATGACAGCACCTGTATCCAACTGGATCTAGATGACCAGCCCGGCCCATCGGGGACCTCGGTACAGTCGGTTCCCATCACCCAGTCATAGGCCACTACAGAGCTTCCCCCCTCTGGAAACACCAGCACAGCACCCACCCAGAGGGCCCATACCTCCGTCCCCAGGACACGTCAATCAGCTGTGTTCCACCACTGCAGGGAACCCAGGCTAACCCACCACCCCAACAACAACAGGGACCTGGGGGCAGTGGTAGTGGGCACACGGTCCAGGGGACGGAGGCACAGGAACACAGGGGAACTGGGAGGGCTGCTGTGCGACAGGGGGCGGACAGGCCCAGGGAACCCACTCTCCACGAGGCCCTCTCCTCCATCATGTGAGCCTACCACCACTCCCAGGAGACGATGGCAACGGTACTGGCCAAGTTTCAGGAGACCCAGCACCTGCAGGAGGAACAGTATATGGGCTTCAGGGAGGAACTCAGATCCATCAATTCCACCCTGGGCACCATCGTAGGGGTGCTGAAGGAAGTACTCAACACCAGGAGGGACACTGTGGCACTGACACTAGCCTGGACGATGAACTGCCCACCACCTCCGCCGGCACTAGTGGACAGGAGGCACCGCCACAGGACCACCACACCAGCACCCCACCCCCTGCAGAGGGAGAATCACCTCGCAAACGGTCCCTGAGATCCAGGACAAAGACAGAGAACGATGCCAAGACCCCCGCCAAGAAATTAGATCACCCTGATTGACATCCTACTGTCCCACTTTGTCACCCTGTCCATCCTTAAACTGCCCCAGCTCCACTTCCTATGCCCATATGGGCAATGCACCTGTGAGACTAATAAACTGGACTCTGCCATGGACATTCCTCCACCATCATCCCTCACCATTTTACAACCCCCTCCAATATTGAGCACTTAAATAAACACCCTTAAAGCCCAAAACAATCTGGAGTCTGTCTGTGATTTCAGAATACTGTATTAGCAATAACTGTGGCAAAAAGCATTTTCATTGGTAATGTCAACATACCTATGTCACACAGCTCTAGTCCATGAGGAATCAAAGCAGATGTCACACAGTGGGACCCACATCTGTGAAATCGTAAGGGAAAGTGGCAACTCAGTGACCATACACTAGGTGAAAACGACAGACAGTAGAGAGGTAGTAGTGTTTAAGTACATGTAGTAGGAGGCAGGTTTGTATTCTTACCTGTGTCTCACTGGAAATATTGTTGGATCACTGAGTCCCTGTTGTCTTCTTCATCTGATTCCTCATCTTCACTGTCCACAGGCTCCACAGCTGCAACAACACTGCCATCTGGACCATCCTCCTGCAGAAAAGGCACCTGTCATCGCAAAGCCAAGTTTTGAAGCATGCAGCAGGCCACGATGATCTGGCACACCTTCTTTGGTGAGTAGAATAGGGATCCACCTGTCACATGGAGGCACCTGAACCTGGCCTTCAGGAGGCCGAAGTTCCGCTCGATCACCTCGCCCATAGGTCTCATTGTAGCGTTCCTCTGCCCTTGTCCTGGGATTCCTCACTGGGGTCAGTAGCCATGACAGGTTGGGGTAACCAGAGTCACCTGCAAATGGCGAGGGACAACTGTTAGACACACACTAACCTGGAGGGATATCCCCAGACCCAGACGACCATTCCCACTGACTAGCTTCCAGGTGCTCACCTAATAGCCACACACGGTGCCTCTGGAGTTGACCCATCAAATAAGGGATGCTGCTATTCCGTAGGATGTAGGCGTCATGCACTGAGCCAGGGAACATGACATTAACATGGGAGATGTACTGGTCTGCCAAACATACCATCTGTACATTCATGGAATGATAACTCTTCCGGTTTCTGTACACATGTTCACTCCTATGGGGGGACCAAAGCCACATGTGTCCCATCAATGGCACCTATGATGTTGGGGATATCTCCCAGGGCATACAAATCACCTTTCACTGTAGGCAAATCCTCCACCTGAGGGAAAACGATGTAGCTCCGCATGGCCACTGTTGTTTGAAATGACCCACTTGCAAGGAAATGGAGCACTGACAGCACCTGCACTTGAGGGGGGATTCCTGTGGGATGGCGGATAGCTGACATCAGGTCTGGCTCCAACTGGGTACACAGTTCCTGGATTGTGGCACGGTCAAGCCTGTATGTGATGATCACATGTCTTTCCTCCATTGTCGACAGGTCCACCAACGGTCGGTACACCTGAGGATGCCGCCATCTCCTCACATGTCCCAGCGGACGGTGCCTATGAAGGACAACAGCGAGCACAGAGTCAAACAACTCAGAGGTACGTACCCACAGCTTACACAGAACACCATTCATAATCAAAAAGTGGCCTGTATATGTGTTGAGTCTAGGTATGTGTGACGCAGTTGAAAATGAAGCCATGTGGGCCCATGAAATGGCGGCTGCCTGACCTTTAAAGTGGGACAATGGGATGTGAGGTAACTGCGCTGGCGTTGTACACCGTCGCGGTAGGCAGTCGAAGACTGCTGCGCAATGCTGCATTGGTTAACATTGGACCCTATGGGTCCCACGAGCCAATGACGATGTACGCCGGCGGTGACGGTACGCACCGCCGCGGACGTAACCGCCATTTTCTATCTGTACAATCACTCGATACCTGATCTTCGACAGGAGAGGACCTACACTGCAAGTGCTGCTGTGACCTCGGTCTGGAAGAGACAATGGCTCGAGTGTCTGGGGAAAGGGCCCCTGCCTTCACATCGTAGGAGTTGGAGAAACTCGTGGACGGGGTCCTCCCCCAGTACACGCTACTCTACAGTCCTCCAGACAAACAGGTAAGTACACTGGGAGCATGCTGTATGGGCTATGCCTGTGTGGAGAGGGGTGGATGTAAGAAGAAAGGGGGGAGAGTGCGGCGTGCATGAAACAACAGTGAGTGCATGTGCCACATGGCAAGGGTAGGGATGGGGGCCAATCACTTTGACGGTGCAGTTGGTAATAACTTTCTCTTCCCCTTGTACAAATCATGTAGGTCAGCGCCCACCAGAAAAAACATATTTGGCGTGCCATCGGCAAGGACGTCCGGACCCTGGGGGTCTACCACAGACGGAGAACCCACTGCCGGAAAAGGTGGGAGGACATTCGCCGCTGGAGCAAGAAGACGGCGGAGGCTCAGCTGGGGATGGCCTCCCAACGTGGGAGGGGTGCCCGTCGCACCATGACCTATCTGATGTTCAGGATCCTGGCGGTGGCGTACCCGGAGTTGGATGGGCACTTGAGGGCATCACAGCAGACACAAGGGGGTGAGTACACTCGCATTCTACTGATTTTGCAGTGGAGGTGTCTGGGTGGGGGAGGTGGGCTGTGGGTTTCCCTGGGCCAGGGCGAGTTTAGTAGGCAAGGTCCCTCCGTAAGGCAGGCCATGTGGCACGCTTCCCCACCTCTGTAGAATGCCAAGTACACCTAGTCATGCCCCGGTGTCATCCATGTGTGCAGATGTCGTCCATAGCCTTGTAGGCCATTTCCCAGGAATTGAACAGTGGAGCCCAAGAGCGCGGCGAAGTGCAGGGGGCTTCTGTGTCTGTTGTGTCCGCCAACGGTAGCGGTTCTCCATGCACTCAACATGTCTTTCTTCTGTTGTCGTCCCCCCTTTTTGTGGTCTCCCTGTTATTGTGTGCATTTGCATCATCAGGCGGAGGAGCAGTGGCACCAGAGCACGAGGGGCTGCATCCCACATGGTCATGGAGGGCCACACTACGGAATCAGACTTCACCAGTGGGACGGAGGGCGAGGGGAGCTCCACGGCGGGGAAAGGAGCTGAAACCAGTAACACGGACTCGTCCTCTGATGGGAGCTCCCTTGTGGTGGCGGCAACATCTGTGCCCCCCCATCTACAGGTACAGCTGCCACCCCCCCTTCCAGCACCGCCCTCCCAGCAGCCCCTCAGCCTTCGCCCCGTGCCTGCTCACCCGGGAGGGTGGGCATCACCTTCGCCCCAGGCACCTCAGGCCCTGCCCCAGTCACCCCTGCTGCCCTCAGTGAGGAGGCCATTGACCTCCTCAGGTCCCTCACTGTTGGGCAGTCTACCATTTTGAATGCCATCCAGGGTGTAGAAAGGCAGTTGCAACAAACAAATGCATTCCTGGAGGGCATTCATTCTGGTCAGGCGGCCCTTCAGGGAGCTTTTCAGACTCTGGCCTCAGCACTGATGGCAGGCATTGTCCCTGTGTCTAGCCTCCACCCTCCAACTTCCTCCACCCAGACCCAATCCCCTATACCTCAGCCTATCCCAAGCACACCTACAGACCAGCATGCACACACGTCAACACACAAGGGAAGCTCAGGCAAACATAAGCACCACACATCCCACAGGCACTCACGCAAGCATCACACACATGCAGACATAGCAACATCCACTGCCTCCACTGTGTCCCCCTCCTCCTCGTCTCCCTCCTCCCTCCCTGTCTCGTCTACACTCACACCTGCATGCACTACCTCTACAGCCACTACTACCATCACCAGCACACCCACCACCACACCCCATTCACGTGCAGTCATAACCCCCAACACCATTCACACGTCCCCTGAGTCCTCTCCCAGTGTGTCTGTGACGCCCCCTCCCAAGATACACAAACGCAGGCACACACCCACCCAACAGCCATCCACCTCACGACAGCCTCCAGCGCATGCACCTTCACCCAAAGTCAGCAAACTAACACCTCCTACAACCACAACCTCTTCCTCCACTTCCAAACCCCCTCCCAGTGTATCCCAAAAACTTTTCCTGTCCCACCTTGACCTCTTTCCCACACCTCCCCCACCCCGTCTGTCTCATAGGTCCCGAACTAGCACCTCAGCCACAACATCTCCGGGACCAGTGGTGCCTGTAGTCATCGGAATATGGAGTGCACCGGCCACCAGGGCAGCCAGTGTGGCACTGAGCCACAGCACAGACAGTCCCCCACCTGTGAAGCATCAGAAGTTGGTCAGTGCCCGGCAGGAGAGGGGAAGACTCCAGCCACCAAAGCCTCTCCCAGGGGTGAAGGTGGGAGTGTGGAGTCAGCTGCGACACCTTCCAAGGTGGGGAAGGGGCACAAGAAGGTCAGCAAGTCTGGGAAGAGCAGCATGGCATAGAAGACCGCCATCATCCCAGCTTCCCAGGAGGCTACCGCCAGCAGAAGCCCAGCTGCCCAGGAGACCACCTCCAGCACCAGCCCAGCTGCCCAGGAATCTTCGCCAGCACCAGCCCAGCTGCCCAGGAGGCCATCACCAGCACAAGCCATAAAGGACCGCTAGCAAAAGCCCAGAAGGACCGCCAGCAAAAGCCCCGCTGGGCCATGAAGGGCCGCCAGCAAAAGCCCCGCTGGGCCTTGAAGGACCGCCAGCAAAAGCCCCGCTGGCCCATGAAAGACCACCAGCAAAAGCCCCGCTGGGCCATGAAGGACCGCCAGCAAAAGCCCCGCTGGGCCATGAAGGACTGCCAGCACAAGCCCCGCTGGGCCATGAAGGTCCGCCAGCAGCTGAGTCACTGCAATGGAGACCGCCGTCTCAAGCACCGCTGAACAGGACACCGCCGTCTCAAGCACCGCTGAACAGGGCACCACCACCTCAAGCACCGCTAAACAGGGCACTGCCATCTCAAGCACCGCTGAACAGGGCACGGGCAGAATGAAGCACTCTGGGCACCATGCCCCCTCCAGAACCAGTGGAGAGATCTATCCACTACCTCTGTCCTTAGCAGGATGAAGCACTCTGGGCACAATGCCCCCTCCAGAACCAGTGGAGAGATGCATCCACTACCTCTGTCCTTAGCAGGATGAAGCACTCTGGGCACAATGCCCCCTCCAGAACCAGTGGAGACAGTTATCCACTTGTGAGACTGTGGCTTTGCCCTCCCCAGGATGGAACAGTGGGCAAGCCACCCACTGTATAGACTTGAGAGACTGTGGCTTTGCACTCCCCAGGATTGAACAGTGGGCAAATCACCCACTGTAGAGACTTGAGAGACTGTGGCTTTGCACTCCCCAGGATGGAACAGTGGGCAAGCCACCCACTGTATAGACTTGAGAGACTGTGGCTTTGCACTCCCCAGGATTGAACAGTGGGCAAACCACCCACTGAAGAGACTTGAGAGACTGTGGCTTTGCACTCACCAGGATTGAAAAGTGGGCAAGCCACCCACTGTATAGACTTGAGAGACTGTGGCTTTGCACTCCCCAGGATGGAACAGTGGGCATGTGGCCCCCCGTGGATTTGGCGTCGAGCACTCAAGCGGCTGAGGTGCCCCCACTTCCCCCCCCTGAGGTGCCTGTTTTGTTGCTCTCTGATGCCCCTGTAGTGTTCTCTCCGTCATAGTCGGGGATCTTGTGTGGGCCTCGCCCATACTGTGTGGGCCCAGTGTTCCACGGACTTAATTGGAGCACTACCTGGACTCCTATGCTTGGTATATATTTTGTACATGGTGTATTTATATATTTTTACCTACTTGATTTTAATAGATTACAATGGTTACACTCATTTTCTATTGTCTTTGCATTCTTCCGGGGGGGTTGGATGGTGTAACTGTGATGTATCAATTTTCATTTGCGTGTGTGTTGTAGTGGGTGAGGGTGGGGGTGGGGGTGTTGCGTGTTGTCTGTGTGTGTCCCTGTTTTTTCCCTCCTCCCTCCCCTGTGTCGTAGGTGCAGTACTCACCGTGGTCTTCGCCGCCGGCGTTCGTGCTCCTGGTAGAGGAGCAGGAAGACTATCGCAGGGAGAATTTGGAGTTCCGGTTCCATGGTGTCCTCGTTCCTCGTGGGGTGTGTAGAGGTGAGCGTTTTCCCTTCGGAATTCCTGTTTCCACCGTGTTTTTATCCGTGTTGGTTCCGCCCCGGAAAAGGTGGCGGATTGGTGGGTTGTAATAGTGTGGCCGGTACATTGTCCTCCGCCTGTCTGTTGGCAGGGACCGCTACGCTGTTTGTCTGTACCGCCGTGGCGGTCGGAGTGTTAAAGTGATTGTCTTTGTTGGCGGTTTCCGCCATGGTCGTAATTGCAAATATTTTACTGCCGGCCTGTTGGCGGTCTTACCGCCGCTTTAACACCATCCGCCAGGGTTGTAATGACCAC
This sequence comes from Pleurodeles waltl, assembly GCF_031143425.1. Taxonomy (NCBI): domain Eukaryota; kingdom Metazoa; phylum Chordata; class Amphibia; order Caudata; family Salamandridae; genus Pleurodeles; species Pleurodeles waltl. The sequence continues at coordinate 521,544,737 of NC_090438.1, forward strand.
CTTTATTTCTATTCACTAATAGTAAACTTTCCATGCTCTTCTTTTGAACATGGTTGAATTAGCTTCAAATATTTCATCTGCCCATATTTCCCAAGTGTATGGTAAACAAAGTTCTCATGACCTGGAAGTTAAACGCTGCTAGTTTACTGCAGCACTTAATCTGCCATCCACTACAGAGGCAGTGCAAACACAGCTCCAGCCCTACCATGTGTAGCCTGACTGCTGCAGTGTAAGCATTTGCTGTGATTTTTTGAAAATAAACCTTTTTTGACAGGTAAAATAGTAGTAAGTCACCCCTATGTAGCCCTCAAAGTAGGGTGCATGGTAATTTGATGTGGGACATGTAGAAAGGAAATGCAACCATGTCTCTGCAGTGGCAAGGCCCGGAAAAGTTATTTTCATCATAGCGGGTCTAGCTGTCCTATGTAGAAAACCAGAACTATTTTTAAGTTATTAAAAATCCATTTCCATGGTGAAATTGTACAAAATTAAGAAAAAGTAACTTTTAGAATGTTACCCGGTACCTGCTTGAAATTTCAGAAGGCTAATTGATGTGTGCCTCTGCTAGCTTCCAGTTAGTAATTAGGCTGAATAGGTGTGAAAAGGGTGCAAAATACCTCCCAGTAACAAACATTGCCAGACCTAAATGGCCAGAGGTGACCTCTCTGTGTTCAACCTAATATGCAGGGTGGGGATTGTGGGTCTCCTTTTGATAGCACAGTGTCAAATCCTGCTTAATAGTTCTGCTGGGTTCACAAATAACAGGTGGGGTGTACTTTAAAGGGAGATAACCGAATGCCAAGAAATTATTGTGAATTACCTGTGGTTGCCAAAGGACTCTGCTTTTGGTGTGGGTACAGGGCCTGTTCTACATTGGAGTTTAATACTAGATGGGGCACAACAATAGGATTCCCATATTACATTCCCCACACACAACCTTAGCCCTCAGAGCCCATGATTAGTACGACTGATGGCTTTTGTCATATTGAAAATACTTGACACCTGACCTTTGTTGGGTATTAGCACCAGGACACCCTTGGATAGCTAGAAATCACATTTCATTCATTCATTCATTTGGGCATGTCCGTGAAAAGGTAAACTGGAACTGCTGTGGTAAAAGTGAGTAGGCCAGGGCCTAGGGACTTTTACCCCACTGGGTAGGGAGGGGCTAGGAGTCTCCCACCCACTAACTTGTGTCAGGCAAAAAAGTGACATCCCAGGGTACCCACTTCAGAACACTTTCTGGAACTGCAGAGGGTTAGAAAAGGCCACGCCCTGCAGTCTGTGATCTGAGAGGAGCCAGGTAGGGCTGCACCTGGCCCCTCTTGTACTCAGGACAAAGAAGAGTAAGCCAAGGGTGAGTTGTCCAGGCAGTAACCAGCTGTCTATTGGCAACTGGACTTGAATTGCATCATGCTGTTGACCTCTGCCTGACGCCTTGTAAGTCTCTAAGGCCCATATTTATACTTTTTTTTCTCTGCATTTGCATGATTGTTTGATGCAAAAGTGGGGCAAACTTACAAAATATCATTGTATTTTGTAAGTTTGCGCCGCTTTTGCATTAAAAAATGAAGCAAATGCGGTGCAAAAAAAGTATAAATATGGGCATAAGTGCCTCCACTGAGTTCCTGGAAGTTTATTCCTATGGATTAGGAATTAAAACACTTAGGTCCTCATTATGGCATTGGCGTTAAATCCTGCTTACTGCTGCAGTGATGGCTGCCAATATACTGCCACGGTGGCAGATATCCGTTCGCCATATAATGAACACACACACCAGTCCGACAGAACACTGGCGCATACATAAATCCACCAGCCCAAAGATCAGTGGTAAAATGTTGGTATCAACACCCATACTGTTACGCCAACAAAACAACGCCCACTACATTATGTCCCACGAATCACCACAGCAGACATTCAATGGAGGTAAACCATTGGCGTTGCATACTGGCACACTAAAAATGGCCACCCAAATACAAAACAATACAACATTGGCCAGAAACACACACCTGACACTGATACACAAACCACAACACAGCCACCCACCCACAGCACCACAAAGCACACACCCACATTACCCACAACCCTTCACAAACACCAATTATTGCCACCAGACTGAAACCAAGACCACTGAGGCAATTACACACACACCACAAACAGCCACACATCCGTCACTCACCCTGCATCCCACACCCCACAACATTACTCAACACCCTCTCACCAACACACACCACACAACACCTGTGGGTCAGGGCAGATCCACAGCTGTTTGGAGCAGGGGTACAGCAAATATCCATTGCCAGGAAGAAGGAGCTATGGCGGAGAATCGTGGACAGGGTGAACGCCGTGGCATAGCATCAAGAACAAGGGACGACATCAGAAAGATTGGGAATGACCTACGGGGAAGGTACATTCTGTGGCAGCAAGGCACCAGCGGTGGACCCACACTTCCTCCCCCACAGTTGACAGCATGGGAGGAGCAAGTCTTGGCAATACTCCATCCTGAGGGGCTCACTGAAGTAGCTGGAGGTCTAGACACTGTTGAGTCAATATTTACTACTTATCACCCCCATACCTGCATGCCATCACACCCCCTCACCCTCACTCCCATCACTCCACTCCATCCCACACACTGCACCTACACATGTAACTAACCCCAATGCCGAGCCCTGCATGCTAGACCAATGCATGGAAAGCCTTCCCAGCCCTGCATGTACTCCCATCACAAAGGCATGCACAGCATGGAGAACTAACTATCCCACAAAACATTACCATACACAAACAAAGGTGGCAGAGCAACAGCAACAATAGAGGGGAAGCTGGGGATGTAAAATATGTCAGAGACATGAAGCATAATACATCACTTACATCCCCACAGGTGCCTCGGCCAATCTCAGCAGAGAGGAGGTGCCACAATTAACTAGTCCCCCAACAGAAGATGCCCCCAGAGATGACAGTAACTATGGACTTCAGGATCTGGATGAACTACCTGGCCCATCAGGGACCACTGGTCAGTCGGCCACCCCAGCCCACTCACTGTCCTCCACAGAGCCTCCCCCATCAATATTCAACACCACAGCACCCACCCAACATCCACACACCTCTGTCCCCAGGGCATGTCAATTAGCAATCTGACCACCTGTACATAGACCCCAGTCCACACCTCACACCCAAGACAATCAGGGTCCTGGGGTCAGTGGCAGTGGGCACACCGTTCATGGGACGGAGACACAGGGGTACAGGGACACTGGGAGGACCGCTGTGTGCCAGGGGAAGGACAGGCCCAGGGAACCGACTCTCCAGGAGGCACTCACTAATGTCCTGGAGGCTTAGCAACAATCTCAGGACAAGTGGGCCAAATCCTCACCAACATGCAGGAGAACAAGCAGCTGCAGGAGGAACACCATCAGGAGATCAGGGAGGATTTGCAGGCCCTCAACACCACCACCGTCTCCATAGCAGGGATGCTGGCAGAAATAGCCAACATCATGAGGAAATGGACAGCACACCAGTGGGTCCCTACCACTAGCCAGCCTACTGACCAGCCCTTCACTTCCACTGCAGCTAGTGGGCAGGGGGCCCTGCCACAGGACCCACAGGCCACCAGAACCCCTCCCCCTGCAGAAGGTGAACCACCCCACAAAAATTCCCTGAAACCCAGACAGAAGTCAGAGACACTTGCCAAGACCAATACCACTGCCAGGAAATAAGACCCTCCTGAAAGTCCCCCTTGTGTCCCACCATGTCACCTTGTCCACTTTGACGTGCCTTTTCTCCCCTTCCTATGGTCCCTTGGACACTGGACCTGTGCTACAAACAGAATGGAACCATACCATGGACTTTCCTTTACCATCATCTCATTCCATTGCACTTTACCATCAACTATTTGCACTATAATAAACACCCTTGAACACAACTTGACTGATAGTGTTTTATGTGATGAAAATGTGCATTTATGGAAACAGTCACATCATGTACAAATGATCAGAACACTGTGACAGCATACAATTAATGATCTGTAGATGTCTGTAGTCATCACATCAGTACACTGTTGCAATATCACCAACATCTGCAAAATGAGAAGCCATAGGGTACAGAAAGTAGATATGCAGAGGAAGTCAATGCCATCTTGTAACAGCCACACAGGTAAAACAATAGTCAGAGGAATGGTCAGTTACACTGTCTCACCTGTGTGTCATTGGAAGTATTGAGGTATAACTGATGTTCTGTTGTCCACATCCTCATCCTCTGCCTCCTCATCCTCACTGTCCTCAGGGTCCACTGCTGCCACAGGGGCATCTCCAGTCTCCTCCTCCTCCATATAAGGCACATGTCGTCTGAGGGCCAGGTTGTGCAACATGCAGCATGCCACTACTATCTGGTAGACCTTCTTGGGTGAGTAGCACAGGGATCTACCTGTCAGACGCAGGTATCTGAACCTGGCCTTCAGGAGGTCTAAGGTCCTTTCAGTAATCCTCCTGAGACGCCAATGTGCATCATTTTAATGATTCTCAGCCCCTGTCCTGGAAATCCTCACAGGTGTCAGGAGGCGCAATAGGTTTGGGTAGCCAGAGTCACCTGCAAGTATTGAGGGACAAAGATTAGCCTTACACAATGGTATGGGGATAACACCACTTGGAATATACTGACATACATTGGGTGGGCACTCAGGCTCATCTATTAGCCACACTCTGTCCCTCTGTAGTTGTGCCATCACATTTGGGATGCTGCTATTCCTTAGAACAAAGGCGTCATGCACCGACCACAGATACTTGGCAATGATGTGGAGATGTACTGGTACACCAGGCACACCATATGGACATTGAGTGAGTGGAAACTCTTCTGATTCCTGAACACCTGTTCATTCTGGTGAGGGGGGGGGGAACAAATGCAATATGTGTTCTGAAAATCGCCCCAATATTATTGAGTATATGTCCCATTTCATAGAATCCTGCCTTCACTGTGGCCAAATCATCTACCTGGGGGAAAGCAATGTAGCTGCACATGTGTTTGACCAAGGCAGACAGAACCCTTGCCAGCACAATTGAGAACATTGGCTGTGACATCCCTGCTGCCAAGCCCACTGTCACTTGGAAAGAACCAGCTGCCAGGAAATGGAGCACTAGTAGGACTTGCACAAGAGGGGGATCCCAGTGGGATGAAGGATAGCTAATATCAGATCAGGCTCCAATTTGGCACACAGCTCTGTGATTGTGGCCCTGTCTAGTCTATAGGTGAGTATTTTGTGCCTGTCCTCTAGTGTAGCCAAGTCCACAAGGGGTCTGTACACGGGGTTTGTCTCCTCCTCCTATTCATCCACAGTGGTAGGTATCTAAGGGACACAAGAGTGAGTAGGCTGTCACAATTTGAACAATGGCACCACCACCTCAGTGTACATAGAGCATTAATGTGATGGGACAGTGGGAATGGCAATGTACGTGCAATCATCAGCAATGACACAGTTATGGATTATCTAAATGTTGTCCACCACCATTAAATGGCGGCCACCTGTCCTGTATCTAGGGACAAGTGGAAGTGATTTAACACCACCGACATTAGGCATCGTGGCGGAAGACAGTCTTGCACCGCCATGCAATTCCTCCAAGGCTAATATGGGGCTCCATGGAGTACACTGGCCAATGGGGATCAGCGGTGACAGTGTACACTGCCGTGGACGTGGTCGCCATTTTCTATCTAAATCCTCACTTGATTCCTGACTTTCCACAGGACAACACCTACACGGCGTGTGCTGCTGTGACCATTGTCTAGAACCTACCATGGCCCATGTGACCGGGGAAAGGGCCCCTGCCTTCACTCCAGAGGAGTTGGAACATTTGGTGGAAGGGGTCCTACCATAGTATGGACTGCTGTGTGGGCCTCCAGACCAACAGTTCAGAACACCTTGGGCACAATGCATGTGCCAAGGTTGCATGGAGATGTGTGTGCAAGCATAGTGTCATTTGGGGCGGTGGTATGTCTGTACATGGTGTACATGGTGGGTGCCGGGTGATGTGTGTGCCAATGGAGAGGGAAATGGGATTTGTGGGCCATATATGTGACAGGCTGGACTATATGTGTAATGGTGTCCTTCCATCTGTATTAGCTCTGCAGGTCAGTGCTCATCAGAAGAAAGGATTGTAGCGTGCCATCGCCAAGGACGAGCAGACCCTAGGCATACTGGCGGTGGCCTACCCAGAGCTGGATGGGTGCTTGAGGGCATCACAGCAGCCACAAGGGCGCGAGTACAGTGGGCGTAACTACAATCATTGGTAGGTGGCATGGGATCCGGGTGGTGGTTGTGAGTCAGTGGGTGCCCCTTAATGCCAGGTCAGACACTGCAGCGAGACCCAGCTCAAGGGTAATGGGTATATAGCAAAATCAGGTAACCTAGCTAGGTTGTATTCCATGTCAGACAGGGCTTAGTGGGTCCTAGGAGGGCTGCAGTTGGTGGTGTGTCACCCTTATCTTGCTGTGGCACCTAGCCAATTGATTGCCAGTGTGGTGCATAGTGCTTAATCCTGAACCCTGTGAGTGATGGTAATGTATATGCCAACTGTGGTGTTGGTGCTGTAATTGACCCAGTGTTCCCTTTCTCTCTCTCCCCCTTTTTTCTTCTGTCATTCTGTCCATGTATGCATTAGCATCATCTGGCAGAGAAGCAGCAGCACCGGTGTTTGAGGGAGCGGCATCCCACAGGACCCAGGAGGCAAAGTCGATGCCGAGGGAACCAGTGGAACGGAGGGCGAGGGAAGCACCACGGCAGAGATAGGAGGTGACAACACTGACTCTGATTCCTCCTCCGATGGGAGCTCCCTGGTGGTGGCGGACACCTCTGGGACCACCCCAGCTCCAGGTACAGCCGCCACCCCTGTACCAGCACCGCCCTTCTAGTAGCCCCTCACTGAGTTGCCCGTGCCCGCTCATCCAGCAGGGTGGGCATCTTCTTGGCCCCAGGCACTTCAGACCCTGCCACAGTGAGCCCTGCTATCCTGAGTGAGGAGTGTATTGACCCGCTGATAACCATCTCTGTAGGGCAGGCAACCTTTGTGAATGCCATCCAGTGGCTGGCATCCCAGATGCAACAATGCAATGCATTCCTGGAGGGCATTCACTGTGGATTGGTGGCCCAACAGAGATTGTTCCAGGCTCTAGCCTCCTCTCTGATGGCAGCCATTGTCCCTGTTCCTACCTTCCCCCTCCAACTACCAGTTCCCAGTCCCACTCACCTCAACCCCAACCCATCCCATGCACACATACAGACAAGCATGCACACAAAACACCAGCCAAGAATATCACAGTCAAACACAGGCAGCACACTTCAGGCCACAAGCACTCACACAAACAACACAGTTGCACATACAACAACATCCACTGCCTCCACTGTCTCACCCTCCTCCTTCCTCACTGTCACATCCACACTCACAACTGCATGCACTGCTTCAACAGCCATCACCACCATCACCACACCAAGCAGCACACACACCTCAGTAGCAGACACCTCCACAACATCCAACCACATGTCCCCTGTGTCCTCTCCCGCCCTGTCTATCCCCCCTCCTAAGGGACACAAATGCATACATTCAAAAACCCAACAGCCATCCACCTCACATCAGCACACTGCCCATGCACCTGCACCCAAGTCCAGCAAACGTGCTCCTCCAACAACCACTCCCGCAACCTCCATTCCCATGCCTCTGCCCGCCCCACTGTCCCTAAGAAGCTTTTCCTTGCCCAACTTGACCTCTTCCGTCCCCCCCTACCCTGTCCTGCCAAGAAGAGCAGGGTCCCAATGACCCAGTCCAGCACCTCAGCCATACAGTCCAAGGGGACAGTCGAGGCACTTCAAAGTCGTGGAGGCAAGAAAGTGAAGGATCCCACTCCATCAGGCAGGAAAGGGAAGGATCCCAATCCACCAGCCAGGAAAAGGAAGGATACCATTCTACCAGCCAGGAAGGGAAATGTTCCTACTCAACCACCAATGACAGCAGCAGTTCCCACTCAACCACCAATGAAAGGAATGGTTCCCACTCAACAACCAATGAAAGGCAAGGAGCTCTCACCTCCAGCCGAGACACACCAGCCCTTACCTCCAGCTGAGACACAGCAGCCTTTACCTCCAGCTGTGACACAGCAGCCCTCGCCTCCAGCAGAGGCTGCCCAGGAGACACCTCCCCCAGCTAAGACAATTCAACCCTCACCTCCAGCAAAGGCTGCCCAGGAGACACCTCCCCCAGCAGGGATAATGCAGCCCTCACCTCCAGCAGAGGTCATGTAGGCCACCATCCAGGGACTGGTGTACAAGGAGCCCCCTCCAGAGGTAGTGGACAAGTTCCCCACCTCAAAGTCTGTTACTTTGCACTCCCCAGCATTGGGAAATTGGAATGGAGTCCCCTCCAGAACAAGTGGGCAGGTTCCCCACTTCAGCTGAGGTGCCCCCCACCCCTTTTCCCCCTGAGGTGCCTACCCACTTGTAACATGTTGCCCCTGCACAGTTTGGTGCGAAGAATGTCAGGATCAAGTTGGGGCTTGGACGCTGCCCTGTGGCCATGTGGGCCTTTTGTACTTTGGACTGGGCATTGGCCCTTTCTGGACAATGGTTCTTGTATAATATTTGTCACTTCAGTACTAATGGCGGTTGTTAGCATGCAAATACATTTTCAATTCTGCCTTACTGTTGTCCTTGCATTATTATAGGGTGTGTCCTGTGAGACTGGTTTTCCTCTGGAGCTGGTTGTGTGTATGGTGTGTGTATGGTGTGTGTGTGTGTAGTGTGTATTCTGCGTGTGTGTGTTTCACTCTCCTTTTCCTCCCTCCCTCCCTTGTGTGCTAGGCGGCTGTACTCACCGTCTTCATCGGCGTTGGTGTTCCAGGTGGAGCATGAAGTAGAAAAGCATCGGGAAGACCTGCAGTTCCAGTTCTATGGCGGCATTGATCTTCTTTGTGTCGCTAATGGTAAATCTTTGGTCTTCTGTGTTGTGTTTTCGCCAGGCTTTTGATGGCGTTAGTACTGCCCCGGAAATCATGGCCGTGTGCTGTGTCATAATATGGTGGGCATTACCTTGCCTTCCGACTGGCTGTTGATGGCTACCGCCGTGGCCAGTGATGCTAACGGCCTGGCGGTTGTTGTGGTACATTGGCTGTCTATGGGAGTTACTACCCCCATGGTCATAATTTGTCAGTAAATGCCACCAGCCTCTTGGCGGTATTACCGTCACTTTATCACTCACCAACAATGTCATAGTTAGAAAGTGAAGGTTTTGACCAGCATCAAATTGTGTCTATGTCTCGGTCTACTGCGACTATTGACTATCTTTGGTGCTTTGTGCTTTCTGGTGCTATTGCTACTTAAAACTTTGACAAATCACATCTCTGCTACCCCTTCTTACATTTGTATCATTTTGATGTTGTTTTGTTTCTAAAATTTCAATATTTTTCTTGGGATTTTTATTGCTTTGAATTTTGGCTTCATTATTATTTTGGTACGGCATGAATACTTTACACGTTGCCATAAGTTAACCCTGTCTACTTTGTGCCATGGCTGCCAGGGGTTGAGCTCAGTTTATTTAGTGACTTTGAGGGTTGCCCCTAAGAAATGTTGTGATTATTCTTTGAGTGAGACAGTCACCCACCCCAAATAATTTTCCAATTCCTCACAGGGTGACAGTTAAAATACCCATTTGTACTTGAATATCAAGGGAGACCATGTACATTAGTGTGTGATTTGAATACAAACATTTCCTCACAGGGTGACATTTAAAATACCCATTTGTACTTGAATATCAAGGGACACCATGTACATTTTTGTGCAATTTGAATACAAACATTTCAAAGATAGAGGATAGTGACCCAATTCTTTAAATATATCTGTAATATGAAAGCAAAACACATGGGCCTTGTGACACAATTTTTAAATCCTAAAATGTAAGGGTTTATAATTGTAAATGTATAAACTGAGGCAGGTAACCTAAATGTGCCTACTTTTCATAGCAACATTTGTTCCCTCAAAAAATTGTATACGTAGCAGTTAATTTTGCCACATTGAATGAATGTTACATTACATCTTTCAAGATGTGGTGAGAGCAGATATGGATCACAATGCTTATTTACAGTGCACTGAGTTGAGCTGCGGATCCTTGTAATTTAACTAGGCAGAAGGAAGGCTCATCTGATTTCTGTGCTGGGAGAAAGCTGCAATGGTAATTCTCACTTGCAAACAATTTGTAAGAGGTCTGTCAGTCAAATTTTTGAACAGTGTAGGCAGTTCACCAGCTCTACGAAGATAATAGATTGTTATTGACAATTCATTGGAAAGCACTTGATTACAAATATTGAAGTGGGCCATCAATCTCCTAGTTAAACTGATCATAGCAAGTTTAGTCCACATTAGTAGGTTTGTGGTTGTGTCTTCCTAAAGTCACAGCTAAAGAGGCAACTGTAACTTGTTAGGACTGAGGGGTGGAAGAAGAAAGGCTGATGCCCCTCAAAATTGTTATACAAAACATAAGTCAAATTAATAAGAGGGAAAGTTAACTATCACAATGGGATGAGATGTTACCAACAAAAGTTAAACCCAATACAAGGGACATATGTGATTGTCCTGGCAAACCTGACAACTTACACTGACATATTTTGACGAGAGATCTTGGATGAAATTTCAAAGTATTCTATTTGGGAATGTCTTAGATTTGTATAGATTTGTATTGATGGTCTATCAATTTCATCTTGTTTCTCATAGAACAAACTCAAATAGTTGGCCAGAAAACAAATCAACTAACTATGTCAGAAGCGTTGGGGCTTAATGATAAGTCCAATAGTTCACAAAAGATTGTGAAAGAATAGTGGTTAGCTATGCTTGCTCCACTGAAAAACCTTACTTTAGGTTCAAACTTCAACTGTTAAAATCGAAGAAATGTTTTGTAAGTTGTCAGACCTGACATCCTTGGTGTGGTTTTCAATAATTGTTTGCCTCCAATCCTCCTATTTTGCTGACTTCATTTTTGCTGGCCTTGTTACTCGAGGAACTTTACTACTGCTAACCAGTGCTTGTATTCTCTCCCTAAACTATGGTAACATTGCCTTTCACCCAATTGGCATATCCAGCTTACTTCTAAGTCCCTTGTTACTGGTACTCCCTGTACCCAGGTCCTATAAATGAAATGCTATAGTGGGCCTGCAGCACTGATTGTGCCACCCACTTAAGGAGTCTTTTTAACCATGTCTCAGGCCTTCCATTGCAGTGTGCGTGTGCAGTTTTAAACTGCCATTTCTACCTGGAAAAACACTTTTGCCGAACCTAAACCATCATTTTCAATACACATATGTCACCCTTAGAGTTGGCCCTACATAGCCCAGAGGGCAGGGTACACTATATTTAAAATGTTGGACAGGAACTTTCATGTTTTATATCTCTTGGTAATAAAAAATTCTTACATTTGTTTTTCACTGCTGCAAGGCCTACCTCTCCAATAGAATAACATTGGGTTACCTTACTGCATGTAACACGTGATAACTTTCAATTGGGAGCAGATAGGAATATTGAGTTTGGTATCTCAAAACTTGTAAGTTAAAACCGTCATTAACTGTAAAGTCAGATTTTACGTCACAATTCTGAAAATGACACATTTAGAATGTCTGCATTTTCTTCTCCCAACCATTTGGTCCCTGCAGCCCGTATCCTGAGTAACATGACCAAGTGTAATTTGCTGGTGGTCTTTGTGTATTGCCCCCAGACAGTGAGGGAAAGGGGAATAGATGTTAGCAGGATGGGGCAAGTCTAACTTGATGGGAGGGAGCTGTCACCTTTCACTCTTGCACATCACACAGACTCTGCCACAGCATACTGACAGAGGATTTCACACTAGTCTTTTGTGCCCCAGACAAGCAATAGTTCAGGCAGGGAGGCAGGAAATTTCAGACACCTCTGTAGGGGGAGGGATCTAGAAACGTCTCCCACTTCAATGCTGGTGCCAAGTATAAATACTGGACCCTCGGACCCAACAATTCATTGCACATCTAGGCTGCGGAAGACTCAAGAAAGGCTGCTGTGCTGCTCTGCTACAGGAAGGACTGCTATTGTTTTGCCCTGCTGCCTTAGTGAGAGGTACTGGACCTTAATCTTGAACCAGAGCCCTCCAGAGTGACTCCAAGGGCTAATTGGCTGACCTCCTGATCAGTGCCTCAGGGATAGAAAAAGCTCAAACCATCCTGGTCACTGCTCATGGACTCTACGATGCTGTGAGCCCTGTCCCCCCAAGGGGTGCCACCTCAGTCCTGGACCCTTGGAAGTGGGCCTAAAGGTGCTTTGCCAGCCCAGCCGTGGCCCCTTTTAGGGATGGGTGAAAAACTCCACCATACTGGTGGAGTTCTCTGAGCTTTACCCATTCCACATTATGCTTGGAGCACGGAGTTCTGGCAACACTCCTCCAACCACTGTGTGGTGGAGCTGCACTTAATCCAGTGATTGGTCAATTATCCATATTCCACCACATCCCTCATTATGAGTGGCTTGATGAATTACAGTGCCTACCCAAACAGCTGTCTGCATAGGGTTAGCTATTATAAATGCTTTGGTACTTATTACACCTGGTAATTACCATGGGCAGCAGTTATTGCAGCCCTAGTTACATTTTGGCAGGTCAAACTTGCTGGAAGCTAAAGAGGGAAAAAATCCTGGTACACACTGGGACATGCAGCTTTTGGTGAGAGAAGCACCAAAGTATGCATGTTATGTTTTGAGAGAAGGATTTCCAATAGGCAGTAAATATTGCATCTAATAAATTAGGAATTTATTGTATTTTATCAGGTGCGATTAGTATCGCAACAAACACTTACATTTGCAATGATGGCTCATGTAGGCTAAGGTCAGATGTAGGGGTTCATTTGCAACAAACTGCTGCGTTGTGATCAATGCACCAGTTTTCTTGCCCTGCCCTGGACCTCCCTAACAATGCCATGGGAATGCTTTATTTATAGTACAGTGCTCCATGGTGCAAAGTGTTCACAACAGTGTCAGAAATTCTGACGCTGTTGTAGTGCTAAACCTTAACATTGCTAAACTGGCGTCAACATTTTTATGCTTGTCCCGCAATGTTAAAGGCCCCAAAGACAACAGCAGAGCATCACCTTTAATGCCTGCCCTGAGCAGGCATTAAGAATATTACGCTATGCCGGTGCAGCATTGCACAGTGAAATCTTGTAGATGTCACTGCACTATTTCTGCAAGGCTTTTAATGTGGGAATGCCTACCTTGCAAGACTTTAAAAACTGGTGTAATGGTTAAATTGCACCCGTTTGTAAATATGGCATGGGTGACTATTTTGCGCCGCCTTAGCGTAAAAATAATGATGCTAAGGAGGCGCAAAATCCTTGTAAATGAGGCCCTTAGGGTGTACAAATGGGTTGTGCCATCACAGCATGAGGGATATCCTCTCCACCTTATTGCAGGTTTATCATATTCTAATGCACTTATAATATTACTAATTGATTCTGATGACTCTGAATACAGTAGTTTTCCATAACAATTACACCACACCTTTTTTGTTTTATAGCCTCCCCTAAATTATTTTTAATAAGATATGTTTGTGAACTCTAGTGCAGTGAAAGAAAACGTGCTGTCATTTAGGCTTTTGCTGTCCTGGAATATTACTTCCGATCCATGTGTGCTGAGGCGGCCTGCCAGCCATGCTATTTAATTTTTTCAGCTCTCATCATAGCAGAAGGCAAGTCTTTCATGTTCACTGGGAATACTGTCAGAGCTGACTTTCGTGTTTAATTGTCTCAGTAGCTGACACGTGATCAGCACAATCAAACAGAAGAGAAGCCGTTGAATGCAAGGGGGTATTCTTCAAAATCAAAAGCCAAAATCAACATAAAGCTACAAATGTTGTCAAATGTGGGCAGCTTTTTTGTAGCAAGGTGCTAAATCAAACGACAAATAATAAGAAAATGCAGCCTGATACATTTTCTCTGCTTATTCCGTTATGAACAGATTGCTTACTTGAAGATTTTCCTTTTAGTCAAAAATAGATAAAAGCACAGCTAACTAATTCCACGTAATACTTAGCCCAGCATTCAGTAGTATAAAATGGAGAAAATAAGCTGTCTCTATTCCTGACATAATAAGCTCTGATAGTGTAAAAACATTTAAAATGTATGCTGTGCTACACCAGTTGTGGCCTATTCACAGAAGTAAGTTAACCCTGTGAGTAAGTTACACATGTAACTTTTATACTTTTGATTAAAACGGCAGAGAATCCAGAATTCCTCAGCCAGACTCTTGCTCGACATCCCCTGCCACATCTCCAGTCATCTGAGAGACCTTCAGTGGCTCCCAATCAACAAAAAAATCACCTTCAAGCTTCTCACACATGCATACAAGGCCCTCCACAACTTTGGACCCGCATATCTCAACCACTGCCTGACCTTCCAAATGCCCACCAGACACCTCTGCTCCACCCGACTGACCATCGCCATGACCCCAAAATACACAAGAACTCAGCTAGTGGAAAATCCTTCTCTTGCCTTGCCACAAAGACCTGGAACGCTCTTCTGCTACACCTCAGGCTATCACCCTCACTACCTCAATTCAAGAAGAACGTCAAAACGTGGCTCTTCAACTGATCTCCTACTACCTGCCAGCACCTTGAAACCCTCACAAGTGCTTAGCCACGCTACACAAATACCTGATTGATTGATTGATTGATTAAGTAACTTTACTACTTTTGGCTGTTCATCACTCAGTGTTAATGGTAATGAAATTTATAAAGCGGTCGATTGCCCAAAGGCATCTTGACGCTAGCTATCTTGCTATACAGAAGACTGAGAAACAAGAAGCATTCTAGCTCATTCTGCATTGAATAATCATATTTTCAAAGCCTTTCTAAGCATAAGTAGATTGGGCATGGCTCTAATTTGCAGGGGGAGAGAGTTCCAAGCTTTTGCTGCGCCAACTACGAAACCTCTTCCACCTCAGAAGGGTTTTTGAGCCTGGAGACTACTGCACATTTGGCTGTTATGGACACTAATGTTTCACCTGGGACGTACCAGTGGAAACTATTTTTTAGAAAATCTGGACTTTGGTTATTTAATGCTTTAAATGTGGTACATAGAGCTTTGACAGTAATTCTCTGTCTTACTCTAAACCAGCGTGGCTTACTGGTAGATTTAGACACTAACTGATGTTTTGGAATCTTTAATAGTAGTCGTGCTGCATAATTTTGAAGAATTTGCACCCTGTTCAATAAAAGCTAACAAAGGTTTAGATACAGTCCATTACAGTTATCTGTTTTAGAGAGTACTAGCAAGCTGACTACCTTCTTCTGCAGCTCTGAGGGAAAAAAAGGAAGGATCTTTTTTTATGGTTCTTAATGTATGGAATAAAGAGGACATAGCCACATTGATTTGATCATTAAAATTGAGTTTATCATTTTAGATACTGGTGTTGGAAGAACCCCTAAGTACTGCAAACATCAAAAGGACGAATGAGAACCAAATAGAAGAACCTCTGTTTTTCTGGAATTCAATCTTAAACAGTTCCTATTCATCCAGGAACTGAACGTCACCATGCAATCATTGAATCTAGACCCTCTCTCGTTTTCGTCTTTTGACACTGAGATGACAATTTGAGTGTCATCAGTATAAGATGTAAGGGAGGAACCATTTCATATGATGACTTCTGCTTAGGGGTGACATAAATATTGAATACGATAGGGCTACATGAGGACCCCTGTGGGACCTCACAAGGGAGTTAGAAAGGCAGGGAAACTAAATTATGTAACTCCACTGACTGTTCTGTACCCAGGATAAACAAACATAAGAATTCCCGGACCGCTCCAGTAACGCCAGTCACGGTTAGCCGATCTATCAGCAGCCCATGGTTAACAGTATCAAAGGCTGCTATTGGAACTAAGAGGATGAGGGCTGCTTAGCCTCCCTGATCCAGAGACAATCTAATCTTCTCCATAGCTTTGATTAATACTGACTCTGTATTATGACCACTGGGAAATCCAAATTGGGTTGGATCTAATTAATGATTGCCAGAATGTGATCTGACAATTGTTTCTCATAATTGTTTCTACAATTTTGGATGGTAGAGGTAGCCACAATATGGGATGATAAGTATTTGGGTCCAAAAGGCTGAGGATAGGTTTCTTTTTTAATGAAAGCAGCAATGCTTTCTCCCAAGTGGTAGGAAAGAACCCTATCTTAAACATCATTTGGAGGATTTCACTCAAATTGGAAGTGATAATATCCGGGCCAGTTTGGTCACCTTAGGAGGACAAGTGTCATAAAGGGAACCAGATTTAGCTGGGTTGATCAGGGTCACCACTTCCTCCAAGGTAGGACTCTTTCATGAGTGATTTGCACTGTCTGTGTCTTGGTGAGTAGATTAAATTGCACGAAGGAGGAGTCCGATTAGTTGAGGAAGAGGGAGCACACTCTGAGAATCTATTGCCCACATCTGTGACTTTCTGTTTAGAGAAGTCATGAAGGTATTACAAAAACTTTGACTTGTGTTAACCAATTTGTTAGATGTTTCTGTTGTTTTTTTTCTTAACATTCTGGAAACATTCCTTAGTAGATTTTTTGCAGCTTCTATCTTCTGTGTAAAATGTTTTTTTTTTCCTTCTTAATCATTGCCTTGTAGTCCGCCAGACACTTTTTATATTTGATTTTTTTCTGGCTCACTATAATCTTTCCGCCATTGTATTCTTGTCTCCTACATATTTGGTTTTTAGTTTTTAGATCCTCTGAACACCAGGGGGCTGAAGCAATGCTCCTCTTGGATTTAGACACTCTAAATGGGGCTAATAGATTGGCAGCTCCTTCTAACAAATCGGTATAATTAGCTACTGCTATATCTATAATCTGTGAGTTTTCCAGAACTAGCTCCTGCAGAGTTGAAATGAAGGACTCTGGTAGGATGTTATGCCAAGCCTGGGTGGTTACTATTTGATGGGACAGTCTTGCTCTAGAGTCTTTCCTTTTGCAGTCTAGTCCAAATAGAATGGTGCTTTGGTCTGTCCAGGTAAGAGGAAGAATACTAATACTGCCTAAGGCAGTGTTGTTCCTGAAGATACCAACTAATGCGGCTTGGTGAGTGGGACCCATGACCACCTGTGTGAGGACTGACATTGTCTGTAGGAGTGCCATTGTGTCATTATCTTCTAGTGCCTATAAATAAAAGTTAAAATCTCTGAGGACTGTAAAGTCATTAGACAGAATATTGGCCTCAAGGAGATGATCTATTTCCTGTTTAGTGCCTGGTGGGCGATATAACAATATGCCTTTAAATGTCTGAGTTTCAGAGACGTCGAAGCTAAGAGAGACTGCCTTACATAGTGGAGAAGGTATGCAAATAGATGAAAATTCAGCTTTGTGTATTAAAGCAATACCACCCCCTAGTTTGTTTGGTCTGTCCTGTCTTAGTATAGCATATCCCTCTGGAATGGCTGCTACCAGATCTGGATTAGATGAGGGATCAGCCCATGTTTCTGTCACAAACAGTTTGTGAACATCCATAACAACTGAAAATTCAGTATAATGCTGTAACACAGACCTGGTGTTTAAAAGAGCGCATTTGATTTCACTCTTTGTCATCTTTGCTTCAATCACAGCCCAGTTCAGAACAACAGTTAGAAAGTTTTCCCCGACAGCTCTGAGTTTAATTTGACTCAACTGCGCTCCACAACCTTGACACATTAGATCATACTTTAATGTGATTGAATGACATTTGAGATACATACAGGTTTTCTTCCTACCTGAAATATTGAGGGAGAGAAGACCTTCTTTAGAATAGCTGAGTATTGGCCTGAGCTGGGTTTTGGAACTGGCAGGGGGGCTTAAACTTGGCACTACCTGGGCACGGATGGGTGTAGATGGGCTTACCTTCTACACATCTTTGGCACACCAGTGGTCCGCCCGCTTCACACGTCCGCTGCTCGGATGCATTCTATTGCCCTGTTTGTAGCCCGCCATACAAGGGGTATGTGGCAGGCAGCATGGTTTTGGTGCTCTGCAGGGCATTATTACCAAAAAAGAGTGGGGAAAATGAAAGAACCAACCTGAGGCCCTAAAACCCCTGAGTCATGACACAGGCCTTACTGGTAAAATATCAGTGAGCTAAAATATCAGTGAGAAATTAAAACTGCAATATTAACAAGCATCTGCAATGTAATGGGTCTTGTGTTTGCTTGTGTCAAAGCTATAAGCGTTGTAAATTCCTAACAGGACTTTTCTTCCCACATAAACTGAAAATGAAAAGTAAAACAGATTCACATAACTAACCAGAGTTTTTTGCAACATAAACTGAAAATGAAAAGTAAAACAGTTTCACATAAGCGAGCAGATGGCCTCCATAAGCACAAAGCAGACTCACAAAGAGAAACAGAAGTTTGCTTGCAGTGAAACGTATCGGCAAAAGTGAAATTATCCATGTAAAAGGCAAAAGTGCAATTATCCAGGTAACCGGAAAAGTAATTATCCATGTAACCGGCAAAAGTGCAATTATCCATGTATCAGGGTTGACTACTGCCCAACGAGATCGCACTGCCTATGAATCAAATAGAAAAAGTAGTGCAGGAACGATACAGAAAACATGGAGCCTCGTATGTTTTCAGTAGTTGGCCGGTGCGCTCTAGGAAGGCTAAACACCAGACAAGACATAACGTATGCATGCCTTTCACTAAGTGAATCAAACAAATTTTAAAAGGCAAGCACACAATCCAACCAAACTGATGGGCATGGTTAAAAGCCCACAGAGAGATTACATCAGGGACAGAGCGCTTTGAGCTTGACCCTAAAAACAGGATTAAAATCCTTCTAATATGGCACCTTCTGAAAATGTGGCGGCCAAGCTACCTACAAGGAACAGAAATCGAGCTTCTGTCATGGAGCAAAGCTTACAAGCGTAAATTACTCAAACTTGCAAACTTACATGACTTCAGGAAAGTGGGCTCCTAGCAGCTTTTGTGCCCCTTTACGTGTAACAGGCCCTCCTTACTTGTGGTGGAATTTCCATCATCAGGACAGAGACCTCCATATGATAGTGAATAGGAGACCTCTGCGCTGGAGGCTGCTCAGCACATGGGAAGCAAACTTGCGCACAGTAGTGAGTTCTCGCATAGAGATGAATGGGAATATTATATATTATGTACACCTGAAAGAAATCATATGCACCTGACACAATCTTACCTCAACCCATAATGGGTTTGCCCTGGTAACCTTGCAGTCCCTGGGCTATAAATACAGACCAATAAAAAAATAGACAACTGTAGGGACAAATAGGTATATTATACTTAAAACTTCAATGACACTATTAATTCTCAATGGATGTTCAAACACTCAGTCCTTTAAATAAGTATATAATGCTGTGCCTTTACTCCTGTTACCATCACACCTTCAAGTACTGAAAATTCTGACCAATAAAGAAACTTTTGGTCTTCTTTTAGCCACCACGATCTTGTGAACATGATCAGGATGTTCAGTAGGCTTTTAAAATGTGAGATCTGGTACTTTAATTTGGGAAGTCACCGGCTCACATTTAAGGTCGATTTTTCATTCAAGCGGCCAGGAAATCAAAAATCAAAAAAATCAAAAATGCATTTTTGAACAGATATTTCACCAAAGGGTATATTTTAGAGGTAAATGCACTGTGTTGGACCTGACCCTTGTGGCAGGTTCATCCCCTGAATTTTTGACTCCTTCCTCCTATTATTTCTGACCTCTCACTGTTGGCTCTAGGACTCTGAGCACTTTATCAGTGCTAAAGTGCAGGTACTCTCCCTTCTAAAGTTGCTATGTTTGGCTTATACCTATTTGGCATATTTAATTTACCTGTAAGTCCCTTGTACAGTGTTATCCCTATACCCATGGCCTGTAAATTAAATGCTACTAGTGGACTTGCAGCGCTGCTTGGCCAACCACTGAAGTAGCCTTTCAAACCAGTCTCAGGCCTGATAGTGCAGGGCCTGTGTGCGCAGGTTTCGGTCACAGGGACCTGCCATCTAAATTTACTTGCCAGGCCAAGAACTCTCCTTTTACTACATGTAAGTCACCCCTAAGGTAGCCCAAGTTAGCAGGGTGCCATGTATATAGAAGGCAGGCCCTGTGCCTAGTAGCGTGGCCTGTCCTGGTAGTGACAAGGGGCCTATTTGCTTTCTCACTGCTGTGATTGCTGCCTTCTCATAGGATTGCATTGGAAATGCCCTGCCTTTTGTCTAGGGGGTATTGTGTGATTTATGAGGGGTAGTGTCGGCATGTTTGATATGGTTGTAATGGTGGTGAGAAATGCTGCTTACTGGCATAAGTGGTATTTTTATTACTATTACAGAAAAGCCACTTCTAGAAAGTGAGCATTTCTCTGTGCTTATGACTCTGGTGTTCTGCAGCTTGACTCCAATCCATGTCTGGGCAGAGTGACAGTTGGGATTTGTGCATACTTTTCAGACAGTCTGTACACAGGGAGGGTGGAGGTGTCACAGAGGTGCATCTACATAATGAATAGTCTTCCTGGGCTGAGAGAACGGAGAGGCGGGGCACTCCTGCATTTGTGAAGGCTGTGCCCTGGACTCACACAATAGGATCGTTTAGCCCAACTGATGTTTGGAGCCTGCGCTGTAGGAGAGACGGGGCACTCCCAGATCCAGTTGTAACTGGTTGGAACCTCCTCGCCCCTTTTTTTGCAAACACACTGTAAAACTGAGTATAAGCACAAGGAATTTTCCCCAAAATTTGAAGACATCTTGAAACTGGACACAGAATGCTGGAAGGACTCACTAGTAACCACCATGGACTGCTGCTGCTGTGCTGACCTGTGACCTGCTTGGTCACTGTGAGGAACTACCACTTGCCTGCATCCACTTTGCGCTGGCCTGCTGCTGGGCCCTGCCGCCCTGTGTTCTTTGTGTACTTTGTCCCCCCAGGGGCAGGGTGCTGTGGCCCCTGACCCCTGCAACAGTCTGAAGAGCACGAGGAGCCCTTCTCCGTCTTTGCTCTAGCGCCTGGAGGGCGCTCTGCTTCTTCCTACAGCAAGCAATTGGAAAGCGCCTTGCTTTATTGCACCTAGTGCTCAGAAGCGCTTTCTTGCTGCAGAATTCACTGCCGCGACCCGGGCTCTTTCAACATGCCTCCACACTGTACCGATGTCCAGAATAACCGCTGCAGCCCTGGGGGGGGCTGCTTCCATTTAGCGCGAGTGACGTGCTAGCCCCGGGACCCCCGGGGCACTATCAAGCAAGGAAACAAAGAAAGCGCGCTCCTACCATGCCCCTGGGGTGAAGCGCGCTCTGAGGGGCACCCCCAGGGCACAAGCAGGCACCTGCTTTGGTGCCTGCAAACCGCTGTGGCCCAGGAGCCAGCTTTATACTCGCGCATCAGGTTGGGTGCTGGAGATGAGGTTTCTGACGGCCCCAGGTGGGAGACGAGCATCGGAGGCCCCTTCAGACCCCCCCAGGGCCGCTAAGATAGCAGGACGTGGGAGGGAAGGTGAGGGGGAGTCCCCTTCCCCCCCGTCGCACCTAAGGACCAGGAAGCTCCTGTTCTTCTGCTAGGGGGCCCCTGTTTATCACTGGGCCCCCTTGTTGTTTGCTGGCTTTGGCCCCCCTCTGGAGGTCCGGTTGAGGCACAGAGGGGGCCCCAGACATCACGGGCCCCAGGAGCAGTCATTATAAAACCAGAGGGCGTGCATGTTGCCCCGCTCCCCCCACAGCATCACGAGGCTCTCGCTTTCATGCAGTGCAGCACCATGGGCCTCTTATGTATAGTTTGTGGCACTAGGAATGACTTTACATCATAATACAACTACTTTTTGGACATACTATTTCTTATGATCCTAATATGGACATTGTGGAGTGATATGGTAACCTGAGTAGTTTTATGATGTGTTACATGTATGTGCTGGTGTTCCTTTTATATGTTTTCCCAACTTGCCATATGTTTTAAGATGCTCTTGGTATAGGCATATATGATATCTCTATGACAAGTGCCTTTCTTTAGTGATGTGATTCCTGACTACTGCTTATGTTACAGAATAATGAGTCACCTGTGTGTTATGTGTGACTACTGCTTGTTCTGCAGAGTAACCATTGTGTTATGTTCTGACAACTCCTTGAGTAGCAGGATATTACGGACATGTTGTGTTTGGTCTAATCATTTTTTTGTGTACAATACAGTATATTTTCATATAACTTGGTGTTGTGTTTCTTTTGTGGTGGGGATAGTGCATCACAAATGCTTTACACATTGCCTCTGGGATAACCCTGACTGCTCGTGCCAAGCTACCAAGGGGGTGAGCAGGGGTCATCTTGGAAGTGTAACTCCCTTGCCTTGACTAGAGTGGGGTGGCGTTAGATTTTGGCCCTGCCTCAGGTTTACAAAAACTCGTAAATCTAAGGCAGAGTCAAAATGCAAAGGGTGTTGCTGTGGTACGCCCACAGCAACATCAATTGCATGCCCCCTCTAAACAAAGTTCTACGTGTGAAGGGGCTGTAATTACAAGGTGGCTTAAAGACACAAAAAGTGGCTTAACACCACCTTGTAAATATGGTGCAGTGCATAGTGCCACCGGAGAGTCAGTAAAAGTGAAGCTCCAGTGGCGCTAGGAGGCTCTTAAATATGCCCCGTAGTTTGCCATAGGCTGCAATTTTCTCTTTGTGCTCTATGCCTCCTTCTTTGCTGCCCATGCTGCGGTGGCCATTTTGTGTAGCCAGTTTTGCGGTGTTTGCCATAGGCAGGGATTTTGTCTTTGTGTGTGTATGTGTGTGTATGTGTGTGTTTGTGTGTGTGTGTGTGTGTGTTTGGTGGCCATATTGTCTTTGTTTTCTATGCATTCACGAGCTAAATACCACATTTCTTTCACAGCCAGTGTATGTTTCAACTCTTTTCTTACACTTTTGTAAGCCATTTTCTGGAACATTGATGAACAAAAACTCTGAAATTTTTTTCATTTGTACTTTTGTCCTAATATATAAATTTTTGCTTGTGATTGATTGCAGTGCAGTGTTGTTTTTTAATTTAATTATTCAATTTGTGGCTGCTTTACCTTGCCTCCCATAGCGTCCCATTGGGACCTGGAGGGGCACCAGCAATTATTTAATGTATTGATTGGATTTTGCCAGCCTCCCCCTGCCTCTCATAGAGCCAGCTTGGACCCTGGACTGGCAGCAACAAATATTTAATATATTTATTCAAATTTTGCATGCCTTCCCCTGCCTCCCATAAAGTCCCCATAGGCCCTAGAATGGCACAAACAATTATTTAATTTATTTATTCAATATTTGCCTGCCCTTACCTCCCACTGAGTCCCCATAGGGCTTGAAAAAGGGCCCCAGCAATTACTTAATGTATGTATTTGATTTGTCATGCCTCCTCCTTCCTCAGCAGGGTGCCCCATGCCCCATAGATTCTGAGTGCCCATGTTTCACTGAATTTTGCTACCTGTGGCATCAGACCCTCATTCCTTGCTTTGTTTCTCAGTGCTACAGTGACTGCAGTCATGGAGAGCAGTGAATCTTAAATGAAATGTTCTCAGCTGCAAATGGAATCATCACAGAAAAGTTGACAACTGGAGGAGCAGTGAACAACAGATCTTCCAGAAGCAGGAACAGAACAGGATGTTGAGCTTCCTGCTGAGAAACACATTGTTGAGAAGACTGCTCTCCACCTTTCAGCTTTGTGACCTCCAACAAGGAAAAGAAGAGTACTCACCCATATTCTCAAAACCCCCATTCTCACAATCTGGCTATTGATATTGATTACACCCCGGAACCTTCCTGAAAGCCTTTCAAGTGAGGAGGGTGGTGATGATGATGACGAGCTAGTAATTGTCAGTCTGAGTGTGCCACAGAAGCATTATGGCTCTTCTGTATTCAACCTGTTCAGAGGCATGTGGTTCCACCAACACCACTGGCTCCCATTTGTGCATGACCCCAGAAACCTGCTACAACCTTACCACTGCTGCAGCACAAGCTGCAGAAAGGCAAACAGTACAGCCCCCTAGTTTTGCCTCCGGTTATTCTGGCTTTGGCACAATAAGAAATTCTTCCACCTCAGTTGAGGACTTCTTTACGCTTATTCAGTTAGAAGACAAGGTCACAATATGCTTTGTTTGTCACAAGAAAGTTTGATGTGGTAATATAGATGGGCACTTCAGTACCAGGGGTGAACTGTTGCATTTGAAAAAAACAAGAAGCAAGTATGTGGGAAGAGTACCTTACACACCTCTCTGCTGCTGGTGAGAGGAAAGCAGCAGCCGAAGTAATAGAAGAAGATTTTGAGGTGGAATAAGAGAATGCCACAGCATTACGTAAAGCAACCTTGTAAGCCATCCCCATTGCATACAATTTTGCCTGCAGCACCCTCTGCATTGCACAAAGCACAGCGGAATATAGCAACTTCCACGCTAAAGAACCCATGCAGCCTACCTGCTGCTGTGCCCACAGGTCCCATGTGGCAGTGTTACCGCAACAAGAATTACCATTAAGGCTATGTTTCCCAAGGAGTAGCCATACTACCAAAGCAATAAAAATGCCTGTTTCTACAATGGGCAGCTGACTAAAATGTTAGTGCTTGACCGCCTCAATTTCTTTGCAGAAATAGATGGTGTTGGTGGTGGTGTTGCTGCATGGAGCAGTGGCTGTGATCTTCATCTGCCTGTGGCAGTAGTGATGATGTTGTTTGAGTGCCTCTGGTTGGTGGCCCGAGGCACTGGCGGCTGCTGACGCCTCCTTTTCATCTTCACGGACCACCAGTGGTGGTACTTCATCGCAATAGCCTCAATTTTCTAGAGGCTCAGCTGAGCATCTTTCCTCTGCTGAAAGTAGGCCTTTGTAACAGGTCCTCCGGAGGAAGTATCTAAATGATCATAGGACTGAAGATAAGAAAATGAATTATATTACCCAACCCAATCGCTTATTTAAATACAGTGGTGCAGTAGCAGAGCATTGGTGGTCACTTAGGGACATTGTACATTTTTTTGGTGCTATTCTTGGTCGCAGGCCAAAGATTTTTACCAAACACACTTTACATAATGCAGTGCATGATATGAGTTAATCCATGATCAGCACCATTATCAAAAACACATTTCAATACCTAATGCCTGATTTCTATTGCAACAGCTATGGAGTCTACATACCTCCAAGATAAAGAACCCACCACCCAATTTAGATGCGAACAGACCATAGGTTCAATCACAGTTTTTGCCATGATTAAACTACTTTAACAGACCTGCAGACTAAGGACCATCGGAGACAGACCTCAAATTTACCCACTTAATTCAGATAGGCAGAACTAGAAGTTGATGGAGTCCTGCACCAAAGTTTTAAAATCAGCTTTTGTGACATCATTTCCAGCCAAAGCTTTAAAGAATGCCTGCATACTTGGAAGATATTTCTCAATTTGGCAGGTTGCACCTCTGTCAGGATGACAGAATAATTTACTCTATCACCCTGATTAAGAGACGCGCTGCCCTCTGTCATCTAAATAAGGACCCTTCTGTGTGTTACTATTAATAAATAAATTAATTAGCTACCAAATATAAATACATATTGTCATTGATCTGGCACATTAAAATTATGTTGCATAATGATCTTATCTATAAATCTACAACTTAATTGGAGTCATCCTGGTAGGGGTAGCATGTAGTTTTTGGTCCAGGTAAATGGCATGTCATTATAACTTTCAAAGGCCCTGCTCTTGTCTTTCTCCTGCCTGAGTTTCCACTGAGTCCCACTTTACTCCTTCAACTCCAAATCATGTTCTACAAGAAATGTTTTCCTTGTTAATGGGGCATGAAAGTGTAGAGTAAGGTAAATAATTAGCATTGGAGGGATTAGACTAGGTAACAGTTTGGTTATGGACTCATAATGTACTAGGAAGCTTAGTAGCATAATTAATGGAAGGTAGAAGATGGGATTGTAAATGTAACCATAAAAAGTAGTTATTTAGGCAGAAAACATGAGACATACCAAGATTGTACTTTTTAGGAAATAAAAATAATGAGGGAAGTAGTAGGTGAGTAGGCACTGGGCAGCAATTCAAGATAGGTTAAGACAGGAACATAGGATGCAGGATAATTTATAAAAGGATTGTTAAGTGGCTTGGGAAGAAAGGAAGGAATTCCTTAACAAATTAAGTGCTTGTCATCAACATAGAAAAGTGACTTAACACTTGTCCCTGCCATCACTCCTTGCCTCTCTCCAAGTGGGTAGGCCCAGTCCAGCCTCTGCCAGCCAATGATGGGTGAAGACAGACCCAGTCTTGGCCCGGTCATTGCCCGGACACAAGTGGGGGTGAGCCGCTGGATTTGAGGGACTCCTGGTGAGCTGATCGGCAGTGCAGCACTCCTGCCACACTGCCAGGTGGGAAGTGTAGGCAACTAGTGCAGGCTCTCCCCTGGCTCCGGTGATCATAGAGTCCCACGCTGCGGTTGTGACCCGCTACATTTGAGCACCTCCTGGCACACTGATCGGCAGCGCAGCCCTCCTGCTGCACTGCCAGGTGGAAAGTGTAGGCAACTAGTTCAGACTCACCCCCAGCTCCAGTGATTGTAGTGTCCCCACCAACCTAACCAGTATTGCCTAGTGGAGTAGTATGAGCAATCCATCAAAATGACTGTTTATTCCATCTATCACATTTACTGTCATCATTTTTGAGCAATGAAAATCTGTAGACTTGTCAAACTTTCATCTGTGTTGAATGTTTAATATTGCATTTGCTACAAAGTGCTATGTATGTTGTATTCTTTTTTGGCCTTCAAAGTGTAATGCATTTAAAAACTGCATTGTGGTATAGAAATCATCTGTTAACTTAACTCTTTGTTCTCTTGCAAAACCACTGAAATTCACCAGTTATAGTTTTCTCAAGGAACTATAATTAATTTCCTAAAGAAACTATAACTTGCGTTTTCGCCATTCATAATGTTGTAATTAATTTTGTCATTGTTGCAGTGATGTTATCAATGATGCCATAGAACACGCCATGATTATTTAATATGGGAGGTAATTAGTAGTGCATGATGAGGAAATTTCCCTAATATTATCAATAAAGTGCACAGTCTGCATTTCATTTCACAACTAAGAAAAGAAATCAATTTCTAAATAATTATTCATTCATATGACTTGTTACATGACACTCATACTTGTTTATATACAACAATAAGGTCCAAACCATCCTGATTAATGTGCAACTTGATCAACCAAAGCTTTACATTCATAGCAGGTTGCATATTACATGGTTTATTATATACAGATATCAGAGGTATTGATATTGGTCAATTTCACCATCTTAACCAACAATTCCTTAAATATAATTAACTAGTTCATGATAGTTGTAAAGTACTTCTACAATGGGTGATTTCTTTCACATTGCTTTGCCAACTTCATATGTGCACCAGTTTTCCAGGTTGTTAAACATTCATCGTTAAACATTCAAGGTTTCATGATCTCTGGACATTTGGTGAGTTTCCTACACTGATTTGTATGACTATTATGGCCCTCATTACAACCCTGGCGGTCGGTGTTAAAGCAGCACTACTACCGGCAACAAGCCGGCGGTAAAAAAAATTGGATCACGACCATGGCGAAAACCACCATCACAGACAGCCACTTTAACACTCTGACTGCTACGGCGGTAGCAACAAATAGCGCAGCAGTAACCGCCAACAGACAGGCGGAAGACAATGTACCGCCCACACTATTACAAGGCACCAATCTGCCAGCTTTTCCAGGGCGGTACCAACGCCATCAAAAGCACGGCGGAAACGGTACTTTGAACAGAAACCACTCACCTTTTGACACCCAAGGAAGAACTAGGACGCCACGTAGCCCGAATTGTAGATCCTACCCATGTTGCTGTATCCACTAATACACCACGAAGTGGAAAGAAGGCGGCGGCGGTGGCGATGACGGTGAGTACTGCACCTAGCACACAGGAGAGGTGAGGAGGGAAAAGAGAGTGACACACACAATGGACACGCAACACCCCCACCCCCCACCCACAGCAACATATACACACACATATCCAACAACATCACAGATACACCCTGTCACCCACTGGAAGAATGCAAGGACAAATGGAAATGATAGATCAAGAGAACAGCAAATAATCAGTATACACAAATATTTACATCAAGTACACAAGTCCGTACACTGTCCCATGAAATGTCAGTGGACCAGTGGTCCCAAAAAACATGGGCGAAGCCCACACATGACACCTGCCTCAAAACGGAGAGAACACTGCAGGGGCATCAGGTCGAAAAAAACCAGGCACCTCAGGGGGAAGGGGAGGAGAGGCACCTCAGCCGGATGATGCCACTGCTCCTAGAGGGGGTTCCATGCCCACTGCTGGTCCTGGGGAGTGCAAAGCCACAGTCTCTCTAGTCTCTCAAGTGGGTTCACTGCCCACTGCTTGGTCCTGGGGAGCGCAAAGCCACAGTCTGTCAATTGGGGGGTTTGCCCACATGCTCTGGAGGGAGCTTTGTGCCCAGAGTGCTTCATCCTCCCAAGGACTGGGTGAGTGGATGTATTTCTCCACTGGTTCTGGAGAGGGCTGTGTGTCCAGAGTGCTTCATCCTGCCAAGGACTGGGTGAGTGGATGTATCTCTCCACTGGGTCTGGAGGGGGCTTTGTGCCCAGAGTACTTCATCCTGCTAAGGACTGGGTGAGTGGATGCCTTTCTCCACTGGTTCTGGAGGGGGCCTTGTGCCCAGAGTGCTTCATCCTGCCAAGGACTGGGTGAGTGGATGTATCTCTCCACTGGTTCTGGAGGAGGCTTTGTGCCCAGTGATGCTGCGCCGGGGTGTGGCAGTTGTTATCCTCTCACCTGGGTGTCGGAGCCACGCAATGTACCTGGAATAGGTAGCATGATACTCCATGGAGGCAGAGCCACACTCCATCCTACAGCGAATTAGGCTGCCAACTGCTGGTTCATGTCAGTGCTGGAGTTGGTGGTCCAGGACGTCACCTGCAGACTCTGACGGATGCCCACTGGGGATGGGGCTGACGTCCGACAGAGTGGCATCGGCTGTGCACGTGGCGGTGCTGATGGTGGTGCAGGTGGCGGTGGGTGTGGCAGCGATGCTGCCAGTGCTGGCCGTTATGCAAGTGTCAGTTGTGGTGGATGGCGACACCATACCGTCTCCGGCAGCCTCGGATGGCTGATCCTTGGGGAGGATGCTGCAGCCTGACTTTGTGGCAGTGGCGGTGCAGGAGACAGTGCAGGTGGCGGTGCAGGTGGCGGTGCATGTGGTGGTCGGAGTGGCGGTGGTGACTGTGTTGCAGGTGGCTGCCATCCCTGATGATATGGTGGTCACCAGCCCCTCACCAGGAGACATCATGCCCTGAGGTGACGTGCCCTTTGGCTTGTGGCCCTTCCCCACCTTGACATTCGCTGCAGGGACCTTGGCACTGTCCTCTCGTGTGTTTGGGCCTTGCTGGGTGGGTGATGTGACTTTGCCCTGCTGGAAGCCGGCACCTTTGCAGGTGATGGAATAGGGTGGTCTTTCTTATCTGTTGGTAGCACACTGGCAGCTGATGGTTGCCCCCTTCGATCGTACCGGACTAGCAGGGACCACAGCGGATGCAGATTTGGTGGCTGATGTGCTGAGCTGGGATCTAGACATCCTGGCCCTAGGGGAAGGACGAGGGGGAGGTGTAGGGAAGAGGTTAATGTTAGCTAGGAAACGATTTTTAGACACACTGGGATGGGAAGATGGAGGGGGTGGGAGTGGGGGAAGAGATAGTGGTTGTAGGAGGTATTCGTGTGCATGGGCTGGAGGCTGTTGTGAGGTGGATGGCTGTTGGGTAGGTGTGTGCCTGCGTTTGTGTACTTTGGGAGGAGGGCTCACAGACACACTGGGAGAGGACACAGGGGACGTGTGAATGGCAGTGCAAGTGGTGATTGCAGGTGAGCGGTGTGTAGTGATGGGCCTGCTGGTGATGGCGGCAGTGGCTGATGATGTAGTGCATGCAGGTGTGAGTGGAGACGAGACAGGGAGGGAGTTGGAGGACTTGGAGGAGGGGGACACAGTGGAGGAAGTGGATGTTGGTGTGTCTGCATGGGTATGGTGCTTGTGTGAGTGCCTCTTGGATGTGCTGTGCTTATGTTTTCCTGAGCCTCTTTTGTGTGTTGATGTGTGCACATGCTGGTCTGATGGTGTGCTTGGGATACCCTGAGGTAGAGGGGATTTGGTCTGAGTAGTGGAAGTTGGAGGGGGAGGCTGGTACAGGGACAATGGCTGCCATCAGTGCTGAGGCCAGAGCCTGAAATGCTCTCTGTTGGGCCGCCACGCCAGAATGATTGTCCTCCAGGTATGCATTTGTTTGCTGCAAATGCCTCGTGACACCCAGGATGGCATTCAGAATGGTTGACTGCCCAATAGTGAGGGATCTCAGGAGGTCAATAGCCTCCTCACTGAGGCTGACTGGGGCTGACTGGGGCAGGGCCTGAGGTGCCTGGGGTGAAGGAGATGCCCACCCTCCTGGGTAAGCGGGCACGGGAAACACGCTGAGGGGCTGCTGGGAGGGCGCTGCTGGTGGGGGGTGGCAGGTGTACCTGTTGTTGGGGTGGGTACAGATGTGTCCGCCACAGCCAGGGAGCTTCCATCAGAGGAGGAGTTGCTGTCACTGGTATCCCCTCCTGTCCCCGTCGTGGAGCTCCCCTCACCCTCCGTCCCACTGGTGCCTTCACCCTCCTGGGCCATGTGGGATGCAGCTCCCTCCGTCGCTGGTGCCTCTGCTCCTCCGCCAGATGATGCTAATGCACACAAGGACAGGGTGACAAAACAAGACGGGGGGAGACAGAGAACACACATGGTCAATACCAGCAACACCACTACTGTTGGCGGACACAACACACAGGGAGCAGCCCTATGCACTGGGCCATGCACTATCAGTTAGTAGGAAAGTCACCAGGCCATGGGGTACAATGCCTAACGCCATTAGCTGCACACCTGAAACCCACAGGAGCCTGCCCAGTAGTAGATGCCCACTAACACTATTGGGGTTGGAGTGCCTCAGAGCCTGCCCAACAAGGGACATACACTGCCATGTTCGCCCTGGCCTAGGGGCACCCACAGCCCACATCCCCCACCCAGATACTTCCTAAAGCGCACAGAGTAAGATTTATGACACTGTACTCACCCCCTTGTGGCTGCTGTGATGGCCTCAAGTGCCCATCCAACTCTGGGTAGGCCACCGCCAGGATGCGGAACATCAGGGGGGTCATGGTGCGACGGGCACCCCTTCCACGTTGGGAGGCCAGCCCCAGCTGGGCCTCCGCCGTCTTCTTGCTCCAGCGGCAAATGTCCTCCCATCTCTTGCAGCAGTGGGTGCTCCGTCTATGATAGACAACCAGGGTCCGCACTTACTTGACAATGACACACCAAATACCCTTCTTGTGGCGGGTGCTGACCTAGAGGAAAGGTACAGGAGGAAAGGATATTACTCACCCGTCCGGACCGTCAGACTCATTGCCCACCAGTTCCCAACCATGCCCTGACGCACATACACTCACCATCCTCACATGCAGCCCTCAGCCCCCCTCCACATGTATCTTCCATCTACACCACTCCAAACAGGCATTGCCCACTCATCATGCTCACAGTGTACTCACCTGTTTGTCTGGAGGACCGTACAGTAGCGTGTACTGGGGGAGGACCCCATCCACCAGTTTGTCCAACTCCTCCGCGGTGAAGGCAGGGGCCCTTTCCCCAGACACTCGAAC